>NC_048585.1:41825897-42445897 GCF_013265735.2 Oncorhynchus mykiss
CTCCATGATGTCGATGTGACGTCCTGTATACCTGTTATGAGATTCCTGTTTAAATTGCCGTGCTGAGGGTCAATGCCAACACAAGCCTCTCTCGTGCAATCAGTTAGTGTGTTTGACTGTCAATCTAAAGGTTTGGTGCTTTGACACCACCCAGGGATGACATTTTTCAGATTGTAAGTCCCCCTTCCTGACTTGGCGTGAGCTTCCATGAGACTTTGGCCTGCTGAGGTCAGTATAACCACAAGTCTCTGTGGTGCAATTTGTTGGCGCGTTAGACTGTTCATTTAAAGTTGGTGATTTGAGCCCACCCAGGGATGCTGTCTTTCTATTTCTAGTGATATGGAAGACCTTCCTGGCCTTACAGTAAGCTTGCTTTTGACCTGCTGTGTTTCCTGTTGTAACATGTGATTGGTGTGTTGTTGAACATGAAAGATGACAAGTTACTATACCTACTGGTAAAATGGCTGTCAATGGTCTCTGATCTTCTGTTACTCAATAGCTTGATCATTCTGTGTTCTCCAAGGAACATATAATTTATTCTTATTAATCTGGCTAGTATGACAACGTAAATGATGTCAATCTGGTATGAAAAACGTATTATTTATATTTTATCTCGCGAGAAGGACAATGTTGGTCCAGTGTGTTTGTGTGTAAATGTATGCCTATACCCATGAAAGTGACTAGCCACTTCATCATTCTTCCGGAGTCAGTCCCCTAATTATTTTTGAATGGGCTTGGCGATTATATATTACATTTGTGAAAATGCAGTTGTTTAAAATATATATTTATCATAATATATTTGTGATTGTGGCTGAATTTACTCCTGCCAGATGCCTTTTAATATAATGTTGCGCTGACGAACATTGCGCTACATCTTTGCCCTTTTAAGGCCATTCAAACAGCTAACAAACATTAGAAAACTACAGGGCTACTTCCTTGAAAATGTTGCTGCACTTTCGATGCACGTTAACACAACCATTGGAACAAAGTGTTGTTGTTTCGTAAACTCCATGTTCAGTTGATGAGAGCACAAATGGCCAGCGATCTAGCGTCAGTATTAAATACACCACAAGTCTCTGTGGCGCAATTGGTTAGCGCGTTAGACTGTTAATCTAAAGGTTGGTGGTTCGAGCCCACCCAGGGACGACAGTTTTCAGTTTGTTGTGCTCCATGATGTCGATGTGACGTCCTGTACCTGTTATGAGATTCCTGTTAAATTGCCGTGCTGAGGGTCAATGCCAACACAAGCCTCTCTCGTGCAATCAGTTAGTGTGTTTGACTGTCAATCTAAGGTTGGTGCTTTGACACCACCCAGGGATGACATTTTTCAGATTGTGAAGTCCCCCTTCCTGACTTGGCGTGAGCTTCCATGAGACTTTGGCCTGCTGAGGGTCAGTATAACCACAAGTCTCTGTGGTGCAATTTGTTGGCGCGTTAGACTGTTCATTTAAAAGTTGGTGATTTGAGCCCACCCAGGATGCTGTCTTTCTATTTCTAGTGATATGGAGACCTTCCTGGCCTTACAGTAAGCTTGCTTTTGACCTGCTGTGTTTCCTGTTGTAACATGTGATTGGTGTGTTGTTGAACATGAAAGATGACAAGTTACTATACCTACTGGTAAAATGCTGTCAATGGTCTCTGATCTTCTGTTACTCAATAGCTTGATCATTCTGTGTTCTCCAAGAACATATAATTTATTCTTATTAATCTGGCTAGTATGACAACGTAAATGATGTCAATCTGGTATGAAAAAACGTATTATTTATATTTATCTCGCGAGAAGGACAATGTTGGTCCAGTGTGTTTGTGTGTAAATGTATGCCTATACGCCATAAAAGTGACTAGCCACTTCATCATTCTTCCGGAGTCAGTCCCCTAATTATTTTTGAATGGGCTTGGCGATTATATATTACATTTGTGAAAATGCAGTTGTTTAAAATATATATTTATCATAATATATTTGTGATTGTGGCTGAATTTACTCCTGCCAGATGCCTTTTAATATAATGTTGCGCTGACGAACATTGCGCTACATCTTTGCCCTTTTAAGGCCATTCAAAAAGCTAACAAACATTAGAAAACTACAGGGCTACTTCCTTGAAAATGTTGCTGCACTTTCGATGCACGTTAACACAACCATTGGAACAAAGTGTTGTTGTTTCGTAAACTCCATGTTCAGTTGGATGAGAGCACAAATGGCCAGCGATCTAGCGTCAGTATTAAATACACCACAAGTCTCTGTGGCGCAATTGGTTAGCGCGTTAGACTGTTAATCTAAAGGTTGGTGGTTTCGAGCCCACCCGGGACGACAGTTTTCAGTTTGTTGTGCTCCATGATGTCGATGTGACGTCCTGTACCTGTTATGAGATTCCTGTTAAATTGCCGTGCTGAGGGTCAATGCCAACACAAGCCTCTCTCGTGCAATCAGTTAGTGTGTTTGACTGTCAATCTAAAGGTTGGTGCTTTGACACCACCCGGGATGACGTTTTTCAGATGTGAAGTCCCCCTTCCTGACTTGGGCGTTAGCTTCCATGAGACTTTGGCCTGCTGAGGGTCAGTATAACCACAAGTCTCTGTGGTGCAATTTGTTGGCGCGTTAGACTGTTCATTTAAAAGTTGGTGATTTGAGCCCACCCAGGATGCGGTCTTTCTATTTCTAGTGATATGGAAGACCTTCCTGGCCTTACAGTAAGCTTGCTTTGACCTGCTGTGTTTCCTGTTGTAACATGTGATTGGTGTGTTGTTGAACATGAAAGATGACAAGTTACTATACCTACTGGTAAAATGGCTGTCAATGGTCTCTGATCTTCTGTTACTCAATAGCTTGATCATTCTGTGTTCTCCAAGGAACATATAATTTATTCTTATTAATCTGGCTAGTATGACAACGTAAATGATGTCAATCTGGTATGAAAAAACGTATTATTTATATTTATCTCGCGAGAAGGACAATGTTGGTCCAGTGTGTTTGTGTGTAAATGTATGCCTATACGCCATAAAGTGACTAGCCACTTCATCATTCTTCCGGAGTCAGTCCCCTAATTATTTTTGAATGGGCTTGGCGATTATATATTACATTTGTGAAAATGCAGTTGTTTAAATATATTTATCATAATATATTTGTGATTGTGGCTGAATTTACTCCTGCCAGATGCCTTTAATATAATGTTGCGCTGACGAACATTGCGCTACATCTTTGCCCTTTTAAGGCCATTCAAACAGCTAACAAACATTAGAAAACTACAGGGCTACTTCCTTGAAAATGTTGCTGCACTTTCGATGCACGTTAACACAAACCATTGGAACAAAGTGTTGTTGTTTCGTAAACTCCATGTTCAGTTGGATGAGAGCACAAATGGCCAGCGATCTAGCGTCAGTATTAAATACACCACAAGTCTCTAGTGGCGCAATTGGTTAGCGCGTTAGACTGTTAATCTAAAGGTTGGTGGTTCGAGCCCACCCAGGGACGACAGTTTTCAGTTTGTTGTGCTCCATGATGTCGATGTGACGTCCTGTACCTGTTATGAGATTCCTGTTAAATTGCCGTGCTGAGGGTCAATGCCAACACAAGCCTCTCTCGTGCAATCAGTTAGTGTGTTTGACTGTCAATCTAAAGGTTGGGGCTTTGACACCACCCAGGGATGACATTTTTTCAGATTGTGAAGTCCCCCTTCCTGACTTGGCGTTAGCTTCCATGAGACTTTGGCCTGCTGAGGGTCAGTATAACCACAAGTCTCTGTGGTGCAATTGTTGGCGCGTTAGACTGTTCATTTAAAAGTTGGTGATTTGACCCCACCCAGGGATGCTGTCTTTCTATTTCTAGTGATATGGAAGACCTTCCTGGCCTTACAGTAAGCTTGCTTTTGACCTGCTGTGTTTCCTGTTTGTAACATGTGATTGGTGTGTTGTTGAACATGAAAGATGACAAGTTACTATACCTACTGGTAAAAATGGCTGTCAATGGTCTCTGATCTTCTGTTACTCAATAGCTTGATCATTCTGTGTTCTCCAAGGAACATAGTAATTTATTCTTATTAATCTGGCTAGTATGACAACGTAAATGATGTCAATCTGGTATGAAAAAAACGTATTAATTTATATTTATCTCGCGAGAAGGACAATGTTGGTCCAGAGTTTTGTGTGTAAATGTATGCCTATACGCCATAAAAGTGACTAGCCACTTCAATCATTCTTACCGGAGTCAGTCCCCTAATTATTTTTGAATGGGCTTTGGCGATTATATATTAAATTTGTGAAAATGCAGTTGTTTAAAATATATATTTATCATAATATATTTGTGATTGTGGCTGAATTTACTCCTGCCAGATGCCTTTAATATAATGTTGCGCTGACGAACATTGCGCTACATCTTTGCCCTTTTAAGGCCATTCAAACAGCTAACAAACATTAGAAAACTACAGGGCTACTTCCTTGAAAATGTTTGCTGCACTTTCGATGCACGTTAACACAACCATTGGAACAAAGTGTTGTTGTTTCGTAAACTCCATGTTCAGTTGGATGAGAGCACAAATGGCCAGCGATCTAGCGTCAGTATTAAATACACCACAAGTCTCTGTGGCGCAATTGGTTAGCGCGTTAGACTGTTAATCTAAAGGTTGGTGGTTCGAGCCCACCCAGGGACGACAGTTTTCAGTTTGTTGTGCTCCATGATGTCGATGTGACGTCCTGTACCTGTTATGAGATTCCTGTTAAATTGCCGTGCTGAGGGTCAATGCCAACACAAGCCTCTCTCGTGCAATCAGTTAGTGTGTTTGACTGTCAATCTAAGGTTGGTGCTTTGACACCACCCAGGGATGACATTTTTCAGATTGTGAAGTCCCCCTTCCTGACTTGGCGTGAGCTTCCATGAGACTTTGGCCTGCTGAGGGTCAGTATAACCACAAGTCTCTGTGGTGCAATTTGTTTGGCGCGTTAGACTGTTCATTTAAAAGTTGGTGATTTGAGCCCACCCAGGGATGCTGTCTTTCTATTTCTAGTTATATGGAAGACCTTCCTGGCCTTACAGTAAGCTTGCTTTTGACCTGCTGTGTTTCCTGTTGTAACATGTGATTGGTGTGTTGTTGAACATGAAAGATGACAAGTTACTATACCTACTGGTAAAATGGCTGTCAATGGTCCTCTGATCTTCTGTTACTCAATAGCTTGATCATTCTGTGTTCTCCAAGGAACATATAATTTATTCTTATTAATCTGGCTAGTATGACAACGTAAATGATGTCAATCTGGTATGAAAAAACGTATTATTTATATTTATCTCGCGAGAAGGACAATGTTGGTCCAGAGTTTTTGTGTGTAAATGTATGCCTATACGCCATAAAAGTGTCTAGCCACTTCATCATTCTTCCGGAGTCAGTCCCCTAATTATTTTTGAATGGGCTTGGCGATTATATATTACATTTGTGAAAATGCAGTTGTTTAAAATATATATTTATCATAATATATTTGTGATTGTGGCTGAATTTACTCCTGCCAGATGCCTTTTAATATAATGTTGCGCTGACGAACATTGCGCTACATCTTTGCCCTTTTAAGGCCATTCAAACAGCTAACAAACATTAGAAAACTACAGGGCTACTTCCTTGAAAATGTTGCTGCACTTTCGATGCACGTTACACAACCATTGGAACAAAGTGTTGTTGTTTCGTAAACTCCATGTTCAGTTGGATGAGAGCACAAATGGCCAGCGATCTAGCGTCAGTGTTAAATACACCACAAGTCTCTGTGGCGCAATTGGTTAGCGCGTTAGACTGTTAATCTAAAGGTTGGTGGTTCGAGCCCACCCAGGGACGACAGTTTTCAGTTTGTTGTGCTCCATGATGTCGATGTGACGTCCTGTACCTGTTTATGAGATTCCTGTTAAATTGCAGTGCTGAGGGTCAATGCCAACACAAGCCTCTCTCGTGCAATCAGTTAGTGTGTTTGACTGTCTATCTAAAGGTTGGTTCTTTGACACCACCCAGGGATGACGTTTTTCAGATTGTGAAGTCCCCCTTCCTGACTTGGCGTTAGCTTCCATGAGACTTTGGCCTGCTGAGGGTCAGTATAACCACAAGTCTCTGTGGTGTAATTTGTTGGCCGCGTTAGACTGTTCATTTAAAAGTTGGTGATTTGAGCCCACCTAGGGATGCTGTCTTCTATTTCTAGTGATATGGAAGACCTTCCTGGCCTTACAGTAAGCTTGCTTTTGACCTGCTGTGTTTCCTGTTGTAACATGTGATTGGTGTGTTGTTGAACATGAAAGATGACAAGTTACTATACCTACTGGTAAAATGGCTGTCAATGGTCTCTGATCTTCTGTTACTCAATAGCTTGATCATTCTGTGTTCTCCAAGGAACATATAATTTATTCTTATTAATCTGGCTAGTATGACAACGTAAATGATGTCAATCTGGTATGAAAAAACGTATTATTTATATTTATCTCGCGAGAAGGACAATGTTGGTCCAGTGTGTTTGTGTGTAAATGTATGCCTATACGCCATAAAAGTGACTAGCCACTTCATCATTCTTCCGGAGTCAGTCCCCTAATTATTTTTGAATGGGCTTGGCGATTATATATTAAATTTGTGAAAATGCAGTTGTTTAAAATATATATTTATCATAATATATTTGTGATTGTGGCTGAATTTACTCCTGCCAGATGCCTTTTAATATAATGTTGCGCTGACGAACATTGCGCTACATCTTTGCCCTTTTAAGGCCATTCAAACAGCTAACAAACATTAGAAAACTACAGGGCTACTTCCTTGAAAATGTTGCTGCACTTTCGATGCACGTTAACACAACCATTGGAACAAAGTGTTGTTGTTTCGTAAACTCCATGTTCAGTTGGATGAGAGCACAAATGGCCAGCGATCTAGCGTCAGTATTAAATACACCACAAGTCTCTGTGGCGCAATTGGTTAGCGCGTTAGACTGTTAATCTAAAGGTTGGTGGTTCGAGCCCACCCAGGGACGACAGTTTTCAGTTTGTTGTGCTCCATGATGTCGATGTGACGTCCTGTACCTGTTATGAGATTCCTGTTAAATTGCCGTGCTGAGGGTCAATGCCAACACAAGCCTCTCTCGTGCAATCAGTTAGTGTGTTTGACTGTCAATCTAAAGGTTGGTGCTTTGACACCACCCAGGGATGACATTTTTCAGATTGTGAAGTCCCCCTTCCTGACTTGGCGTTAGCTTCCATGAGACTTTGGCCTGCTGAGGGTCAGTATAACCACAAGTCTCTGTGGTGCAATTTGTTGGCGCGTTAGACTGTTCATTTAAAAGTTGGTGATTTGACCCCACCCAGGGATGCTGTCTTTCTATTTCTAGTGATATGGAAGACCTTCCTGGCCTTACAGTAAGCTTGCTTTTGACCTGCTGTGTTTCCTGTTGTAACATGTGATTGGTGTGTTGTTGAACATGAAAGATGACAAGTTACTATACCTACTGGTAAAATGGCTGTCAATGGTCTCTGATCTTCTGTTACTCAATAGCTTGATCATTCTGTGTTCTCCAAGGAACATATAATTTATTCTTATTAATCTGGCTAGTATGACAACGTAAATGATGTCAATCTGGTATGAAAAAACGTATTATTTATATTTATCTCGCGAGAAGGACAATGTTGGTCCAGAGTTTTTGTGTGTAAATGTATGCCTATACGCCATAAAAGTGACTAGCCACTTCATCATTCTTCCGGAGTCAGTCCCCTAATTATTTTTGAATGGGCTTGGCGATTATATATTAAATTTGTGAAAATGCAGTTGTTTAAAATATATATTTATCATAATATATTTGTGATTGTGGCTGAATTTACTCCTGCCAGATGCCTTTTAATATAATGTTGCGCTGACGAACATTGCGCTACATCTTTGCCCTTTTAAGGCCATTCAAACAGCTAACAAACATTAGAAAACTACAGGGCTACTTCCTTGAAAATGTTGCTGCACTTTCGATGCACGTTAACACAACCATTGGAACAAAGTGTTGTTGTTTCGTAAACTCCATGTTCAGTTGGATGAGAGCACAAATGGCCAGCGATCTAGCGTCAGTATTAAATACACCACAAGTCTCTGTGGCGCAATTGGTTAGCGCGTTAGACTGTTAATCTAAAGGTTGGTGGTTCGAGCCCACCCAGGGACGACAGTTTTCAGTTTGTTGTGCTCCATGATGTCGATGTGACGTCCTGTACCTGTTATGAGATTCCTGTTAAATTGCCGTGCTGAGGGTCAATGCCAACACAAGCCTCTCTCGTGCAATCAGTTAGTGTGTTTGACTGTCAATCTAAAGGTTGGTGCTTTGACACCACCCAGGGATGACATTTTTCAGATTGTGAAGTCCCCCTTCCTGACTTGGCGTGAGCTTCCATGAGACTTTGGCCTGCTGAGGGTCAGTATAACCACAAGTCTCTGTGGTGCAATTTGTTGGCGCGTTAGACTGTTCATTTAAAAGTTGGTGATTTGAGCCCACCCAGGGATGCTGTCTTTCTATTTCTAGTTATATGGAAGACCTTCCTGGCCTTACAGTAAGCTTGCTTTTGACCTGCTGTGTTTCCTGTTGTAACATGTGATTGGTGTGTTGTTGAACATGAAAGATGACAAGTTACTATACCTACTGGTAAAATGGCTGTCAATGGTCTCTGATCTTCTGTTACTCAATAGCTTGATCATTCTGTGTTCTCCAAGGAACATATAATTTATTCTTATTAATCTGGCTAGTATGACAACGTAAATGATGTCAATCTGGTATGAAAAAACGTATTATTTATATTTATCTCGCGAGAAGGACAATGTTGGTCCAGAGTTTTTGTGTGTAAATGTATGCCTATACGCCATAAAAGTGACTAGCCACTTCATCATTCTTCCGGAGTCAGTCCCCTAATTATTTTTGAATGGGCTTGGCGATTATATATTACATTTGTGAAAATGCAGTTGTTTAAAATATATATTTATCATAATATATTTGTGATTGTGGCTGAATTTACTCCTGCCAGATGCCTTTTAATATAATGTTGCGCTGACGAACATTGCGCTACATCTTTGCCCTTTTAAGGCCATTCAAACAGCTAACAAACATTAGAAAACTACAGGGCTACTTCCTTGAAAATGTTGCTGCACTTTCGATGCACGTTAACACAACCATTGGAACAAAGTGTTGTTGTTTCGTAAACTCCATGTTCAGTTGGATGAGAGCACAAATGGGCAGCGATCTAGCGTCAGTATTAAATACACCACAAGTCTCTGTGGCGCAATTGGTTAGCGCGTTAGACTGTTAATCTAAAGGTTGGTGGTTCGAGCCCACCCAGGGACGACAGTTTTCAGTTTGTTGTGCTCCATGATGTCGATGTGACGTCCTGTACCTGTTATGAGATTCCTGTTAAATTGCCGTGCTGAGGGTCAATGCCAACACAAGCCTCTCTCGTGCAATCAGTTAGTGTGTTTGACTGTCAATCTAAAGGTTGGTGCTTTGACACCACCCAGGGATGACATTTTTCAGATTGTGAAGTCCCCCTTCCTGACTTGGCGTGAGCTTCCATGAGACTTTGGCCTGCTGAGGGTCAGTATAACCACAAGTCTCTGTGGTGCAATTTGTTGGCGCGTTAGACTGTTCATTTAAAAGTTGGTGATTTGAGCCCACCCAGGGATGCTGTCTTTCTATTTCTAGTGATATGGAAGACCTTCCTGGCCTTACAGTAAGCTTGCTTTTGACCTGCTGTGTTTCCTGTTGTAACATGTGATTGGTGTGTTGTTGAACATGAAAGATGACAAGTTACTATACCTACTGGTAAAATGGCTGTCAATGGTCTCTGATCTTCTGTTACTCAATAGCTTGATCATTCTGTGTTCTCCAAGGAACATATAATTTATTCTTATTAATCTGGCTAGTATGACAACGTAAATGATGTCAATCTGGTATGAAAAAAACGTATTATTTATATTTATCTCGCGAGAAGGACAATGTTGGTCCAGAGTTTTTGTGTGTAAATGTATGCCTATACGCCATAAAAGTGACTAGCCACTTCATCATTCTTCCGGAGTCAGTCCCCTAATTATTTTTGAATGGGCTTGGCGATTATATATTACATTTGTGAAAATGCAGTTGTTTAAAATATATATTTATCATAATATATTTGTGATTGTGGCTGAATTTACTCCTGCCAGATGCCTTTTAATATAATGTTGCGCTGACGAACATTGCGCTACATCTTTGCCCTTTTAAGGCCATTCAAACAGCTAACAAACATTAGAAAACTACAGGGCTACTTCCTTGAAAATGTTGCTGCACTTTCGATGCACGTTAACACAACCATTGGAACAAAGTGTTGTTGTTTCGTAAACTCCATGTTCAGTTGGATGAGAGCACAAATGGCCAGCGATCTAGCGTCAGTATTAAATACACCACAAGTCTCTGTGGCGCAATTGGTTAGCGCGTTAGACTGTTAATCTAAAGGTTGGTGGTTCGAGCCCACCCAGGGACGACAGTTTTCAGTTTGTTGTGCTCCATGATGTCGATGTGACGTCCTGTACCTGTTATGAGATTCCTGTTAAATTGCCGTGCTGAGGGTCAATGCCAACACAAGCCTCTCTCGTGCAATCAGTTAGTGTGTTTGACTGTCAATCTAAAGGTTGGTGCTTTGACACCACCCAGGGATGACATTTTTCAGATTGTGAAGTCCCCCTTCCTGACTTGGCGTGAGCTTCCATGAGACTTTGGCCTGCTGAGGGTCAGTATAACCACAAGTCTCTGTGGTGCAATTTGTTGGCGCGTTAGACTGTTCATTTAAAAGTTGGTGATTTGAGCCCACCCAGGGATGCTGTCTTTCTATTTCTAGTGATATGGAAGACCTTCCTGGCCTTACAGTAAGCTTGCTTTTGACCTGCTGTGTTTCCTGTTGTAACATGTGATTGGTGTGTTGTTGAACATGAAAGATGACAAGTTACTATACCTACTGGTAAAATGGCTGTCAATGGTCTCTGATCTTCTGTTACTCAATAGCTTGATCATTCTGTGTTCTCCAAGGAACATATAATTTATTCTTATTAATCTGGCTAGTATGACAACGTAAATGATGTCAATCTGGTATGAAAAAACGTATTATTTATATTTATCTCGCGAGAAGGACAATGTTGGTCCAGAGTTTTTGTGTGTAAATGTATGCCTATACGCCATAAAAGTGACTAGCCACTTCATCATTCTTCCGGAGTCAGTCCCCTAATTATTTTTGAATGGGCTTGGCGATTATATATTACATTTGTGAAAATGCAGTTGTTTAAAATATATATTTATCATAATATATTTGTGATTGTGGCTGAATTTACTCCTGCCAGATGCCTTTTAATATAATGTTGCGCTGACGAACATTGCGCTACATCTTTGCCCTTTTAAGGCCATTCAAACAGCTAACAAACATTAGAAAACTACAGGGCTACTTCCTTGAAAATGTTGCTGCACTTTCGATGCACGTTAACACAACCATTGGAACAAAGTGTTGTTGTTTCGTAAACTCCATGTTCAGTTGGATGAGAGCACAAATGGCCAGCGATCTAGCGTCAGTATTAAATACACCACAAGTCTCTGTGGCGCAATTGGTTAGCGCGTTAGACTGTTAATCTAAAGGTTGGTGGTTCGAGCCCACCCAGGGACGACAGTTTTCAGTTTGTTGTGCTCCATGATGTCGATGTGACGTCCTGTACCTGTTATGAGATTCCTGTTAAATTGCCGTGCTGAGGGTCAATGCCAACACAAGCCTCTCTCGTGCAATCAGTTAGTGTGTTTGACTGTCAATCTAAAGGTTGGTGCTTTGACACCACCCAGGGATGACATTTTTCAGATTGTGAAGTCCCCCTTCCTGACTTGGCGTGAGCTTCCATGAGACTTTGGCCTGCTGAGGGTCAGTATAACCACAAGTCTCTGTGGTGCAATTTGTTGGCGCGTTAGACTGTTCATTTAAAAGTTGGTGATTTGAGCCCACCCAGGGATGCTGTCTTTCTATTTCTAGTGATATGGAAGACCTTCCTGGCCTTACAGTAAGCTTGCTTTTGACCTGCTGTGTTTCCTGTTGTAACATGTGATTGGTGTGTTGTTGAACATGAAAGATGACAAGTTACTATACCTACTGGTAAAATGGCTGTCAATGGTCTCTGATCTTCTGTTACTCAATAGCTTGATCATTCTGTGTTCTCCAAGGAACATATAATTTATTCTTATTAATCTGGCTAGTATGACAACGTAAATGATGTCAATCTGGTATGAAAAAACGTATTATTTATATTTATCTCGCGAGAAGGACAATGTTGGTCCAGTGTGTTTGTGTGTAAATGTATGCCTATACGCCATAAAAGTGACTAGCCACTTCATCATTCTTCCGGAGTCAGTCCCCTAATTATTTTTGAATGGGCTTGGCGATTATATATTAATTTGTGAAAATGCAGTTGTTTAAAATATATATTTATCATAATATATTTGTGATTGTGGCTGAATTTACTCCTGCAGATGCCTTTTAATATAATGTTGCGCTGACGAACATTGCGCTACATCTTTGCCCTTTTAAGGCCATTCAAACAGCTAACAAACATTAGAAAACTACAGGGCTACTTCCTTGAAAATTGTTGCTGCACTTTCGATGCACGTTAACACAACCATTGGAACAAAGTGTTGTTGTTTCGTAAACTCCATGTTCAGTTGGATGAGAGCACAAATGGCCAGCGATCTAGCGTCAGTATTAAATACACCACAAGTCTCTGTGGCGCAATTGGTTAGCGCGTTAGACTGTTAATCTAAAGGTTGGTGGTTCGAGCCCACCCAGGGACGACAGTTTTCAGTTTGTTGTGCTCCATGATGTCGATGTGACGTCCTGTACCTGTTATGAGATTCCTGTTAAATTGCCGTGCTGAGGGTCAATGCCAACACAAGCCTCTCTCGTGCAATCAGTTAGTGTGTTTGACTGTCAATCTAAAGGTTGGTGCTTTGACACCACCCAGGGATGACATTTTTCAGATTGTGAAGTCCCCCTTCCTGACTTGGCGTTAGCTTCCATGAGACTTTGGCCTGCTGAGGGTCAGTATAACCACAAGTCTCTGTGGTGCAATTTGTTGGCGCGTTAGACTGTTCATTTAAAAGTTGGTGATTTGACCCCACCCAGGGATGCTGTCTTTCTATTTCTAGTGATATGGAAGACCTTCCTGGCCTTACAGTAAGCTTGCTTTTGACCTGCTGTGTTTCCTGTTGTAACATGTGATTGGTGTGTTGTTGAACATGAAAGATGACAAGTTACTATACCTACTGGTAAAATGGCTGTCAATGGTCTCTGATCTTCTGTTACTCAATAGCTTGATCATTCTGTGTTCTCCAAGGAACATATAATTTATTCTTATTAATCTGGCTAGTATGACAACGTAAATGATGTCAATCTGGTATGAAAAAACGTATTATTTATATTTATCTCGCGAGAAGGACAATGTTGGTCCAGAGTTTTTGTGTGTAAATGTATGCCTATACGCCATAAAAGTGACTAGCCACTTCATCATTCTTCCGGAGTCAGTCCCCTAATTATTTTTGAATGGGCTTGGCGATTATATATTACATTTGTGAAAATGCAGTTGTTTAAAATATATATTTATCATAATATTTGTGATTGTGGCTGAATTTACTCCTGCCAGATGCCTTTTAATATAATGTTGCGCTGACGAACATTGCGCTACATCTTTGCCCTTTAAGGCCATTCAAACAGCTAACAAACATTAGAAAACTACAGGGCTACTTCCTTGAAAATGTTGCTGCACTTTCGATGCACGTTAACACAACCATTGGAACAAAGTGTTGTTGTTTCGTAAACTCCATGTTCAGTTGGATGAGAGCACAAATGGGCAGCGATCTAGCGTCAGTATTAAATACACCACAAGTCTCTGTGGCGCAATTGGTTAGCGCGTTAGACTGTTAATCTAAAGGTTGGTGGTTCGAGCCCACCCAGGGACGACAGTTTTCAGTTTGTTGTGCTCCATGATGTCGATGTGACGTCCTGTACCTGTTATGAGATTCCTGTTAAATGCCGTGCTGAGGGCAATGCCAACACAAGCCCTCTCTCGTGCAATCAGTTAGTGTGTTTGACTGTCAATCTAAAGGTTGGTGCTTTGACACCACCCAGGGATGACATTTTTTCAGATTGTGAAGTCCCCCTTCCTGACTTGGCGTGAGCTTCCATGAGACTTTGGCCTGCTGAGGGTCAGTATAACCACAAGTCTCTGTGGTGCAATTTGTTTGGCGCGTTAGACTGTTCATTTAAAAGTTGGTGATTTGAGCCCCCCCAGGGATGCTGTCTTTCTATTTCCTAGTTATATGGAAGACTTCCTGGCCTTACAGTAAGCTTGCTTTGACCTGCTGTGTTTCCTGTTGTAACATGTGATTGGTGTGTTGTTGAACATGAAAGATGACAAGTTACTATACCTACTGGTAAAATGGCTGTCAATGGTCTCTGATCTTCTGTTACTCAATAGCTTGATCATTCTGTGTTCTCCAAGGAACATATAATTTATTCTTATTAATCTGGCTAGTATGACAACGTAAATGATGTCAATCTGGTATGAAAAAACGTATTATTTATATTTATCTCGCGAGAAGACAATGTTGGTCCAGAGTTTTGTGTGTAAATGTATGCCTATACGCCATAAAAGTGACTAGCCACTTCATCATTCTTCCGGAGTCAGTCCCCTATTATTTTTGAATGGCTTGGCGATTATATATTACATTTGTGAAAATGCAGTTGTTTAAAATATATATTTATCATAATATATTTGTGATTGTGGCTGAATTTACTCCTGCCAGATGCCTTTTAATATAATGTTGCGCTGACGAACATTGCGCTACATCTTTGCCCTTTTAAGGCCATTCAAACAGCTAACAAACATTAGAAAACTACAGGGCTACTTCCTTGAAAATGTTGCTGCACTTTCGATGCACCGTTAACACAACCATTGGAACAAAGTGTTGTTGTTTCGTAAACTCCATGTTCAGTTGGATGAGAGCACAAATGGCCAGCGATCTAGCGTCAGTATTAAATACACCACAAGTCTCTGTGGCGCAATTGGTTAGCGCGTTAGACTGTTAATCTAAAGGTTGGTGGTTCGAGCCCACCCAGGGACGACAGTTTCAGTTTGTTGTGCTCCATGATGTCGATGTGACGTCCTGTACCTGTTATGAGATTCCTGTTAAATTGCAGTGCTGAGGGTCAATGCCAACACAAGCCTCTCTCGTGCAATCAGTTAGTGTGTTTGACTGTCAATCTAAAGGTTGGTGCTTTGACACCACCCAGGGATGACATTTTTCAGATTGTGAAGTCCCCCTTCCTGACTTGGCGTGAGCTTCCATGAGACTTTGGCCTGCTGAGGGTCAGTATAACCACAAGTCTCTGTGGTGCAATTTGTTGGCGCGTTAGACTGTTCATTTAAAAGTTGGTGATTTGAGCCCACCCAGGGATGCTGTCTTCTATTTCTAGTGATATGGAGACCTTCCTGGCCTTACAGTAAGCTTGCTTTTGACCTGCTGTGTTTCCTGTTGTAACATGTGATTGGTGTGTGTTGTTGAACATGAAAGATGACAAGTTACTATACCTACTGGTAAAATGGCTGTCAATGGTCTCTGATCTTCTGTTACTCATAGCTTGATCATTCTGTGTTCTCCAAGGAACAATATATTGATTCTTATTAATCTGGCTAGTATGACAACGTAAATGATGTCAATCTGGTATGAAAAAACGTATTAGTTATATTTATCTCGCGAGAAGGACAATGTTTGGTCCAGAGTTTTTGTGTGTAAATGTATGCCTATACGCCATAAAAGTGACTAGCCACTTCATCATTCTTCCGGAGTCAGTCCCTAATTATTTTTGAATGGGCTTGGCGATTATATATTACATTTGTGAAAATGCAGTTGTTTAAAATATATATTTATCATAATATATTTGTGATTGTGGCTGAATTTACTCCTGCCAGATGCCTTTTAATATAATGTTGCGCTGACGAACATTGCGCTACATCTTTGCCCTTTAAGGCCATTCAAACAGCTAACAAACATTAGAAAACTACAGGGCTACTTCCTTGAAAATGTTGCTGCACTTTCGATGCACGTTAACACAACCATTGGAACAAAGTGTTGTTGTTTTTGTAAACTCCATGTTCAGTTGGATGAGAGCACAAATGGCCAGCGATCTAGCGTCAGTATTAAATACACCACAAGTCTCTGTGGCGCAATTGGTTACTGCGTTAGACTGTTAATCTAAAGGTTGGTGGTTCGAGCCCACCCAGGGACGACAGTTTTCAGTTGTTGTGCTCCATGATGTCGATGTGACGTCCTGTACCTGTTAATGAGATTCCTGTTAAATTGCCGTGCTGAGGGTCAATGCCAACACAAGCCTCTCTCGTGCAATCAGTTAGTGTGTTTGACTGTCAATCTAAAGGTTGGTGCTTTGACACCACCCAGGGATGACATTTTTCAGATTGTGAAGTCCCCCTTCCTGACTTGGCGTGAGCTTCCATGAGACTTTGGCCTGCTGAGGGTCAGTATAACCACAAGTCTCTGTGGTGCAATTTGTTGGCGCGTTAGACTGTTCATTTAAAAGTTGGTGATTTGAGCCCACCCAGGGATGCTGTCTTTCTATTTCTAGTGATATGGAAGACCTTCCTGGCCTTACAGTAAGCTTGCTTTTGACCTGCTGTGTTTCCTGTTGTAACATGTGATTGGTGTGTTGTTGAACATGAAAGATGACAAGTTACTATACCTACTGGTAAAATGGCTGTCAATGGTCTCTGATCTTCTGTTACTCAATAGCTTGATCATTCTGTGTTCTCCAAGGAACATATAATTTATTCTTATTAATCTGGCTAGTATGACAACGTAAATGATGTCAATCTGGTATGAAAAAACGTATTATTTATATTTATCTCGCGAGAAGGACAATGTTGGTCCAGAGTTTTTGTGTGTAAATGTATGCCTATACGCCATAAAAGTGACTAGCACTTCATCATTCTTCCGGAGTCAGTCCCCTAATTATTTTTGAATGGGCTTGGCGATTATATATTACATTTGTGAAAATGCAGTTGTTTAAAATATATATTTATCATAATATATTTGTGATTGTGGCTGAATTTACTCCTGCCAGATGCCTTTTAATATAATGTTGCGCTGACGAACATTGCGCTACATCTTTGCCCTTTTAAGGCCATTCAAACAGCTAACAAACATTAGAAAACTACAGGGCTACTTCCTTGAAAATGTTGCTGCACTTTCGATGCACGTTAACACAACCATTGGAACAAAGTGTTGTTGTTTCGTAAACTCCATGTTCAGTTGGATGAGAGCACAAATGGCCAGTGATCTAGCGTCAGTATTAAATACTCCACAAGTCTCTGTGGCGCAATTGGTTAGCGCGTTAGACTGTTAATCTAAAGGTTGGTGGTTCGAGCCCACCCAGGGACGACAGTTTTCAGTTTGTTGTGCTCCATGATGTCGATGTGACTACCTGTTATGAGATTCCTGTTAAATTGCCGTGCTGAGGGTCAATGCCAACACAAGCCTCTCTCGTGCAATCAGTTAGTGTGTTTGACTGTCAATCTAAAGGTTGGTGCTTTGACACCACCCAG
The DNA here is from genome assembly GCF_013265735.2 of Oncorhynchus mykiss. Classification (NCBI taxonomy): domain Eukaryota; kingdom Metazoa; phylum Chordata; class Actinopteri; order Salmoniformes; family Salmonidae; genus Oncorhynchus; species Oncorhynchus mykiss. Next base: position 41,843,534 of record NC_048585.1, read on the forward strand.
GGATGACATTTTTCAGATTGTGAAGTCCCCCTTCCTGACTTGGCGTTAGCTTCCATGAGACTTTGGCCTGCTGAGGGTCAGTATAACCACAAGTCTCTGTGGTGCAATTTGTTGGCGCGTTAGACTGTTCATTTAAAAGTTGGTGATTTGAGCCCACCCAGGGATGCTGTCTTTCTATTTCTAGTGATATGGAAGACCTTCCTGGCCTTACAGTAAGCTTGCTTTTGACCTGCTGTGTTTCCTGTTGTAACATGTGATTGGTGTGTTGTTGAACATGAAAGATGACAAGTTACTATACCTACTGGTAAAATGGCTGTCAATGGTCTCTGATCTTCTGTTACTCAATAGCTTGATCATTCTGTGTTCTCCAAGGAACATATCATTTATTCTTATTAATCTGGCTAGTATGACAACGTAAATGATGTCAATCTGGTATGAAAAAACGTATTATTTATATTTATCTCGCGAGAAGGACAATGTTGGTCCAGAGTTTTTGTGTGTAAATGTATGCCTATACGCCATAAAAGTGACTAGCCACTTCATCATTCTTCCGGAGTCAGTCCCCTAATTATTTTTGAATGGGCTTGGCGATTATATATTACATTTGTGAAAATGCAGTTGTTTAAAATATATATTTATCATAATATATTTGTGATTGTGGCTGAATTTACTCCTGCCAGATGCCTTTTAATATAATGTTGCGCTGACGAACATTGCGCTACATCTTTGCCCTTTTAAGGCCATTCAAACAGCTAACAAACATTAGAAAACTACAGGGCTACTTCCTTGAAAATGTTGCTGCACTTTCGATGCACGTTAACACAACCATTGGAACAAAGTGTTGTTGTTTCGTAAACTCCATGTTCAGTTGGATGAGAGCACAAATGGCTAGTGATCTAGCGTCAGTATTAAATACACCACAAGTCTCTGTGGCGCAATTGGTTAGCGCGTTAGACTGTTAATCTAAAGGTTGGTGGTTCGAGCCCACCCAGGGACGACAGTTTTCAGTTTGTTGTGCTCCATGATGTCGATGTGACGCCCTGTACCTGTTATGAGATTCCTGTTAAATTGCCGTGCTGAGGGTCAATGCCAACACAAGCCTCTCTCGTGCAATCAGTTAGTGTGTTTGACTGTCAATCTAAAGGTTGGTGCTTTGACACCACCCAGGGATGACATTTTTCAGATTGTGAAGTCCCCCTTCCTGACTTGGCGTGAGCTTCCATGAGACTTTGGCCTGCTGAGGGTCAGTATAACCACAAGTCTCTGTGGTGCAATTTGTTGGCGCGTTAGACTGTTCATTTAAAAGTTGGTGATTTGAGCCCACCCAGGGATGCTGTCTTTCTATTTCTAGTGATATGGAAGACCTTCCTGGCCTTACAGTAAGCTTGCTTTTGACCTGCTGTGTTTCCTGTTGTAACATGTGATTGGTGTGTTGTTGAACATGAAAGATGACAAGTTACTATACCTACTGGTAAAATGGCTGTCAATGGTCTCTGATCTTCTGTTACTCAATAGCTTGATCATTCTGTGTTCTCCAAGGAACATATAATTTATTCTTATTAATCTGGCTAGTATGACAACGTAAATGATGTCAATCTGGTATGAAAAAACGTATTATTTATATTTATCTTGCGAGAAGGACAATGTTGGTCCAGAGTTTTTGTGTGTAAATGTATGCCTATACGCCATAAAAGTGACTAGCCACTTCATCATTCTTCCGGAGTCAGTCCCCTAATTATTTTTGAATGGGCTTGGCGATTATATATTACATTTGTGAAAATGCAGTTGTTTAAAATATATATTTATCATAATATATTTGTGATTGTGGCTGAATTTACTCTTGCCAGATGCCTTTTAATATAATGTTGCGCTGACGAACATTGCGCTACATCTTTGCCCTTTTAAGGCCATTCAAAAAGCTAACAAACATTAGAAAACTACAGGGCTACTTCCTTGAAAATGTTGCTGCACTTTCGATGCACGTTAACACAACCATTGGAACAAAGTGTTGTTGTTTCGTAAACTCCATGTTCAGTTGGATGAGATCACGAATGGCCAGCGATCTAGCGTCAGGATTAAATACACCACAAGTCTCTGTGGCGCAATTGGTTAGCGCGTTAGACTGTTAATCTAAAGGTTGGTGGTTCAAGCCCACCCAGGGACGACAGTTTTCAGTTTGTTGTGCTCCATGATGTCGATGTGACTACCTGTTATGAGATTCCTGTTAAATTGCCGTGCTGAGGGTCAATGCCAACACAAGCCTCTCTCGTGCAATCAGTTAGCGTGTTTGACTGTCAATCTAAAGGTTGGTGCTTTGACACCACCCAGGGATGACATTTTTCAGATTGTGGAGATGTGAACTGACCCTTCCTGACCTGACTTCCTGACGTTAACACAACCATTGGAACAAAGTGTTGTTGTTTCGTAAACTCCATGTTCAGTTGGATGAGAGCACAAATGGCCAGTGATCTAGCGTCAGTATTAAATACACCACAAGTCTCTGTGGCGCAATTGGTTAGCGCGTTAGACTGTTAATCTAAAGGTTGGTGGTTCGAGCCCACCCAGGGACGACAGTTTTCAGTTTGTTGTGCTCCATGATGTCGATGTGACGTCCTGTACCTGTTATGAGATTCCTGTTAAATTGCCGTGCTGAGGGTCAATGCCAACACAAGCCTCTCTCGTGCAATCAGTTAGTGTGTTTGACTGTCAATCTAAAGGTTGGTGCTTTGACACCACCCAGGGATGACATTTTTCAGATTGTGAAGTCCCCCTTCCTGACTTGGCGTGAGCTTCCATGAGACTTTGGCCTGCTGAGGGTCAGTATAACCACAAGTCTCTGTGGTGCAATTTGTTGGCGCGTTAGACTGTTCATTTAAAAGTTGGTGATTTGAGCCCACCCAGGGATGCTGTCTTTCTATTTCTAGTGATATGGAAGACCTTCCTGGCCTTACAGGAAGCTTGCTTTTGACCTGCTGTGTTTCCTGTTGTAACATGTGATTGGTGTGTTGTTGAACATGAAAGATGACAAGTTACTATACCTACTGGTAAAATGGCTGTCAATGGTCTCTGATCTTCTGTTACTCAATAGCTTGATCATTCTGTGTTCTCCAAGGAACATATAATTTATTCTTATTAATCTGGCTAGTATGACAACGTAAATGATGTCAATCTGGTATGAAAAAACGTATTATTTATATTTATCTCGCGAGAAGGACAATGTTGGTCCAGAGTTTTTGTGTGTAAATGTATGCCTATACGCCATAAAAGTGACTAGCCACTTCATCATTCTTCCGGAGTCAGTCCCCTAATTATTTTTGAATGGGCTTGGCGATTATATATTACATTTGTGAAAATGCAGTTGTTTAAAATATATATTTATCATAATATATTTGTGATTGTGGCTGAATTTACTCCTGCCAGATGCCTTTTAATATAATGTTGCGCTGACGAACATTGCGCTACATCTTTGCCCTTTTAAGGCCATTCAAACAGCTAACAAACATTAGAAAACTACAGGGCTACTTCCTTGAAAATGTTGCTGCACTTTCGATGCACGTTAACACAACCATTGGAACAAAGTGTTGTTGTTTTGTAAACTCCATGTTCAGTTGGATGAGAGCACAAATGGCCAGCGATCTAGCGTCAGTATTAAATACACCACAAGTCTCTGTGGCGCAATTGGTTACTGCGTTAGACTGTTAATCTAAAGGTTGGTGGTTCGAGCCCACCCAGGGACGACAGTTTTCAGTTTGTTGTGCTCCATGATGTCGATGTGACGTCCTGTACCTGTTATGAGATTCCTGTTAAATTGCCGTGCTGAGGGTCAATGCCAACACAAGCCTCTCTCGTGCAATCAGTTAGTGTGTTTGACTGTCAATCTAAAGGTTGGTGCTTTGACACCACCCAGGGATGACATTTTTCAGATTGTGAAGTCCCCCTTCCTGACTTGGCGTGAGCTTCCATGAGACTTTGGCCTGCTGAGGGTCAGTATAACCACAAGTCTCTGTGGTGCAATTTGTTGGCGCGTTAGACTGTTCATTTAAAAGTTGGTGATTTGAGCCCACCCAGGGATGCTGTCTTTCTATTTCTAGTGATATGGAAGACCTTCCTGGCCTTACAGTAAGCTTGCTTTTGACCTGCTGTGTTTCCTGTTGTAACATGTGATTGGTGTGTTGTTGAACATGAAAGATGACAAGTTACTATACCTACTGGTAAAATGGCTGTCAATGGTCTCTGATCTTCTGTTACTCAATAGCTTGATCATTCTGTGTTCTCCAAGGAACATATAATTTATTCTTATTAATCTGGCTAGTATGACAACGTAAATGATGTCAATCTGGTATGAAAAAACGTATTATTTATATTTATCTCGCGAGAAGGACAATGTTGGTCCAGAGTTTTTGTGTGTAAATGTATGCCTATACGCCATAAAAGTGACTAGCCACTTCATCATTCTTCCGGAGTCAGTCCCCTAATTATTTTTGAATGGGCTTGGCGATTATATATTACATTTGTGAAAATGCAGTTGTTTAAAATATATATTTATCATAATATATTTGTGATTGTGGCTGAATTTACTCCTGCCAGATGCCTTTTAATATAATGTTGCGCTGACGAACATTGCGCTACATCTTTGCCCTTTTAAGGCCATTCAAACAGCTAACAAACATTAGAAAACTACAGGGCTACTTCCTTGAAAATGTTGCTGCACTTTCGATGCACGTTAACACAACCATTGGAACAAAGTGTTGTTGTTTCGTAAACTCCATGTTCAGTTGGATGAGAGCACAAATGGCTAGTGATCTAGCGTCAGTATTAAATACACCACAAGTCTCTGTGGCGCAATTGGTTAGCGCGTTAGACTGTTAATCTAAAGGTTGGTGGTTCGAGCCCACCCAGGGACGACAGTTTTCAGTTTGTTGTGCTCCATGATGTCGATGTGACGCCCTGTACCTGTTATGAGATTCCTGTTAAATTGCCGTGCTGAGGGTCAATGCCAACACAAGCCTCTCTCGTGCAATCAGTTAGTGTGTTTGACTGTCAATCTAAAGGTTGGTGCTTTGACACCACCCAGGGATGACATTTTTCAGATTGTGAAGTCCCCCTTCCTGACTTGGCGTGAGCTTCCATGAGACTTTGGCCTGCTGAGGGTCAGTATAACCACAAGTCTCTGTGGTGCAATTTGTTGGCGCGTTAGACTGTTCATTTAAAAGTTGGTGATTTGAGCCCACCCAGGGATGCTGTCTTTCTATTTCTAGTGATATGGAAGACCTTCCTGGCCTTACAGGAAGCTTGCTTTTGACCTGCTGTGTTTCCTGTTGTAACATGTGATTGGTGTGTTGTTGAACATGAAAGATGACAAGTTACTATACCTACTGGTAAAATGGCTGTCAATGGTCTCTGATCTTCTGTTACTCAATAGCTTGATCATTCTGTGTTCTCCAAGGAACATATAATTTATTCTTATTAATCTGGCTAGTATGACAACGTAAATGATGTCAATCTGGTATGAAAAAACGTATTATTTATATTTATCTCGCGAGAAGGACAATGTTGGTCCAGAGTTTTTGTGTGTAAATGTATGCCTATACGCCATAAAAGTGACTAGCCACTTCATCATTCTTCCGGAGTCAGTCCCCTAATTATTTTTGAATGGGCTTGGCGATTATATATTACATTTGTGAAAATGCAGTTGTTTAAAATATATATTTATCATAATATATTTGTGATTGTGGCTGAATTTACTCCTGCCAGATGCCTTTTAATATAATGTTGCGCTGACGAACATTGCGCTACATCTTTGCCCTTTTAAGGCCATTCAAACAGCTAACAAACATTAGAAAACTACAGGGCTACTTCCTTGAAAATGTTGCTGCACTTTCGATGCACGTTAACACAACCATTGGAACAAAGTGTTGTTGTTTTGTAAACTCCATGTTCAGTTGGATGAGAGCACAAATGGCCAGCGATCTAGCGTCAGTATTAAATACACCACAAGTCTCTGTGGCGCAATTGGTTACTGCGTTAGACTGTTAATCTAAAGGTTGGTGGTTCGAGCCCACCCAGGGACGACAGTTTTCAGTTTGTTGTGCTCCATGATGTCGATGTGACGTCCTGTACCTGTTATGAGATTCCTGTTAAATTGCCGTGCTGAGGGTCAATGCCAACACAAGCCTCTCTCGTGCAATCAGTTAGTGTGTTTGACTGTCAATCTAAAGGTTGGTGCTTTGACACCACCCAGGGATGACATTTTTCAGATTGTGAAGTCCCCCTTCCTGACTTGGCGTGAGCTTCCATGAGACTTTGGCCTGCTGAGGGTCAGTATAACCACAAGTCTCTGTGGTGCAATTTGTTGGCGCGTTAGACTGTTCATTTAAAAGTTGGTGATTTGAGCCCACCCAGGGATGCTGTCTTTCTATTTCTAGTGATATGGAAGACCTTCCTGGCCTTACAGTAAGCTTGCTTTTGACCTGCTGTGTTTCCTGTTGTAACATGTGATTGGTGTGTTGTTGAACATGAAAGATGACAAGTTACTATACCTACTGGTAAAATGGCTGTCAATGGTCTCTGATCTTCTGTTACTCAATAGCTTGATCATTCTGTGTTCTCCAAGGAACATATAATTTATTCTTATTAATCTGGCTAGTATGACAACGTAAATGATGTCAATCTGGTATGAAAAAACGTATTATTTATATTTATCTCGCGAGAAGGACAATGTTGGTCCAGAGTTTTTGTGTGTAAATGTATGCCTATACGCCATAAAAGTGACTAGCCACTTCATCATTCTTCCGGAGTCAGTCCCCTAATTATTTTTGAATGGGCTTGGCGATTATATATTACATTTGTGAAAATGCAGTTGTTTAAAATATATATTTATCATAATATATTTGTGATTGTGGCTGAATTTACTCCTGCCAGATGCCTTTTAATATAATGTTGCGCTGACGAACATTGCGCTACATCTTTGCCCTTTTAAGGCCATTCAAACAGCTAACAAACATTAGAAAACTACAGGGCTACTTCCTTGAAAATGTTGCTGCACTTTCGATGCACGTTAACACAACCATTGGAACAAAGTGTTGTTGTTTCGTAAACTCCATGTTCAGTTGGATGAGAGCACAAATGGCTAGTGATCTAGCGTCAGTATTAAATACACCACAAGTCTCTGTGGCGCAATTGGTTAGCGCGTTAGACTGTTAATCTAAAGGTTGGTGGTTCGAGCCCACCCAGGGACGACAGTTTTCAGTTTGTTGTGCTCCATGATGTCGATGTGACGCCCTGTACCTGTTATGAGATTCCTGTTAAATTGCCGTGCTGAGGGTCAATGCCAACACAAGCCTCTCTCGTGCAATCAGTTAGTGTGTTTGACTGTCAATCTAAAGGTTGGTGCTTTGACACCACCCAGGGATGACATTTTTCAGATTGTGAAGTCCCCCTTCCTGACTTGGCGTTAGCTTCCATGAGACTTTGGCCTGCTGAGGGTCAGTATAACCACAAGTCTCTGTGGTGCAATTTGTTGGCGCGTTAGACTGTTCATTTAAAAGTTGGTGATTTGAGCCCACCCAGGGATGCTGTCTTTCTATTTCTAGTGATATGGAAGACCTTCCTGGCCTTACAGTAAGCTTGCTTTTGACCTGCTGTGTTTCCTGTTGTAACATGTGATTGGTGTGTTGTTGAACATGAAAGATGACAAGTTACTATACCTACTGGTAAAATGGCTGTCAATGGTCTCTGATCTTCTGTTACTCATAGCTTGATCATTCTGTGTTCTCCAAGGAACATATAATTTATTCTTATTAATCTGGCTAGTATGACAACGTAAATGATGTCAATCTGGTATGAAAAAACGTATTATTTATATTTATCTCGCGAGAAGGACAATGTTGGTCCAGAGTTTTTGTGTGTAAATGTATGCCTATACGCCATAAAAGTGACTAGCCACTTCATCATTCTTCCGGAGTCAGTCCCCTAATTATTTTTGAATGGGCTTGGCGATTATATATTACATTTGTGAAAATGCAGTTGTTTAAAATATATATTTATCATAATATATTGTGATTGTGGCTGAATTTACTCCTGCCAGATGCCTTTTAATATAATGTTGCGCTGACGAACATTGCGCTACATCTTTGCCCTTTTAAGGCCATTCAAACAGCTAACAAACATTAGAAAACTACAGGGCTACTTCCTTGAAAATGTTGCTGCACTTTCGATGCACGTTAACACAACCATTGGAACAAAGTGTTGTTGTTTCGTAAACTCCATGTTCAGTTGGATGAGAGCACAAATGGCTAGTGATCTAGCGTCAGTATTAAATACACCACAAGTCTCTGTGGCGCAATTGGTTAGCGCGTTAGACTGTTAATCTAAAGGTTGGTGGTTCGAGCCCACCCAGGGACGACAGTTTTCAGTTTGTTGTGCTCCATGATGTCGATGTGACGCCCTGTACCTGTTATGAGATTCCTGTTAAATTGCCGTGCTGAGGGTCAATGCCAACACAAGCCTCTCTCGTGCAATCAGTTAGTGTGTTTGACTGTCAATCTAAAGGTTGGTGCTTTGACACCACCCAGGGATGACATTTTTCAGATTGTGAAGTCCCCCTTCCTGACTTGGCGTGAGCTTCCATGAGACTTTGGCCTGCTGAGGGTCAGTATAACCACAAGTCTCTGTGGTGCAATTTGTTGGCGCGTTAGACTGTTCATTTAAAAGTTGGTGATTTGAGCCCACCCAGGGATGCTGTCTTTCTATTTCTAGTGATATGGAAGACCTTCCTGGCCTTACAGTAAGCTTGCTTTTGACCTGCTGTGTTTCCTGTTGTAACATGTGATTGGTGTGTTGTTGAACATGAAAGATGACAAGTTACTATACCTACTGGTAAAATGGCTGTCAATGGTCTCTGATCTTCTGTTACTCAATAGCTTGATCATTCTGTGTTCTCCAAGGAACATATAATTTATTCTTATTAATCTGGCTAGTATGACAACGTAAATGATGTCAATCTGGTATGAAAAAACGTATTATTTATATTTATCTTGCGAGAAGGACAATGTTGGTCCAGAGTTTTTGTGTGTAAATGTATGCCTATACGCCATAAAAGTGACTAGCCACTTCATCATTCTTCCGGAGTCAGTCCCCTAATTATTTTTGAATGGGCTTGGCGATTATATATTACATTTGTGAAAATGCAGTTGTTTAAAATATATATTTATCATAATATATTTGTGATTGTGGCTGAATTTACTCTTGCCAGATGCCTTTTAATATAATGTTGCGCTGACGAACATTGCGCTACATCTTTGCCCTTTTAAGGCCATTCAAAAAGCTAACAAACATTAGAAAACTACAGGGCTACTTCCTTGAAAATGTTGCTGCACTTTCGATGCACGTTAACACAACCATTGGAACAAAGTGTTGTTGTTTCGTAAACTCCATGTTCAGTTGGATGAGATCACGAATGGCCAGCGATCTAGCGTCAGGATTAAATACACCACAAGTCTCTGTGGCGCAATTGGTTAGCGCGTTAGACTGTTAATCTAAAGGTTGGTGGTTCAAGCCCACCCAGGGACGACAGTTTTCAGTTTGTTGTGCTCCATGATGTCGATGTGACTACCTGTTATGAGATTCCTGTTAAATTGCCGTGCTGAGGGTCAATGCCAACACAAGCCTCTCTCGTGCAATCAGTTAGCGTGTTTGACTGTCAATCTAAAGGTTGGTGCTTTGACACCACCCAGGGATGACATTTTTCAGATTGTGGAGATGTGAACTGACCCTTCCTGACTTGGCGTGAGCTTCCATGAGACTTTGGCCTGCTGAGGGTCAGTATAACCACAATTTGTTGGCGCGTTACTGTTAATTTCAAAGTTGGTGATTTGAGCCCACCCAGGGATGCTGTCTTTCTATTTCTAGTGATATGGAAGACCTTCCTGGCCTTACAGTAAGCTTGCTTTTGACCTGCTGTGTTTCCTGTTGTAACATGTGATTAGTGTGTTGTTGAACATGAAAGATGACAAGTTACTATACCTACTGGTAAAATGGCTGTCAATGGTCTCTGATCTTCTGTTACTCAATAGCTTGATCATTCTGTGTTCTCCAAGGAACATATAATTTATTCTTATTAATCTGGCTAGTATGACAACGTAAATGATGTCAATCTGGTATGAAAAAACGTATTATTTATATTTATCTCGCGAGAAGGACAATGTTGGTCCAGTGTGTTTGTGTGTAAATGTATGCCTATACGCCATGAAAGTGACTAGCCACTTCATCATTCTTCCGGAGTCAGTCCCCTAATTATTTTTGAATGTGCTTGGCTATTATATATTACATTTGTGAAAATGCAGTTGTTTAACATATATATTTATCAGAATATATTTGTGATTGTGGCTGAATTTACTCCTGCCAGATGCCTTTTAATATAATGTTGCGCTGACGAACATTGCGCTACACCTTTGCCCTTTTAAGGCCATTCAAAAAGCTAACAAACATTAGAAAACTACAGGGCTACTTCCTTGAAAATGTTGCTGCACTTTCGATGCACGTTAACACAACCATTGGAACAAAGTGTTGTTGTTTCGTAAACTCCATGTTCAGTTGGATGAGAGCACGAATGGCCAGCAATCAAGTGTCAGGATTAAAGACACCACAAGTCTCTGTGGCGCAATTGGTTAGTGCGTTAGACTGTTAATCTAAAGGTTGGTGGTTCGACCCCACCCAGGGACGACAGTTTCCAGTTTGTTATGCTCCATGATGTGGATGTGACATCCTGGACCTGTAATGAGATTCCCAGTTACTTTGTCCTGCTGAGGGTCAATGCCAACACATGCCTCTCTCGTGGAATCAGTTAGAGTGTTTGGCTGTCAATCTAAAGGTTGGTGCTTTGACACCACCCAGGGATGACATTTTTCAGATTGTGAAGTCCCCCTTCCTGACTTGGCGTGAGCTTCCATGAGACTTTGGCCTGCTGAGGGTCAGTATAACCACAAGTCTCTGTGGTGCAATTTGTTGGCGCGTTAGACTGTTCATTTAAAAGTTGGTGATTTGAGCCCACCCAGGGATGCTGTCTTTCTATTTCTAGTGATATGGAAGACCTTCCTGGCCTTACAGTAAGCTTGCTTTTGACCTGCTGTGTTTCCTGTTGTAACATGTGATTGGTGTGTTGTTGAACATGAAAGATGACAAGTTACTATACCTACTGGTAAAATGGCTGTCAATGGTCTCTGATCTTCTGTTACTCAATAGCTTGATCATTCTGTGTTCTCCAAGGAACATATAATTTATTCTTATTAATCTGGCTAGTATGACAACGTAAATGATGTCAATCTGGTATGAAAAAACGTATTATTTATATTTATCTCGCGAGAAGGACAATGTTGGTCCAGAGTTTTTGTGTGTAAATGTATGCCTATACGCCATAAAAGTGACTAGCCACTTCATCATTCTTCCGGAGTCAGTCCCCTAATTATTTTTGAATGGGCTTGGCGATTATATATTACATTTGTGAAAATGCAGTTGTTTAAAATATATATTTATCATAATATATTTGTGATTGTGGCTGAATTTACTCCTGCCAGATGCCTTTTAATATAATGTTGCGCTGACGAACATTGCGCTACATCTTTGCCCTTTTAAGGCCATTCAAACAGCTAACAAACATTAGAAAACTACAGGGCTACTTCCTTGAAAATGTTGCTGCACTTTCGATGCACGTTAACACAACCATTGGAACAAAGTGTTGTTGTTTCGTAAACTCCATGTTCAGTTGGATGAGAGCACAAATGGCTAGTGATCTAGCGTCAGTATTAAATACACCACAAGTCTCTGTGGCGCAATTGGTTAGCGCGTTAGACTGTTAATCTAAAGGTTGGTGGTTCGAGCCCACCCAGGGACGACAGTTTTCAGTTTGTTGTGCTCCATGATGTCGATGTGACGCCCTGTACCTGTTATGAGATTCCTGTTAAATTGCCGTGCTGAGGGTCAATGCCAACACAAGCCTCTCTCGTGCAATCAGTTAGTGTGTTTGACTGTCAATCTAAAGGTTGGTGCTTTGACACCACCCAGGGATGACATTTTTCAGATTGTGAAGTCCCCCTTCCTGACTTGGCGTTAGCTTCCATGAGACCTGCTGAGGGTCAGTATAACCACAAGTCTCTGTGGTGCAATTTGTTGGCGCGTTAGACTGTTCATTTAAAAGTTGGTGATTTGAGCCCACCCAGGGATGCTGTCTTTCTATTTCTAGTGATATGGAAGACCTTCCTGGCCTTACAGTAAGCTTGCTTTTGACCTGCTGTGTTTCCTGTTGTAACATGTGATTGGTGTGTTGTTGAACATGAAAGATGACAAGTTACTATACCTACTGGTAAAATGGCTGTCAATGGTCTCTGATCTTCTGTTACTCAATAGCTTGATCATTCTGTGTTCTCCAAGGAACATATCATTTATTCTTATTAATCTGGCTAGTATGACAACGTAAATGATGTCAATCTGGTATGAAAAAACGTATTATTTATATTTATCTCGCGAGAAGGACAATGTTGGTCCAGAGTTTTTGTGTGTAAATGTATGCCTATACGCCATAAAAGTGACTAGCCACTTCATCATTCTTCCGGAGTCAGTCCCCTAATTATTTTTGAATGGGCTTGGCGATTATATATTACATTTGTGAAAATGCAGTTGTTTAAAATATATATTTATCATAATATATTTGTGATTGTGGCTGAATTTACTCCTGCCAGATGCCTTTTAATATAATGTTGCGCTGACGAACATTGCGCTACATCTTTGCCCTTTTAAGGCCATTCAAACAGCTAACAAACATTAGAAAACTACAGGGCTACTTCCTTGAAAATGTTGCTGCACTTTCGATGCACGTTAACACAACCATTGGAACAAAGTGTTGTTGTTTCGTAAACTCCATGTTCAGTTGGATGAGAGCACAAATGGCTAGTGATCTAGCGTCAGTATTAAATACACCACAAGTCTCTGTGGCGCAATTGGTTAGCGCGTTAGACTGTTAATCTAAAGGTTGGTGGTTCGAGCCCACCCAGGGACGACAGTTTTCAGTTTGTTGTGCTCCATGATGTCGATGTGACGCCCTGTACCTGTTATGAGATTCCTGTTAAATTGCCGTGCTGAGGGTCAATGCCAACACAAGCCTCTCTCGTGCAATCAGTTAGTGTGTTTGACTGTCAATCTAAAGGTTGGTGCTTTGACACCACCCAGGGATGACATTTTTCAGATTGTGAAGTCCCCCTTCCTGACTTGGCGTGAGCTTCCATGAGACTTTGGCCTGCTGAGGGTCAGTATAACCACAAGTCTCTGTGGTGCAATTTGTTGGCGCGTTAGACTGTTCATTTAAAAGTTGGTGATTTGAGCCCACCCAGGGATGCTGTCTTTCTATTTCTAGTGATATGGAAGACCTTCCTGGCCTTACAGTAAGCTTGCTTTTGACCTGCTGTGTTTCCTGTTGTAACATGTGATTGGTGTGTTGTTGAACATGAAAGATGACAAGTTACTATACCTACTGGTAAAATGGCTGTCAATGGTCTCTGATCTTCTGTTACTCAATAGCTTGATCATTCTGTGTTCTCCAAGGAACATATAATTTATTCTTATTAATCTGGCTAGTATGACAACGTAAATGATGTCAATCTGGTATGAAAAAACGTATTATTTATATTTATCTTGCGAGAAGGACAATGTTGGTCCAGAGTTTTTGTGTGTAAATGTATGCCTATACGCCATAAAAGTGACTAGCCACTTCATCATTCTTCCGGAGTCAGTCCCCTAATTATTTTTGAATGGGCTTGGCGATTATATATTACATTTGTGAAAATGCAGTTGTTTAAAATATATATTTATCATAATATATTTGTGATTGTGGCTGAATTTACTCTTGCCAGATGCCTTTTAATATAATGTTGCGCTGACGAACATTGCGCTACATCTTTGCCCTTTTAAGGCCATTCAAAAAGCTAACAAACATTAGAAAACTACAGGGCTACTTCCTTGAAAATGTTGCTGCACTTTCGATGCACGTTAACACAACCATTGGAACAAAGTGTTGTTGTTTCGTAAACTCCATGTTCAGTTGGATGAGATCACGAATGGCCAGCGATCTAGCGTCAGGATTAAATACACCACAAGTCTCTGTGGCGCAATTGGTTAGCGCGTTAGACTGTTAATCTAAAGGTTGGTGGTTCAAGCCCACCCAGGGACGACAGTTTTCAGTTTGTTGTGCTCCATGATGTCGATGTGACTACCTGTTATGAGATTCCTGTTAAATTGCCGTGCTGAGGGTCAATGCCAACACAAGCCTCTCTCGTGCAATCAGTTAGCGTGTTTGACTGTCAATCTAAAGGTTGGTGCTTTGACACCACCCAGGGATGACATTTTTCAGATTGTGGAGATGTGAACTGACCCTTCCTGACTTGGCGTGAGCTTCCATGAGACTTTGGCCTGCTGAGGGTCAGTATAACCACAATTTGTTGGCGCGTTACTGTTAATTTCAAAGTTGGTGATTTGAGCCCACCCAGGGATGCTGTCTTTCTATTTCTAGTGATATGGAAGACCTTCCTGGCCTTACAGTAAGCTTGCTTTTGACCTGCTGTGTTTCCTGTTGTAACATGTGATTAGTGTGTTGTTGAACATGAAAGATGACAAGTTACTATACCTACTGGTAAAATGGCTGTCAATGGTCTCTGATCTTCTGTTACTCAATAGCTTGATCATTCTGTGTTCTCCAAGGAACATATAATTTATTCTTATTAATCTGGCTAGTATGACAACGTAAATGATGTCAATCTGGTATGAAAAAACGTATTATTTATATTTATCTCGCGAGAAGGACAATGTTGGTCCAGTGTGTTTGTGTGTAAATGTATGCCTATACGCCATGAAAGTGACTAGCCACTTCATCATTCTTCCGGAGTCAGTCCCCTAATTATTTTTGAATGGGCTTGGCGATTATATATTACATTTGTGAAAATGCAGTTGTTTAAAATATATATTTATCATAATATATTTGTGAAATTGGCAGGGATGACCGTTTTCAGTTTGTTGTGCTCCATGATGTGACGTCCTATTCCTGTTAAATTGCCGTGCTGAGGGTTGTTATATAAATAATCTAATATAAAGCGTTACTTGCAGACCAAAGCTCTGGTTAAACCGGATGCCCTCAGATAACTCTGGGCCCAGTGTCCTCAGTCAAGTCTAGAGCCTGCGTGCAATAACATGATTATCCAAAGGACACACAGCTGCCATCACGCAAATATACTCCCCTGTAACTACAAAGAGCAGCCTGCAACACTAACGAGCTTAGAAGTGCCAAGCTATCTCACTGACATTGACCCTTGCATGCACTCCTGCAAAGACAGGAAACACCTGAGTCTAAAGCAGACATTACCAATATCCACGCTTCCTTGACACACGTACATCTCATGAAGCACTGTACACTCACACTCTACCCCCCCCCCCCCCCCCCCCCCCCCCCTACTCGTTGGGTGCCAAGAGCAAAGGACTTTGCTGTGCACCAGTGGGGCCCGCTCTGGCTAGAGCAAGGCCCACCTCCAACTCTCCAGGACCAGTCAGAAGACCAACACGACGAGACTCCACCTACATTATTCTGTGTATACATTCTGCTGTAAACTCTGGCTGAGGGGCCAAATTATTCTGACTCCTCACAGAGTCACATTCCTTAGGTCCGTGCACGATAAACGGCAGGACAAGATAACTTTGACCAATAAACTGCCTTTTTGATACACCTGATTCCACTCTGTCCAGCGTCGTTGTTTTGCATTCCCTCTCCAGTATGAAACACCAACAGGGTCAA
This sequence comes from Oncorhynchus mykiss, assembly GCF_013265735.2. Classification (NCBI taxonomy): domain Eukaryota; kingdom Metazoa; phylum Chordata; class Actinopteri; order Salmoniformes; family Salmonidae; genus Oncorhynchus; species Oncorhynchus mykiss. Next base: position 41,859,363 of record NC_048585.1, read on the forward strand.
TGCCAACACAAGCCTCTCTCGTGCAATCAGTTAGCGTGTTTTACTGTCAATCTAACGGTTGGTGCTTTGACACCACCCAGGGATGACATTTTTCAGATTGTGGAGATGTGAACTGACCCTTCCTGATTTGGCGTGAGCTTCCATGAGACTTTGGCCTGCTGAGGGTCAGTATAACTACAAGTCTCTGTGGTGCATTTTGTTGGCGCGTTAGACTGTTAATTTAAAAGTTGGTGATTTGAGCCCACCCAGCGATGCTGTCTTTCTGTTTCTAGTGATATAGAAGACCTTCCTGGCCTTACAGTAAGCTTGCTTTTGACCTGCTGTTTTTCCTGTTGTCACATGTGATTGGTGTGTTGTTGAACATGAAAGATGACAAGTTACTATACCTACTGGTAAAATGGCTGTCAATGGTCTCTGATCTTCTGTTACTCAATAGCTTGATCATTCTGTGTTCTCCAAGGAACATATAATTTATTCTTATTAATCTGGCTAGTATGACAACGTAAATGATGTCAATCTGGTATGAAAAAACGTATTATTTATATTTATCTCGCGAGAAGGACAATGTTGGTCCAGTGTGTTTGTGTGTAAATGTATGCCTATACGCCATGAAAGTGACTAGCCACTTCATCATTCTTCCGGAGTCAGTCCCCTAATTATTTTTGAATGGGCTTGGCGATTATATATTACATTTGTGAAAATGCAGTTGTTTAAAATATATATTTATCATAATATATTTGTGAAATTGGCAGGGATGACCGTTTTCAGTTTGTTGTGCTCCATGATGTGACGTCCTATTCCTGTTAAATTGCCGTGCTGAGGGTTGTTATATAAATAATCTAATATAAAGCGTTACTAGCAGACCAAAGCTCTGGTTAAACCGGATGCCCTCAGATAACTCTGGGCCCAGTGTCCTCAGTCAAGTCTAGAGCCTGCGTGCAATAACATGATTATCCAAAGGACACACAGCTGCCATCACGCAAATATACTCCCCTGTAACTACAAAGAGCAGCCTGCAACACTAACGAGCTTAGAAGTGCCAAGCTATCTCACTGACATTGACCCTTGCATGCACTCCTGCAAAGACAGGAAACACCTGAGTCTAAAGCAGACATTACCAATATCCACGCTTCCTTGACACACGTACATCTCATGAAGCACTGTACACTCACACTCTACCCCCCCCCCCCCCCCCCCCCCCCCTACTCGTTGGGTGCCAAGAGCAAAGGACTTTGCTGTGCACCAGTGGGGCCCGCTCTGGCTAGAGCAAGGCCCACCTCCAACTCTCCAGGACCAGTCAGAAGACCAACACGACGAGACTCCACCTACATTATTCTGTGTATACATTCTGCTGTAAACTCTGGCTGAGGGGCCAAATTATTCTGACTCCTCACAGAGTCACATTCCTTAGGTCCGTGCACGATAAACGGCAGGACAAGATAACTTTGACCAATAAACTGCCTTTTTGATACACCTGATTCCACTCTGTCCAGCGTCGTTGTTTTGCATTCCCTCTCCAGTATGAAACACCAACAGGGTCAATGCCAACACAAGCCTCTCTCGTGCAATCAGTTAGCGTGTTTTACTGTCAATCTAACGGTTGGTGCTTTGACACCACCCAGGGATGACATTTTTCAGATTGTGGAGATGTGAACTGACCCTTCCTGATTTGGCGTGAGCTTCCATGAGACTTTGGCCTGCTGAGGGTCAGTATAACTACAAGTCTCTGTGGTGCATTTTGTTGGCGCGTTAGACTGTTAATTTAAAAGTTGGTGATTTGAGCCCACCCAGCGATGCTGTCTTTCTGTTTCTAGTGATATAGAAGACCTTCCTGGCCTTACAGTAAGCTTGCTTTTGACCTGCTGTTTTTCCTGTTGTCACATGTGATTGGTGTGTTGTTGAACATGAAAGATGACAAGTTACTATACCTACTGGTAAAATGGCTGTCAATGGTCTCTGATCTTCTGTTACTCAATAGCTTGATCATTCTGTGTTCTCCAAGGAACATATAATTTATTCTTATTAATCTGGTTAGTATGACAACGTAAATGATGTCAATCTGGTATGAAAAAACATATTATTTATATTTATCTCGCGAGAAGGACAATGTTGGTCCAGTGTGTTTGTGTGTATATGTATGCCTATACGCCATGAAAGTGACTAGCCACTTCATCATTCTTCCGGAGTCAGTCCCCTAATTATTTTTGAATGTGCTTGGCTATTATATATTACATTTGTGAAAATGCAGTTGTTTAACATATATATTTATCAGAATATATTTGTGATTGTGGCTGAATTTACTCCTGCCAGATGCCTTTTAATATAATGTTGCGCTGACGAACATTGCGCTACACCTTTGCCCTTTTAAGGCCATTCAAAAAGCTAACAAACATTAGAAAACTACAGGGCTACTTCCTTGAAAATGTTGCTGCACTTTCGATGCACGTTAACACAACCATTGGAACAAAGTGTTGTTGTTTCGTAAACTCCATGTTCAGTTGGATGAGAGCACGAATGGCCAGCAATCAAGTGTCAGGATTAAAGACACCACAAGTCTCTGTGGCGCAATTGGTTAGTGCGTTAGACTGTTAATCTAAAGGTTGGTGGTTTGACCCCACCCAGGGACAACAGTTTCCAGTTTGTTATGCTCCATGATGTGGATGTGACATCCTGGACCTGTAATGAGATTCCCAGTTACTTTGTCCTGCTGAGGGTCAATGCCAACACATGCCTCTCTCGTGGAATCAGTTAGAGTGTTTGACTGTCAATCTAAAGGTTGGTGCTTTGACACCACCCAGGGATGACATTTTAAGGCCATTCAAAAGGCCATTCAAAAAGCTAACAAACATTAGAAAACTACAGGGCTACTTCCTTGAAAATGTTGCTGCACTTTCGATGCACGTTAACACAACCATTGGAACAAAGTGTTGTTGTTTCGTAAACTCCATGTTCAGTTGGATGAGAGCACGAATGGCCAGCAATCAAGTGTCAGGATTAAAGACACCACAAGTCTCTGTGGCGCAATTGGTTAGTGCGTTAGACTGTTAATCTAAAGGTTGGTGGTTCGACCCCACCCAGGGACGACAGTTTCCAGTTTGTTATGCTCCATGATGTGGATGTGACATCCTGGACCTGTAATGAGATTCCCAGTTACTTTGTCCTGCTGAGGGTCAATGCCAACACATGCCTCTCTCGTGGAATCAGTTAGAGTGTTTGACTGTCAATCTAAAGGTTGGTGCTTTGACACCACCCAGGGATGACATTTTTCAGATTGTGAAGTCCCCCTTCCTGACTTGGCGTGAGCTTCCATGAGACTTTGGCCTGCTGAGGGTCAGTATAACCACAAGTCTCTGTGGTGCAATTTGTTGGCGCGTTAGACTGTTCATTTAAAAGTTGGTGATTTGAGCCCACCCAGGGATGCTGTCTTTCTATTTCTAGTGATATGGAAGACCTTCCTGGCCTTACAGTAAGCTTGCTTTTGACCTGCTGTGTTTCCTGTTGTAACATGTGATTGGTGTGTTGTTGAACATGAAAGATGACAAGTTACTATACCTACTGGTAAAATGGCTGTCAATGGTCTCTGATCTTCTGTTACTCAATAGCTTGATCATTCTGTGTTCTCCAAGGAACATATAATTTATTCTTATTAATCTGGCTAGTATGACAACGTAAATGATGTCAATCTGGTATGAAAAAACGTATTATTTATATTTATCTTGCGAGAAGGACAATGTTGGTCCAGAGTTTTTGTGTGTAAATGTATGCCTATACGCCATAAAAGTGACTAGCCACTTCATCATTCTTCCGGAGTCAGTCCCCTAATTATTTTTGAATGGGCTTGGCGATTATATATTACATTTGTGAAAATGCAGTTGTTTAAAATATATATTTATCATAATATATTTGTGATTGTGGCTGAATTTACTCTTGCCAGATGCCTTTTAATATAATGTTGCGCTGACGAACATTGCGCTACATCTTTGCCCTTTTAAGGCCATTCAAAAAGCTAACAAACATTAGAAAACTACAGGGCTACTTCCTTGAAAATGTTGCTGCACTTTCGATGCACGTTAACACAACCATTGGAACAAAGTGTTGTTGTTTCGTAAACTCCATGTTCAGTTGGATGAGATCACGAATGGCCAGCGATCTAGCGTCAGGATTAAATACACCACAAGTCTCTGTGGCGCAATTGGTTAGCGCGTTAGACTGTTAATCTAAAGGTTGGTGGTTCAAGCCCACCCAGGGACGACAGTTTTCAGTTTGTTGTGCTCCATGATGTCGATGTGACTACCTGTTATGAGATTCCTGTTAAATTGCCGTGCTGAGGGTCAATGCCAACACAAGCCTCTCTCGTGCAATCAGTTAGCGTGTTTGACTGTCAATCTAAAGGTTGGTGCTTTGACACCACCCAGGGATGACATTTTTCAGATTGTGGAGATGTGAACTGACCCTTCCTGACTTGGCGTGAGCTTCCATGAGACTTTGGCCTGCTGAGGGTCAGTATAACCACAATTTGTTGGCGCGTTACTGTTAATTTCAAAGTTGGTGATTTGAGCCCACCCAGGGATGCTGTCTTTCTATTTCTAGTGATATGGAAGACCTTCCTGGCCTTACAGTAAGCTTGCTTTTGACCTGCTGTGTTTCCTGTTGTAACATGTGATTAGTGTGTTGTTGAACATGAAAGATGACAAGTTACTATACCTACTGGTAAAATGGCTGTCAATGGTCTCTGATCTTCTGTTACTCAATAGCTTGATCATTCTGTGTTCTCCAAGGAACATATAATTTATTCTTATTAATCTGGCTAGTATGACAACGTAAATGATGTCAATCTGGTATGAAAAAACGTATTATTTATATTTATCTCGCGAGAAGGACAATGTTGGTCCAGTGTGTTTGTGTGTAAATGTATGCCTATACGCCATGAAAGTGACTAGCCACTTCATCATTCTTCCGGAGTCAGTCCCCTAATTATTTTTGAATGTGCTTGGCTATTATATATTACATTTGTGAAAATGCAGTTGTTTAACATATATATTTATCGGAATATATTTGTGATTGTGGCTGAATTTACTCCTGCCAGATGCCTTTTAATATAATGTTGCGCTGACGAACATTGCGCTACACCTTTGCCCTTTTAAGGCCATTCAAAAAGCTAACAAACATTAGAAAACTACAGGGCTACTTCCTTGAAAATGTTGCTGCACTTTCGATGCACGTTAACACAACCATTGGAACAAAGTGTTGTTGTTTCGTAAACTCCATGTTCAGTTGGATGAGAGCACGAATGGCCAGCAATCAAGTGTCAGGATTAAAGACACCACAAGTCTCTGTGGCGCAATTGGTTAGTGCGTTAGACTGTTAATCTAAAGGTTGGTGGTTCGACCCCACCCAGGGACGACAGTTTCCAGTTTGTTATGCTCCATGATGTGGATGTGACATCCTGGACCTGTAATGAGATTCCCAGTTACTTTGTCCTGCTGAGGGTCAATGCCAACACATGCCTCTCTCGTGGAATCAGTTAGAGTGTTTGACTGTCAATCTAAAGGTTGGTGCTTTGACACCACCCAGGGATGACATTTTTCAGATTGTGAAGTCCCCCTTCCTGACTTGGCGTGAGCTTCCATGAGACTTTGGCCTGCTGAGGGTCAGTATAACCACAAGTCTCTGTGGTGCAGTTTGTTGGCGCGTTAGACTGTTCATTTAAAAGTTGGTGATTTGAGCCCACCCAGGGATGCTGTCTTTCTATTTCTAGTGATATGGAAGACCTTCCTGGCCTTACAGTAAGCTTGCTTTTGACCTGCTGTGTTTCCTGTTGTAACATGTGATTGGTGTGTTGTTGAACATGAAAGATGACAAGTTACTATACCTACTGGTAAAATGGCTGTCAATGGTCTCTGATCTTCTGTTACTCAATAGCTTGATCATTCTGTGTTCTCCAAGGAACATATAATTTATTCTTATTAATCTGGCTAGTATGACAACGTAAATGATGTCAATCTGGTATGAAAAAACGTATTATTTATATTTATCTCGCGAGAAGGACAATGTTGGTCCAGAGTTTTTGTGTGTAAATGTATGCCTATACGCCATAAAAGTGACTAGCCACTTCATCATTCTTCCGGAGTCAGTCCCCTAATTATTTTTGAATGGGCTTGGCGATTATATATTACATTTGTGAAAATGCAGTTGTTTAAAATATATATTTATCATAATATATTTGTGATTGTGGCTGAATTTACTCCTGCCAGATGCCTTTTAATATAATGTTGCGCTGACGAACATTGCGCTACATCTTTGCCCTTTTAAGGCCATTCAAACAGCTAACAAACATTAGAAAACTACAGGGCTACTTCCTTGAAAATGTTGCTGCACTTTCGATGCACGTTAACACAACCATTGGAACAAAGTGTTGTTGTTTCGTAAACTCCATGTTCAGTTGGATGAGAGCACAAATGGCTAGTGATCTAGCGTCAGTATTAAATACACCACAAGTCTCTGTGGCGCAATTGGTTAGCGCGTTAGACTGTTAATCTAAAGGTTGGTGGTTCGAGCCCACCCAGGGACGACAGTTTTCAGTTTGTTGTGCTCCATGATGTCGATGTGACGCCCTGTACCTGTTATGAGATTCCTGTTAAATTGCCGTGCTGAGGGTCAATGCCAACACAAGCCTCTCTCGTGCAATCAGTTAGTGTGTTTGACTGTCAATCTAAAGGTTGGTGCTTTCACACCACCCAGGGATGACATTTTTCAGATTGTGAAGTCCCCCTTCCTGACTTGGCGTTAGCTTCCATGAGACTTTGGCCTGCTGAGGGTCAGTATAACCACAAGTCTCTGTGGTGCAATTTGTTGGCGCGTTAGACTGTTCATTTAAAAGTTGGTGATTTGAGCCCACCCAGGGATGCTGTCTTTCTATTTCTAGTGATATGGAAGACCTTCCTGGCCTTACAGTAAGCTTGCTTTTGACCTGCTGTGTTTCCTGTTGTAACATGTGATTGGTGTGTTGTTGAACATGAAAGATGACAAGTTACTATACCTACTGGTAAAATGGCTGTCAATGGTCTCTGATCTTCTGTTACTCAATAGCTTGATCATTCTGTGTTCTCCAAGGAACATATCATTTATTCTTATTAATCTGGCTAGTATGACAACGTAAATGATGTCAATCTGGTATGAAAAAACGTATTATTTATATTTATCTCGCGAGAAGGACAATGTTGGTCCAGAGTTTTTGTGTGTAAATGTATGCCTATACGCCATAAAAGTGACTAGCCACTTCATCATTCTTCCGGAGTCAGTCCCCTAATTATTTTTGAATGGGCTTGGCGATTATATATTACATTTGTGAAAATGCAGTTGTTTAAAATATATATTTATCATAATATATTTGTGATTGTGGCTGAATTTACTCCTGCCAGATGCCTTTTAATATAATGTTGCGCTGACGAACATTGCGCTACATCTTTGCCCTTTTAAGGCCATTCAAACAGCTAACAAACATTAGAAAACTACAGGGCTACTTCCTTGAAAATGTTGCTGCACTTTCGATGCACGTTAACACAACCATTGGAACAAAGTGTTGTTGTTTCGTAAACTCCATGTTCAGTTGGATGAGAGCACAAATGGCTAGTGATCTAGCGTCAGTATTAAATACACCACAAGTCTCTGTGGCGCAATTGGTTAGCGCGTTAGACTGTTAATCTAAAGGTTGGTGGTTCGAGCCCACCCAGGGACGACAGTTTTCAGTTTGTTGTGCTCCATGATGTCGATGTGACGCCCTGTACCTGTTATGAGATTCCTGTTAAATTGCCGTGCTGAGGGTCAATGCCAACACAAGCCTCTCTCGTGCAATCAGTTAGTGTGTTTGACTGTCAATCTAAAGGTTGGTGCTTTGACACCACCCAGGGATGACATTTTTCAGATTGTGAAGTCCCCCTTCCTGACTTGGCGTGAGCTTCCATGAGACTTTGGCCTGCTGAGGGTCAGTATAACCACAAGTCTCTGTGGTGCAATTTGTTGGCGCGTTAGACTGTTCATTTAAAAGTTGGTGATTTGAGCCCACCCAGGGATGCTGTCTTTCTATTTCTAGTGATATGGAAGACCTTCCTGGCCTTACAGTAAGCTTGCTTTTGACCTGCTGTGTTTCCTGTTGTAACATGTGATTGGTGTGTTGTTGAACATGAAAGATGACAAGTTACTATACCTACTGGTAAAATGGCTGTCAATGGTCTCTGATCTTCTGTTACTCAATAGCTTGATCATTCTGTGTTCTCCAAGGAACATATAATTTATTCTTATTAATCTGGCTAGTATGACAACGTAAATGATGTCAATCTGGTATGAAAAAACGTATTATTTATATTTATCTTGCGAGAAGGACAATGTTGGTCCAGAGTTTTTGTGTGTAAATGTATGCCTATACGCCATAAAAGTGACTAGCCACTTCATCATTCTTCCGGAGTCAGTCCCCTAATTATTTTTGAATGGGCTTGGCGATTATATATTACATTTGTGAAAATGCAGTTGTTTAAAATATATATTTATCATAATATATTTGTGATTGTGGCTGAATTTACTCTTGCCAGATGCCTTTTAATATAATGTTGCGCTGACGAACATTGCGCTACATCTTTGCCCTTTTAAGGCCATTCAAAAAGCTAACAAACATTAGAAAACTACAGGGCTACTTCCTTGAAAATGTTGCTGCACTTTCGATGCACGTTAACACAACCATTGGAACAAAGTGTTGTTGTTTCGTAAACTCCATGTTCAGTTGGATGAGATCACGAATGGCCAGCGATCTAGCGTCAGGATTAAATACACCACAAGTCTCTGTGGCGCAATTGGTTAGCGCGTTAGACTGTTAATCTAAAGGTTGGTGGTTCAAGCCCACCCAGGGACGACAGTTTTCAGTTTGTTGTGCTCCATGATGTCGATGTGACTACCTGTTATGAGATTCCTGTTAAATTGCCGTGCTGAGGGTCAATGCCAACACAAGCCTCTCTCGTGCAATCAGTTAGCGTGTTTGACTGTCAATCTAAAGGTTGGTGCTTTGACACCACCCAGGGATGACATTTTTCAGATTGTGGAGATGTGAACTGACCCTTCCTGACTTGGCGTGAGCTTCCATGAGACTTTGGCCTGCTGAGGGTCAGTATAACCACAATTTGTTGGCGCGTTACTGTTAATTTCAAAGTTGGTGATTTGAGCCCACCCAGGGATGCTGTCTTTCTATTTCTAGTGATATGGAAGACCTTCCTGGCCTTACAGTAAGCTTGCTTTTGACCTGCTGTGTTTCCTGTTGTAACATGTGATTAGTGTGTTGTTGAACATGAAAGATGACAAGTTACTATACCTACTGGTAAAATGGCTGTCAATGGTCTCTGATCTTCTGTTACTCAATAGCTTGATCATTCTGTGTTCTCCAAGGAACATATAATTTATTCTTATTAATCTGGCTAGTATGACAACGTAAATGATGTCAATCTGGTATGAAAAAACGTATTATTTATATTTATCTCGCGAGAAGGACAATGTTGGTCCAGTGTGTTTGTGTGTAAATGTATGCCTATACGCCATGAAAGTGACTAGCCACTTCATCATTCTTCCGGAGTCAGTCCCCTAATTATTTTTGAATGTGCTTGGCTATTATATATTACATTTGTGAAAATGCAGTTGTTTAACATATATATTTATCAGAATATATTTGTGATTGTGGCTGAATTTACTCCTGCCAGATGCCTTTTAATATAATGTTGCGCTGACGAACATTGCGCTACACCTTTGCCCTTTTAAGGCCATTCAAAAAGCTAACAAACATTAGAAAACTACAGGGCTACTTCCTTGAAAATGTTGCTGCACTTTCGATGCACGTTAACACAACCATTGGAACAAAGTGTTGTTGTTTCGTAAACTCCATGTTCAGTTGGATGAGAGCACGAATGGCCAGCAATCAAGTGTCAGGATTAAAGACACCACAAGTCTCTGTGGCGCAATTGGTTAGTGCGTTAGACTGTTAATCTAAAGGTTGGTGGTTCGACCCCACCCAGGGACGACAGTTTCCAGTTTGTTATGCTCCATGATGTGGATGTGACATCCTGGACCTGTAATGAGATTCCCAGTTACTTTGTCCTGCTGAGGGTCAATGCCAACACATGCCTCTCTCGTGGAATCAGTTAGAGTGTTTGACTGTCAATCTAAAGGTTGGTGCTTTGACACCACCCAGGGATGACATTTTTCAGATTGTGAAGTCCCCCTTCCTGACTTGGCGTGAGCTTCCATGAGACTTTGGCCTGCTGAGGGTCAGTATAACCACAAGTCTCTGTGGTGCAATTTGTTGGCGCGTTAGACTGTTCATTTAAAAGTTGGTGATTTGAGCCCACCCAGGGATGCTGTCTTTCTATTTCTAGTGATATGGAAGACCTTCCTGGCCTTACAGTAAGCTTGCTTTTGACCTGCTGTGTTTCCTGTTGTAACATGTGATTGGTGTGTTGTTGAACATGAAAGATGACAAGTTACTATACCTACTGGTAAAATGGCTGTCAATGGTCTCTGATCTTCTGTTACTCAATAGCTTGATCATTCTGTGTTCTCCAAGGAACATATAATTTATTCTTATTAATCTGGCTAGTATGACAACGTAAATGATGTCAATCTGGTATGAAAAAACGTATTATTTATATTTATCTTGCGAGAAGGACAATGTTGGTCCAGAGTTTTTGTGTGTAAATGTATGCCTATACGCCATAAAAGTGACTAGCCACTTCATCATTCTTCCGGAGTCAGTCCCCTAATTATTTTTGAATGGGCTTGGCGATTATATATTACATTTGTGAAAATGCAGTTGTTTAAAATATATATTTATCATAATATATTTGTGATTGTGGCTGAATTTACTCTTGCCAGATGCCTTTTAATATAATGTTGCGCTGACGAACATTGCGCTACATCTTTGCCCTTTTAAGGCCATTCAAAAAGCTAACAAACATTAGAAAACTACAGGGCTACTTCCTTGAAAATGTTGCTGCACTTTCGATGCACGTTAACACAACCATTGGAACAAAGTGTTGTTGTTTCGTAAACTCCATGTTCAGTTGGATGAGATCACGAATGGCCAGCGATCTAGCGTCAGGATTAAATACACCATAAGTCTCTGTGGCGCAATTGGTTAGCGCGTTAGACTGTTAATCTAAAGGTTGGTGGTTCAAGCCCACCCAGGGACGACAGTTTTCAGTTTGTTGTGCTCCATGATGTCGATGTGACTACCTGTTATGAGATTCCTGTTAAATTGCCGTGCTGAGGGTCAATGCCAACACAAGCCTCTCTCGTGCAATCAGTTAGCGTGTTTGACTGTCAATCTAAAGGTTGGTGCTTTGACAGCACCCAGGGATGACATTTTTCAGATTGTGAAGTCCCCCTTCCTGACTTGGCGTGAGCTTCCATGAGACTTTGGCCTGCTGAGGGTCAGTATAACCACAAGTCTCTGTGGTGCAATTTGTTGGCGCGTTAGACTGTTCATTTAAAAGTTGGTGATTTGAGCCCACCCAGGGATGCTGTCTTTCTATTTCTAGTGATATGGAAGACCTTCCTGGCCTTACAGTAAGCTTGCTTTTGACCTGCTGTGTTTCCTGTTGTAACATGTGATTGGTGTGTTGTTGAACATGAAAGATGACAAGTTACTATACCTACTGGTAAAATGGCTGTCAATGGTCTCTGATCTTCTGTTACTCAATAGCTTGATCATTCTGTGTTCTCCAAGGAACATATAATTTATTCTTATTAATCTGGCTAGTATGACAACGTAAATGATGTCAATCTGGTATGAAAAAACGTATTATTTATATTTATCTTGCGAGAAGGACAATGTTGGTCCAGAGTTTTTGTGTGTAAATGTATGCCTATACGCCATAAAAGTGACTAGCCACTTCATCATTCTTCCGGAGTCAGTCCCCTAATTATTTTTGAATGGGCTTGGCGATTATATATTACATTTGTGAAAATGCAGTTGTTTAAAATATATATTTATCATAATACATTTGTGATTGTGGCTGAATTTACTCTTGCCAGATGCCTTTTAATATAATGTTGCGCTGACGAACATTGCGCTACATCTTTGCCCTTTTAAGGCCATTCAAAAAGCTAACAAACATTAGAAAACTACAGGGCTACTTCCTTGAAAATGTTGCTGCACTTTCGATGCACGTTAACACAACCATTGGAACAAAGTGTTGTTGTTTCGTAAACTCCATGTTCAGTTGGATGAGATCACGAATGGCCAGCGATCTAGCGTCAGGATTAAATACACCACAAGTCTCTGTGGCGCAATTGGTTAGTGCGTTAGACTGTTAATCTAAAGGTTGGTGGTTCAAGCCCACCCAGGGACGACAGTTTTCAGTTTGTTGTGCTCCATGATGTCGATGTGACTACCTGTTATGAGATTCCTGTTAAATTGCCGTGCTGAGGGTCAATGCCAACACAAGCCTCTCTCGTGCAATCAGTTAGCGTGTTTGACTGTCAATCTAAAGGTTGGTGCTTTGACACCACCCAGGGATGACATTTTTCAGATTGTGGAGATGTGAACTGACCCTTCCTGACTTGGCGTGAGCTTCCATGAGACTTTGGCCTGCTGAGGGTCAGTATAACCACAATTTGTTGGCGCGTTACTGTTAATTTCAAAGTTGGTGATTTGAGCCCACCCAGGGATGCTGTCTTTCTATTTCTAGTGATATGGAAGACCTTCCTGGCCTTACAGTAAGCTTGCTTTTGACCTGCTGTGTTTCCTGTTGTAACATGTGATTAGTGTGTTGTTGAACATGAAAGATGACAAGTTACTATACCTACTGGTAAAATGGCTGTCAATGGTCTCTGATCTTCTGTTACTCAATAGCTTGATCATTCTGTGTTCTCCAAGGAACATATAATTTATTCTTATTAATCTGGCTAGTATGACAACGTAAATGATGTCAATCTGGTATGAAAAAACGTATTATTTATATTTATCTCGCGAGAAGGACAATGTTGGTCCAGTGTGTTTGTGTGTAAATGTATGCCTATACGCCATGAAAGTGACTAGCCACTTCATCATTCTTCCGGAGTCAGTCCCCTAATTATTTTTGAATGGGCTTGGCGATTATATATTACATTTGTGAAAATGCAGTTGTTTAAAATATATATTTATCATAATATATTTGTGAAATTGGCAGGGATGACCGTTTTCAGTTTGTTGTGCTCCATGATGTGACGTCCTATTCCTGTTAAATTGCCGTGCTGAGGGTTGTTATATAAATAATCTAATATAAAGCGTTACTTGCAGACCAAAGCTCTGGTTAAACCGGATGCCCTCAGATAACTCTGGGCCCAGTGTCCTCAGTCAAGTCTAGAGCCTGCGTGCAATAACATGATTATCCAAAGGACACACAGCTGCCATCACGCAAATATACTCCCCTGTAACTACAAAGAGCAGCCTGCAACACTAACGAGCTTAGAAGTGCCAAGCTATCTCACTGACATTGACCCTTGCATGCACTCCTGCAAAGACAGGAAACACCTGAGTCTAAAGCAGACATTACCAATATCCACGCTTCCTTGACACACGTACATCTCATGAAGCACTGTACACTCACACTCTACCCCCCCCCCCCCCCCCCCCTACTCGTTGGGTGCCAAGAGCAAAGGACTTTGCTGTGCACCAGTGGGGCCCGCTCTGGCTAGAGCAAGGCCCACCTCCAACTCTCCAGGACCAGTCAGAAGACCAACACGACGAGACTCCACCTACATTATTCTGTGTATACATTCTGCTGTAAACTCTGGCTGAGGGGCCAAATTATTCTGACTCCTCACAGAGTCACATTCCTTAGGTCCGTGCACGATAAACGGCAGGACAAGATAACTTTGACCAATAAACTGCCTTTTTGATACACCTGATTCCACTCTGTCCAGCGTCGTTGTTTTGCATTCCCTCTCCAGTATGAAACACCAACAGGGTCAATGCCAACACAAGCCTCTCTCGTGCAATCAGTTAGCGTGTTTTACTGTCAATCTAACGGTTGGTGCTTTGACACCACCCAGGGATGACATTTTTCAGATTGTGGAGATGTGAACTGACCCTTCCTGATTTGGCGTGAGCTTCCATGAGACTTTGGCCTGCTGAGGGTCAGTATAACTACAAGTCTCTGTGGTGCATTTTGTTGGCGCGTTAGACTGTTAATTTAAAAGTTGGTGATTTGAGCCCACCCAGCGATGCTGTCTTTCTGTTTCTAGTGATATAGAAGACCTTCCTGGCCTTACAGTAAGCTTGCTTTTGACCTGCTGTTTTTCCTGTTGTCACATGTGATTGGTGTGTTGTTGAACATGAAAGATGACAAGTTACTATACCTACTGGTAAAATGGCTGTCAATGGTCTCTGATCTTCTGTTACTCAATAGCTTGATCATTCTGTGTTCTCCAAGGAACATATAATTTATTCTTATTAATCTGGCTAGTATGACAACGTAAATGATGTCAATCTGGTATGAAAAAACGTATTATTTATATTTATCTCGCGAGAAGGACAATGTTGGTCCAGTGTGTTTGTGTGTAAATGTATGCCTATACGCCATGAAAGTGACTAGCCACTTCATCATTCTTCCGGAGTCAGTCCCCTAATTATTTTTGAATGGGCTTGGCGATTATATATTACATTTGTGAAAATGCAGTTGTTTAAAATATATATTTATCATAATATATTTGTGAAATTGGCAGGGATGACCGTTTTCAGTTTGTTGTGCTCCATGATGTGACGTCCTATTCCTGTTAAATTGCCGTGCTGAGGGTTGTTATATAAATAATCTAATATAAAGCGTTACTAGCAGACCAAAGCTCTGGTTAAACCGGATGCCCTCAGATAACTCTGGGCCCAGTGTCCTCAGTCAAGTCTAGAGCCTGCGTGCAATAACATGATTATCCAAAGGACACACAGCTGCCATCACGCAAATATACTCCCCTGTAACTACAAAGAGCAGCCTGCAACACTAACGAGCTTAGAAGTGCCAAGCTATCTCACTGACATTGACCCTTGCATGCACTCCTGCAAAGACAGGAAACACCTGAGTCTAAAGCAGACATTACCAATATCCACGCTTCCTTGACACACGTACATCTCATGAAGCACTGTACACTCACACTCTACCCCCCCCCCCCCCCCCCCCCCCTACTCGTTGGGTGCCAAGAGCAAAGGACTTTGCTGTGCACCAGTGGGGCCCGCTCTGGCTAGAGCAAGGCCCACCTCCAACTCTCCAGGACCAGTCAGAAGACCAACACGACGAGACTCCACCTACATTATTCTGTGTATACATTCTGCTGTAAACTCTGGCTGAGGGGCCAAATTATTCTGACTCCTCACAGAGTCACATTCCTTAGGTCCGTGCACGATAAACGGCAGGACAAGATAACTTTGACCAATAAACTGCCTTTTTGATACACCTGATTCCACTCTGTCCAGCGTCGTTGTTTTGCATTCCCTCTCCAGTATGAAACACCAACAGGGTCAATGCCAACACAAGCCTCTCTCGTGCAATCAGTTAGCGTGTTTTACTGTCAATCTAACGGTTGGTGCTTTGACACCACCCAGGGATGACATTTTTCAGATTGTGGAGATGTGAACTGACCCTTCCTGATTTGGCGTGAGCTTCCATGAGACTTTGGCCTGCTGAGGGTCAGTATAACTACAAGTCTCTGTGGTGCATTTTGTTGGCGCGTTAGACTGTTAATTTAAAAGTTGGTGATTTGAGCCCACCCAGCGATGCTGTCTTTCTGTTTCTAGTGATATAGAAGACCTTCCTGGCCTTACAGTAAGCTTGCTTTTGACCTGCTGTTTTTCCTGTTGTCACATGTGATTGGTGTGTTGTTGAACATGAAAGATGACAAGTTACTATACCTACTGGTAAAATGGCTGTCAATGGTCTCTGATCTTCTGTTACTCAATAGCTTGATCATTCTGTGTTCTCCAAGGAACATATAATTTATTCTTATTAATCTGGTTAGTATGACAACGTAAATGATGTCAATCTGGTATGAAAAAACGTATTATTTATATTTATCTCGCGAGAAGGACAATGTTGGTCCAGTGTGTTTGTGTGTATATGTATGCCTATACGCCATGAAAGTGACTAGCCACTTCATCATTCTTCCGGAGTCAGTCCCCTAATTATTTTTGAATGTGCTTGGCTATTATATATTACATTTGTGAAAATGCAGTTGTTTAACATATATATTTATCAGAATATATTTGTGATTGTGGCTGAATTTACTCCTGCCAGATGCCTTTTAATATAATGTTGCGCTGACGAACATTGCGCTACACCTTTGCCCTTTTAAGGCCATTCAAAAAGCTAACAAACATTAGAAAACTACAGGGCTACTTCCTTGAAAATGTTGCTGCACTTTGGATGCACGTTAACACAACCATTGGAACAAAGTGTTGTTGTTTCGTAAACTCCATGTTCAGTTGGATGAGAGCACAAATGGCTAGTGATCTAGCGTCAGTATTAAATACACCACAAGTCTCTGTGGCGCAATTGGTTAGCGCGTTAGACTGTTAATCTAAAGGTTGGTGGTTCGAGCCCACCCAGGGACGACAGTTTTCAGTTTGTTGTGCTCCATGATGTCGATGTGACGCCCTGTACCTGTTATGAGATTCCTGTTAAATTGCCGTGCTGAGGGTCAATGCCAACACAAGCCTCTCTCGTGCAATCAGTTAGTGTGTTTGACTGTCAATCTAAAGGTTGGTGCTTTGACACCACCCAGGGATGACATTTTTCAGATTGTGAAGTCCCCCTTCCTGACTTGGCGTGAGCTTCCATGAGACTTTGGCCTGCTGAGGGTCAGTATAACCACAAGTCTCTGTGGTGCAATTTGTTGGCGCGTTAGACTGTTCATTTAAAAGTTGGTGATTTGAGCCCACCCAGGGATGCTGTCTTTCTATTTCTAGTGATATGGAAGACCTTCCTGGCCTTACAGTAAGCTTGCTTTTGACCTGCTGTGTTTCCTGTTGTAACATGTGATTGGTGTGTTGTTGAACATGAAAGATGACAAGTTACTATACCTACTGGTAAAATGGCTGTCAATGGTCTCTGATCTTCTGTTACTCAATAGCTTGATCATTCTGTGTTCTCCAAGGAACATATAATTTATTCTTATTAATCTGGCTAGTATGACAACGTAAATGATGTCAATCTGGTATGAAAAAACGTATTATTTATATTTATCTTGCGAGAAGGACAATGTTGGTCCAGAGTTTTTGTGTGTAAATGTATGCCTATACGCCATAAAAGTGACTAGCCACTTCATCATTCTTCCGGAGTCAGTCCCCTAATTATTTTTGAATGGGCTTGGCGATTATATATTACATTTGTGAAAATGCAGTTGTTTAAAATATATATTTATCATAATATATTTGTGATTGTGGCTGAATTTACTCTTGCCAGATGCCTTTTAATATAATGTTGCGCTGACGAACATTGCGCTACATCTTTGCCCTTTTAAGGCCATTCAAAAAGCTAACAAACATTAGAAAACTACAGGGCTACTTCCTTGAAAATGTTGCTGCACTTTCGATGCACGTTAACACAACCATTGGAACAAAGTGTTGTTGTTTCGTAAACTCCATGTTCAGTTGGATGAGATCACGAATGGCCAGCGATCTAGCGTCAGGATTAAATACACCACAAGTCTCTGTGGCGCAATTGGTTAGCGCGTTAGACTGTTAATCTAAAGGTTGGTGGTTCAAGCCCACCCAGGGACGACAGTTTTCAGTTTGTTGTGCTCCATGATGTCGATGTGACTACCTGTTATGAGATTCCTGTTAAATTGCCGTGCTGAGGGTCAATGCCAACACAAGCCTCTCTCGTGCAATCAGTTAGCGTGTTTGACTGTCAATCTAAAGGTTGGTGCTTTGACACCACCCAGGGATGACATTTTTCAGATTGTGGAGATGTGAACTGACCCTTCCTGACTTGGCGTGAGCTTCCATGAGACTTTGGCCTGCTGAGGGTCAGTATAACCACAATTTGTTGGCGCGTTACTGTTAATTTCAAAGTTGGTGATTTGAGCCCACCCAGGGATGCTGTCTTTCTATTTCTAGTGATATGGAAGACCTTCCTGGCCTTACAGTAAGCTTGCTTTTGACCTGCTGTGTTTCCTGTTGTAACATGTGATTAGTGTGTTGTTGAACATGAAAGATGACAAGTTACTATACCTACTGGTAAAATGGCTGTCAATGGTCTCTGATCTTCTGTTACTCAATAGCTTGATCATTCTGTGTTCTCCAAGGAACATATAATTTATTCTTATTAATCTGGCTAGTATGACAACGTAAATGATGTCAATCTGGTATGAAAAAACGTATTATTTATATTTATCTCGCGAGAAGGACAATGTTGGTCCAGTGTGTTTGTGTGTAAATGTATGCCTATACGCCATGAAAGTGACTAGCCACTTCATCATTCTTCCGGAGTCAGTCCCCTAATTATTTTTGAATGGGCTTGGCGATTATATATTACATTTGTGAAAATGCAGTTGTTTAAAATATATATTTATCATAATATATTTGTGAAATTGGCAGGGATGACCGTTTTCAGTTTGTTGTGCTCCATGATGTGACGTCCTATTCCTGTTAAATTGCCGTGCTGAGGGTTGTTATATAAATAATCTAATATAAAGCGTTACTAGCAGACCAAAGCTCTGGTTAAACCGGATGCCCTCAGATAACTCTGGGCCCAGTGTCCTCAGTCAAGTCTAGAGCCTGCGTGCAATAACATGATTATCCAAAGGACACACAGCTGCCATCACGCAAATATACTCCCCTGTAACTACAAAGAGCAGCCTGCAACACTAACGAGCTTAGAAGTGCCAAGCTATCTCACTGACATTGACCCTTGCATGCACTCCTGCAAAGACAGGAAACACCTGAGTCTAAAGCAGACATTACCAATATCCACGCTTCCTTGACACACGTACATCTCATGAAGCACTGTACACTCACACTCTACCCCCCCCCCCCCCCCCCCCCTACTCGTTGGGTGCCAAGAGCAAAGGACTTTGCTGTGCACCAGTGGGGCCCGCTCTGGCTAGAGCAAGGCCCACCTCCAACTCTCCAGGACCAGTCAGAAGACCAACACGACGAGACTCCACCTACATTATTCTGTGTATACATTCTGCTGTAAACTCTGGCTGAGGGGCCAAATTATTCTGACTCCTCACAGAGTCACATTCCTTAGGTCCGTGCACGATAAACGGCAGGACAAGATAACTTTGACCAATAAACTGCCTTTTTGATACACCTGATTCCACTCTGTCCAGCGTCGTTGTTTTGCATTCCCTC
This sequence comes from Oncorhynchus mykiss, assembly GCF_013265735.2. NCBI lineage: Eukaryota > Metazoa > Chordata > Actinopteri > Salmoniformes > Salmonidae > Oncorhynchus > Oncorhynchus mykiss. The sequence continues at coordinate 41,878,723 of NC_048585.1, forward strand.
TCCAGTATGAAACACCAACAGGGTCAATGCCAACACAAGCCTCTCTCGTGCAATCAGTTAGCGTGTTTTACTGTCAATCTAACGGTTGGTGCTTTGACACCACCCAGGGATGACATTTTTCAGATTGTGGAGATGTGAACTGACCCTTCCTGATTTGGCGTGAGCTTCCATGAGACTTTGGCCTGCTGAGGGTCAGTATAACTACAAGTCTCTGTGGTGCATTTTGTTGGCGCGTTAGACTGTTAATTTAAAAGTTGGTGATTTGAGCCCACCCAGCGATGCTGTCTTTCTGTTTCTAGTGATATAGAAGACCTTCCTGGCCTTACAGTAAGCTTGCTTTTGACCTGCTGTTTTTCCTGTTGTCACATGTGATTGGTGTGTTGTTGAACATGAAAGATGACAAGTTACTATACCTACTGGTAAAATGGCTGTCAATGGTCTCTGATCTTCTGTTACTCAATAGCTTGATCATTCTGTGTTCTCCAAGGAACATATAATTTATTCTTATTAATCTGGTTAGTATGACAACGTAAATGATGTCAATCTGGTATGAAAAAACGTATTATTTATATTTATCTCGCGAGAAGGACAATGTTGGTCCAGTGTGTTTGTGTGTATATGTATGCCTATACGCCATGAAAGTGACTAGCCACTTCATCATTCTTCCGGAGTCAGTCCCCTAATTATTTTTGAATGTGCTTGGCTATTATATATTACATTTGTGAAAATGCAGTTGTTTAACATATATATTTATCAGAATATATTTGTGATTGTGGCTGAATTTACTCCTGCCAGATGCCTTTTAATATAATGTTGCGCTGACGAACATTGCGCTACACCTTTGCCCTTTTAAGGCCATTCAAAAAGCTAACAAACATTAGAAAACTACAGGGCTACTTCCTTGAAAATGTTGCTGCACTTTCGATGCACGTTAACACAACCATTGGAACAAAGTGTTGTTGTTTCGTAAACTCCATGTTCAGTTGGATGAGAGCACGAATGGCCAGCAATCAAGTGTCAGGATTAAAGACACCACAAGTCTCTGTGGCGCAATTGGTTAGTGTGTTAGACTGTTAATCTAAAGGTTGGTGGTTCGACCCCACCCAGGGACGACAGTTTCCAGTTTGTTATGCTCCATGATGTGGATGTGACATCCTGGACCTGTAATGAGATTCCCAGTTACTTTGTCCTGCTGAGGGTCAATGCCAACACATGCCTCTCTCGTGGAATCAGTTAGAGTGTTTGACTGTCAATCTAAAGGTTGGTGCTTTGACACCACCCAGAGATGCCATTTTTCAGATTGTAGAGATGTGAACTGACCCTTCCTCACTTGTTGTGAGCTTCCATGAGACTTTGGCCTGCTGAGGGTCAGTATAACCACAAGAATCTGTGGTGCAATTGGTTGGCACGTTAGACTGTTAATTTAAAAGTTGGTGATTTGAGCCCACCCAGGGATGCTGTCTTTCCATTTCTCGTGATGTGGTAAGATCTTCCTGACCTTATAGCAAGCTTGCTTGTTTCCTTCTTGTCGCGTGATTGGTGTGTTGTTGAACATGAAAGATGACAAGTTACAATACCTACTGGTAAAATGGCTGTCAATGGTCTCTGATCTTCTGTTACTCAATAGCTTGATCATTCTGTGGTCTCCAAGGAACATATAAATTATCATTTTTAATCCAGGTAGTATGACAACGTAAATTACGTCATTCTGGAATGAAAAACCTAAGCATTTATATTTATATTTATATTGAATGAGAAAAGAGACTGTAACGTTCTTTGCTTCACGGAAACATGGCTCACTCGAGACACGCTACGGGAGTCGGTACAGCCAGCTGGTTTCTTCACACATCGCGCCGACAGAAACAAGCATCTTTCTGGTAAGAAGAGGGGCGGGGGAGTATGCCTTATGATTAACGAGATGTGGTATGATCATAACAACACACAGGAACTCAAGTCCTTCTGTTCACCTGACTTAGAATTCCTCACAATCAAATGTCGACCGCATTATCTACCAAGAGAATTCTCTTCGATTATAATCACAGCCGCATATATTCCCCCCAAGCAGACACATCGATGGCCCTGAACAAACTTTATTTGACTCTATGTAAACTGGAAACCACATATCCTGAGACTGCATTCATTGTAGCTGGGGATTTTAACAAGGCTAATCTGAAAACAAGACTCCCTAAATTCTATCAGCATATCGATTGTGCTACCAGGGCTGGTAAAACCCTGGATCATTGTTATTCTAACTTCCGCGACGCAAATAAGGCCCTCCCCCGCCCTCCTTTCGGAAAAACTGACACGACTCCATTTTGTTGCTCCCTGCCTATAGACAGAGACTAAAACAGGAAGCTCCCGCGCTCAGGTCTGTTCAACTCTGGTCCGTCCAATCTAATTCCACGCTTCAAGATTGCTTCGATCACGTGGATTGGGATATGATCCGCACTGCAGCAAACAACAACATTGACGAATACGCTGATTCGTGAGCGAGTTTATTAGCAAGTGCATCGGCAATGTCGTACCCACAGCAACTATTAAAACATTCCCAAACCAGAAACCGTGGATTGATGGCAGCATTTGCGCGAAACTGAAAGCGTGAACCACTGCTTTTAACCAGTGACCGGAAACATGACCGAATACAAACAGTGTAGCTATTCCCTCCGCAAGGCAATCAAACAAGCTAAGCGTCAGTATAGAGACAAAGTAGAGTCGCAATTCAACGGCTCAGACACAAGAGGTATGTGGCAGGGTCTACAGTCAATCACGGATTAAAAAAGAAAACCAGCCCCGTTGCGGACCAGGATGTCTTGCTCTCAGACAGACTAAACAACTTCTTTGCTCGCTTTGAGGACAATACAGTGCCACTGACACGGCCTGCTACCAAAACCTGCGGATATGCAGCCGATATGAGTAAAACATTTAAACGTATTAACCCCAGCCGTGTCCTCAGAGCATGCGCAGACCAGCTGGCTGGTGTGTTTACGGACATATTCAATCAATCCTTATCCCAGTCTGCTGTTCGTACATGCTTCAAGAGGGCCACCATTGTTCCTGTTCCCAAGAAAGCTAAGGTAACTGAGCTAAAAGACTACCGCCCCGCCCCGTAGCACCCACTTCCGTGCTTTGAGAGACTAGTCAAGGACCATATCACCTCCACCCTACCTGACACCCTAGACCCACTCCAATTTGCCCCAATAGGTCCATAGACGACGCAATCGCAACCACACTTCTCTAATCCATTTGGACAAGAAGAAGAACTACCTGCCCTCCAGGACATCTACACCACCTGATGTCACAGGAAGGCCATAAAGATCTTCAAGGACAACAACAACCCGAACCACTGCCTGTTCACCCCGCTATCATCCAGAAGGCGAGGTCAGTACAAGTGCATCAAAGCATGGACCGAGAGACTGAAAATCAGCTTCTATCTCAAGGCCATCAGACTGTTGAACAGCCACCACTAACATTGTGGCTGCCAACATACTGACTCAACTCCAGCCACTTTAATAATGGAAAAATGTATGTAAAAAATGTATCACTAGCCACTTTAAACAATGCCACTTTTATATGTTTACATACCCTACATTACTCATCTTATATGTATATACTGTACTCGATACCATCTACTGCATCTTGCCTATGCCGTTCTGTACCATCACTCATTCATATATTTTTATGTAAATATTCTTCATCCCTTTACACTTGTGTGTATAAAGTAGTTGTTGTGAAATTGTTAGGTTAGATTACTCGTTGGTTATTACCGCATTGTCGGAACTAGAAGCACAAGCATTTCGCTACACTCGCATTAACATCTGCTCACTGTGTGTATGTGTTCAATTAACATTTGATTTGATTTGATTGTGCTTAGGGTGGAGACTGGACAAGTACACAGTCATCACAAAAATTGAGAAACATTTTTCCTCGGGTGCTTTTAAATATGTCACAGTCCTTTTTACTCATGGTGACCAACAGTCTGAAGGTAAGTGAAAACAAATAAGAAATTGAGTGAATTTGTAGAGAATTGTGGAGGCCGCTGTCACATCAACATCAAATACTGGAACAAGTGTCAACAGGATGAGTACAGAAGCAACCAGTACCAAGTAGCAGGACTACTCAACAACATAGAGAAGATGGTGTTGCGTTGCAACTGAGAGAACAGAGGAGGGTGCTACACCAACATGCTCCAAGCAGCAGAGAGAGAGAAGAACAAGTATCTCAAATAAAGTAGTAGAAGCAGGAGAAGAAGAAGCAGGAAAAGCAGCTGTGGTCGAGATGGGAGCTGTAGTTGCGGTGGAGACACGGACAACCATTGGAGGGGGTGCAGGGTTAAGCATAGCTGCAGGGGTTGTTGCTGGAACGGCAGCATTATCAGGAGCAAAAAGAGGGGGGATAGTTGGAGCTGCTGTAACGGAGGATGCAGAGATACCAGGAGAGGGCAGAGATGCCAGGAGAGGGCAGAGATACCAGGAGAAGGTAGAGACACCAGGAGAGGCAGCAAAGAAAGCAGCTGAGGCTGTCTGGAGGAGTATTTTAGATATAATAAAAACAAAAAGTGTGTCAGGGGTGTACAAAAAACTGAATGATAAGGTTGAGGCATAAAAGTGTTTCAATATTGTCACGTTCTGACCTTTATTTCCTTTGTTTTGTCGTTATTTAGTATGGTCAGGGTGTGAGTTGGGGTGGGCAGTCTGTTTGTTTTTCTACGATTTGGGGATTTCTATGTTTCGGCCTAGTATGGTTCTCAATCAGAGGCAGGTGTCATTAGTTGTCTCTGATTGAGAATCATACTTAGGTAGCCTGGGTTTCACTGTTTGTTTGTGGGTGATGGTCTATGTTAGTTGCTTGTGTCAGTTCTCATTATAGCTTCACGGTCGTTATTTTGTTTATTGTTTTGTATAGTTTGTATTCAGTGTTCAGTGCTTTCGTTAATTAAAAAAGCATCATGAACACATACCACGCTGCATTTTGGTCCGCTTCATACGACGATCGTGACAAATATTATATTTGACTATGAACAGTCGTGGCCAAAAGTTTTGAGAATGACACAAATATTATGAAGAGTGATGAGATGAATTGCAATTAATTGCAAAGTATCTCTTTGCCATGCAAATGAATGGAATCCCCCAAAAACATTTCCACTGCATTTCAGCCCTGCCACAAAAGGACCAGCTGACATCATGTCAGTGATTCTCACAGGTGTGAGTGTTGATGAGGACAAGGCTGGAGATCACTCCGTGATGCTGATTAAGTTCGAATAACAGACTGGAAGCATCAAAAGGATGGTGGTGCTTAGAAACATTGTTCTTCCTCTGTCAATCATGGTTACCTGCAAGGAAACACGTGCCGTCATCATTGCTTTGCACAAAAAGGACTTCACAGGCAAGGATATTGCTGCCAGTAAGATTGCACCTAAATCAATCATTTATCGGCTCATCAAGAACTTCAAGGAGAGTGGTTCAATTGTTGTGAAGAAGGCTTCAGGGTGCCCAAGAAAGTCCAGCAAGCGTCAGGACCGTCTCCTAAAGTTGATTCAGCTGCGGAATCGGGGCACCACCAGTACAGAGCTTGCTCAGGAATGGCAGCAGGCAGGTGTGAGTGCTTCTGCACACACAGTGAGGCGAAGACTTTGGAGGATGACCTGGTGTCAAGAAGGGCAGCAAAGAAGCCCCTTCTCTCCAGGTAAAACATCAGAGACAGACTGATATTCTGCAAAAGGTACAGGGATTGGACTGCTGAGGACTGGGGTAAAGTAATTTTCTCTGATGAATCCACTTTCCGGTTGTTTGGGGCATCTGTAGAAAAAGCTTGTCTAGAGAAGACAAGGTGAGCGCTACCATCAGTCCTGTGTCATGCCAACAGTAAAGCATCCCGAGACCATTCATGTGTGGGGTTGCTTCTCAGCCATGGGAGTGGGTTCACTCACAATTTTGCCTAAGAACACAGCCATGAATAAAGAATTGTCTAACACATCCACCCAGAGCAACTTCTCCCAACCATCCAGGAACAGTTTGGTGGTGAACAATCAAATCAAATCCAAATCAAATCAAATGTATTTATATAGCCCTTCGTACATCAGCTGATATCTCAAAGTGCTGTACAGAAACCCAGCCTAAAACCCCAAACAGCAAGCAATGCAGGTGTAGAAGCACGGTGGCTAGGAAAAACTCCCTAGAAAGGCCAAAACCTAGGAAGAAACCTAGAGAGGAACCAGGCTATGTGGGGTGGCCAGTCCTCTTCTGGCTGTGCCGGGTGGAGATTATAACAAAACATGGTCAAGATGTTCAAATGTTCATAAATGACCAGCATGGTCGGATAATAATAAGGCAGAATAGTTGAAACTGGAGCAGCAGCACAGTCAGGTGGACTGGGGACAGCAAGGAGTCATCATGTCAGGTATTCCTGGGGCATGGTCCTAGGGCTCATGTCCTCCGAGAGAGAGAAAGAAAGAGAGAATTAGAGAGAGCATATGTGGGATGGCCAGTCCTCTTCTGGCTGTGCCGGGTGGAGATTATAACAGAACATGGCCAAGATGTTCAAATGTTCATAAATGACCAGCATGGTCGAATAATAATAAGGCAGAACAGTTGAAACTGGAGCAGCAGCACAGCCAGGTGGACTGGGGACAGCAAGGAGTCATCATGTCAGGTAGTCCTGGGGCATAGTCCTAGGGCTCAGGTCCTCCGAGAGAGAGAAAGAGAGAAGGAGAGAATTAGAGAACGCACACTTAGATTCACACAGGACACCGAATAGGACAGGAGAAGTACTCCAGATATAACAAACTGACCCCAGCCCCCCGACACATAAACTACTGCAGCATAAATACTGGAGGCTGAGACAGGAGGGGTCAGGAGACACTGTGGCCCACTCCGAGGACACCCCCGGACAGGGCCAAACAGGAAGGATATAACCCCACCCACTTTGCCAAAGCACAGCCCCCACACCACTAGAGGGATATCTTCAACCACCAACTTACCATCCTGAGACAAGGCTGAGTATAGCCCACAAAGACCTCCGCCACGGCACAACCCAAGGGGGGGGCCAACCCAGACAGGATGACCACATCAGTGACTCAACCCACTCAGGTGACGCACCCCCTCCAGGGACGGCATGAGAGAGCCCCAGTAAAGCCAGTGACTCAGCCCCTGTAATAGGGTTAGAGGCAGAGAATCCCAGTGGAAAGAGGGGAACCGGCCAGGCAGAGACAGCAAGGGCGGTTCGTTGCTCCAGAGCCTTTCCGTTCACCCTCCCACTCCTGGGCCAGACTACACTCAATCATATGACCCACTGAAGAGATGAGTCTTCAGTAGAGACTTAAAGGTTGAGACCGAGTTTGCGTCTCTGACATGGCAGACCGTTCCATAAAAATGGAGCTCTATAGGAGAAAGCCCTGCCTCCAGCTGTTTGCTTAAAAATTCTAGGGACAATTAGGAGGCCTGCGTCTTGTGACCGTAGCGTACGTGTAGGTATGTACGGCAGGACCAAATCAGAGAGATAGGTAGGAGCAAGCCCTTTCCAGCATGATGGAGCACCTTGCCATAAGGCAAAAGTGATAACTAAGTGGCTCGGGGAACAAAACATCAATATTTTGGGTCCACGGCCAGGAAACTCCCCAGACCTTAATCCCATTGAGAACTTGTGGTCAATCCTCAAGAGGCGGGTAGACAAACAAAACCCCACAAATTCTGACAAACTCCAAGCATTGATTGTGCAAGAATGGGCTGCCATCAGTCAGGATGTGGCCCAGAAGTTAATTGACAGCATGCCAGGGTGGATTGCAGAGGTCTTGAAAAAGAAGGGTCAACACTGCAAATATTGACTCTTTGCATCAACTTCATGTAATTGTCAATAAAAGCATTTGACACTTATGAAATGCTTGTTATTATACTTCAGTATTCCATAGTAACATCTCACAAAAATATCTAAAGACACTGAGGCAGCAGACTTTATGAAAATGTATATTTGTGTCATTCTCAAAACATTTGGCCACGATTGTACACACCAGTCATTGCTGTACCATAGCAGAAAAAAACTGTTTGTCTTGTGAAAATCAAGTGACTGTTAATATGGTATGGTTTTAACAGAATTACAGTAGCAAATGTTTGATTGAATGTCTGCTATTTTCAGTTGATTCTAAGAATATTATCCCCTTTTGATGTAAATTATGTCTTGAGTAAAATGGGGGGGGACACAAAATAACACAATATATATAACATGCATGATTATAATACTGTATGAGTTGAAAGAACTGGAGACATAGAAGTGGCTAATAAAGTATTATTTAACATGTCAGGGTTTCTCTTTTCACCACCTAATAGCATTAAATGTACAGTAAGTGTAGTCAATGAAATCTCTCAACTCACTTTATAAAATCTTCTTGTTTTTCTTATGATCACCATGATACTTTCTGTATTCACTCTTTTAAATGATTAGTGAAATGACATGTAGTCCCTACTTTGTTCATTAAACACAATAAAATAGCTATTTTGTTCAAATCGGTTGATGTTTCTGTGTACATTACAACAAGGGGTTCTAAGGGCAGCTCTATCTGATCGTTTAAGTTTTGACAAGAAATGTGATTGGTTAAGTTTAAGCAGTCAAATCCAATCATGTTGTTATAGGAGCTGCTCTGCTCTTAGGGCAGAACTATTTGTGATTGGTTACGTTTAGGCTCTGTGACGTTAGGCACAGGGACGCCCCTCACTCACCTGCCTCCTCTTACCGGTGTGGTCACACTGATGTTTTCCCGAAACCGATGGCTTTCACGGTTGTGACTTTAAGTGGCAGGCTAGGGAAACTAACGCAATTAACATTGCATTTTAGGAGAATTAACGTCGCATGTTGGAGGAGAATTAACGTTGCATGTTAGAGGAGAATTAACGTTGCATGTTAGGATACTTAAAGTAGCAGGTTAGGAGAATTAGGTTAGGAAAGTGTTAGGCTTAAGTTTAGCTAAAATGCTGCAGTTGTCCCCGACACAACTCGAACATGTAACTTTTAGCCTGTAGCTGTATTCCATCTAGCCGCAACTGTAGATGCCATCAGTACCCAAATCTAACTGCCTGTAACTCAGGACCTGAAGCAAGGATATGCATATCCTTGATATGATTTACAAAAAAAGACTTTGAAGTTTGTGGAAATGTGAAATTAATGTAGGAGAATGTAACACATTAGACCTGGTAAAAGATAATACAAAGAAAAAAGCATGCGTTTATTTTTTTCATCGTCTTTGAAATGCAAGAGAAAGCCATAATGTACTATTCCAGGTTAGGCTCAATTTAGATATTGGCCACTAGATGGCAGCGGTTTATGTGCATAGTTTTAGACTGATTCAATGAACCATTGCAGTTCTGTTCAAAATGTTATATCAAGACTGCCCAAATGTGTCTAATGGGTTTATTAATACATTTTCAAGTTCATAACTGTGCCCTCTTCAAACAATAGCATAGTATTCTGCCACTGTAATAGCTACTGTAAATTGGACAGTGCAGTTAACTTACATTCTTGTTAAGCTTTCTGCCCATATCAGATATATCTATGTCATGGCAAATGATCTTGTTACTTACAACCTCATGCTAATCACATTAGCCTACATTAGCTCAACCGTCCTGCAGGGGGGGGGGGGGGGGGGGGGGGGAACACCGATCCTGTAAAGGTTAACAAGATTAAATAAGGAAAACTCCACTGAACTATTTAAGAATAGAGTGTATGAATTGGTTGCCAGAACTGTCATGTTTAGAATGACCCCGAGTGTCTGGCTGAAGTGCTCTGCTGATATGGACTGTGAATGGATTTTGTCTATATTATCCAATAAACTCAGTTTCATATTACATTTTCATTCTTGAATGTTTATGCTTTATAAAGTCTGTAAGTCCTAGAGACATTACCGTGTTTACATTTAAATAAGTCTTGCAGTTCCTTCTTGTATTTATGTCATATTTAATGAACCAGGAACTGCCCTGGACATTTCGGTTTACTTCTGAACAGTTGCAACAGATGTTTCTTCAACAGTATTGCCAGTCCCTTTATGGTGATCGATGGGAAATAAAAACACAACACAAAACTTCATATAGTAATATAGTTTTCCTTTTTTTATTTATTCCAAGGTGTGACTTTAACTTTGAAGGATTGTGTGGAAGCAAGCTCTTGTAGCGGGTGATAGAATAGAGGGGAAACAGGAGGAAGGGATAATAGAGAAGACAGAAGAGAAAGAATCCACGCAAAGGGGAGTTACTGGTTCTGTCGCTGTCCTAAATGACACCCTGTTCCCTCCGTAGTGCACTTGGCGACTTCGGATCAAGTCAAAAACTAGTGCACGACATAGGGAATTGGGTGCAGATTTGAGGATTGCCCACTGTCATTAGAATACCCTTGCTCACTTCATGGCTGACATTCTCAGGTTCTGTTTTAAACATGTCATGTTCCTGGCCAATTACATTGCAAATGGTTGAGTGCCACCTCATCAACTGTACAGTCAGGCATCAGATTGCTATACCATATGATGCGGTTAGCTGATATGGTTAACACGTATCCAGGCGTTGTGAGATCTGGCAGCAGTCTGCGGTGTGGTCAGCCTGGAACGCAGCCATCCTCTTATTGAACTGGACCATAACCTAAAAGCTTCCTTGCATAGATAGTTAGGCTTTCACAAGCATTTCGCTACACTCGCATTAACATCTGCTAACCATGTGTATGTGACAACTAAAATTTGATTTGATTTGATTTGAGGCTACACCGAGTCCAAAATGGCACCCTATAACCTATGTCGTGCACTACTTTTGACTAGAGCCTATGGGGAATAGGCTGCCATTTTGGATGAAGCCTGGGCCTAGCTTTGTTTCACCATACCTGGACACAGGGTTCCTGAGTCCATATTCCTTTATCTCCAGAACATTACCTGATTTCCTTCTCTCTCGCTCTTTTTCACTACTCAACACCTCTACCTGTCTCTCGCTCCTCTCAAAATGCACAGCAAGCAGACAACCTCAATATGGTTTCATTGGACATGATATGAAATAGTATATGTAAAATATTACATATTATATCATTCTATTGGTGTAGTCATATACCTGGTACAGATGATGGAGTGATGATCGAGGGATGAGACGGAGGAGAGAGGTGACCGACACGCTTCATTCTGGCCATAACAGTTATTATACTCCTTTATCTTTGTATCCTCCAATCAAAATGAGCCTTCCTGTCAGCATCCTCACCCTATCCTCCAATCAAAAAGAATTCTTCCTGTCAGTGTCCTCACCCCTCTAAACAAGTTGATCAGAGATCAGGGGTTAACTACCTTTTACCCACAATTCACTGCTCTCTTCTGATGGCACCCTATACTCTCTGAAATACCACATTACAACATTATGAAAGCATTGGGACAACATTACACGTTTCTGTGGAAAGAGAGGGGTGTTTGCATGGGGACGGGGAGCTGCTATAACGGATTTGTGTGTTGGGGGGGAGATTCAACCATTCAACATGGACAGCATTTCTACTATAAACAGAGCATGCATCTGCATCAATACACAACCAACCAACCAACCAACCAGTATTTCATTGTTTTCTTTTAAACCCTTCCAAATAATAGGAATTGTAATATTATTTGAGGAGGCGAGGTATAGGGCTGGGGAGTGTGGAAGGGGAAAAGAGGAGAGGGGAAGGGAAGGGGCAACTAAACCTCTCTCTGTACAGGAGGGAGAGGATGGAGGGAAGAAAGAGCAGGAGGAGAAGGAGGAGTTTTACACGTCGCTCTCTCCATAGAGGAGAGGGGGAAAATGAAGGGAAGACGAGAGGAGGGGGAAAGGGGGTTTACAAGTCGCTCTCTCCATACAGGAGAGGGGGTTTACAAGTCGCTCTCTCCATAGAGTGCGCTGGAGAAAGAGATGTAGTCGAGGGCTCCGGCTGGGCCGTCGGCTCCAATGTACCTGGTCACAGAGATACATTATATTACCAGAGAGGTCTAATGTACCTGGTCACAGAGATACATTATATTACTAGAGAGGTCTTATGTACCTGGTCACAGAGATACATTATATTACTAGTGAGGTCTAATGTACCTGGTAATAGAGATACATTATATTACTAAAGTGGCCTGTGTCATAGCCACACACTTGTATAGGTTACACAGTTGTACATGTGTGACACAGGACAAATACAAGCACCCCCTTTTTGACCTTTGTAATTCTGTGTACCTGGTCATGCGGCTGATGCAGTACTCAGCCTGCTCTGCGGGCAGCTCTCTGCGCAGCTCATCAACCGTGATGTAGGCCTGGGAGAGAGGAGGTATATATTTATTTCTTTTCTATGTATTTATTTCATTGTATTTACCAGGTTGTCCCACAGATGTGAAAATAGATCTGGCCATATTAAAATGTTCTAGCTCACCTTGTCGGAGGCCAGGATCTTAAAGGAAGCCATGACCTGGTCAGCGGTGTCTGTCTCGGCCGTCTCACGGGTCATGAAGTCGATGAAGGCCTGGAAGGTGACCACGCCTGTGTTGTTTGAATCCACCAAGGTCATGATGCGGGCAAACTCCACCTCACCCTATTGGACAACATGTTACAGTAAATTAGAACACCTCACCCTATTGGACAATATGTTACAATAGATTAGAACATCTCACCCTATTGGACAACACGTTAGAGTAGGTTATTTTCATATCATTGTTGAGGAGAAACCTTTAGTATAAAAACGGATGCCAATCATACTATAACCGTATACAACCAGATAGAGCGCCGTCATTTTGAATAAAGGGACTGAGAAGAAATGAAGGTGAGGTCACTTCCTGTTGGTAGCTAGGCTACTCACCAGATCGTAACCCATGGAGATGAGACAGGCACGGAAGTCGTCGGGGTCCATCATGCCGTTTCTCTTCTGCAAAAGAGAGAGGGAGAACACAAGCATCCGTTTTTTGGATTGGACATGTGATCAATGAACGATGCAGTGACGCAATGACCAGCGATTATGTGAAGGTGACACCCTAGAGACACTGTCGCTCCGTGTGGAGGAACAACTACGATGGCAAGAAATCACTGACGATTCCAAATTCACACTTACAGTCAGTGTATTCAACTATGGTAGGTAAAAAATCATCACATATCACTGTCATTGCAAGTAAGACCTTCTTCAAAATAGTCACTTTCTGTCAAATCTGAGCCAGGAAGTAAAAAGACAAGTGGAAGAAATGCAAGTACAATAATATAATATATTATATATATATATATATATATATATATATATATATATATATATATATATATATATATATATATATATATATATATATATATATATATATATATATATATATATTTCTTTACCCTGTCGAAGTGATTGAAGGAGGCTCTGAACTCGTTGAGCTGCTCCTGGCTGATACCCTTGGCATCGCGGGTCAGAATCTGGTTCTCCACCTCGTTGATGGTGCGGGCGATGGTGGTCAGCAGCTGCTCCCAGCCCACACGGATATGCTGCAGAGGGAGAGAGGGAACGAGGGAGCGGAGAGTCACAAGCTTGACGTAATAATTGCGTGCTCGGAATTTGGGACCAAATACTAAACTTTTGACTACTTTAATGCACTATAAGTGACACCTTATGATACATTCAAAAGGGGAACTAGATACATAAAGTGCACTAACTTCTAAATGGTTAAACTGATATGTATGAAAATACCCCAAAATTAAAGGCGACATTCTGTACTGTTGCCTCATATAAAACATTTGATCTCAAATCCAATATGTTGGAGTATAGAGACAAATTAAACGTTTTAGCTTCACTGTCCAAATAGGGGAGTATATGATATTTAACCTAGGTCTAGGATATAAGATACTTTACTTCCCTGGTGTAGTTGTGTGTTTGTTGTGTAGTTGTGTGTTGTATTACCTCCATGGTGTAGTTGGTGTGTTTGTTGTCAAAGATGAGGGACTCCTGGCTGAGCTGGTGGTCTCCCTCCAGTTTGTCGATGTTACACTTGTAGTTGATAATGTTTTGTTCATACTGCTTGAGATTGTTCATCTGTTCCTCTAGAGAACCGGCGATGTCCACAGACACATGACCAATCTCCTGTAGAGGGAGAGAGAGGGGGTGGAGAAAAAGGAGGTAGTGAGAACTGAGAAGTGTGAATGGATGACAGTTCAGGCTTCCGTATTCATAAAGCGTCAAAGAGTGCTGATCTAGGATCAGATATAGATATAGATATAGCTCTCCTACTCTGACCCATAAGTGTAGGCACAGTAGATGTTGCGAACCTCTGCGTGTTTGGGGTTCGGAGACTCTGTCGCTGCTTAGCCTGGGTACCAGTCTGTTTGTGCTAACATTTCACTTCTCGCCATACCAAACATGGCATAATGACATGGGAGTACAATGAGTGGAATGAGGATTTCACAAAAGAGGGTTTCAAACTCGTAGGACCGTGTAGCTCTATAGCTCAGTGGTCACCAACCGGTCGAACGCAACGATAAAGCCTTGCATTCCTTATTTGTATTTGTTTCGTGCTGTCGTCAGTAGGTGCACTTCATTCAGCAGCCCTAGCACCGGGAAGACAAAGTGTTCCCATTTTTAAAAATGTTATGTATCTGAAGGTAGAACTCAGCCTACCCGGCAGGCCCAGAGATCAAATCAAGTGCACCTATAGGCCTACCTCTGGCCAATCAGAAAGCTCAGATCACCGTGTCTGCACAGTTTCCTCGAGCCATGGACCGTAAAAAGAAGCCTCGAATGCACAATAAAGTTGACACCGTGAGATTTAAAAACGTTTAAAACCATGACTAGAGCGACTCAATGAATACAGCAAAGAGATGCTGCTTTTATGAATAACTTCATGTCTAAGTTGTTATTCGGCACTGTCGACAGTTTGTTCAACACTTCCAGAAGCCATAAAATGCACATTCTCCCTACTTCCACTCACGCTACAACCAGTACTGCAACAAATGAGTACAGCAAAGTTTTCCGCTACGCTTGCGTTGTTGTCATTAGCGGCGTTTGTCTTTTCTAATATCGAGGAATATTTCACTTTCTCTGGTCAATAGGAGTAACAACATGAATTGGCGCACGAGGCAGAAATAATGTAGTGCGACTTGAGTTTCGCCATCAGCTGGAAGACTGTGTCCCCTCTTCTCAGCGGAGGGAGAGCTGAGGGACGGATGAGTCCAGTAAAAAAAATATATATATATTATTATTATCCTCAATTAGCTGTGCCTCAGCAGTAATACAACAAGTTATATTTCAAAATGGTCTGAGAAGAACAACATTGGCAGGGTTATTCCAGGATAGCCAATCTGCAGTGATAATGTATTGGGTCTATAGCCTACTGCACAAACCTCATTGCTACAGAACTGTTTTTAATTGGTTAATGTTGCATATGCTTACGTTTTTTAATTCATGCTTTTGTTGTTGTTGTTTTTTTTTAAATCCGAGCGGTAGATCTCCGCTTCCATTTCGACTCAGAAAGTGATCTCGACTCAGAAAAAGGTTGGTGACCACTGCTCTGGCTGAAGTAACTGTACCTCCATCTTGGTCTGGATCCAGGGTCCGATGATGTTGGCCTGGGCAGCGAACTGGCGCCTCAGCCTCTCGTTAGCCTGCTGCCTGGCCACCTCCTCCTGCAGCATCTGGTCCCTGAGAGGAACAAGGTGCTTCACCTACGGAGGGAGACAGGGACATTGGTTCGTCAACACACTTGGTAGAGATGACGTTGCGTTACTCTGTGACTCGAGAGCAGAGCCCTATACTACGTACCGGATTTGAGGAGTTCGTGAGGTAACTTTGGTCAACCTTGAGTTCAAACTCAGATAACCGGTACCACGAAAGTGGCTCACCTTTTAAGCCAAGTACATTTCTATGGCGACGAATCCTTCGGAACTAATCTGCTCCGGGGCTCACTAACTCAGAGCTATGTCAGAGCCGTGAGTTGAGGACCAATTAAACCAAATCCCCCCCCCCCCCCCCCCCTCGCAAAGATTGCGTCATCATCCCCTTCGTTTGAGGAAGACGACAGATGAAATATTTGATTCATGAAATGTAATTTTGTGTGTTCAAAAACTGTAATGTCAAAATACCGATCGCGTTACACATTTCGTAATGCATTTGAAACCTCACGCAGCAGAGGGATAAAACGGTGCTTGTTCATTGATAAACACACCAAACCCCACCAAAGACGACATTAACAATAGGTAGTCAACTAAAAACGGCACTTCTAAAAAAGCCCATTTCACACCACAGCCTGCTGAATTTGCAAGATAACTTTTCTTTCATTTTGATTTCGGCCCAAATGAAAAACGGGTCACCGACTTGCCCGTAGATGGATTATTTCAGCATTGTCTCAGTGAAGTCAGTTGCAACTTGGCTTGGAGCAAAACCCTTACATGAGGGTACAAGGAGCTCTCCGGGAACAGGGTCGGAAAGCCCTGCTCTAAGGTGTAACCCTAAGACATGAAGCAACTTACAGCCGCAGAGTTTGAGAAAAAACACACACTACAGAAACAATGATTGTCACAGGACAAGTGTCTCTTGACTACAATCTAGAGTGTAGAAACCTAGCCAGGGAAGGAAGTACAATTAAAATAGAAAACCATTTCAGCTCCTCTGTTGGCTTCCCAGAGTGTGTTGTACTCACCGCCTCCCACTTGTTAGTGATGTCCTGGGGGGAGAGGTTGGTGTAGGGGTTGACTCCTGACAGCTTGATGCCGTAAGTCTGAGCGATCTTCACAATCTCGCTCTGGATGCCCATGGTGGCCATGCGTTCCTTATCAGCCTCTGGTAGTGTGGCCTTGAACTGGTCATGGGCTGTAATCAGAGACTGGAGAGGAGAGGAGGAGTGAGAATGGAGTGATACAGTGGGAAGGAGCGATAGAGAGAGAGATAGAGAGGATCAAAGGGTGTGGTGTGTGTCACATAACGAGAAGGGGGGGGGAATAAGGAGTGAGAATGGAGTGATATGGGAAATAACGAGAGAGAGCGAGGGAATGCAAAGAGAAACGGGAGGCCATCCGACCGTTAATGTTACGTATTGTACACACATACACACACACACACGCGCTCACACACACACACGTACATGGATCTCCTCGGTGCTGTGGACGATAAACATGTCCTGCAGATCCTCCATGGCTCCGTCCATCCAGTTGTTGAAGGGCGCCGCCCTCTTGGCGAACTCCAGGTACAGCTGGTCAATGGTCTCCCACAGTTTCTCCACGCGCTAGGAAAGACCAGGACAAGATGTAACATCCATATACAGTATGAAACCATCCCTGCTTAAGTAGTCACAGTAGCACATGTAATGGCTTGATATGACCACCACTAGTTGTTATTGGAAGGGACAGGGAACATCTCCTGGCTCGTGGTGGCTCAGTTGGTAAGAGGCTGTGTGCTCAGTTCCTGCAGGGATCACATTCTTCAACCAAAAGCGTCTGCTTAAGTGGCGTATACAATATGATTATATTACGGTATCTGTTGTACGTGTGTGGTTCAGTACCTCCAGGGAGTCCCTCCTCTTCTGCGTCAGCGTACCCAGGTTGTCCCACTGGTCACAGATGCCCTGGCAGCGGGCGTTCACAGAGGACGCGTCATGGTAGTCCAGCTCACTGAGAGAGAAACGGGCAAACACACTGATCAGTATCACGTCTCCAAGTACACACTGTACGTCAATCCCTTTTTTCTACAACTTCACCACGTTTATCCTTTCTACCGCCACTCCCTCCTCCCACCGGTCCTCCACACCTCCCTCTCACCATCCCTCCCTCCGTCCCTCCTTACTTGAGCTCCTGGGCGATAGCGGCGATCTGCTCCACTCGGTCCTGGTGAGCGGCCAGGTCAGACTCAAAGGCCTCGTGTTTCCTCATCAGAGCCCTGATCTCCATCAGAGAGGCCGACTCATAGTCCTTCATGGACAGCAGCTCTTCTTTACCTGGGGGAGAGACACAGTTAATACTCAGTCGTTATCGCTCTCTACCTCTCGCTCTCTACCTCCCTAACCCCTTTACCTCTCGAAACCCCTTTACCTCTCCATTCTCTCTCTCTATCCCCTTTACCTTTCCTCTCGGTTCTATCCCTCTATCCCCTTTACCTCTCCGTTCTCTCTATCCCCTTTACCTCTCCTCTCGGTTCTCTCTCTATCCCCTTTACCTTTCCTCTCCATTCTCTCTCTATCACCTTTACCTTTCCTCTCCATTCTTTCTCTATCCCCTTTTCCTCTCCTCTCCATTCTCTCTCTCTATCCCCTTTACCTCTCCTCTCGGTTCTATCTCTCTATCCCCTTTACCTCTCCTCTCTGTTCTATCTCTCTATCCCCATCCACCAGTGAGCGCTGATGATGTCTGAGGGTTGAAAGTTGATGTACTGTAGGGGCTTGACTCAAAGTGGATTTTACAATTCAAAATTGATATCCCCTTTACCGCGCCTCTCGCCCCTCTCTCTCTCTACCCCCCACCTGCCCTTCCTCCCCTCTCGCTCTACACACCCCTCTCACCTCCCCTCCCTCTCTCACTCGCTCTGTTATTACCTGAGGTCCAGGACTGGTGCAGGGAACACTTCTGCTTGAACTTCTCAGCCAGGTGGTCCAGTCTCTCCAGACGTCTGATCTCAGTAAGAAGCCACTCCTCGTATCCCTTCTCCACCTGCTCCAGACCCTTCCATGCATTGGCTATGTCCTGGGGTTGGAGAGAGACCAAGATGGGGTATAACATGGGTAGTATTATAGATGGATGTCAATTAGTTGGTTGACTATACTGGGTCTTGTAATGTTGGTGGAACAGTCAGATATCCAGGGGGTTCTTCTCAAAACTCTTTTGAACCACACCACAGTAAATTAGCTGTGGTTTTTAATGAAGAACCCGGGGTATGAAGTCGAGAGGGCTGCCAGGACAGTGTCACTCCCTGAGACGGGGTGTGTGTGACGTCACCTACCGAGACCATCTTTCCCTCAGAGGGCATGAAGGCGGGCCGGTTGCTCAGCCTCAGCTTGGTCTGCAGGGTGTTGAAGTTGATCTCCAGCTGACACTTCTCCTGGACGCGGGGAGGCTTGTGGATGCGGCGGTAGTCCCTGAAGTCCTCCAGCTTCTGCTGCATGGCCTTCATCTGCTGCTCCGCCATGCGGTTCTCCAGCCACGGGATGGTCTTGCGGATCCACTCTAGCAACTAGGGAGAGGTAAGAGGTCAGGGGTTAGAGGTCAGGGGGAGAAGAGTTGGTTGGGTGGTTACTTCAATTAAAAAACACACAGGTCCCGTTCAGGGCCAGTTTCCCAAACACAAAAAGCATGCTCAATGGAGAATCTCCATTGAACAGGAACAGTCTACAGGAACAGTCTACAGGAACAGTTAGCAGGCTAGTATGATATCCCTTTCACACTCACCTCACTGGCCAGCTTCTCATACTCCTCCATGAGTTTCTCATTCTCCTGGTTCACAGCCAGCACTTTACAGATCCTGTTGGCTGCTGTCTCAGCCTGGGTGAGTAAGAGAGAGGGGGGGGGGAGACAGAGAGAAAGAGAGGAGGGAGGGGAGAGCGAGAAGAAAGAGAGGAGGGAGGGGAGAGCGAAAACAAAGGTGAGCGAGAGAGATATTAACAACAAACGTTAAGACTGAGACAGTGGACCTTAGAAAGATGGTCGATTTGTATTGTTTTCCATTTTATTGTATTCAATGTTTTTGCGGCAGTGTGGAGCAGAGGCAGTGAGTTACCTGCTCAGCGCCAGCGAAGGCGTGGTAGAAGCAGGACACGTAGGTCATGATGGCCTTCTCATCAGGCTTGGGGGTGTTCACAATGTCTGAGGGAGAGACCAGGGAGGAGAGCTCAGGGACAATACAACCCCACTGAAATCACTGGAGAGAGTCGTCAGACGAACGGTCGGGTTGTAAAATTGCCTGGTTTTACAGAAATCCTGATTGAAAAAAATATGGACTCACCTTCAGCGTCGAGCATCTTGGGGATGTCCAGGTACTTCTCAGCCACCTCGAAGGCAGTGTTGAGGTTACCGATGGGGTCATCCTGTTAGGGACACACAGACAGAGAAAGAGATGTACATGAACACATAGAGAGAAGACACCAATGGTTGTGGTTTCAATTCCCACCAATACAAATATATTACTTATACAATAGAGTTCTTGAGAGAAAAAAGAGGGAACAGAGGTATAGAGAAATAAAATAAAATAGTAAGGGACTCGACAGGTGTTGACCCTTGTGGACTCTAAGAGGGGATGGGGGATGAGAGGAGAGCGAAGGGAGGGGGGGGGGCACCTTTCTCAGTTTGGAGTAGTCAATGAGGTCAGGTCTGTGTCTGTGGATGAGGGCACACAGTGCTAGGCCATCCTTCCAACTGAATCGGTCACCCACAGGAGAGGAGAGGAAAGGAAAGGAGAGGATGATACAAAGAGAAGATAGGAGAGGAGGAAAAACATTAGAATTATGAAGAGAAAGTAAAAGAGAAAGAAAGTAAAGAGAAAGTAAAATAATAAAGTAAATAATATCACAAACAATCCCAAAAGAAAGAGAGATGTAGCCTGGTCGCTAGTCTGTTTCTGGTCTCTTGCCAAATCCTTATGGAATTGTCATGCCAAATGTGACAGTGAGTGACAAGGAGTTGGCATGATAGCACAAACAGACAGGCACTCTGGCTAAGAGAGGTGCAAGCAACAGCCATAACTATGAATTAGAGTTCCCAATTCATATCTTCTCAACATGATTCTGTGAATCCGCATGCAGAATGGATGTAGTTTCCCATCCTGGCCACAGTGTGGCGCTCTGTGCACACCTGATGTGGAAGTTCTGCACGTTAACGTTCCTGTAGGGGGCAGTCTTCCTCTGGCACCACAGAAGAAGACCCTCCTTAGCAGAGGTCTCTACACAGGGAGGAGGCGGGGGAGAGAGGGGGAGACAGAGAGGAGGCAGGGGAACGGCAGTGTTATCCTAAAGGACTAGGCTAAATATGCTCCAATAACCCTGCGGTGTTAAGGTGTCAAGCTTAGTGACCTGTGTGTGTGTGTGTGTGTGTGTGTGTGTGTGTGACATGCTTACTGAGGTATGTTTTTTGTGGAGGATATGCAAAGTGTGTGTGCCACGGAGGCTTGAGTAATACGAATGTGTTAACAGTAACTCATATTGAACTGACTGCTGTGTCTAATGTATCATGGTGGTTTTGACTGTGTCAGATGCAGAGCGTGTCTAAACAGTGATCCTACGACGCGTTTGCGACTGTGGCAGTTAATTCTATTCATGTATTAACGCTTTGATGGCAGGCGTATGTATAGTGTTGTATAGTGACTGATAATGTATAGACAGTGTTACTGGGAGTCCGATAGCTGGGTAAGTAGGTCGAATTTGTTCTCATGTGCAGTTCGAATGTGTTTATGGCGGGTGAAACCCGAGGGGAAATGGATAAGAACAACGTTGTAAACATGTATTTTTTTTAAGATCAACTCTTCGCTCGTGTCATATCCAAGAGCGAAGAGGAAACTTTTTCCAATTCCACCCCTGCGCGCACACACACACACACACACAGACACACACAGACACACACAGACACACACAGACACACACTGACCCTCCACGGAGATGTCCTGAATGGCGAAACGCAGGATGATGGTCCAGATCATTCCCAGGGTCATCTTCGTATTACCGTCGACGATCTCTGCAAGCCAATCACAGCGTTCGGTCAGAAACCATGGCAACATGGAGCACATGCCAAAACTCAGTCTATGCTGGCTTACTGAGAGTTGTCTCAGATATAATACCTCACTATCTTTCAACAAGTATCTAAAGTTACAGTATTTTACTTGAGTACCTCCATTTATTTTTACCTTTATTTAACTAGGCAAGTCAGTTAAGAACAAATTCTTACTTACAATGGCGGCCTAGGAACAGTGGGTTAACTGCCTTGTTCAGGGGCAGAACGACTGATTTTTACCTCATCAGCTCGGGGTTTCAATCTTGCCACCTTTCGGGTTACTAGTCCAACGCTCTAACCAATAGGCTACCTGCCGCCCCTCTAAGTCAGAACTGTTTTGTAAAATGGGACTCGAGAACTACGAATAAAGGATCATCACAACATTACTGTATACCAACATATTGGAAAACAACAAGGACAACGGAACCAAGATGTTGAAGTCTCACCCTCGGCGCCGATGGACACCAGCTTGACTCCCTTGCTGCAGATGAAGTCCAGGGCCTTGTTCACATTTGCAATCTTGTGGAAACGCATCTTGCCTTTGTCGGGTTTGGGCAGTCTCTCACCTGTATACAATAAGAACATCCCCTTTAGTCTCCTCTCCGCAACACACAATGATTGGTGACGTTTCACTCAATCAAGAAAGCTCTGTGCCATTCTCCATTCATTTCAGCTCCGATGCGGCTGTATTTGACCGCACACCATCGAATTTGAGTGTCCTTTTCCCCTAAACTACGCTGTAGACGGAGAGGTCAACCTTTCTGATGTGACCGTGTGTAAGAGTGACTTAGCAGTGACTTAACACTGACTTAGGGGGGACTTAAGGCGACTCAAGAGTCCGACCCACCTGAGATGACCTCCAGCAGCAGCATGAGTTTGAGGCCATTCCTGAAGTCGTCCTCGATGTTCTCGATCTGTGTCCCTGCCTTCCTCAAGTGGGAGTTACACCAGGCTGTGAACGTCTGGGAGAGAAATAGATCAAGAGAGAGGGGGAGAAATAGATCGGGTTGAGAGAGAGGGGGAGAAATAGATCGGGTTGAGAGAGAGGGGGAGAAATAGATCGGGTTGAGAGAGAGGGGGAGAAATAGATTGGGTTGAGAGAGGGGGAGAAATAGATCGGGTTGAGAGAGGGGGAGAAATAGATCGGGTTGAGAGAGGGGGAGAAATAGATCGAGATCGAGAGAGAGAGAGAGAGAGAGAGAGGGGGAGACAAAGGGGAAAGGGGGGAGAAAAAAACAGGATTAGAGTTGGCAATAAATAAGTGAATCTTCTCCCTCAAACATACAGAAAGAGACTGAGCCTCACTGACAGTGACCGGACGAGACCAACAGACCCCAAATGGAATCCTGGGCCCACATCGATAAACAACGTAAATAAACATAAACAGACAAATACTCTAATCTAAAGTGAAGCCTGAAGCAGTTTGCTTTCTCCCGGCCGCTCTGACAGGCCTAGAGTGCCTGGCAATGTCCCATTACATCTTTAACCTTGTTAGAGCATCACGACGCTGCTCTGTGTGTCTATCGGCTGGCACACCCATCCTGACCTCAGATAGTCATTATTCTGCCTTGACAGCTTTGAATGATTGATCTGAACGGTCTGATTCGAGGATAAGGGAGGTGTTGTGTCATTTCAATACAAGGTTGAGGTGTGTGTGTGTGTGTGTGTGTGTGTGTGGGGCGTAGAAGGTCACAGCAAACATAGACGTCTGTCCGCGGTGAGGGGTTGGAGAAAAATAATACCTGTAGAAGCGTAACAACTGACTGCAGAGGAGTGTAGAGAGGGAGAGAGACAGACAAAGATTACAATAATCAGTAATGAAGAGAGAACACAAAATCAGAGGTCAGAGTTCTCCATTAACGCAGTCGCTGTGTGTGTGTGTGTGTGTGTGTGTGTGTGTGTGTGTGTGTGTGATTGCGATTCTGTGTGGGTGGGCACTGGGCAGAGCTGTGAGCCATTTAGCCATGACAGAGAAGGAGAGAGAGCTAGAGAAAGAAAGACACCGAAAAAGATAAACTGCTTGAGAGAAAGAACTCTTGAGAGAGCGATAGAGTGCTTAAGAGAGGGTGAGAGAGAGACGGAGAGAAAGAGAGAGGGCGAGAGAGAGAACGCGCTAGGGCTCGAGACGGGTGGGCAAGAGAGAGACAGTGCTTGCCAGGGAGCAAAGGAAGGGAGGAAGGCAGAACAGACAGACAGCCAGAGGGAGGGAGGCAGGAATGCCCTGACCTGTGTACAAAATTACCTCCTACTCCATGCATAGTGCACAACTGTTGACCAGGTCCTGGTCAAAAGTAGTGCACTATATAGGGAACAGTGTGCCATTTGGGACGCATCCCTGGAAGGGAAGGAGAGCCACAATCCCGTCCCAGCAGGTGTCCCCCAGTCCCTACAGACCCAAACCCATACCCCCACAGCCACACAAACCCCCACCCTACAGCTACGGATGACCCAATTTAGACAGGCCCCCTATACAGACCACACAGACCGCTAGGCTAACTAGATCACCAAACCAGAATTCTGGAGAACAGGGGAGGAGAAGGGGAGGGAGGGATGAAGAGGGAAAAGGAGGGGTGAAGGAGGGGGGAAGTAGAGAAGAAGGGAGGAGGGGGAAGGAAGGAGTGGAGGTGAGGGGGGTGAAGGAGGCTAAATCGGGTAGCTATGAGACACCATTAGGGACAGCTGAGAAGGCAGGATTCCTAAGGCTAACTGTCAGAGTCAAAGAGGGATAGAAGGAGAGAGAGGGGGGGGGGGAGGAAGGAGACAGATTGCAAGAGAGGATAAAAGAAAGTGGAAACAAGTGAAGTTTGAAACAGAAACAGGTTTTTGTTGACGTCAGTTTAACTTTCAGATGCATGTTCTGTGGGGCTTCACCTAAAATGGTGTGAGGTGACAAAACATGAGACATTGGGATATCTGGTCTTTCAAATACTACATATATCCAACTCAAAACACAAATAAGCCCTATTTGTATCATCAAGTACAACACCCAATTCAATGGACTCAAAGGGCCATTGGGCTCAAGAGACCATAGTCACACCATTATCCATAATAACCCATTATCTCATAGGTTACATGTCTTTGCGGGGGATGCCTATGGTCAACTATAGAGCGCTCGTATGACTATGAAGTCACTGCTCTTCTCCTCTATCTCCCCCTTCTCCCACTTCTCTGTATGGCTGCCCCCCCTTCTTCCTCTTCTCTTCTTCTGTATCCCCCCTTCTCCCTGTGTCCCCCCTTCTCCCTGTGTCCTCCCCTTCTCCCTGTGTCCTCCCCTTCTCTTCTGTCTCTCTCGTCTCCAACTGTTGAGCTGACCCTCTGTGCCTGTGTTGGTCTGGTCTGGACACAAAAACACACACACAGTCATTCTGCTGGATGCCTGTCATAACTCAGGGAGAGGGGACAGTGGGAGGGCCTAATGACCCTCAGCACAGCTGGGTGGACACGCACACATCCTCCTCCCATCCCAGACACCACCTGTCCATCAAGAATGTGATGCAACCACTGTTACCATGTAACCATCCCTGCAGCTACAACTAACATCCTGTAGCTACATCTAGCATCCTCAGATTGGCACATTTCAGAAACAATTGTGTGACTTGTGAGACTAAAGAAAGGAGGGGGATTCAGGACTTTAAAGGCCCAATGCAGTCAAAAACATGATTTCCTGTGTTTTATATATATTTCCACACTATGAGGTTGGAATAATACTCTGAAATTGTGAAAATTATGATAATGCCCTTTTAGTGTAAGAGCTGTTTTTTTTTGCCTGTTTTGCTGGGATGGGGTTTTGGCCTGCTTGGTGACATCACTGAAAATATGCCCCCTCGGGCTGAAAATATGCCCCCTCAGATCTTTATGGGCTATACTCAGCCTTGTCTCAGGGTAGTAAGTTGGTGGTCGGTTGATATCCCTCTAGTGGTGTGGGGGCTGTGGAAAAGTGGGTGGGGTTATATCCTGCCTGGATGACTCTGTCCGGGAGTATCGTCGGACGGGGCCACAGTGTCCCCCGACCCACCCCTGTCTCAGTCTCCAGTATCTATGCTGCAATAGTCTATGTGCCGAGGAGCTAGGGTCAGTCTGTTATATCTGGTGTAATTCTCCTGTCTTATCTGGTGTCCTGTGTGAATTTAAGTATTCTCCCTCCAATTCTCTCTCTCTCCCTCTCCCCTCCCTCAGGACTACCTGGCCTGATGACTACTGACTGTCCCCAGTCCACCTGGTCATGCTGCTGCTCCAGTTTCAACTGTTCTACCTGCGGCTATGGAACACTGACCTGTTCACCGGATGTGCTACCTTGTCCCGGACCTGCTGTTTTCGACTCTCTCTCTCTCTCTCTCTCTACCGCACCTGCTGTCTTGACCTCTGAATGCTCGGCTATGAAAAGCCAACTGACATTTACTCCTTAGGTAAACCTGTTGCACCCTCTACCACCACTGTGATTATTATTATTATTTGACCCTGCTGGTCATCTATGAACGTTTGAACATCTTGAAGAACAATCTGGTCTTAATGGCCATATAATCTTATAATCTCCACCCGGCACAGCCAGAAGAGGACCGGCCACCCCTCAGAGCCTGGTTCCTCTCTAGGTTTCTTCCTAGGTTCCTGCCTTTCTAGGGAGTTTTTTCTAGCCACCGTGCTTCTTTTATTTATTTATTTTATTGAACCCTTATTTAACGAGGCAAGTCAGTTAAGAAAAATGACGGCCTACCCCGGCCAAACCCTGACGACATTTGGCCAATTGTGCGCCACCCTACGGGACTCCCAAACACGGCCGGTTGTGATACAGCCTTCTACACCTGCATTGCTTGCTGTTTGGGGTTTTAGGCTAGGTTTCTGTTTTTGCACTTTGTGACAACTGATATAAAAAGGGATTTATAAATACATTGATCGCCATGCAGTAAATGAGTTAATAGACCAATAAGAAAGAGAGTTCCAAACCTCTCTGACAATAACAGCTACTTTTACCCTTCCCACTCAGACCACTCCCAGACAGTCCTGGCAAAATTCTTGCTTCTATTTGCTAAAAAAGCAATTTTATTACATTTTTTACCATTTAAATTGAAAACAATCACAGGAAGGTACTTCATTTTTATCCAGAAATGATTTGATATTGAAATTAAAATGGCTGCATTGGGACCTTTAACAAATAAACAGAATAGAGAAGAGGGTAGAAGCGTCAGGTAGAAGTTGCCTACAAGCACATGACAGTCTTAAAAGGACAGTTCAAACCAGTTTCTCAGACTTTTTCATCAAAAGTGGACATGGACTCAGCTCAACATGACATGTCGGGCTAACTTTAATTTTGGTGGTGAACTATCCCTTTAAGATGACACACCTCTGTGTGAACATATTAGGTGGAATCCCAACAATCCAAAATGGGCTTGTGTTGACAACGAATTATGAACTACCCTTTTAAGACATAGCTAGATGTAAGTCCAAAACAAACTCACCCTGATCCACCGGATTGCTAATGCTAACATCACATCCTAGACTCCATTGGTTGTGTCCCACTACCAGCCCTATGGGCCCTAGTGCACTAATAAGGGAGTGGGTTGCCATTAGGGATGCATCCCCCATCTGCCGTTGATATCCTTTTATTATTATAAACTGGGTGGTTCGAACCCTGAATGCTGATTGGCTGACAGCCGCGGGTATGACAAAATATTGTATTTTTACTGCTCTAATTACGTTGGTAACCAGCTTATAGCAGCAATAAGGCACCTCTGGGGTTTGTGGTATGTGGTTAGGGCTGTATCCAGAACAGCCCTTAGCCGTGGTACATTGGCCATATACCACAACCACTCATGCCTTAAACATAACAAGACAGGAGTATTCCTGTATCAGCGCTCAACAGCAGTGTAAAATAAATCTGGTAACAATGTCTGCAGGGCTGGCTAAACTGTGTGTGTGTGTGTGTGTCCACCCAGTGTGAGAGCCCAGTCTGAGCACTGACTGTATATATAAATACAGCCTCTGTCCAGTCCAGGCCAACACATGACTATAGAACAGGTGGGATAGGCCAGGGAGAGACAGACCTGGACAGACAGGTGTCTGTGGTATGAATCACACAGACGCATGTACACACACACACACACACACACAAACACTCACTTGCCTGACACACACGCTCGGACACACACAGTACCATCCTGATGAGGTATGACGCCGTGTATAAAAACAGAAGCAGCCGTCTTTATAATTATAAATAGTCCCATCAGTCTGGAGAGAAGCCACACTTGGCAAAGCCATACATAGTTGCTCTACCAAACTCATAGGTGGGGGGGGACAATGGAAGAGAACATTCACTCACACACGCACATACGTGCACACGCGCACCACGCCCACCCACGCACATTCACAATGCTATGTTATACGCCCCGCCTAACTCTTAGTACATCCTAAATAATGTACAGCAGCTCAACCTGTAAATAACCAAAGTGTAAACAACCAAAGTGTAAACAACCAACCTGTAAACAACCAACCTGTAACAAAGTCTAAATAACCTAACAACCAAACCGACCGACAGATTGTCATGACAACTACATCCATCATGAAAGCCATACCTTCTTCACACCAGGTCCATGCCAACCACATCTATCACTAACAACTACACCTATCACTAACAGCTACACCTATCCCTAACAACTACACGTATCGCTAACAACTACACGTATCGCTAACAACTACACGTATCAATATTAAGCATGATTTGTCAGAACAAATGAAAAGGATATCTGTGACCCCACAGATGACAAAGATGGGGCCATTAACCTTTTGTCCATGCATATGTTTTAGGCTTATATGTTCGCATGTAAAAAATATATACACTATCTATACAAAATTATGTGGACACCCTTTCAAATTAGTGGATTTGTCTATTTCAGCCACACCCGTTGCTGACAGGTGTTTAAAATCGAGCACACAGCCATGCAATCTCCATAGTTAAACATTGGCAGTGGAATGCCCTTACTGAGGAGCTCAGTAACTTTCAACATGGCACCGTCATAGGATGTGTCAGTTTGTCTCATTTCTGCCCTGCTAGAGCTGCCCCGGTCACTGCACGTGCTGTTATTGTTAAGTGGAATATCAAATCATATAATAAACACACAAATACAAGCTTTTGGTCAAATCCAGAAACTATCATTTCGAAAACAAATGTTTATTGTTTCAGTGAAATACGGAACCGTTCTGTATTTTTTTCCAACGGGTGGCAACTTTAAGTCTAAATATTGCTGTTACGTTGCACAACCTTCAATGTTATGTCATAATTATAAAAAATTCTGGCAAATTAATTACGGTCTTTGTTAAGAATAAATGGCCTTCGCAAGGTTCGCAACGAGCCAGGCGGCTCAAACTGCTGCATATACTCTGACTGCTTGCACTGAACGCAAGAGAAGTGACACAATTTCCCCAGTTAATATTGCCTGCAAACATTAATTTATTTTAAGTAAATATGCAGGTTTAAAATATATATACTTCTGTGTATTGATTTTAAGAAAGGCATTGATGTTTATGGTTAGGTACACGAATGCGCTATTGTTAAATCATCACCCGTTTGGCGAAAGTTGAAGTAGGCTGTGATTCGATGATAAATTAACAGGTACCGCATTGATTAAATGCAATGCAGGACAAGCTAGTTAACTAGTGATTATGTGAAGATTGATTGTTTTTTATAAGATAAATGTAATGCTAGCGAGCAACTTACCTTGGCTCCTTGCTTCCACAAGGTCCTTTTGATGCTCCACTCGCGTAACAGCCACACAGTCTCCTCATGGAATGGAATGTAATCGGCCATAATCGGCATCCAAAAAGGCAGATTACCGATTGTTGTGAAAACTTGAAATTGGCCCTCATTAAATCGGCCATACCGATTAATCGGTCGACCTCTAATATGAATGCCCATGATTTTGGAATGAGATGTTTGACGAGCAGGTGTCCACATACTTATGGTCATGTAGAGTATCTTATTGCCTATGATTGACAAGCCCTTAAAACGCCTCATTATCATCATCACCAAATGCTATACTTGGCTTCTTTTCTCTGTCCTCCACATGTAAGCTATGTGTGTGTCATTCACACGTAAGCCTTGTGCATGTCAGTCACACATTCATGGGTTTAACTACTGAGAAATGACTTTGTGCTGTAAAAACCGTACGGGTGGATAACTTTACTTTATTATATTTTTTACAGCTGACAGAAAGGGTCAGTGGTTGCCAGTTGTCAGTGGGTACTTGTAATGTATTTATGTGGAATGTCAACATTGGTCAACTCTTTTTCCTTTGAGTTTCATTAGACAGTGTTAGGTAGGGGAGGGGAGGCTTGGCCAAACAACAGGTGCGACAGCTTTTGGAGTGACACCTCACCTCACCACATCCCCCCTTCCTCGTCTTCCCCTCATGAGGGTTTTAAATATCCCCCTAACGGAGACCTAAGGCTTGAACTTGGTTGCCGCTGCCACCGGGACGCTTTGGGACGATGACATAAGAGTAGAACTGAGCCCCCTGCGAGTAAGCATTTTGTTGGGCGATGTATACCTTGTGTATCCCACATATCCCACATACAACTATTAAAACTTGAAACCGACCTTCCCACCCCACCTTCCAACCTCCAATTCCAGCAATTCCACGAATCCCGAGCAAACCATTACTTCAGACATAATGGGAGGATAATGGGAGGGAAATAACACACACTGTCAAATGTCTTATCTTCAAGATACTGTAGATCTTCAAAATAGTTTTAAAATAGTTTTCAAAATGCATTAGTTTACTTGACCTTATTTTAAGAAAGAGTCCCATTGACAGCAAGGTCTCTTTTGTAAGGGAGCCCTGCATCTTAGAATTACACAACAAATTACACATAAATACACAATAAGAAATATTATAAGACAAAAAAAATTAAGTGCAAAAAGAGACAAACTCATGATAAACAATCCCATTCCTCAAAAAGATGTCTTCAATCAACACTCAACTGCCCGAAAGGCACCAATACACCCATTTGTAGGGAACTCTGAAGATTATTCCATACATGGGGTGCCAAAAAACTAAAAGCTGTTTTTCATAAGTCTGTAGAAACTGATGGAATTTCCAGAGTTAGCCATCCCTGTGATTGGGTATGGTAACTCATACTATTATGGGTACTGTAAGTAAAGATGTCATGATGTTCAGAGGCCTGTGTCCCAAATGGCACCCTATTCCCTACCTAGTGGATTACTTTTGACCGCGGCCGAAAAGTAATGGGCCCCGGGGGGACTGGTCAAAAGTAGTGCGCTATAAAGGGAATGGGGTCCCATTTGAGACGCATCCAGAGACTCTGAGGGCCAGCATTCTAAACACCAGGCCTAATATTTCTACATTTAGAGGATCAAGGGCTTTGACTAGCCTCGCGTTGGCAGGCTGAGTGTAGCGGCCAGCGGGCACACCTCTTCTGCCAACCCAGCTCTGTCCCAGCTGCCAGCCACCCCCTGGGCACAAGGGCAGCCAGCTCCAAGCAACAGGAGGCACACCTGATGACAGCGTGCAGCGAATTGATGCACCCCCTCACGAGAATGCCCGTTGCTAATTATTCTGTATTTAACACTTATTTCAGCAGTTACAGCATGGAGTGAATCCCCTCTCATTGACTCACATCTGAGAGAATGCCCATCCTTAATTTGCATTTATTTAACCAGAGAGGTTGACTGAGAACATATTCTCATTGACA
Organism: Oncorhynchus mykiss; assembly: GCF_013265735.2. NCBI lineage: Eukaryota > Metazoa > Chordata > Actinopteri > Salmoniformes > Salmonidae > Oncorhynchus > Oncorhynchus mykiss. The sequence goes on from NC_048585.1 coordinate 41,910,081, forward strand.
GCAACAGCCATACAGGAACTGAATACTGAAGGATACAGAAGAAAACAGAGATAGAGGCCTATTTCTACACTATTTCTACTTGACTTGTGCATCAGTATGAACAATGCTGGACTTTTTCTTTAATTCTGTTCTGAAAACAATTTTTAGACAGGATATCTGAAATAGACCAAATGCCACAGGTTTACAACGAGTTCTCTACAATATGGTGTTTGTGTGTTGCTTATTTATGAGGTTGACCATTCCAAGCTTTAGTACTGACTGGTATTAAAACGATCAAAGTGACAATGCGTACGACTATGACTAACACTTGGACCTGCACCTGCAGAGAGTGATACCAACAGTTACACATCTGACATATTAATCATAATGTATTTCCATCTGTTTGCATCAATGGTTTTATTAAAGGGCACGAGATGAAATGACATTCCATTCCATTGTTCCATTCCATTCTACTAAACATCATTCCATTATATATCGTTCCGTTCCATTCCAGTGTTCATCTGTTCTATCCTCCTGCCTGCAACTTGACTGAGTGACTCTAAGGTTACATGTCAAACACACTGGGCCTTCTAGTGGTCACAGAAGCATATGGTATGGGAACGTAGAGCGGAGCATGGTACAACCTTCCGATTGCTTCACAGTGTGTGTGTGTGTGTGTGTGTACACATCCGCCCATGAGTGTGCATTTGTGTGTGTTTTATGTGCTCTGGACACTGTGATTGATGATTGCAGAGGGATAAATTGGTTAAAGAGGGGACTAGGATTTACAGCTGACCGTCTGTCTTATATGAGTGTGGGGGGAGGGGGTCTAATTTCAGCAGGCGTATCAGTTCTGTTCTGACTTCTGCCTCTTTAAACAGGATTCTGATATCATATACTCACACACACACAATGACAGGCTTCAATCTTCAGTGCCAACGGCGGCATCTGATACAATGGAGAGATACTAAGGATTATCAAACAAAATTAACAAGTAATAAGACCATTGAAAGACTTCATTTGTGGATTTTTGCCCCAGATGGAGAGTAAACCATGACAAAACTCTTCCATACCTCCCTCCATCCATCCCTCCCCCCAATCATATCTTCTTTCTCCTTGTGGATTGTGGACACCTCGGTGTCCCTTTACCATTACCACACCATGGAATACCTGTGACCTCACGTCTTAGCGCCCCCAACAACGCACACACTTGGAGGAGGCATCACAGAACACACACTCCTCAGCCCTTCCTGTGGCCTCCCAGGGCTCCTAGCTCCACTAAGGCAGTTTATAGAAGCCTCCCTACATGGACACAGCTTCTGGAATAGCAACTGCCATCTGATCTCACTACAAGCTCTCTCTCTTACCTCGCTGTTTCCCTACACACACACAAGGTTCTCTTGGCCAGTTCAGTTCTGTCTTGCATTCACTTGCAGGATGAACTTTGTTTCAAAATGTTTAATTATTGTAAGGAAGGAGAAAAGATAACAATAAAAACACATTACTTAGAAAGGCTTGTCGATTCCAGTAGACTTATAAAAATAGGCCCGAAGTAAATAGTCAGGTCCAAAATGATTGACACCCTTGATAAAGAGGAGCAAAAAAAAGACTTCATAAAATAAATTATATATATAGTTCCCCAAGACATCCAACCAGAACCAGAACAAATAGCAGGCCAAACTTTCCCTCTCAGCACTGCCTGGACTGCGCAGAAATGCAAATGCTTTCCGTTTGAGTTATGTTAGGTTTTACGATAAGCTATATCGTATGCTCAAATAAAATAATTTTATACAAATACAATTCCTCAGAGAAAGATTTTGTTTAACAAGTAATGAAAAAATATATATAAGAAAAATTTGTACTCCATGTTTTCAATACGAGGATAATGGCACTGAGACTTTTCTAAAAAATGTTTTATGAGATTGGAGATCTTAGACCATTCCCCCATACAGAATCTTTCCAGATCCTTGATATACTTCATCTGTGTTTATGGACTGCCCTCTTAAATTCAAACCACAGGTTTTCAATAAGTCTGGGGACTGAGATGGCCATAGCAAAATGTTGATTTTGTGATCAATTAACAATTTATTTGTGGCTTTTGATGTGTGCTTGGGGTCATTGTCTTGCTGGAAGATTCACTTGCGGCCAAGTTTCAGTCTCCTGGCAGAGAGACTGGTTTTCAGCTAAAATGTCCTGGTACTGAGTAAAGTTCATGATGCTGTTGACCTTAACGAGGGCCCCAAGACCAGTGGAAGCAAAATAGCCCCATTAAATCTAAGAGCCATCACCATATTTTATGAGTTTCTTTTCTGCATATGCCTCCTTTTTTCGACGCCAAATCCACCACTGGTGTGCGTGGCCTACGAGCTCTATTTTCATGTCATCTGACCATGGCACCATTTCCAATCTAAGTGCCAATGCCGTTTAGCAAACTCCAAGTGTTTGTTGGATGACATGAAAACAGAGCTCTTCCACTGATCCTGGGGCCCCTTGTTAATAAGGACAATGGCATCATGAACTTCACCCAGCTATGTGGGTGAGACCTATGAGATCGATGAGATATTCCTCAAACGTCGGTGAGTTTGACTGGTTAGACCTCATGACAGAACAAACAACAGTTTTTGGAGAGCAGAGTGTTAAAAAGGGACTTAATAATATCATCCAGTCCATGAATATGAGAAAACACATTGCATAGGCTAAGCTTGTCACCAGAGATTGATGAGAATGTGAGGTGAAACAACCTGGTCTCGGAGCATTTCTTATTATTCTGTACGTAAATCCGAGACACTCCATTTAGCAGGATATGTTACGTTTCATATGGTATGTATTAACGTGTGGATGCCCATCACTCATTTCGTATAATAGGTTACGAATTACAATTCGCATGATATGTCACGAATATGCAAAACGTACAATACATGAGGAATTTGCAAAATGTACAATATGTTACGCATTTGCAAAACGTATGATATGTTACGAATTCTAGCTAGGTGGCTAATGTTAGCTAAGCTAGGGGTTAGTTAGGGGTTAGGGTTAAGTTCAGGAGTTAGGTTAATGGGTAAGGGTTTGGGGAAGGGTCGCTAAAAGGATTAAGGTTAGGGTTAGGGTTAACTAACATGATAAGTAGCTAAAAAGTAGTAAGTAGTTTAAAAGTTACAAATTAGCTAAAATGCTAGTTGTCCGTGATAAGATTCAAACTCGCAACCCACCCATCCACCCCGACCAACTACCCTACTTTCCTTTTTGCTTTAAGTGACCATCTGTCTTATGTAAACATACCAAACACAACATATCATACTAATTTGAGTGTCACGGATTTATGTTTGCTATGTTACGTCTAGTCTATGATACCAGGCTGGGTGAAAGGGACACATCCTCATCAGTTTCAAAATCCTTTGGATGAGATTTACAAGTAAATTACAGTACTACTGTATTCCATCAAAACCCTTAATCTGATTTGTAGCAAAACTTCCATTGGATTAATTTTTTTAAGTCAAAGTGTGATCGGGATGAAACATTCTAAATAACTATACATACAACATCACATAAATAGAGAGTAGTAAATAGACGCTGAGATGAAAAAAATAACATTTCCCCCTAATCTCTGCTAGATCCTGTGTTGGTCCGTTTCCATGGAAATTCATTCCGTGAATTCAGTAACACATTTTTGGAACTAGAGATGAGGGAAATGGAAGAAAAATGAATTGTGAAGTTGTAGTTATTACTACTGCATTAAAATAAGACACAGAGACATAAGAGGAAAATGGATTTACCATGAGAGCTCAAGAGGCAGTGTTTTTCCCCCACACTTACAAGCACACACACACTCCATCAAAGCCTACTGCCTTGGGCTCCCTGAGCAGCTTACAGGCCTTATAAAGAGAGTATCCACCACAACAATCATTGATCGTTGTCTTACAGGATCAATATCCACTACCCAAATATGAGCTCTCAAGTGTCCAAACCAAGCCCTTGAAGACTGACTGAGGTTTTGCATACCAAATGGCACGCTATTCCCTACATAGTGCACTAGTGCAGCACTTCAGGCCCATAGGGCTCTGGTCCAAAGTAGTTCACAATATAGGGAATAAGGTGCCACTTGCAAAGCAACATGAGAGAGTGAGCCTCTTCCTATGGGAATAAGTTCACTGTCGAGTGAATCACATCACATACTCCGGGTTTTCAGCTGCTAACTAACTGGTTAGATAGCTGAGTAATTGTCTGGCATAGCACAAGCTCATCCTGGCGCAATGCTAACCTATATATATTGCATTCGGAAAGTATTCAGACCCCTTCACTTTTTCCACATTGTGTTATGTTACAGCCTTACTCAAAAATGGATTTAAAAAAAATATAATTCATCCCCATCAATCTACACTCAATATCCCATAACGACAAAGCAGAAACAGGTTTTTAGACATTTTAGCAACAAAAAAAAAGTAATACCTAATTTATATAAGTATTCAGACCCTTTGCTATGAGACTCGAAATTGAGCTCAGGTGCATCCTGTTTCATGCATGTCAGAGCAAAAACCAAGCCATGAGGTCCAAGGAACTGTCCTTAGAACTCAGAGACAGGACTGTGTCGAAACAGAGATCTGAGAAAGGGTACCAAAAAAAATTCAGCAGCATTAAAGGTCCCCAAGAACACAGTGGCCTCCATCTTTCTTAAATGGAAGAAGTTCGGAACCACCAAGAATCTTCCTAGAGATGGCTGCCCAACCAAACTGAACAATCGGGGAATAAGGCCCTTGGTCAGGAGGTGACCAAGAACCCGATGGTCATCTCCAGAGTTCCTCCGTGGAGATGGGACAACTTTCCAGAAGGACAACCATCTCTGCAGCACTGCACCAATCAGGCCATTATGGTAGAGTGGCCAGATGGAAACCACTCCTGAGTAAAAGGCACATGACAGAGTTTGCCAAAAGGCACCTAAAGGACTCTCAGACCATGAAAAACAAGATTCTCTAGTCTGATGAAACCAAGATTGAACTCTTTGGCCTGAGTGCCAAGCGTCACGTCTGGAGGAAACCTGGCACCATCCCTATGGTGAAGCATGGTGGTGGCAGCATGATGCTGTTGTGATGTTTTTCAGCGGCAGGGACTGGGAGACTAGTCAGGATCCAGGGAAAGATTAACGGAGCAAAGTACAGAAGGATCCTTGATGAAAACCTGCTCCAAAGAGCTCAGGAGATGACTGGGGCTTAGGTTCACCTTCTAACATGACAACAACCCTAAGAACACAGTCAAGACAACGCAGGATTGGCTTCGTGACAAGTCTCTGAATGTTCTTGAGGGGCCCAGCCAGAGCCCGGACTCCCCATCCAACCTGACAGAGCTTGAGAGGAGCTGCAGAGAAGAATGGGAGAAACTCTCCAAATACAGGTGTGCCAAGCTTGTAGTGTCATACCCAGGACTGTAATCGCTGCCAAAGATGCTTCAAAAAGTGCTGAGTAAAGGGTCTGAATACTAACGTAAATGTAATATTTCAGCATTTCCTAAAAAAAATTGGCAAAAATGTATTAAAAACTGTTTTTTCTTTGTCATTATGGGGTATTGTGTGTAGATTGATAAGGGGGGAAAAAAACATTTAGTCAATTTTAGAATAAGGCTGTAACGTAACATAATGTGGAAAAATTCAAGGGTCTGAATATTTTCCGAATTAACTGTATATGCAGTCTCACAGGCTGGGTTTCCTATTAGCTGGGGGAGGAAGGTACAGGCCTACCAGCCACAGGGGAATGGTCATCCCTGATCATATTCAAGTTGACATCTGTTGAGTGTGAATAGTCCACATCCTGTCCCCAATGCAGTGATGGGGCCCTCCTTGGCCAATTTAACACTATGTGGTGTAAATTAAAGTTTATTTTTGTAATGTTAGGGAGTAACTTCTTAATAAAGTGTTCATTAGACTAATATGTTTTTCAACTTAAAGTTGAAGTGTTGCTCTGTAAACTTCCTCTATTTTCTGTTTCACCTTAGGGCTTTAGTGTAGATGCCAAATATCATTATAATATCCTTTTTTTGGTACACACAGAGCTAACCGAAATACACAATCCCTTTATAGGCTTACTGCAGTTGACATTATCTTTAGTTCCATGAAAGCTGACCTGACTAAATTATTTTCCATGTTAGTAGATAAATAAAAGTACTGTATCGTATCACAGGAAATAGCTTCCTAGCTCTCTATTTGCAGAAAACGATTATTATGACTTGAGCTATAGTCAGAGACAGGATGGGTGGTGTGAATAAGAATCGTTCATACCTTCCTCTCATTCATCATCCTTTCATTCTGAACTGCTTAGGCGGTCAACGTTCAGATATAGTTTGTAACACCACTGTAATATGTTAACTACCGTAACTGTAGCGGAGGTGGCTCGTCAATCCATGCTCGAGTAATGAGAAACCTTGCCTTGAGACTAGAAGACCTGCGTTAGCTCCCCGAGACTGTGTTAGCCTGCTTTAGCTCAGCAGGCTAACACAGTCTTGCCGTCTAAACCTTGATTGGCCATACTACTTCATAACTCTTCGGACCAAGTGAAACATACAAATTCTACCCTCTCAAAGTGAAAGGAGTGCCGTGTATATTTCTAATGCTCTTATCATATTCAACAGGGTCACAGTGTGTTGACAAACACTTTATTACTGCGCCTGCCTGCAGCCGGGTGGTTTTTCCACAGAAATTTGGAACATGGGGGTTAGAACAGGTGGTGAGGTCCTCTCAGATTCGTTTCACCTCAAAATGATGCAGCTTTCTATATTGATGGTATGAGATCAGCTTCTGAAGCTGTTTTTTTTGGTATGTGTGTATGTGTGCTGTTCTTTATGTGCTAAAGTGACCCAATCACCCAGGCCAGTCATAGAGGTGAACTCACACAGCCCTTCTGGGTGGATAAAATCTTTTTGTATTCCTCTCAGAAAAATGACCCTCTATCATCTTACCTAAACAACAACAAAAAAAGAAAGTGACATTGTACCACCTCAACAACTTCTTGGTACACAGAGGTGTGAGAGAGACTGTTGGATTGGGAACTGGCCAGGAGGCTTACTATATTGTTGGGAAAGGGGGGGGGGTGTAGGAGAGAGAGAGAGAGAAGAAGAGGGAGAAGCTGGAAAAAGAGGGAGAAGCAGGGGGAAAGAGAGAAGGAGGGAAGGGAAAAACAGAAAGAGTTCAGGCGTATTTTTAGGACAGGTTTATTCGTAGGTCTGAAACTAACCCTGTCGGTGTACTTCTATACGAGTCGTCTCTCCCCTTCTCCAGCTCTCTGTTCTCTCACTCATCCTCTCTGGCCGCTGCCTAACTGGCCATCTGTTGACGTCTCTCACCCTTAAGGCCATGTGATCTCCAGTACAGTCACTGTGCGAAGGAAACTTTTGCATCATAGAGACAGGGAGTTCCATAGAAAAAGAACAGATTCCATTTTCTATGTTTCCTAATTAATGTTTGTATGTATGTTATGTACAGTATCCACCTTCTCCCAAGATGCCAATCAACCCAAGTAGGCTAGGTATGTATAAATATAAATAGGCCAGACAGGGAGTCAGACCTGTATGCAAGGTGTACATGAACATTCTACAAAATATTGTCAGAAGCAGAAAATGTCTTCTGGTAAATCAATGGTAATATAATATACATATCGGAAATGGACGAATGTGTATTTGTTAGCAGTTTAGCCATTATGCTCAATGAATTCACTATTGGAGGTATGGTTGTCCCATTCCAAGTTTAGGATAGGCCATAGAGCACAGGCATGCAAGGCGTACATCATAACTGTCACATCAGCCCAGTGACTTTTAGGCTTGACAGCTCTGGCTCATTAAATGCACCTGTCATCCATGTCCACGAGCACAGCGAGGCCGGCTGATCGCCAAGACAACGGGCGGGCCCAAGTCCCCTCGCGACTCTCTAGGCCTATTTGACTTTTTATTCATTTAGCAGACGCTCTCATCCAGGCTACATGACACTTCCAGACACTATGTTGCCACCTCAAGCACAGAAACATAAGCGGCACTCCCAAAGTAAAAAAGTAACCCCGAGAGACAACTTGGGAGTAGTTTTGAGCGATAATTTTAAAATCATTCAACTTTTAATATATCAACATATTTCTCTACATGTATATAGGCCTACTTTTATTGTGTAGGCCTAACTTTTGACTGGTTGACCTAAGCATCGTTTAGTGCAGCGTTTCCCTATCTTGGTCCTGGGGACTCTAAGGGCTGCATCATTATCATCACGCTTTGACTTTATAAAAAAAATATCAGCTATGTAGTGCTAGGGCAAAAAACAAAAACGTGCAACCCTTGGGGTCTCCAAGACCGAGTTTGGGAAACGCTGGTTTAGAGATTATGTAAATGGTTTGAGTTGGGCCTGCCTATAGCGCATGGTGACTTCTTGGAAAAGTCGTGCATAAAATCACACAAGTTCCTATTTGTTCGATTGCTTAGTTTAAATGTGTGGGGGGTATATATATATATATATATATATATATATATATATATATATATATATATATATATATATATATATATATATATATTTTTTTTATTTTATTTTGAGACTGTCTTGGTGTCCCTGTCGGGGGTAAGTGAAAGATAACACTGAGAACGTTACGCGTCTGAAATATCTAACCGCTCTGCTCATAGCTTCCAGAACGGAAAAGGAGCAGGTGCGTGCGCCAACTCCTTATCTCCCCCCGTTTCACTTGACAACTGTAATACGTTTTACAGGGATTTTAGTAACTGTCAACCATTTGATTCTGGGCACTCATAAAACATACAACGGGATGGCTGGACTCCAGCCAGACGCACAAATGTCCGTAGTGCACAACGAGCCGCTCTAGACAACATTTCACCGTCACGCTGCCACTTTTGACTTGACTTACTCCCAGTCCGGCACCGAACGTACCTTTCTCTGCTGTTTCTCCCAGGCGGGGTCCAGCAGTAGGTCCCTGTCCCACTCATCCTCCGGAGACATATACTGATGCTCCTCGCTCATCATATACGAGGTGTTATATTGCGCTTGGGGTTCGACAGCCATCATAATGCCGTCTAGGGTTTCTAGTACCCCCTCTGATTATATAGAAAAGAAACGAGGTTTATGCGCACTCTAAGCCTTGTAGATAGCAGATGAAACCCTTCCTGGGCTTGAGGACTCGCTGTCTGTCAAGTGTGCTGGTCAGCAGAAACAAGAGATGCGGCGACAGAGTACAGACTGCGGCAGAGGTGCAGCTCCCACTACCAGAAACTCTGCTTGGTCGGTGCTACTTTCCTGGTCAAAAGTAGAACACGTGACCGCACCCCAATAAGTATGAGAACCCGGGCGTGCTGGTGTCAGGGTCTGACCCTAAAAAGGTGCGATGGGTGGGGTTGTGGTTGGAGAGTTGACCTATGCCGGGGCAGGGAGGCTTGAGAGAGGAGGATGGAGACGTCAATCACACCCCTTACTGAAGGAGATTGTAAACTTCAGCTTGTGAACAGCACCTGTTGCCTCTGGTGCGCCTCTATTCTCAGGCTGTAGTCTATATACCCCTCACACTGACTACAATGATAAACAATACAGACCTCGGATAACTTGAATGTCCTTACAACGACATCTTATTTTAAGATACATGTGTCATTAAGAATTATACTGACACAGTACATTTTAGGATAATTGTCGGGAAGATGACAGTATGAATCCTGGAAACTCGCAGGGATAGGCTTTTTTCATCCTTTCTCAAACCTCTCATCTTGGAGCCCCAGCTTTTCCACGTGTTTGAACTATTCCAGATCTAGCACACCTGATTTAAAGTGTCAACTAATCATCAAGCCCTAGACTATTTGAGTCAAGTGTGTTGGTTCAGGGCTACAACAAAAATTATGAAACGTCTCTGGGGTTCCCGTGAGGTTTGAAAAAGGCTGGCCTAGCCTCTGTAGTACTCTGAAGGTCACATATCCAGATGGCACATTGACATGACAAGGCCTATATAAAGTGCTGTGACTCGGAGGTAGAAATCAAAGAACAGCTGAAGGCAGTTGACTTCGCAATATTTGGCTGATACACCAGTGACAGCTCCGATGAAAAATGTCAGTAGGCGAAACAGCATAATACATTCAAACAAAGTGATCTAGGCCTACAGTATTACATTTTTTTTTTATCACAAAAATAGCATAAAAAGGTGTATAGCACTGCTTTATTACCATATTTGTGCTATAAACTTTTAAAATGAGCCTAATTATGTTTAATGAGAAAATTTAAAAGTTGATTTTAAAATAATTTATTTGGTACAACCATGCAGACGGTACAGTACCTCGAGACATAAGCAATGCAAGGACTATACATAAGTATATGAAATGTGCTTATTCATTGTCATAATACATTTAAGGAGACATTTTCATGGTGCAAAGTCGTGCAAAAACAAAAACTCAATCTGGCATTGTGATTAAATTAGACTTCTCAAGCATTGTGTGTTATAAAAAGGGCCTTATTCATGCATTGCTCCGCATACTAAACTCTAGTTAAATAATCACTTTTATAATGCACATTGTTGAAACAAAAAATGTATAACACTGCTGGATTATGAGTTTTACAATATTTTCTGGCGTCTTTGAACTATTTTGCACCATTAAAATGTCCCCCTTCATCTCCTTCAAGCATGCTGATTATTTGCACTTGTTTTTTCCTGTAAATGCACTTGAAGTACCAAATTACTCAACATTGATATTTGCAAAAACATCACCTTAACAATCCAGTTCGGCATACGACGATGCTCTTTCTCCCTAAAACATGTCTCCTCCAATAACTCAGACTATAAGAACATAGCTATTAGATAACAATTGAGGTAACAGTTTACATTAGGTTGCCTTTATATCGTTGGACTATAAATAGTATCTTCCTTAACCAGATGAAATCGCACACCATTACACTGTAACTACACTTGACTTGCCCCAGATTCTTAATTAAGTCAACTTAGTCCTTGCATGTGAGGATATAATATTTGATGTGACTAGGTAGTATTTGGGCAGCAATGTTAAGTGTGATAGACAGTGGACTGGCAACTACCCTGGGGGCAAAACTGTGGCCCAATTCCAATTCTCCCCGATCTCCTTGAAGTGTGCACTCGTTCACTCCATGAAAATATTGAGATTGGTATTAGATATACGGTATACTGTCTAGAACAATCCAATGCTCCCCCCCCCCCCCCCCCCCCCACACACACTTCCTTGAGGGGGAGTGGACAAGCGCACATTTCAGGAAAGAGGGGCGAAATTTGGAATTGAGATTCTATTGGTAAGGCAGCATTTCTGGCTTTCCTGTCCTGTGTTGTGCAGCGCGAGGTAGAGCAGGACAGGAGCAGTGATGAAAGGCTGCAGCCATATGGTTACCAGTCAGTGTGAGCTAATAGGGAGCAGGCCAGGGGGAATTCAGAAATACAAGGCTGACTGCATTTGCTCAAGCACTAGAGTCAGACTCCACACATCCACGTCTGAGAGGAAAAGGGGACTATGTGTGTGTGTGTGTGTGTGGGGGGGGCACATCCTGATTAGTTATTTGAGTTAGTCCATTTTGTGCCGGTGCAATACTGTAGTTTGAATGCTCAGAGGAGAGATTGGTGGTGAACCTTTCAGGACAGAATGGGTTTAAGGGAACAGGCAGGGATCAGAGCCAGAGATCCCTACATTACCAACGCAGCTTCCTTCCATCCATTTATCCATCCTTCATTCTTTTCAGTGGTTAAGCAGAGAGAGACAGGAAGACCACGCCCTCTCCCTGTCAAGTCTCTGCCCGCCGCCAGCAACGCACCTCTCGGCTGCCCAGTGAACATGTTGGGGGACAAGTGTGTGTGTTGAGCCATCCTAACAGAGGGAGATTCTTAACAGATACACACATTTATACAGAACAACAAACAAGTACAGCAGGTTGAAGTGAAGAGAAATGGTCCCGTACCAAAGAAATCCTATAAGAGTCCTGAGATTGCAGTGAATCTGCAGGTAGTTAACCCTTACTGGGCTCGTCTGTCTTATAGGACATTTTTGATAGGGCCATTTTTTAACTCTGTGTTAAAAAAAACATGAATGTTATTCTTCAGAGGGAGGTTAATTTATTGGCTTTATTAGACAGTCTTGAATTTATTGATTAAACTGCAAGGAGCTGGTGGTGTTGGTAGTGAACAGTGATTAACCCCCATACAATCATGGCAAACCCATCATCACAGTTTTTGCAAAGCAAAAACTCTCCCTACAAAGTCTGTTTTATGAATACCAAAGATGGTGGATAAACAAGAGTTGACTTTGGCCGTTAACCATTTTACAGTAATGGTCAAGGGTTCCTGTTTGTGTAAGTGGGATTTTTCATCTCTCGCGTGAGCATGCTTTTCCCGCACGAGCTCAGTTCCTCCATATAGGTTGCATTCCCTTGCATGCATCAACCGATGTTTGCGTGCCACGTCATCGACTGACTGATTGCTATAACATAATTCAAGTATCAGCTAATCACATTACCTATCCAGGCGTTGTAGGATAAGGTATGCATCATGAACGCCTGTGCAGAGGCACGCGGCCAATGTCTGGCATGTGAGAAAGGGAACAACTGCCTTTAGTTTATTTATTGTCCCCCTCTCACTTGCCCCGACCAACCAGAAAGAAATGAGCCAGTGAGATTTCTTGGCCTGGGAAACCCTCCCCCCCCCCAGGGGCAATCAGTAGACCAGAGTGGGCCTGCCTCGATTAGAAGAAAAAAAATTAGGGAGTGGGGTGTCTCGCTTTCTCTACCGTTGCTGGTAATACTTACCAGCCAAGCGATCCCACTAGGCCACCATACACTGTGTCCATTGTCATTCACTAGGTCTCTATAGCTACAGCCATACCCAGGGGTGGGTGTGGCCAGCTGATCCGCAGCTAGAGCCACAGAACCCAGCCTAGATCCAAGATGGCAGCGGTGGAAGCGGAAAGCGTTGTGTACGGCGGACAGGCACAGAGGGATGGGTTGGGAGGAGGGGTGGCGAATACGGCGGTGTAGGAGTCACTAGCGGGGGCAGGAGATCCAAATGTGCCAAGCCTCAACACACCAACGACACCACACACTGGCTCACTCTATTAAAACATGTAGTCACACACAAAAAGTAAAGCACAAGCACAGAATCTCTCGCCCTAACACACACACACCAGCACGACAGAGAGAGACTGACGGAACAGTCCAAATGTAGGTGCTGCAAGGCGAGAGACGGGACAATTCACTGGAAGTCTAGTAGGAGACATCACAGCAGCAGTGAGCAGTGATCCCTCCCCAAGATAAGCCCCCCGGCTTTGGCAATGTCAACGCAGGTGAGTGGGGAGCTACGGAGGGGTGGTGGTGATGGGAGTTTGGTCAAAGCACAGTCAGAGAGGGGGGGGGGGGGGGGGGTGCTTTGTTTCATTACCTTGGTGGAGTAGATTGAGTTCCCACTTCCCATTTGCCTGCGCGACGTTTATTGTCTTCCCCCTCTCACCTCACACGCTTGGCTGTGTCTGGACGGCCGGGGACCTATTTCAGTTGACATAGTTAGTCGGTATGTACAGGGCTTTGGATATAGAGCACAGTGACACATGCACGTCTAGAACAGAAGTCACTGGAGACAGACATTGTTGGGTGTTGTGGTTGGGTAGGAGCAAGCCCAACAGATCAAAATGCTACAGATGGAGCCATTCTATCTGCGTGCCTCTCCCCAGCTCTCAGATGCTGTGTGTGTGTGTCCGCCATTGGTAAACAAGGAATCATCGGCAAAAGAGTAATGTGGGCTACTCGGTTCAACATTGAATCTGCAATTAAAATGTTATAAAATCAACACAAAGCGGCAATCAAAAAAGATCAGAGATCATGGAAACGGTTTTCAGACATGAGCGCATGATAACAGTAGCCTTGTTGGGATACCAGTGAGGGGTTATGTCCCAATGATCCCTTTCTTCCTGAAGTGTACACTCGTTCACTACTTCTTACACATCTAAATCGCATTGGATTAGTGGATGCATGGGCTAGAGGGTGTTTCCATCATATTTCTTATACAAGTCATTTCCTCTCAAATTAGTGAAGGGATGTGAACAAGTGCACATTTGGAAAAAAAAAAAAAAAAAGATATTATTGGGACACACCCGGAGCCTGTCTGTGCTGTAGTCCTACAGAGTTCAAGTGAGGCTGGGAAGAGAGGCCGACCCCAGACTAGACTTACCCCATCCACCGAGGCAGACTAGGGGGGGAAGCACACACTGACGCTACTCCTCATTTTCTCTGCCACCCTGGTCCCCAGTCACATGGGTCTGGTCATTACAACAAGGAGAAACAGGAAGGAGTGAACATACAAAAAAATAAAAACATCTGAAACGCTCAGGGCCCCCCCCCCCCCCTCCACTAGTCAGAAACATTCTTTATTTAAAAAATGGTGGGCATGTATAGTGTACATATTAAAAAGCATGCCGGTTTAATTGTTTATTTTTTTTAAAAGACAAAAAAAAGGCAAAATAAAAAAAAACATGGTCAGACACAAGGCAAGCAATAAGAATAAAAAATACTTTTTTTTGTTGTAACCATCGAGATTTCAAAGGAGATGCAACCGTGTGTGCGTTGGTATATATGAGAGACGGAGAGAGAATATGCAACATAAAAAGCTACATCACTACAACCACAAGGCGAAAGGGCAGTGGGGTACGGGGGTAGTGAGTCGTCTTACAACGGGGGTGCACGGACACGTCGGGGGCGGGCGACTGAAAGATACTGCTCCACCTGTCATCATTCCATCGGTGCGAAGGTCACCGCACCACAAAAAAAAAAAAAATTATCACGTCACATTATCTTAACCCGTTAACCCTCCACCTCAGATTTTTTTTTTACATTTACATTTTTAAAAGACTGCCATTAGAAAAAAAGCACTTCAAAAACAGGAGCTATTCCCTCCACTAAATGCACTTCACGCAATGCTCAGGCACAACGTTAAGCTCACCGAAACGCATGGTTCTCTAGCTAAAAAGTCTAAAACGTTGACTTGCTTATAAATCCACCAAACAGTTCATACCTACATGATCTGAGGGGTTAGAATGTACACGTCGACCCCACAACCACTTACAAAAAAAAACTAACATACTTCGAAAGGCCTCAAAATACACTGATGCAGCAAGACACTATTAGTATAGTACATCATCTTAGTCACTAAAATGTGGCATTCTCCAAACTCCTGACCAGGGTTGGGGTCCATTCCATTTCAGGAAGTAAATTGACTGATTTGAATTCAAATGGAATGGATGCCAACCCTGCAACTGACACCAATGTATATACTGGATGGATAGAAAGCAGACAATTCATATTCTAACCAGCTAATCTCAATCCTATCTCATCGTCAGAGGTAGGTATAGATAGCCTGGTGAAACCTGACAATGTGGAATCCTCCATTGTTTCAGTGGTGAGCACAGCATTCAATCTGGTTTAACCAGGCTAAGGTATAGATGGGAGTAAAAGAGGGCAGAAATGTAGCAGTGTCTTTCAGTGTTCTGGTTGCAGCGGGGTGAGGGGAGGGGATGAGGCTGGGTAGGTAGAATGTAGTTCTAAAATAATAGTGTGGCTGTGGTCTGTGCCCTCGCGTCCCCTAGGGTGGCACTAGTGAGGGAACCGGACAGTGTGAATTACATTGAAACAGAAAGCCAACATCTCTCTCGCTCTCTCACACCACAGTTCCGACGCATGCAAGACACACAGACCCCCTCCAACCCTGGACCTTCACAACAAACCACAGTGCAGTTTCAATACATTCATATCGTTAAAATAAAAGCTAGAAATATTTCTGTTGAACTAGTGGGAGAGATTAGCTAACTCACTGAATCCTCGAGAACCCTCATATGTTGGCCTTTACACTGTAAATCATCACTCTTGAAGGCAATGAAAATGTATGCCGGTTCTCAGTCTATTTCTCACACTTTAAAAGGCAATAGAAATCCCTACTAAAAATAAGCCAACGGTATGTGGCGGGTAAGAGCTCATTTTCCCCCTTTTCACTGCACTGTGTGTGTGGTATCAGGACCACGGTTGGGGTTTAGATGCTTGGGTGTTTATCCATTGACTATAGTAAAAACTAATACCAAACCAACTCCACACACAAAACACTAATCCTCACACAGATACACATCCAGAGACACACAGATATATATACCTCCACACACAGATACACACAGCCGCTGAGAGAAAGGAAGGGTACGAGGGTGGTATACGGGTTGTGTGCGGTGGGGTGGCAGAGGAGGTGTGAGCGAGGGAGGTGTGGACTATCGGAACGGGGGCTCAGGCGTGTGAAGGGAGAGTTCGGGGGCTCGGCGGAGGACGGCCTCCTTGCGGTTCGGTGGCGGCGGCAGCGGCGACTCATACACTCTGGGCACTGCCACCATAGCGGAGGCGGGCACCACTGGCCTGAGGGCGGAGTCCAGCGCCGTGACGTGACCGGGCTGGCCGTGGTGGTGGGCGTGGCCCGCAATGGCGTGGGCAGGGATGGCGGCCATGGCGTGGTGGTTGGGAGGTGGGTAGGCGTACTGGAGCTGTTGGAGTTGCTGGTACTGCTGGAGTTGCTGGTACTGTTGGTACTGCTGGTAATACTCTGCATAGTACCTGGGGGAGAGGAGAGAGAAAGGAGGAAGGGGAATGGAGGGGGGGTAGAGGGGGAGAAAGGAACGGACAGAGGGAAGGAGAAAAAGGAGTAAAGAGGGAGGGAAGTTAGGAGCGGGAGGGGGAAAAAGAGGAAAGGAGGGGGGAGGGAGACAGACAGACAAGAGGGTTTTGGATTATATACTAGGGATTGTATATTAGTCTTTTACACACAAGGTTTCAAGTGGGGGTACAGAGTCTTTTCGGGGGGCGGTAGGTAGGGTAGGTAGCGTACTGTAACTGCTGCAGCTGCTGGTACTGTTGGTGTTGCTGTTGGTAGTACTCAGCATACTGTTGGTACTGCTCTCTAAGATACACACGGAGGGAGGGAGGGGGGACAGATTTTAGATCATGTACCAGTAGGGAACAGGCTTTCAGAGAATGTGCAAGGGGTTGGTTAAATTAAAACAAGCCTCTGACGGCAATGAAGAATAACGTATTGAGCAATTTGGATAAGCGTATGTCCACTACCACTCCTGAAGTCTGAACATCAGGAGGGGTCATGTAGTGGAAAAGGAGAGAGAGTGCAGTACACTGGGAAATGTCAGAGAGGATTCAACAAGGAGAGAGATGAGTTAAGTGCTCCTAAAACCATTGGGGCCCTAACTTCCACAGAAGTCAAATGTCACTGAGCCACGCATTGATGTAAATGTGAGACTAAGTGAAGAGTCGACTTAAAATGGAAATTAGGATTTGCCTAATTACTGTAGCTGCTGGAGCTGCTGGTACTGTTGGTGCTGTTGTTGGTAGTACTCAGCGTACTGTTGACACTGGTCTCTAAGATACACACGGAGGGAGGGAGACAGAGAGTGTTTCAGATCATCTACTAGCAGGGAATAGAAGTATTTTCACACAAAAAGAACAGGCTTTCAGAAAATGCACAAGGGGTAAAGCGAGTCTTTGATTGCAATGAAGGCTAATGTATTGAACAATTACGTACAGGACAAGTCAAAAGTTCGGACACATACTCATACCAGGGTTTTTAAAATGTATTTACTCATTTCTACATTGTAGACATCAAAACAATGAAATAACACATATGGATTCATGTAGTAACTAAAGAAGTGCTAAACAAATAAAATATATTTTATATTTGAGATTGTTCAAAGTAGCAAGCCTTTGCCCTGATGACAGCTTTGCACACTCTTGGTATTCTCTCAACCAGCTTCATGAGGTAGTCACCTGGAATGCATTCCAACTAGCGGGTGGGCCTTGTTAAAAGTTAATTTGTGGAATTTCTTTCCTTCTTAATGTGTCAACTGACATTCTTACCATGTCAGTTGTGACATGGTAGGGGTGGTATACAGAAGAACGCCCTAATTTATAAAAGACCAAGTCCATATTATGTCAAGAACAGCTTAAATAAGCAAAGACAAACGACATTCCATCATTACTTTAAGACATGGCGGTCCGTCAATACGGAAAATGTCAAGAACGTTAAAAGTTTCCTCAAGCGCTGTCGCAAAAACAATTAAGCGCTATGATGAAACTGGCTCTCATGAGGACCGCCACAGGAAAGGAAGACCCAGAGTTACCTCTGCTGCAGAGGATAAGTTCATTCGAGTTACCAGCCTCAGAAATTGCAACACAAATAAAATGCTTCAGAGTTCATGTAACAGGCACATCTCAACATCAACTGTTCAGAGGAGACTGCGTGAATCAGGCCTTCATGGTCGAATTGCTGCAAAGAAACCACTACTAAAGGACACCAATAAGAAAAAGAGACTTGCTTGGGCCAAGAAACACGAGCAATGGACATTAGACCGGTGGAAATCTGTCCTTTGGTCTGATGAGTCCAAATTTGAGATTTTTGGTTCCAACCGCCGGGTCTTTGTGAAACACAGAGTAGGTAAACGGAAGATTTCCGCATGCGTGGTTCCCACCGTGAAGCATGGAGGAGGTGGGATGGTGCTGTCTGATTTATTTAGAATTCAAGGCACACTTAACCAGCATGGCTACCACAGCATTCTGCAGCGATACACCATCCCATCTGGTTTGAGCTTCGTAGGACTATAATTTATTTTTCAACAGGACAATGACACAAGAAGGAGAGCGATGGAGTGCTGCATCAGATGACCTGGCATCCACAATCACCCAACCTCAACCCAATTGAGATGGTTTGGACCGCAGAGTGAAGGAAAAGCATCCAACAAGTGCTCAGGATGTGAGAACTCCTTCAAGACTGTTGGAAAAGCATTCCCTATGAAGCTGGTTGAGAGAAAGCCAGGAGTGTACAAAGCTGTCATCAAGGCAAATGGTGGCTACTTTGAAGAATCTCAAATATAAAATATATTTTGATTTGTTTAACACTTTTTTTGGTTACTACCTGATTCCATGTGTTATTTCATAGTTGAGGTCTTCACTATTATTCTACAATGTAGAAAATAGTAAAACTAAAGAGAAACCCTTGAATGACTATGTGTGTCCAAACATTTGACTAGTTCTGTATGCCCACTTCCACTCCCAAAGCCTGAAAACAGACGAAGGTTTGTAGTAAGAGGGTAATGTACTGAGAAAGGAGTGTTTATGGTGTCGAGTGCAATGCATTGGGGAGGATCAGAGAGGATTAAACATTCCTACAACCATTGGGGAGAATACAAATCTCTACTGAAATCAAATTTTACTCAGTCCTGCACTGACGTCAATGGGACACTAAATTGTTACTTAAAGTGGAAATCTGGATACACCCCATAGAGCGTAAAGTCAACTAAATTGTGAATGAGGGTCAAATAGGATTTGATAAGGAGAAAGTGCTAGTACCTAGTCATGGGGTCCTCCGCAGCCTCCGCTTCCTCCTCTGCAGCTCGCCCAGCGGGGGTGGGGAGCAGCGGCCGGCGTTGCTTGGGCGCTCTCTGATACATGAAGGGCTTCATGACCGGGTCGGGCAGCAGGGACCCCGCCGAGCGCCTCAGGGGACTCCGGTCCCTTTCCCCGGACTTTGCCGCTTGGGCCGCCGCCGCATTCTGCTGCTCGGCCAGAACCTGCTGTCCCTGGGCGAAGTAGTGCTGCACCCTCGCCGCCTCAAAAATGGCCGCCGACGGGTCCGCCGACACGCTCATGGCTCCCATCCCCATGTGACCGTAGGCATGCTGGGCGCCGCCATAGAGCGCCGGTGCCAAGGCGTAGGCCTGGTTGATGGCAGCAGCGGTCGTAGGCATCTCTACGCCAGGGGCTGCCAGGTACACGGCCCCTGGGTGGTGGTGGTGGTTGGCCATGGCATGCGCGTAGACGGGTGTGGAGTAGGCAGCGGCGGGGCTGGCAGCGATCTGACTGAGCTGACTGTAGAGGGCGGCGTGGCTGGGGTTCATGGACCTGGCGTACACCTGCGTGGCGCCCGCCTGCGTCAACGCCGCCGCCTGATTTGCTGCCTGGACTCCGTAGAGCTGATTGGCCACGTTGGCGCCGTAGACCTGCGTCGCCAGGGCACCGTACACTGCCTGGTTGACGGGGTTGCCGTCCGTCCGCGTGCCGGCGGTGTGGCCCGTCAGCGCCGCGTAAGTGGGGTCAAAGGTCGAGGTGTTGTAGACAGAGTTGTGGACGCTCTGCTGGACCTGGAGGGGGAGGCCGGCTGCGGCGGCGGCGGCTGCAGCTAACACAGCTGCCTGGCTCTGGTACTGTTCCAGAGAGGGCTTCCCTACAGGGCACTCCCCAGCATAGTGGCCCTGCTTCCCACAGCTCACACAGGGGATCTTCCCGGTGGGGGTTTGCTTAGAGGGCTGTACCTGTAAGGATAAATAGACAAGACACAATCCCGTTAGCTTCAGGGGCATCTTTACTTAGATAGAACCAGATATACAATGCAGAGCGTTGGGTACTGTAGTACACATAGAAATACAATCACTAGAACAGAAATAGCCCTTCAGACCACAGCAATTTGGCCGCACCCTCACGGGTCCACTCAAAATGGCCACCGGTCCACCCATCTATCCCTTTCCCCATTCTATTTCTATGTCAGGGCATCGTGCTACAGCACCTTGGAGAGCTCCACGGAGAGCGGGCGTCCCTTGAAGGAGGTGCCGTGGAGGGCCTCGATGGCCTGTAGAGCCTCCTCCTTATTCTCCATGTGCACAAAGGCGTATCCTGCAGAAGAGGAGAGCCTGGCTGTCATTGAGCGCAGGGACACCAGTTAGAACCACACCGGGCATGCCACACACACACACCTTAACGCTCTATACACACATTTCTTATTGCTCTATACAATTATACACAGACCGTACCTGACTAATTCAAGTTGCATAATGAAGAAGCCCTAAACAGCTAAGAATACCTTGGATCTTAACTAGCTATCAATGGTACACGGTGCTTGAAGTGCACTGAAATAGGTGCCGGTACTCATTCTGGGTGCTGGAACTCTTTATATTTAGTTGCTAGTACACATATTACAGCCAATATTCTATAAGAGGTACGGTACTTCCTTCAGCAGTAGAACATTTGAGGTGCAAGTTCTTCGTACCAGACAGCACCATCCTCCATGAGAAGGGACGAGACTCACCTTTGACCTTGTCGCACTCCAGTACTTTGCCGAAGGTCTGGAAGAGCTCCTGGAGGTCCTCAGTGGTGCACATGCCCGACAGGTTGCCCACAAACACCTTGGTGGAGTGGAGCGGTCTGCCCCGGGACTCCTCCACCACCAGGTTCCTCCCACGGAACTCCCTGCCGTTCAGCTCACTGATGGCCCGCTCTGCAGCCCCCTCGCCCTGGGGAGTACATTACATTAGATTGCATTTCAAAAGGTTACCTAAATAATAGTCATTTTAGATCTTTAGATTTGAATGTTACATTAGAAAACAATGTGAGAAACACCCAATAAGGAAATTAATGTTGTACCGTATGGACTCAATGTAGCTTACAAAGTAACAACCAACACACAGTTCTGGAGTTCCCTCCCCATCATGGGTTTAAAAACATAGGATTGTTTGGTGTAAACTTTGCCTAGATGGAGTTAAGACCATTGCTAAGGCTATAAAGAACAGTGTGTGCAACCAAATATACACTCTAGGAGAATTGGGACATGCCTTAGTCCTCCCTATGGGATATCTATAACCTACCTGTAGGTGTACGAAGGCGAACTGTCGGAGAACGCTGCAGCTGACCACCTGGCCATACGACTCAAAGATGGCCGACAGCTCCTCCTGGGTGGTGTCCAGAGCCAGGTTGCCCACGAAGAGCTTCACCGTGTTGCTCTTGTCCATTGTGGCGCTGGGGACACACCGATGCAGGCGCACACATGAGATGCAGGCAGAAAGACAGACAAACAGAGGCACACACACACAAGGGAGGGAGAGAGCAGACAAGTGAACATACTGAAGACAACTTTCCTGAACTTCAACTTGTTGCTCTAGTCCACGGCGGTCACTGGAGAAAACAAATTACAACCATTCAGAGGGAGAAAGCAAGAGATGAGTAAACGAATGAAACCACAGGAGAAGAGGGGAAGGAAATGTGTCAAGAGATTTGACAGTTGACCACCATGCACAATAACTACAAAGGCATGAATGTCAGATTGAAGACACCATATCGAGTTATATAATATGTTATTCTATGGATGACACCATAGAACCGTGGTTATGTTGCCTATTCTAGTCGCAAGCAACAAGTTGACCTCACTTCCTACAGGTCAAGAAGCCCTATAGGTTTGTCAACAGCTTAGCCTGGGCCAGATGCTATGCTAGCTGAAGATCAAATCAAATTGTATTGGTCACATACGCATATTCAGCGGATGTTATGGCGGGTGTAGCGAAATGCTTGTGTTCCTAGCTCCAACACCGCAGTAGTATCTAACAATTCACACAAATCTAAAAAGTAAAATAATGGAATTAAGAAATATTAGGAAATGCAATGTCGGAGCGGCACTGACTAAAATACAGTAGAAACATTAAAATAGTACATAAACATTAAAGTGACTAGTGTTCCATTATTAAAGCGATCGAAGAGCAACAAAAAAATAAGGAACTTGACACCACCAGAGTGACGTTTCTGTTCTCTGTACATACCAAGCACAACATGTATAGAATACTGAAAATGCTAAAGTGATACATAGTAGCCTATCCGCTGAGATCACCTATATTTACAGTAACGTTAGTTTAAAAAGTTCAGATGATGGATCATCGCGTATGGAAACGATTTTATTTTTCTGATGACGCAGCAAGAGAAAATAAAAAATGTTTTGCTAGAAACATTGGGAATCTCCCGATCGATCACGATATTACAGAAATTGTACAAAAATGTGGTGCGGGTTTACATGATTTCGAAAGTCGCAGTTAAGACTGAGCAACCAGTTTTTATTTAAAACCAGTAATCGACGGGGATATTTCATGTTTTGCTTGGTGTAACCGAAACTGAACAAACCTCGCGGCGAAAATGTGATCAAACAATTTCGATGCCATTTATCATCAACCCAATCTACACAATTACACAAACAATACGCAAATTGTATCGAGTGAATGGTGTTGGATTGGAGACATTACAAAACAATTTTACAGTTGAAACGTTACAATAAGAGTATTTTTCCGCACTGGAATGGACATTCCGCGAGAGCGAAAATCTAGTAAATGGTACGACAACCCGCTTTCCCTCTTTTGTCTCGTTGATTCTTCCGCTCTCCGCGGATAAAACCTCATATTTCTACGCATCGTCGTTTGGTGTATTTTCCATCGTTTGTAAAGAAATAAAATGAAATTGATGGACAGACATCTTACTTACCTAAGCAGTGTCGTGTTTCAAAATGGTAGCGCCTGCTTCCGTTTTTTAGAATGACGCGCATTTTTCACCAATGGGGAAGCTCGGGGCTTGCCACACTAGATCGCCAATTCTTCACAATAACATTTGAACAGATAGGCTATTTTTTTAAAGGGTTTATTACAAAAGTCAGTCATTTATCAATTCATATACAGGTTTCACTCAGTCCGAAGGGCAACTGGTGCCTTTTACTACAATTCTGACTGAGAAAAGTAACAACAACAAAACAATCTCTACAACACTGGTTACACATATTTTGATAAAATGATTGTGATATAAATCATACAACATTCGAGAGGTAAACCACAATCTCCCTTGGAGGTACTGATATGTACACAGTAGAGCACTTGAGATAAGTATCAAAATTGTAATCAAACATAGAATGACAACGTCCACATTGATATTACAAAACTATTCAAATTAGTCAACTACAACAGAATAGTCAGCATGGGATGTTTTGGCTTGAAATAAGAACATGCATCCTATTCCTGTTGTGTTTCTTTAGTCTGTCATGAAAGGTTCCGGTCTCGGAAGAATTCGATATGACATCTCAATAAAAAGGAAGATGACTGCTGAACAGACAAGTCTTTGATCTCTCCTCCTCCTCCTCACTCCCCCACTCTCCCTGTCTCCCACTCTCTCAGTGCAGTTTCAGTCAGTGTGCAACATCATCAACGACAGCCAGTGATGTTCACCATTCAGGGTAATTTTCACTAGGCAAAAAACAGAACACATGATGAACGGATAACCTGGACTTGTCCAATGAGATCTCATGTTGTTTTTGTTGCAAAACGTTTTGCTACATTGTGCATTAATGAATATGACCCAGGCATCTGGCATCACAGGTGAGCGGCAGGTGTCTCTGTGGTGGTCTTGCTGCGGCTCGTTCCAGCCAGTGGTCGGTCCCTCTCCTCCCATAGTGTCACCACGTCACACGCACAGATCTGCTTGGCATTCTGGAACAGGACAGCAGAGCGAGCGATTATCCCACAGGACAGTCTGTACCCAATGAGCACGGAGCAATAGATACACATACATTGACAGGGTCAGCACCTGCAAAGTCTAGACAATGAAGGCAACATGACACATGAGTCACACAGGAATATACACAGAACACTTGTCACTAAGAGAAATTCCAATAACCAATAGAATTGTATTTTAAAACGGTCAAATACAATTCATTAACTACAACTCTGACTTACAGTTAGTCCACCTAACCGCTATCCTCATTTCTCCTCTACCATGAGATCACCTCTGCCTGGAGTTCCTGGTCAGTTTGGAGAGGGGGTGACCACCCCTTCCTAGGTCATCCTCCCCAGCATCCACCACCAGAGAACGACCAATCACATCCCACACCTGCAGGAAGTGACAGAGGAGGGGTCAGAGTGGACACTGTCAATGCCTGCATCCCAAATGGCACCGTATTCCCGATTTAGTGCACTACTTTTTCCCTGGTCAAAAGTAGTGCACTAAATGGGGAATAGGGTGCCAATTAGGACACAGTCAATGTTGTTGGTACAACTGACCAGTGTGCTGTGCTCAGGATGTAATTGTGGCTAAACCTGCCCTCACCCTAGAATTAACGTTCTAGATTACTCATTTATCTCCATAGTGAGTCTAGTTGTAAATTTCTTTAAATTGCGCATGCCCCAAACACCATTATACTAAATGTCTACACTATAATTACACTGTACTTGCCTGTGTAAGTACCATGTAAATACATAGGTTTTAGATCAGAAGGAGTAGGTGTGTTACCTTTAGCTGAGGGTCCTTTGGTCTGAATGAGGCTCGGCCGTCTGGTCCAACCACAACATTCCACAGATCACCTACATGCTGGAAGAAAACACATTTATGGATATGGATAGCACAGCCATGAATAGCATTTGATCAGTTAGAAAAGGTAAAAGGCAAATATTTTTTTTTCTAACCAATATCTGTGTAATCAATATCAGTCAATACCAATCCTATCATCTCTTTGAGACAGTAAAAAGTTACTTCCTGAGAGCATAACATCTCAGAAAGTACCCCAGTTTCACAAGGTAATGAAGCAGGACTATGCATTGTAACCTACTCTGAGTGAAGGCAAGGAAACTGTACCCTGTCTGGGTCCTGCGAGGCGCCATGTTGTCTCCCATAGGGGTTATAGTGTTCTCCACAGCTGTACAAACACACACAGAGAGAGAAACATGAGTTATCAGCTCCCATGATCCTCTGGGGCAAGCAGGTGCAACTGTGATATCATGAGCGACAGATCTAGCCAATGGTTCCTTTAATCGACTTTGAGGACGCACACACACACTACCTCTGGCAGTCCTGTGGGAGATCTCCTAGCGCGTGGACGTGGAGGCCGTGGGCACCAGGTCCCGTCGATCAAACAGCGCTCCTCAGACAGCTGCAGGAACCGCACCACCCCCTGAACAGGACCACTACCAACGATCATGGCTACCGCCGCCCCCAAGTCTGATACACAGACACACAAACATTTGCATAGAGTACAGACTCACACATAAAGAGTAGACACACATTACACATATAGTAGAATACACAAATACAGATGCACATAGGCTGCCCCATACACATGTGATTTAGGCCTACTAATAACTTCAATATTGGACATTAGTCTGTTAATGTGTTCAGGCATTCTGAATTCACCAAGTAATTCACACACCCTCAGGCTTTTGCTCCCGCCATAGGCCGTGGACACATTGGGATTTTGTATTCGGAGTATTTCGGATAGAGGCAATGCTTTTTCAATGAGAGTCATCTTTTTAGTGGTGAATGACAACGGAGATGGCTGTCCGACCAAAAACGCACAAATTGTTCGTCTTTTTGCGTAAACAAAAAAAAAGGTGGATTTTTTTGACAATGAATGCAAGTAATATACAATTTCATCCCTGTCCGAAACGGATTCAACATGTCCGAAAGTACAGTGCCTTGCGAAAGTATTCGGCCCCCTTGAACTTTGCGACCTTTTGCCACATTTCAGGCTTCAAACATAAAGATATAAAACTGTATTTTTTTTGTGAAGAATCAACAACAAGTGGGACACAATCATGAAGTGGAACGACATTTATTGGATATTTCAAACTTTTTTAACAAATCAAAAACTGAAAAATTGGGCGTGCAAAATTATTCAGGCCCTTTACTTTCAGTGCAGCAAACTCTCTCCAGAAGTTCAGTGAGGATCTCTGAATGATCCAATGTTGACCTAAATGACTAATGATGATAAATACAATCCACCTGTGTGTAATCAAGTCTCTGTATAAATGCACCTGCACTGTGATAGTCTCAGAGGTCCGTTAAAAGCGCAGAGAGCATCATGAAGAACCCCCAATGCCCTTGAGTACCGCCCTGCGTCCTGTGCTCCCTATGAGACCCTGCACCTCATGGGACGTCAGAGATGCTTCCACCAGAACCTCCTCCTTCCCCACGTCTATCCTCACCGACGCACTCCGGTACTCAGAATAAAGGAGAGGTGAGAAAGAGGGCACGAGGAACAGAAAAAAAAAGAGAAAGAAAGAAAAGGGTGAGGAACCAAAACAGGGAGAGCGAAAAGCAATGAGGAGAACACACAGAGATGAGGAATGAAGGAAAAGAGAGATTACTGCTGCCATGTGACCGGCTATGCTTTAGATGGCTTTTAGTGGATGAATCTTGGAATGCATGGAGGGGCCCTGTGGTTTCGTTCCAGTGTTAAGTATTTGAGCAAAAGCAAGAGCAGCCCCTGGATTGCTAACTAAATTGCAATGTACTGCACTAGGATGTAACAGTAATTGCTAAGTAAATAATAACATTCATCATTTGTTCTACTGTATTACTATTGGTATGCAGCCTAGGGGCAATGCCCCTAATTCACATTGAGTTGTGTGTGCACACTGTAGAAGAAGTGTAGTTCGTAGCCTACTACACTAATCAATTATTTGAGTGGTGGAATGGACAGGTAAAAATGCACCTGCCTGGTTTTCCCTCCAGCAGCTTGGATTGTCTCTGCACAACTGTCACATGTCATCTGCACTGCAAACTCCAGCTGTACAGAACAGAGAAATTAGATACAGCAGGCAGTGAACTAGGTCCTCAAAGTACAGTACAGCCTGTATGGCTATATCTCTAAATGTTAAATTAAGCTACTTTAGTTTTCCACCAATACTGCGTTCCATATCAATTATTGACGATAACTAAAGTAGGCCTACCAGGTACGATTTATGAAGTCACATGACTGATAGCTAGATTTTTCAGACAGTCCTGTTATTAATTTGTATAAGCGGTCTTGACTATTTAATATAGTCAATGAATCTTAGGGCTGGTCAATAAGCAATTGTTTACATTCAGTAGCCTACTGACACTCAGGATCGCAAAATTGACAATTTGTCGTTTGAAGAAAGCTTAACATCAGATTGTTCAAACCTTCGTATTTCTATCTGTGTCCATGTTTGTGCTACACGCAGTTGTCTGACCTATGATAACAAAATGTAATAGATAGTCTCCTACTTTCCTCCAAACACAAAACGGGTGAAGGGCGCTGCCATCTTTACGAGGTCGGTAAACGGTATTTTGACCGTCACCGCCACCTAGTGTTAATTACAGTCACTGCATAAATTTGGTGTTCACTTTTTATAATGTGAACGTGACAAGACAAGTAAACGTAATATGATGGGGGAGTGGACTGAGAATAGGGGAGTGGACTGAGAATAGCAAATGGCACCCTATTCCCTATATACTGAAAGTAGTGCAATATATACAGTACCAGTCAAAAGTTTGGATACACCTACTCATTTAAGGTTTTTTCTTTATTTGTACTATTTTCTATATTGTAGAATAATAGTGAAGACATCAGAACTATGAAATAACACATATGGAATCATGTAGTAACCAAAAAAGTGTTAAACAAATCAAAATATATTTTATATTTGAGATTCTTCAAAGTAGCAATTGCCTTGATGACAGCTTTGCACACTCTTGGAATTCTCTCAACCAGCTTCGTGAGGTGGTCACCCAGAATGCATTTCAATTAACAGATGTGCCTTGTTAAAAGTTCATTTGTGGAATTTCTTTCCTTATTAATGTTTTTGAGCCAATCAGTTGTGTTGTGACATGGTAGGGGTGGTATACAGAAGATAGCCCTATTTGGTAAAATACCAAGTCCATATAATGGCAAGAACAGCTTAAATAAGCACAGAGAAACGACAGTCTATCATTACTTTAAGACATTACATTTTCCGGATTGACTGACCTTCAGTAACTTCGAAAGTTTCCTCAAGTGCAGTTGCAAAAATCATCAAGCACTTTGATGAAACTGGCTCACATGAGGATAAACCAAAAAATTTGACATTGTTTTTCCTTTGGAATTTGGTTGTGCTTTTAGATGGTTGAAAGCATAGTGATAACACATTGGGAATTCAACAAACTTCTGGCTGTCTTTTTGAGTGGGTGAATAAAGGTTGAAATTGCATTGATCAATGTCTCAACCAACTATTACCCAAAGTTCCACATTGAAATTACGTTCTTTGTCCTGTGGGGAGGGGATCAATAAACCCATCAACTTTGGGACACACATGGCTTTAATGATGCTTTTCGTATGATCGACAGCAGAGTAGGACACACAATATAAACACAAAGGTTGAGATTGAGAGTATGTTGTACTGCACTGTCTGATGATGCAGTGACCTACCTACCTTAGTCAGATGTGCAGTGGATCTAGGGCACCCTATTCCCGATGTAGTGCACTACTTTTGATCAGGGCCCATAGGGTTCTGGTCAAAAGAAGTGCACTATTTAAGGAATAGGGAGCCAATTGGGAAGCATCACTTAGAAGATTGAGGTTGAGTTATTAATGATGATTGCTTTCCCTACACTGCACGTGTAGTGTATAGATGGTTGCGTCCTATGGGCCCTGGTCAATAGTAGTGCACTCTATAGTGAATAGGGTGCTATTTGGGACGCAAGCCATAGACCCAGGTCACCCATCTCAATCTGTGGTAGATTATTAGATTATTGTTACCCATTTCATCCTGCAGATTACAGGCCGTTAGATTCCCGGTATGTGGACTGCACCACTAAGCTGATCACTAGTGAGATTTCAGAACACCCAGGGGTCAGAGGGGAGCTGGTTTGATATAGTGTCTGTGGATTGGGGAGGGGGGGCTGGATTGGAACCAGTGCTTTGATCAGATGACATGAAAATAGAGCTTCTTGGCCATGTAAACCAGCGGTACGAATGCATGAGTAGAAAATAACCTCATGCCTACTGTAAAATATCTTTGATGTTATGGGGCTATTTTGCTTCCACTGGTCCTAGGGCCCTTGTTAAGGTCAACAACATCATGAACTTTACCCAGAACCAGGGCATTTTAGCCAAAAACCTGGTTGCTTCTTGAAACTTGGCCACAAGCGCACATCAAAATCCACAAAGAAATGGTTAATACACCCCAAAAAATCAACATTTAGCAATGGTCATCTCAGTCTCTAGACTTGAACCCCTTTGAAAACCTGTGGTTTGAATTGAAGAGGGCCGTCCATAAACACAAATTAAGCATTTCAAGGATCTGAAAATAATCTGTATGAAGGAATGGTGTAAGATCCCTCCCAATGTGGTCTCCAATTCATAAAACATTTTAGAAAGAGGCTCAGTGCCGTGATCCTCGCAAGTTGAGGTATTGAACGGTATTGAAAACAGAGGTGTCAATCATTTCTGACCAAAAAAGACATTGTTCTTCACCATACATGGTACTGTAGACCTGTCCTCAGCCACATTTCTACTCAACTCAACGTACACTAGGTTAAGTGCTCCAACACTAATACTATGTTAATGACACATGTGATACCAATACACCCTCGTTATACAGAGAAAGTGAACACTCTAAAAACTCCTGTTAACACATAGGCTCTCCCCAATGCCACTCTATTTTGTATATAGTGCACTACTTTGGACCAGGACCCATAGAGCTCTGGTCAAAAGTAGTGCACTATATAGGAATAGGGTGCGATTTGGGACGCAGAAATATCCACCTTTCCTTGTCGGCTCTTCTGTTTTTACCTTTGACCCCATTCACAGTTAATGGCCACTTCTTGGTGGAGGTTCTAAGGGTGTATTGTGTGTGTGTGCGTGTGTGTGTGTGTGTGTGTGTGTGTGTGTGTGTGTGTGTGTCCCTTTAACAGGCAACGCTGGCACTCCCTCAGCCTTGCCTGGTGAACTGCTCCAGTTACTGACTGGACACAAACACACACACACACAGTTGATGAGAGGACGGAGAGTTGAGCTCCCTCTGTAGTGTAATCAGAGAGAGGGAAATGATGAAAGAGCAGCTTTACCATAGAAAATATGCAGGGAGTGCAAAAGGCCATAACATGCAAATTAAATCATCACAGAAGATTAAGCCCCCCCACACACACACATACACACACACAGCGCAAGTGCATGCACGTATGCACACACAAACACACACACACAGAGCACCCATTAATCCGCCCAGGACTGAGCTAAGCAGAGAGAGAGATAGAGAGAGAGAGAGAGAGACAGGCCTGGCTGTACGGGATACCTGATCCTAGAGAAGTGGGGTTTCTCCTCCCTCTGAGAGTCAAGCTAACACAGACAAACACACACTCTCTCTCTCTCTGGAGTTGAAATCCAAGCAGCACTACACTAGCTCCGGCCGTACCAAGGGAGCAGTGGAGCAGGGGATGAGGGAGGAGTGGGGTGGTGGGGGGGCCAAGGAAGGCATTGTGGTGATCGATGGTGATGACAAGCCTTGTAGGAGGGAAGAAGGGAGCAGTAGGGGGCTTATCTAACCTAGATGGTGTGTGTGTGTGTGTGTGTGTGTGTGTGTGTGTGTGTGTGTGTGTGTTCGTGCGTGTGTGTGTGTGTGTGTGTGTTCGTGCGTGTGTGTGTGTGTGTGCGTGCGTAAGGTGAATTATTCAACTCTTCCATAGGAAGATAAAAGGGCTTTCGGTGACAGAGGACCCCTCTGTGAGGTCGTCACAATGTCACAGGACAGGGCCACACACTATCATTTCTTCACACTTCACAAGGTATACATATAGAACATGTTTGCATTTGGTTCACATGTTGTTTGTCATATTCCGTAAAGTACATGGACGACGAAGGTGAAATGCTGAAGCAATTATATAAGTAGCTAGGCCAATGATACACTTGTGGTCACGCATGAGTATCATGAATCAGATTTACATGAGCTTCTGCACAAACCATTGTTTGTCTCTGGATAAAATGCATCTATATGGCATACCAAGGCTACTTGCTGACATTGTTGTCTGACTAAATATGTATTTTTAGTCCAAGTGAAGCCATTTGCCTTGCTTGTATTTTGTTATAGGAGGACAATCTTCTCATAAATAACCAACTCGTCAGATAAGTGCTCTTCATCCAGTTGCTACAGCTATTGTGTAAAGTAAGCTCTTTAATGTATGGTAAGTGTGATAAACAGACATATAGATATCCCATGTGAATTCCATAACTTTGATCAACTGACAACATGACAACATTGAATCAAGTGTAGGCCTATACGGCCTAGCAATAATCCTGAATCACAAATTATTATTTTTTTTAAAGCACAACTGTCGCCATCAAATGAGCCAATACATTCTATGAAACAAAAAAATGTATCAGAAAATGTAGGCCTACATAGTCAGAAATGTCTAACATTGCTGACCAAGTAGCATTTAGGGAACAATGCCTCGTTAAACGACACTGTCTTGTCTCCTTCTTGAAGAATTTGTTTGATCGTGAAGTTCATTATGTTCCTCTGCTTGTTATGAACACAACCCACTGTCTTAGTAGTGCACTTCATAGGGGACAGGGGGGTTTTGGGACATAAACAGACATTGTGAAGACAGTGAAGACATGAACATAATAAACTTCATGGATCAACTAATTCTTCAATAAGGAGACAAGACAGTGTCGTTTAACGAGGCATTGTCTCCCTCTATTGTCCAAGTAATGCTCTATCCAGTCTACCCCGACCATATGGACCCTGCAATATGGCGCCATGGGCCGTCCACACACAAACAACACTTCATCAAATCATAATAATAAAGAACGTCTTCGCTTACAATATATAATTGAGTAATTCCACATCATCAGCATGTGTGAGCGCTTGTGTGTGTGCTGCCCCTTCATTCCACGACTGGGAGAGGGGGGCGCGCGCATTCGGCGCGGGTATAGAAGAAAAGCGGTCTCAAAAGACATGACCGTCTCGTTTGTGCGCACGAGGGGTCTCAAAGCATTGATGACATACAGCGGGAGAGAAGCATCCGCCGGACAGAGGGGCAATCAAATGTAAAACGAACGATTCCATCCTGCAGCGTTTCCATAGCACTAGCCTCCTATACAGTTATTTTGATGTTTCTATCACGAATGAATCGATGACGAAGAAGAATAAGAAGGAAAGGGAAGATTGGAGGAGATTCGCTTCTCTCATAACGGGGTACCGGTGAAAGAGGGGCAGTAGCCTACCTATTAGTCAAAAACGTCAAACGAGAATAGCCGCACCATCATCAATCGCGTCTGTTTGTCGTGAGATGACAAAGGTGGGTGATATAGAATAGATCATCATAATGTTTTGTGTTTGTAACAGCACCCTTTTTTTTTATTCCAATACCCGTTAATCGCTATTTCCCCAATTTTTATGAGAGTATATTTATCTGGGAATTTTTGCTGGCATTGCTCCCAGTAGTCCACAATAGAATATATTATTGTGTCGTTTCATTGCTTTTCCAGCGTCACCGGGCTGGTGCACCCAGCACCCCACTGCCCCGGGTCTTAATTCTTTACAACGCCTGCCTCTGCGGTGTTGTGTCAGTCACTGACCGATGATCAAGCGACGACGGTCTCAGGCATAGGCTGTTGTGACAAGTGCATTTGTCATTTCAGCCCGTCAGTCATGCCGGTTCGCAATTCATCATTAATATTATGCCCTTCGGAGTTTATTTTTGTATGAATGAATTAACCCAAAATCTTGACATGTGGGTTTGGATCTGGGTGCCGTGCTCATATTCTCCCGGTCTCGTCCTGTCCTGTGATTATACCGCGGACGGTAGGCTACTTTAGGAAGTCAATAGATTATGATAATCTTCAGTGCTTTCAGAAAGTATTCATACCCCTTGACTTATTCTACATTTTGTTGTGTTAACGCCTGAATTCAAAATAGATATTTAAAAAAAAAAACTATAATGACGAAATAAAAACATGTTTTTAGAATTGTTTGCATATTTATTGAAAATCAAATTCAAAAATATCTTATTTACATACCTATTCACACCCCTTTGCTATGACATTCCAATTGTAGCTCGTTGCATCCAAATTCCTTTGATCATCCTTTAGATGTCACTACAACTTGATTGGAGTCCACCTGTTGCCAATGCAATTGTTTGGACATGAT
Organism: Oncorhynchus mykiss; assembly: GCF_013265735.2. Classification (NCBI taxonomy): domain Eukaryota; kingdom Metazoa; phylum Chordata; class Actinopteri; order Salmoniformes; family Salmonidae; genus Oncorhynchus; species Oncorhynchus mykiss. The sequence goes on from NC_048585.1 coordinate 41,943,822, forward strand.
TTAGAAAGAAACACACTTTTCTATATAAGGTCCCACAGTTGACAGTGCATGTCAGAGCAAAAACTATACCAGGAAGTCAAAGGAACTTTCCGTAGATCTCCGTCGAGGCAAATATTTTTTGGAAGAGTGTAAAACAATTTCTAGAGTGTTGAAAGTTTACAAGAACACAGTGGTCTCCATCATTGGGAAATGGAAAAGATATGGAACTACCTAGACTTTGCCTAGAGCTGGCTGTCTGACCAAACTGAGCAACCAGGCAAGAAGGACCTTGGTCAGGGAGGTGACCAAGAACCCAATGACCAATCTAACAGAACTATAGTTTCTTGGCTGAGATGGGAGTACCTGCCAGAAGGACAACAGTCTCTGCAGCACTTCACCAATCTGGGCTTTATAGGAGAGTGGCCAAATGGAAGCCCCTCCTGAGAAAAAGGCACAAGACAGCACATTAGGAGTTTGCAAAAAGGCATGTGAAAGACTCTGAGATCATAAGGAAAAAGATTCTGTAGTCTGATAAGACAAAAATGTAACTATTTGGCATGAATGCAAAGTGCTATGTCTGGATAAAACCAGGCACAGATCATCACCTGTTAAACACCAACCCTCCCGTGAAGCATGGTGGTGGCAGCATCATGCTATGGGGATGCTTTTCAGCGGCAGGGACTGAGAGATTGGTAAGGATAGAGGGAACAATGCATGGAACCAAATACAGGCACATCCTTGATTAGAACCTGCTTCAGAGTGCAAATGACCTTCGACTGGAGCGAAGATTTACATTCCAGCAGGGCAAATACCCCAACATGCAGCCAAAGCGACACTGGAATGGCTTTGTGTGGCCCAGCCAAAGCCACACCTGAATCCCATTGAAAATCTGTGGAAAAACCTGAAGATTGCTGTTCACTGCCGCTCCCCAATTAATTTAACAGAGCCTGAGAAAATCTGCAGGGAAGAATGGAGAAAAATCCCCAAATCCAGATGTGCAAAGCTGATGCAGAAACACCCGCCAAAGGTGCTTCTACTAAGTATTGTCTCAGGGGTGTGAATAGTTACGTAAATGAGATATTTCTGTATATTTCTGTATTTCATTTGCAAACATTTCTAAAAACATGTTTTCACTTTGTCATTATTGGGTATTATGTGTAGATGGGGGAGATAAAAAAAAAAAAAAACAATATAATCCATTTTGAATTCAGGCTGTAACACAACAAAATGTGTAATAAGTCAAGGGGTATGGATACTTTTAAGGCACTATCTTCCAGAAGGAGCTGAAAGCCATATGATTGATTATTCTAGCCTATCCATTATATTAGATTAAATTGGTTTAACACTCTCCCCGCTTAACGAAGGCCTAATTAATTTGCACGATACAGGAAATAGAAAACATATATTTAAGATGCATTTAGGCCTATGAATAAATGCAATGTTTTCGCAATATAATAGTATTTGCTATTTTGTTTCAGCCTAATTTCCTTTTTACCAACCTATTTCAATTAGTTTGCTATGGGTTAATTAGAATGAAACATGATATCTGTCAGTCATTCTACCAAAGTGCATCTTGTTCTCATACTATCATCTATAAGGTTAATATTAGTGTGATTGAGTTGAAAGTGCTGTCAGAATAGAGTGTACAAAACATTTCATGACATAGACTTACCAGGTGAAAGCTACTGTTCCTTCAGAAAGTATTCATACCCCTTGACTTACTCCACAATTTGTTGTGTTACAGCTTGAATTCAAAATTGATTAAATAGAAAATAACTAAATCATTTTTTTCTCACCCATTTTTCTACACACAATACCCCATAATGACAAAGTGAAAACATGTTATTTAAAAAATTATTCAAGCTCTGTCAAATTGGTTATTGATCATTGCTAGACATCCATTTTCAGATCTTGTCATAGATTTTCAAGCCGATTTAAGTCAAAACTAACTTGGTCACTCAGGAACATTCACTGTCTTCTTAGTAAGCAACACCAGTGTAGATTTGACCTTGTGTTTTAGGTTATTGTCCTGCTGAAAGGTGAATTAATCTCCCAGTGTCTGTTGGAAAGCAGTCTGAAGCAGGTTTTCAGCTAGGATTTTGCCTGTGCTTAGCTCCATTCCTTTTTTCCCAGTCCTTAACGATTACAAGCGTTCCCATAACATGATGTAGCCGCCACTATGCTTGAAAAATATGGAATGTGGTACTCAGTAATGTGTTGTATTGGATTTGCCCTAAACATGACACTTTGTATTCAGGACAAAAAGTGAATTGCTGTGCCACATTTTCTGCAGTATTACTTTAGTGCCTTGCATGAGCAGGATGTAACTGCAATGTTGTTGATCCAGCCTCAGTTTATCCTGTTAGAGCCTTTAAACTCTTAACTATTAAAGTTTTAAAAAAAAATCATAAATAACAATTATGTTAAAACACTAGTATTGCACACAGAATGATTCCATACAATGTATTACGTGGCTTGTTAAGCAAATTTTTACTCCAGAACTTATTTAGGCTTGCCATAGCAACAGGGTTGAATACTTATTGACTAAAGACATTTCACCTTTTCATTTTTATTAATTTGTAAAACTTTCTAAAAACATAATTCCACTTTGACATTTTTATGTAGGCCAGTGACACAAAATCTAAATTAAATCCATTTAAAATTCAGCCTGTAACACAACAAAATGTGGAAAAAGGGGTGTGAATACATTCTGAAGGCACTGTATGATCCCTTATTAATGTAACTCGTTAAATCCACTTCACTCCGTGTAGATGAAGGGGAGGAGGCAGGTTAAAGAAAGATTTCTAAGCCTTAAGACAATTGAGACATGGATTGTGATGTGTGCCATTCAGAGGGTGAATGGGAAAGATAAAAGATTTAAGTGCCTATGAACGGGTATGGTAGTAGGTGCCAGGCGCACCGGTTTAAGTGTGTCACGCTGCTGGGGTTTTCACATTCAACAGTTTCGCATGTGTATCACAAATTGTCCACCACCCGAAAGACATCCAGCCAACTAGACAGAACTGTGGGAAGCCTTGGAGTCAACATGGGCCAGCATCCCTGTGGAAAGCTGTTGACACCTTGTGGAGTCCATGCCCCGACAAATTGAGCCGGTTCTGAGGGCAAAAGCAGGTGCAACTCAATATTAGGCGGGTGCAACTCAATACTGTTCCTAATGTTCTGTACACTCAGTGTAGTTTGGCGTGAGTGAGGGATATGCTATGTAATTAGTCTAGCAGTCTACAGTGCATTTTGTTCACTACTGTAGAAGTTTGAAAGTTCCCATTTTTGTGTGGTTCAGGTAGGTTCACTTCTATTAGATTGGATTTATTTTTACTTAAATCGCCACTTGTTTCATTATTAGCCTATATTGACAGTACAACTATTTCTTGGCAATCAAATGATTTAAATTGAACAAAATTGAGGTCAGTGTTTGCGTGTGTCACAAAAGAGCACAAACTGAGGACAAATCAAGTATATTGAGAATGTGGCACCACAGTATAGAATTAAAGAGATTCTCCAGTACTTGTGCATACTTTTTATCCAGTAGTTCTGAAAGTAGTGCTCACGAGCCAAAAGTGGTCCCCAAAAATTGCATTGCACTCTCTCTCTCTCTCGCGCTGTGGTGCCTCTTGCTAGATGTTAGTCAAATGGTGAGGGGCTGAAGCTCATTGGTTGAACTCAAATTGTTAGAGGGCTGGCTGAGGTGGGGGGAAATGTAGGGCAAATTCAGATAAACCCATTCACACCACTCTAATGGTATAGCAGTGTGTTTGTTCTCTTTGACGACGGTCCAAATGATTAGCCAAGCAAGGGACATTTGCAACATAAGCCCCTCAGCCCTCGTTTTTAGTCGAGTTTGCGAGTGTACAAACATGTTCACTTCGGGGCCTGAAACTCCCCATAATTAAATTTGTGACGATTGCACATCCGCTAAGATAAGTCAGCCAAAAATTAAAACCTAAACGTCAATATATGGAGTCAACATAAGTAAAAACGAATGTAAAATCAGTTAGAAATTGTGCTACTAATGCACATGACGGCACAAACACGTCTTATAAAAGTAATTATGTTTTTGTTTGGTTAGCTTTTGGAAATTGTAGAAATAAAAATGGTTTCCAGCTAGGCAGGCTAACGTTATTTAACTAATTTGCTTGCTATTATACAGTAGGCGTATATTAATAATTATATATTTAATGTAGGTAGGCATGCAATTATAATTGACTGTACCGCATATAAAGCACCCACAAGCTACCAGTGGCTGAAAACACAATCATCACGGGATGAGCGAGTGACGAATTCCCGGGCCAGGGTGGTCCATCCCTATCCCCTCAGCCAACTTCATTTGAGGGCTGATGGGATAGGGTGTGTTTGGACTGCATCTGTTGTCTTCCTGCCTGGACCTGTGGGAACACAATACAGACTAATGAATGCATGCTCTTGAAGTGACAATGCAGGCTTATGAATAACAGTGATAGCATCCGCCACACACACACACAAAAACCACAAACACATCTCTCTCTTTCTCTCTCTCCTCCCCCGTGCGTGCGCAATCGTCATACCTGGCAGACTGGGAAAAAGGCACAATCGGGTGCGTGAGCGGTTTCCCAATCGTGATGGAACTCATGCCCCATTTACATCGTGACAAACGTATTTCATTGCGCCATACGTCATCTTTATGCAATCTCGTTCCGTTACTGGACAGAGAGCATAGGGAGGGTTTCACGATGCAAGAAAAGATGAAGGACAGCCTAGTCTCTTGTCAGGGATCGCATTTTGGGGGGAAGATTGTAAAATATGACCTTTTCATTCAAGACAGGAGAAACATATTGTTTCAGTTGATAATAAAATATGTTTTGTTTAGTTACTTTTTCCTCAACTTCCTTCTATAACTTTCTAGCAAGTCAAGCTAGCATACAGAGCAGCTAGCTAGCGCTAAAAGCTAGTCTATACTGTAACTTGCGACCTTCACCTAATAATTATCATAAAAAACAAACGTCATTACCATCACAATAAACTAAAACGGGAGGCAACAGTCATAAAGTATAATTGGTTTAAAATCCAATGTGTTATTTTTTAACATACTATTAAAATAGTACTCACTTATAGGAATGAGTAATTGTTTACAAGTTGCTAGCTATCCAATAAACCCAAACACATATTTTCACCTTCTTCTATGGTTTGGTAACTTTCTAGTCTTCGACGACCCTGGCCGGACTGAAGAAGACGTAGAGTTTGGAAAAATTGTGCTCATGATTAATGTGAATGGGGTGTCAGGCTTACAAGTGTTTTGATATTCATCTTTCCTACAACGGCCAAATATGTAAAGCTGCAAATATTGAATCAGTTTACTTGAATGCTTACCCAATAAAAATGCACTGAATCACAGATTTAGCATATCATTGCGCACATGTTAGGCTACACATCATAAAATACACTGAGTGTACAAAACATTAGTAATACGAGCCAATGCTAACGAGTGTTAGAGCTATCGCTATTGTTTTGGGAAACAGCTCAGCGATCGATTTAATAATGCTCCTAAACGGTTCTAACAATGAACTTAGCTTTAAGATGCTATTTGGAAACCGGGCCCATATCAACAGGCGCAATCAACGGATAGGGTGGGGGGTGGCAAACTTGACAATTACTTATCCTGTGTTATATATACATATATATATATGTATATTATATTTTCACACTATGAGGTTGTGAAAATGATGATAATGCCCTGTTTGGAAAGATAGCCTGAAATTTCAGCCTGTTTTGGAGGGATGGAGTTTAAGCCTTTGATGGTGATGTCACCATGTGGTAAATTAGTTAATAGACCATTAAGAAAAAGAGTTCCAAACCGCTCTGTCAATAGCAGAACATTTTATGTTTTCCCCTCTCCACTCATACCTCCCAGACAGTCCTAGCTCAATTCTTGCTTGAGAAATGTCCCTTTGCTAAGTAGCTATTTTGGTGTATTTTTGACAACTTTAATTAAAAACAATTACAGTAAGGTTTGTTACCCAGAAAAAAAAAACTGCATTGGACCTTTAAAATACATGGGTTCCAGAAGAGAGGTTTGAAAAACCCTGGGCTAAAGCACGTACAGGTCTGGTGCAAGGATACGCTAGCTGCGGACTTCAACCCTGGTCCTGCATAGTCTTAGGGTCCTGACCCTCATGCCACTACCTCATCTCTGTGTAATTGGGTGGTGGGCTCAGGCTAGCCCTCATACAACTACCTCATCTCTTTCTGTAGTTGTGTGTTGTGTATTTGTGTGGTGTGTGGTGGCTGGGCTCAGGGCAGGCCCTTCTCTATAGTTGTGTGTCGTGTAGTTGTGTGTGTGTTGTAGTTGTGATTAAATCCGCGGGGGGGGGGGGGGGGGGGTGTATATGAGAGAGGTGAAAACAATGAGGTAATGGAGAGGTAGTACTACAATTATGGTCCTGGAGATTTCCCTGACCAACTTACCCGGACCAGGAAAAATTCCTGGCCAACTAGCAATGCAATCGTTCTCTATAGTGTGCCCTTTGCCAGTGCCAGACCAACGTGGCAAAGCAGATATAAAAAAAGGATGGGCAGGGTTTGCAGAGCCAGGGGTGTGTCCAGTGGGGCCGGGCTGCTCTTGGTGTGGCAAAACATTATTCTCATCTCCTTGTAGATGTACAACATTCCCATCCATGGGGACCTGGATTAAATTGACAGTCGGGAATTGACCGTTGTGGATTATTGCACACACGCGTACACAATTCACACATACAAACAATACACACACACCCCCCTTTTGATTTGAATGAAACCTTCCATACATATACATACCCATTGTAGATGTGCTCAGAAAGTGGCTTTTTGGACCACCACAGGTGTGAACGTTTCCCCTGGGTACAGATCTAGGATCAGCTTCTGCTGCCCCAATCCTAACCTTAACCATTAGTTGGGAAAATGCTAAACTGACCCAAGATCAGCACCTAGGGGCAACTTCACACTACATCCCAGGTTTGGCTGGAAGAGTGGGCGTGACCGTTGGAGTTGCCCTCCAGCTCCACCGCTGTGGTTCCCATGAACCCAAGGAAAGACTACCCCCTCGGAGGGAGGAAACACAAACCCTTTCTCCACATGGTAAGAACATCAAAGGAAGACATCTTCTGGCACTGCCACACCAATGCCATATCTTAGCCCTGCTCACAATGATGTAACTCCGTGGTTCTCAAACCTCTCTTCGGGACCCCCAGACGTTTCACAATGTTGTAAACTAACTCATCTGATTCAAGTAGTCAAGGGCTTGATGATTAATTGGCAAGTCGAATCAGGTGTACTATCTCTGGAATAGATCAAATGCATGGAATGGCTGGGGGCAGAGAGGAAGAGGTGAAGTGAGAGGGATAACAGGGCCCAACATATGTCTTTTTCAACAGGTGGTGTTTTTGTGTGTTTTTTTTCACTCACCGACAGAGGAATTTTTGTATGGAGGTCAATGCGATTGTTAAATTTGGTTAACAAATAGTTGAATGGCTTATTTGCTACCTGTGTCTTATTTGATCGAATATACAACTTTGAGATAAAACTATTAATATCGATGTTGTGCCTGGTTGTCACTAGTTACCACAGCCACAACATTATAACCCCGCCTAATTTATCTTCTTAACATGTGATTTTAAACCTAACACTAACCTTAACCACACTGCTAACATTATTCCTAACCCTAACCTCAAATTAACACCACAAATATTGTAAAAAAATGTGCATGCATTTTTACGATATAGCTAATTTTAATTTTGTGGCTGGGGTAACTAGTGGAAAAAGTAGTCTGTAGTTCAAACCCGCCTGTTGTTCTGCCCTCTCATTGGCTAGAATAGTCCCTCCTGATCTTGCCTTCTCCCGACTACCTTTAATTTTTGAAAACATTTATTTTCATTGTTAGAGCGGCCACTAGAGTATCTGGCCAACATGTGCTTGGGGTCCCCACAGAGAGGTTTGAGAACCACTGATGTAACTGAACAACACCAGCAGCAATAGGCCATCTAGGTTCACACCACCCTATGAGAACACACTGGATTGCCTGTCTAGTTAAGGCGTCAGCATACATCAATTTGGTTTGCTCCTAGCAGAACTCGGCATAGCTAAACGACCATCTGTGCTCTCATACTCCCTAAAGACCTTTGCTTGAAAAACGAGAAAATAACAGCAATATTACTGTTGTGCCTCTTGAGCCACCGTCACAGCGACATAGCCAGAAACACTTCCCCAAAATAGTCAGAATTAATCTAAGATAACTCAAGAAATCTGTCATTAACGTTGATGTTTTTGCAAATGATGTCTTAGTCGCTCAATTTTACATCTAACTAACATGTTTTGTGCAGTAATTCTCAAGTGACAAAATTTGTATGAAAACGTACCGCCTCTTGTTGAACGACAACAAACACTTCACGTTCCCACTCCTACTAGAAGTAGTACTGTTGACCAATCACTGACAGAGGGGCAATGACTTTGACTACCGAACTTCGACTTGCCTCAATTTAAAAAATGTGTGTGCACGAACAGCCGGAGAAAAAACAGCCGAAGACAAAAAAAACGTCACAAAATGTCAACGTAATATAAGCGCAAACTGGTTCGACTGGGAAGCGTACGGTAAGCTTTACAGTGTCCAGTATCGGGACACTGTAAAGCTGCATACACAGGTGTCACAATAGACAACTAAGCAACTGTTGTCCAAACAATGTCATATTTCACTGCAGAATGTAAACCAGCAGGATGTTTCAAAAAACTTTTTTCTATTCAAATAAATCCTTACAAGCAGCAGGACACGACTTTCGACTTTCGACTTTTTTTTTTTTTTTTAGGTTCTTCAACAAACACTAAACAAATCCTCAGAGTAGATAGATAACTTTGAGGTGAAAAAAACACAGATACAAACTGCTGTGTACAGTACAAAATAATGATTCAAAATACTGAGAAAATAACAGTGTGAATGTAACGGTGTCAAGGTCTTTCCCCTTGGGGCCATGACTGTCTGGCAGGGGTCAGTAATAGATTGTCTCCTTACTGACCCGTCTCAGTGCAGAGCAGTGTGTGTGTGTCTGTGTGGTGCAGAGCAACCCTCCCTTAGGGGGTCTGGATGGATTAGTGAATCTCTCCTCAGATGGAGGGTCTCTGTTACCTATGGGGTGCTGTTTGTAACATGTAAGCATATATTGTTGTGAAAAAGATGTATTTCGTGCATACAGTTTGTGAAAAATATGAATTCCTTCCTCCTGTTCCTCTTCTTCCTCCTCCTCCTTCTGGCTGGCAGTAGAGGAGAGTTCGAGGAGCAGGATCTTTAAAACCACTACAGTTAGAGAAGACTGGAGTGGAATCTGATTACAGTCTTTAACAGCACCTTTGTGGCGGCGGGGAGATATCACATTTGCCTCTCTCGCTGTCTCTCTCTGTCTCTCTCTCCCCCTCTCCCTCTTGTTATTATTTCTCTGCTCTTTCTCTGCCCCCCTCTCTCTTTGTGCCTTCCTCCCCACTCTCCATCCCCGTCTCTTTCCTTCCCTTCCTCTCCAACACTAAAGCTCTGCCAGAGGCTATATGCCATCTGCTCTGACATTTTTAGAATAAGGAGAACTTTATTAAAAATTGTTGCATCACAATTAAGAATTCAACCAACCCCACTGGCAGACTTACAGGCATTAGCATGAACCCAGATCTGTTTGTGCTGTCTTGCCAACTTATTGGAAGTCATTGTCAAGCAAGACAGCACAAACAGATCTGGGATCAGGCTATGACTCCTTACAGTGCAAGACATGGTACACACCCTACAGAGGAGGAAAATACCAAGGAAATGACCCGCTTCATCATTATCAGTTGGACCTATGACCTTTACCCCCTGACCTTTGTGGCTTGATTTGCATAGACTCAAATAGTCACCGTGGATGCCCAGTGTGTGTGTGTGTGTGTGTGTGTGTGCATGCGCATGGGTCTTTGGATTTGAGGATGTTATTTGTTTCTTAATCAAGTCATTTTGTTCCTAGATCCTTAGAGGTGATTTAATTAGTCCTCATATATATGACAACTGGCCAATGCTTACCTCAAAAAGAATCAACACACTTTACCAGCCAATTCCCTCCATTATATAATTGCGTCTGGACGGAGTTCTCTTTAAATGGTGTTTAATCATTAAAATATGTACAGACATATTGATCCAGCCATCTGTTTCCATATTAGACATCATTAGAAGTTATGGGATAGTTGCCCCCATAGCCTCTCATATTAATAGATTTATTATAGTATTAATCACACTAGTATTAGTCGGTGTGTGTGTGTACACGTTTTACTATACTTGTGAGTACCAGAAGTCCTCAGCAATAGTAAACCAACTAAAATTCAGAGAAGTGAGGACATTTTTGCCAGTCCTCACTTTTTAAAAGGCTATTTTAGGCTTAGAGGTAAATTAAGGGTTAGAATTTAGGTTAGGGCTTAGGGGTTAGTGGTTAGGTTTAGGAGTTAGGGTTAGGGTTAGATTTAGATTTAGGGTTAAGGGTTAGATTTAGGGTTAAGGGTTAAGGTTAGGGTTAAGTTTAGGGTTAGGGAAAATAGAATTTTGAATGGTCCCCAAAAAGTCCTCACAAGTATAGTAAGACATAACTATGTGTATGTGTGTGCGTGTGTGTGAGTGTGTGTATGTGTGTGTGTCCTACGCCTTGCCCCAACATCCAGTTAATGGTGTGTTTATTTTTCTACCTCCACGTCAATACAACTAAGTGATGAAAGAAATCTTCAATCCCTTTCATATGTATACAGCCCACACACATATTCTGCAGCTACACACCAACCAACAAACCAAGACCTCTTTCATGTTCTCACTGTCTATAACCTCAACAGTATGTTAATTGGAGCGTGTGTGTTTTCACCTCTCTCATAGAACATACACGTTCTCACACACACACACACACACACACACACACACACACACACACACACACACACACACACACACACACACACACACACACACACACACACACACACACACGTTTGGATTTATTAAACAAATCTCACATTCCTTCCTTGCTGCTGCTGCTCTTTCGATTACACTGTGGAAAAATAAACTATACTCAAACAAATCACAGTCTAGCTGCCTTGGCTGGCTACACACATACACACACACACACGATTGCCTTTGGCCTGGAGAGTGCTGGTAATTGCTGTTGTACTTAACAGCAGGGTTAGGCTGTGTGTGTGTGTGTGTGTGTGTGTGTGTGTGTGTGCACGTGTGTGTGTGTGTGTGTGTGTGTGTGTGTGTGTGTGTGTGCGGGCGCTTGTGTGCGCGTGCGTGGGTGTGTGTGTGTTCTATGAGTAGGGTGAAAACAATGAGGTAATGGAGAGGTAGTGCTACAATTTGGGGGGAAAATCCTGGCCACCTCGCAATGCAAGTGTTCTCACTGTGTAGAGAGGGCAGTGTGGAGACCTTGATAATGTGGTTTTATAACAGAGTACTGTTTACAACTCTCTCGCTAAATTGGACGCAGGCGGGACCGATAGCATCGTGGTAACTGGCTGTGCTTGGCAGGGTGTGTGTGTGTGTGATTAAAGTGTGTTTTGGAGAAGAGGGACCCAAAATGTAAACTAATTTGGCGATGAGGATGTTTCTTATGTAAATGAACAGCTGATCTGTCAGTTTGATAAGCAGCACTGGCCTGCATGCTTTTTTTAATCCTTCTGCTCTCAAAAACAAAGAAAGTAGAGCAAGCTTTTTTAGTGTTTTAGAGAATTGGGTCTATTTCTGGGTTTTCCTTTTGATAGAAATTGAGGCAGTCGGTAATGGTCTGTCTGGGTGATTCAAAAGACTCACAGACCGTTTTTGTAGTTAATTTTGGAATAGGCCTTGAGAAAAGGGCGATTGCCTGTGTTGCTCCAAAATTAATTGTATGTTTGCTATTCAATTGTATTTTTCTAGAAATGGCACTGTCATATTTGGAAAAACATTACAGTTTTTGTATAGCTTGCTTTTAGTCTCTCTGTCTCTCTCTCTGCGGGGGGTCGTTTAGGGAGAAGTGTTGTTTCTATGAAAGTCCTTCATAGAGGCAGCAGAACAGTAATGAACCTCTCAGGACCACAAAGAGTCTGTCTCAATGTGTGTCTGGCTAACGGGGTGTGGCCCAAGACAAAGACTGTGTCCCAAATGGCACCCTACTCCCTATACAGTGCACTACATTTGACAAGAGCCCTATGGGTTCTGTTGTGCACGAGAAATGGAATAGGGTGCCATTTGGGATGCAGACAAAACACTGCTGGGAACGGGTCTGAAAGTGAATGCGCTTACTGTAGGGAGAAGGGGTTAGGATGGGGGGGGGTAGATGTGTAGGGTTGGTGAGGAGAAGGGGAGAAGTGGTTGGGCTGGGGGGAAGAAAGAAGGATGGCGGGTGGGTAGGAGAAGGGGAGAAGGATGTTGGACTGGGGGGGAGGAGGAGGGGAGGGGTAGAGATAGGGGGATGGAGGGTGGGTGAGGAGAAGGGGAGAAGGATGTTGGACTGGGGGGGAGGAGGAGGGGAGGGGTAGAGATAGGGGGATGGAGGGTGGGTGAGGAGAGTGAGGGAAGGGGTGGGGGGGTAGAGGTAAAGGGTAGAAAGGAGGGATGGAGGGTGGTTGAGGAGAAGGGGAGAAGGGGTTGGGCTTGAGAGGTAGGAGGAGGGGACGGGGTAGAATTTAGGAGAAAAGAGGGATGGAGTAGGAGAAGAGGGGGATAGAGAAGGGATGTAAGGTGGGTGAGGAGAAAGGAGAAAAGAGAAAATATGAATGTAGGGTGAGTGAGGGGATGGAGGGGATAGAGAGAAGGGAGGAGGAGGGATGATGACGTTTTTCAGAAGAGCAGATAGAGAGAGGATGGGTAGAGGGCAGATGAGGAGAGAGGGAGAGAAGGATTGGGAGGCAGTGCGAAGTACAATTTCAAGCCGTTGTATATCAGGTTGATTCTGAGGATTCCAAGAAAAATAGAATACTTAAGACTTATGTAAGCAAACAGCCCCCTAAGAACTGGGGCCGTACTTATCAGGCATATCAGAGCAGGAGTGCTTATTTAGGATCAGTTTAGTCTTTTAGACCACAATGAAAAGATTACACGGACCTGATCCTAGATCAGCACTCCTACTCTGAGTGAGACGCTTGATACATATGGCCCTGAGTCCCTGTGAAAATGATGTCACGTTTAGTTGAGTTTAGTTTGTTTGATCGTTTAAAACAAGGTACACATACAAAATGATGCATTTGATTCAGAATTATCGAGGATAAACAACAAAAAGTCAGACTTTTTTCCTTTGGGTTCCTCTTTCATGATAGCATTTAGCAAGTTTGGCATATGTGGCAGGATTTTTAAAAACGGAAGCTAAAATGGCATGTCAATTTGGTTATTTAGCCATATAAACACAACCACATATATGTACCATACACAAAGGAACTCTATTTGGTCATCCTCATTGGGCTAGGAGGGATTGCTCACAGAGGCACCCTCTCCATCAACCAGGATATCACCTTCCTTTGAAAGCTACACAGTGTTGGAATAGTTTGAACAGGCAGAGGCAGACTTTTCCACTCAGATTCTCCTGAATATGAAAGAGTACCTCTCCCTGTCAGGCTTCCGAATCTATATACACACGCACATACACATACGTTAGCTATCCTAGTTCTAGCGTTACGGTTGTGTGAAGAAAGGGGTAAAGTAGTGGATTTACTTTTATTTGGATGTGCCTCTCTGGATTTGACGATTACATTTGTACGACTTACAAGATATAGAAGGGCTATGATAGGGTGGCTCTCTTTCTCTCTCGCTCCCTCTTTTTTCCCCCCCATTTCAATGCAGTTCTCAAATGAGTACATCCACTGTAGTCTCTGACAGATAGCTGAGTTTCTCAACTCCACGATAGAGTTTTACCTCTGACTACATCGAGTCACTGTCGGTCGATATTTTCAAAAAAAGTCAATTCTTAAACCGTTGTAATGTACCTATGTATTTTCCTCTGTAGCTGTGTGCCTTTCAATGTTTGCTGAAATCCATACTGTTTAAGTACAACTTTTGTCAAATACAACCACTGACTGTTTCCTCGTATCGACTGACAGCGACTGGATGTAGTCGGAGGTAAACTCCGCCGACAGTCGTCTCCGCTCAACTCCATTGACGTGATGTACATATCGTGGAGTTGAGAAACCCAGCTATTAGACAGACCGACAGACAGACAGACAGACAGACAGACATAGACACTGATCTATAGCGTTTCCATGATGATGCCACACACACACATGCACGTGCACACGCATGCACGCACACACACACACACACACACACACACACACACACACACACACACACACACACACACACACACACACAGGATGCGTGTTTAGAGCTATAGCGTGACATCTTCTGTAATAACTACTGTGACTGGTCCAATCGGAATCTCTGGAATATCTTGTTTTGATCAATTGGTGTCAGAAGGAGATGATGGACGTCTGGAATTCCCAGATGGAATTCTGTCACAGACTATAGTCCATTAAGATCTTATGATCGTGTTTTAATATGTTCTATTTAGCGCTGCGCTGCTGTCACCGTGTCTTGTGTCACTGCAATACCATTGAGACGTATTCATCCCTTCATCCCTCTCTCACATCCCTTCATCCCTCCTCTCCCCTCTATGTGCCTCTGTAACCTTCAAGTGGAACACGCTGAAAGAGAGAGAGTTTGTTACAGAAGTTCTCTCTCTCTCTCCACATGGTCGCTAATAGGGGACGGCTAAAGCATCAAGGTTGGGTTGGAGGGGGATTAGACTGGGGGGCGGGTATGGATGTGGGAACGTAGACCCGCAAGCAACTGCGGCCCTTCATGATGAGTTCAGATTTTTTTCTGTCCCCCACCTCCATCAAAGTTGCCCATTCCTGGACTAGAGAAATAGAGCGAGAGAGACACGAGAGAAAAGAGAGAGGGTACAGAGAGAGAGAGAGAGAGAGAGTGTGTATGGAGAGGGAGGGTAGAGAGAGAAAGAGAAAGTGAGAGAGAGGGTAGAGGGTAGAAAGAGAGGGTAGAGAGAGAAGAGAGAGAGGGTAGAAAGAGAGAAAGACAAGGAGAGAGGGTAGAGAGAGAGAGAGAGAAAGAGAGAGAGAGAGGAGAGAGTGGGTAGAGAAAGAGAGAGCGAGAGTGGGTAGAGAGAGAGAGAGAGAGAGTAGAGAGAGAAAGGGAAAGAGGGAGAGAGAGAGGGTAGAGTGAGAGTGATAGAGCGTAGAGAGAGAAAGAGAAAAAGGGAGAGAGAGAGAGAGAGAGAGAGGGTAGAGGGTAGAGAGAGAGAGACAAGGAGAGAGGATATAGAGAAAGAGAGACAGAGTGGGGGATAGTGCAGTAGAGGGTAGATTCCCCATGCCCTTGGTTGCCGCCGGAGACGCTCTCTCCTTCCCCAAGCTCTGATGATGGGTCATCTCCCCGGGGGCAGAGTGCTGAGTGAACAGCTGGAGCATCGCATGTCAGTCAGCCGCGTGTGTGTGTGGTATTACTGTAGCAGTGTGACCCCTACCACTGGTTGACATCTGTTCCTACCCCAGTCATATTTTATAACAGAGGGAGGGAGGGAGGGAGGGAGGGAGGGTCATTCATTCCCCACTTAGCACTGTAAAGGGATAGTTCACCCAAAATGCATTTATAATAATTTATAAAGGATTTCTAATCATTATTAGGTGTTACCAACAATGGTCCCTCAAAGCCGCGCACTTTCTCGGACTGCCACGCAAAAGAATTGCCAGACCTCGCAAAGACGTCAAATCACCATTTTCAATGCAACAAACCAAAACAAATCTAACTTTGCAAGATTGAGTCTGTGATTTTGTTGTAGGCAGAGCCAGAACGCAACGGAGTAGAATCATATTGGCGAGGGTAGCCCACGAGCGGTCTTTCAATCACCTTTGAGTGAATGCACTTTTCAGATCAGTTCAGATCAGAGTGCATGTGCATGTGCACATTTGTTGATATTCTTTGCTAGTTAGCGAGTAATTAGCCTAGTTTTAGATAAGTATAGGTCAGCAATGGGGAGTTACTGCTTCTTACAAGAGCACAAAATGTGTAGGCTACATTTAAAGCTGTCTTTGAGAAAAAGCTTACTCTTAATTAAAGAAGCAGTGTTGTATTTTGAGGCAGGCTTGAATGTGCAAATAAGCCAATAGGCAGAAGGGTAGTCTACATTGTCTAATTCTCTGTATAGTAAAAAATAAATGAAAACATTTCGTAAAGTGGCTTCTTGCATCATACAACACAATTCAATGCAATGTTACAGTCACCTATTTGGCCCATGGTGTTATAATTAATGTCAAGACCGTCATAATGTAAAAAAAAAAAAAGTTTTTGAAAAGTCTCATGCAATGTAGGCCTGCATTGAACACCCCATATACAGTAGGCTACTGTAGGCTATATCATAGATATCAGAAGCTATTTCCATGTGAAAATGTTATGGGATTTGCTCCATTGGTTTTGTTGGTAGGCCTACATTATGCTCAAATAGCCACAATAGCCTATTGGCTACTGTCTAAATCTGTAAGGGTACAGCCTCAGTGTTCACTGTGAACGCGCTGGAAGTTGCACAACATAGTCACAATGTTCAAGTTTCTGTTCACAAGATCACAAATTTGCTCAGTGCCCCAACAAATTAGAGAGAACAGTGTGGAGGTAAATCGAATCTAAATCATAGTCCTGTTGCTTCATCCTGAACTGACCAATTTGATAATAGGTTTGTGGGTCTTGTGTCCACTAGAAAACCTAGTGAGGGAGGTCTCTGGCAGAAACTAATCTACGGTCGTATAGGGTCAAAGGTTAGGGGTCGACGTATGACGTCAGGACAAGACGCCGTCAGCATCGACTATAAGCATCTGCCATTGGGCCGGAGGGAGTTGAGAGTTAGCTAGCGTGAAGGTCTGCTCATTACTTCATTAAGGCTAGCCTCAAATAACTTTTATGTCGGTCACGCTAGATGTGTGTTGTTCGTTTCACGGTGTGTTTGACGTACTTTGACTCCACTGTCTGACAATGATTGGTGTAGAATTATTGTCAAAGAAAATAGAGGGCTGGAGGAATAAAAAGGGAGAGAGAGAGAGAGAGAAAATAAGATAGAGGGAGGGAGAGATCGAGAGAGAAAAGGAAAGGAAAGAAAAGAGAGAGAAGCAACAGAGAAATGAAGAGAAACTGACCGTTTGAATTCCTTCACGTCACAAATGACTGTGACGTTAGTGAAAGACACTGATGTAAACAGCTCTAACGTGGACAAATAACTCTCTGCCCTTTTTCTAAGACTAAACTGATCACATAATGGATGGCAAGGCTTTATTTACGACTCCGTAACAAAAGAGATTGTCGCAAAATCTTTTTTTTAGGTCAAAACACACAAAGACAGAGACAGACACAGACTCTGGCCATACTAGAAAGGAGCCGTGTTTAATTAAAAAGGCCTGATTGAGTTCCACAGCGATTGGCACAGATATGACAGCACAGGAGGCTGACACCCGGCACCCACTACACGACTATGATTTAGTAGTAGTAGTCTGTGTGTGTGTGTGTGTGTGTGTGTGTGTGTGTGTGTGTGTGTGTGTGTGTGTGTGTGTGTGTGTGTGACCAGAATCTGGGGCTCACTGACAGAGAGCCACTTAAATCCCTTTCTTATTAACTCTCCATGACACCTGATCCACCACGCGGGGTGGCTCACCCATAGACACACACCACACACCACACACACACTCACTGCTTAAACCCACGGCTCATCTTACCGCTGCAAAATGGTGTGTGTGTGTGTGTGTGTGTGTGTGTGTGTGTGTGTGTGTGTGTGTGTGTGTGTGTGTGTGTGTGTGTGTGTGTATGTGTGCGTGTGCATCTGTGTGCCTTTGGGCCCTTTGTCTCTGCTGTTATCTGGGCGATATCTCATCAGTCTGGTATTAGTCTGTCTGTCTGTGGCACTAAATGAAACATATGTCTTGGTAAGTACACTCGTGCTCTTCAATGGAGGTCAATGGGGCCATATTGTAACTATATAGCAATCTGCTAGGGCTATATTCTGGACATACAGTACATTGTAATAGTATGGGCAACGTAGATCTAGTGGTGGTATGAGCGGCCATTTTGGGGAATTCAGAACACATGGATTAACACCCCTACACTAGCAACAAGTGCCAATGCATCCTTAGTGACCACAGTGGGTCAATACCTTGGTTTAACCTCCCATCCGAAGGACAGTTAAAGCTTGGAGGAAACTAGAACTTTCTTTCTCAACCCTAGCCCTGGGGACCCAAAGGGATTAAGGCCACCACACGTATATATATCGGGTGGCCAAGGAGGAAGAAGGAGAAGGGGAGCAAAGTGAAAATGACACGGCTTGGGAACACCTCTTGGAGCCTGTGGTCTGAAAGGGGAAGACTGGGTGAAAGCATGAAGAGGTTTTTTTAGGGCCTTCATTTTTGTGGAACCCAGCAGGAAAGTATCCTGAAGGCATAGAGTCAGGTGAAGAGAGAGTGGGAATTGTCATGTTATCAAACTTTGGTTTTTCTTTGCATATATAATTATGCATAGTTACACCCTTCTATTAATATGCGTTGTGTTTCTCTTTGCTTTTCAAGTCTTGTGCTCTCACTCTCTTCGGAACCAGAAGCTGAAATGGAGAAAGCCAAAAACTCCAGTTGAAATGTCATGCTGTTGTCCGATGAGAGATAGAGATAAGAGTGTGCATAGTGTAATTATAGATCAGAGGCCATACGTTTCGGAGTTGTAAACCTAATCACTAACTGTGAATGTTAATCATGTTTTTTAAATGTTTTATTATCATTGTTTGTTCATTTATAAGTAATTTCCAAGTTAATTTAATGTTGAACAGTATGGAGTTAAATGTTCAAAATGGGGGACTGATGAGTTCTGACTCTAAACTTGAAATATTGTTAATTATCAGGTATCCTATGGAAATATTGAGTGCCATAGTCTGGTTTCTACACCAGAAGTTAATGGTTATGTAAGGGTAAGTAACAACACATCCGCCACGCTGATCCTCAACACAAT
Organism: Oncorhynchus mykiss; assembly: GCF_013265735.2. Lineage (NCBI taxonomy): Eukaryota > Metazoa > Chordata > Actinopteri > Salmoniformes > Salmonidae > Oncorhynchus > Oncorhynchus mykiss. Next base: position 41,962,834 of record NC_048585.1, read on the forward strand.
GGGCCACTCAGGGGTGCGTGCTCAGTCCCCTTCTGTACTCCCTGTTTACTCATGACTGCATGGCCCGGCACGACTCCAACACCATCATCAAGTTTGCTGATGACACAACAGTGGCAGGCCTGATCACCAACAACGATGAGACATCCTACAGGGAGGAGGTCTGAGACCTGGCCGTGTGGTGCCAGGACAACAACCTTTCCCTCAATGTGATCAAGACGGGAGATGATTGTGGACTACAGGAAAAGGAGGACCGAGCACACCCCCATTCTCATCGACGGGGCTGCAGCGGAGCGGGATGAGAGCTTCAAGTTCCTTGGTGTCCACATCACCAACAAACTATCATGGTCCAAACACACTAAGACAGTTGTGAAGAGGTTACGACAAAGCTTATTCCCCTTCAGGAGACTGAAAAGATTTGGCATGGGTCCTCTGATCCTCAAAAGGTTATACAGCTGCTCCATCGAGAGCAACTGCTCGGACTCTGACCGCAAGGCACTACAGAGGGCCGTGTACATCACTTGGGCCAAGCTTTCTGCCATCTAGGACCTCTTACCAGGCGGTGTCAGAGGAAGGCCCAAAGAATTGGTAAAGTGTAACGGGGTGAGTGACTGGTTGCCGGGAAGTCAGGCGCAGGAGAGCAGAGAAGGGTGATAACAGGAGAACTTTAATACACACCCTGGCCCAAAGGCACAGGCGAGGCAGCACAAAGCACAACCACGGTAACATGAACCGGATTAATGAAAAACAAACAAACCTAGGTTTGAAACAAACCTAGCGCAAACCAGCCTGTAGCGTAAAATCCTACACAAAGAACAATTCCACACACAGACATGGTTTCACGTCCTGACGTAGGTCAGGGCGTGACTAGGGAATGTTCTTGTTTATTATTTCTATGTGTAGTCTAGTTTTTGTATTTCTATGTTGGCCCGGTATGGTTCCCAATCAGAGGCAGCTAGCTGTCTATTGTTGTCTCTGATTGGGGATCATATTTAGGCAGCCTTTTTTCCCACCTATTGTTTGTGGGATCTTGTTTTTGTATTGTTGCTTTTGAGCCCAACAAGGCTGTACGTTCGGCGGAAGTCGTGACATAAAGTCTCCAGCCACCCTAGTCATGGACTGTTCTCTCTGCTACCACAAGGCAAACGTTACCGTAGCGCCAAGTCTAGGTCCAAAAGACATCTTAACAGCTTCTACCCCCAAGCCATAAGACTCCTAAACAGCTAATCAAAGGGCTACCCAGACCCCTCTTTTACGCTGCTGCTACTCTTTGTTTATTATTTATACATAGTCACTTTAACAATACCTACATGTGCATATCACCTCAATTACCTCAACTAACCGGTGTCCCCGCACTTTGACTCTGTACCGGTACCCCCTGTATATCGCCTCACTTTTATTATTTTACCGCTGCTGTTCATTTATTTGTTACTTTCATTTTCTATTTTTTGACTTATCTATTTTTTACTTAACACATTTTAAAATAAAACTTCTTGAAGCATTGTTGTTAAGGGCTTGTAAGTAAGCATTTCACTGTAAGGTTGTATTCGGCGTATGTGACCAATACAATTTGATTTGATTTGACATGGTGGAGGCAATTAAGCTTGGAATGTACTGAGTAAAGGAAAAGCAATCGCATGTCGGAAAGCACTGATGGAAAGATGTAGTTTAGTGAGGAAGGAAGACAAGGTCAGGTCACATTAAGGGAGAAGTACTTACCTTCCTGCCTCGCAATAAACATGTATTGTTCAAAGGGAAGGAGGATGTTCCGCCAAACATTTGGCTATATACACTATCGCCGGGGGAAACATGTCTTTGTGTGGGTTGCACCAACATGGATTAACTCTTAAACTGGGTTGAATCAAGGTTTATCTATTAATCTTGTTGCACCAAATGTTTAAACCTAGTTTTAAATTAATCATAGTTAAATTAAATGTTTCCTTTAATCTAAATGTAGTTTTCACTTTAAACCTAGATACATTTTAAGGCTGTTGCTCACTGAATTCTTGTTAAAAATATAAACTTAGATTGGAGATTAACTAGAAACTGCCACTTGAGGTGGTTTCACTGATAAAATGGCAGCATAACTACTGTTGAGAGACCAAAATGACAGAGTTCCTCAGAGAATAATTAGAGACAGGTTTAATCCTGTTTTTATGATAAAGATGCATTTTCAAGGAGGTACCGCTTCTCCAAGGACTCGGTAATGCACCTGGAAAGCATGGGAGTGATAGAAACGCGGCTGCACCGCCACTACTTTAGCTCTTGGTGACCCTACGGTTCTACGCAACTGGATGTTATCCAGATGATGGATGAGGATCTTTTTGGACTCCACAAGTCAACCAACCGTCTACAGGATTGTAGTCAGGATGTCCAATGTTATTGCCAGTCTGAAATCGAATCAACTGTTATTGGTCACATACACATGGTTAGCAGATGTTATTACGAGTGTAGCGAAATGCTTGTGCTTCTAGTTCCGACAGTGCAGTAATATCTAACAGTAATCTAAAAATTCCACAACAACTACCTAATGCACACAAATCTTAGTAAAGGGATGGAATAAGAATATGTACATATAAATATATGGATGAGCAATGACCGCATAGGCAAGATGCAATAGATGGTATAAAATACAGTATATACATATGAGATGAGGAATACAAGATATGTAAACATTATTAAAGTGGCATTATTAAAGTGACTAGTGATCCATTTATTAAAGTGGCTAGAACTGAGTCAGTATGTTGGCAGCAGCCCATCAATGTTAGTGATGGCTGTTTAACAGTCTGATGGCCTTGAGATAGAAGCTGTTTTTCAGTCTCTCGGTCCCATCTTTGATGCACCTGTACTGACCTCGCCTTCTGGATGGTAGCGGGATGAACAGGCAGTGGCTCGGGTTGATGTCCTTGATGATCCTTTTGGCCTTCCTGTGAGAACGGGTGCTGTAGGTGTCATGGAGGGTGGGTAGTTTGCCTCCGGTGATGCATTGTGCAGACAACACCACCCTCTGGAGAGCCTTGCAGTTGTGGGCGGTGCAGTTGCCGTACCAGGCAGTGATAAAGCCCGACAGGATGCTCTCAATTGTGCATCTGTATAAGTTTGTGGGTTTTAGGTGACAAGCCACATTTCTTCAGCCTCCTGAGGTTGAAGAGGCGCTGCTCCCTCTGCTGTTTCCTGAAGTCCACGATCATCTCCTTTGTTTTGTAGACGTTGAGTGAGAGGTTATTTTCCTGACACCACACTCCGAGGGCCCTCACCTCCTCCCTGTAGGCTGTCTCGTCTGCAAACTTGATGATTGAGTTGGAGACGTGCATGGTCACGCAGTCATGGGTGAACAGGGAGTACAGGAGCGGGCTGAGCACGCACCCTTGTGGGGCCCCAGTGTTGAGGATCAGCGAAGTGGAGATGTTGTTTCCTACCTTCACCACCTGGGGGCGGCCCATCAGGAAGTCGAGGAACCAATTGCACAGGGCGGGGTTGAGACCCAGGGGCTCAAGCTTAATGATGAGCTTGGAAGGTACTATTGTGTTGAATGCTGAGCTGTAGTCAATGAACAGCATTCTTACATAGGTGTTCTTCTTGCTCTTGTCTAGATGGGATAGGGCAGTGTGCAGTGTGATGGCGATTGCATCGTCTGTGGACCTTTTGGAGCGGTATGCAAATTGAAGTGGGACTGGAGTGGCAAGTAAGGTGGAGTTGATATGATCCTCGACTAGTCTCGCAAAGCACTTCATGATGACAGAAGTGAGTGCTACGGGGCGATAGTCATTTAGTTCAGTTACCTTTGCCTTCTCGGGTACAGGAACAATGGTGGCCATCTTGAAGCATGTGGGGAAAGCAGACTGGGATAGGGAGAGGTTGAATATGTCTATAAACACACCAGCCAACTGGTCTGCGCGTGCTCTGAGGACACGGCTAGGGATGCCATCTGGGCCGGCAGCCTTGAGAGGGTTAACTCGTTTAAATGTTTTACTCATGTCGGCCACGGAGAAGGAGAGCCCACAGTTTGTCTGGAAGCAAGACGTCGGTGTCCGTGACATGGCTGGTTTTATTTTTGTAGTCCATGAATGCCTGTAGACCCTGCCACATACTGTCTGAGCCGTTGAATTGTGACTCCACTTTGTCCCTATACCGACATTTCGCTTGTTTGATTGCCTTGCTGAGGGAATAACTACACTGTTTGTATTCGGCCATATTCCCAGTCATCTTTCCTTGGTTAAATGCGGTGGTTCGCGCGGATAGATGGCGGGAGGGCGGGGGAGGGCCTTGTATGCATCGCAGAAGTTAGAGTAGCAGTGATCCAGTGTATTGCCCGCACGAGTGCTACAATAAATCAATATGATAGAATTTAGGTAGCCTTGCTCTCAAAGGCTACCTAAATTGCTTTGTTAATATCCCCAGCTACAATAAATGCAGCTTCGGGATATATGATTTCTAGTACATAAGGTTCAAGCCTACAGAGGAAACAGCAGCTGGATTTTACAGGAGAGCTAGATTCCCAGGTGTACTAGGGGCAATGGACTGCACACACATTCCTATTCCCAACCCTGGTGGTGAGAATGGAGAACTCTTCTGTAATCGTAAAGGTTACTGCTTCGTCAACGTGCAGGCTGTCTGTGATGTCCAAGGTCAGCTCACCAACATCGTAACTAGATGGCCAGGATCCATCCATGACAGCAGAATCTATGACAATAGTGGTCTGTGTGCAATTCTGCAAAGGGGGCCATATGAAGGCCACCTACTGGGTGACAATGGATATGCCTGTTGTGGGTAACTTATGACTCTCCCTTTAAACCCTCAGTCACCTGAAGAGAGAGAATACAACACCTCTCATATCCTGGCAAGAGGTCACATAAAGAGAGTTTTTGGAGTGTGGAAAAAAAGATTTCCCCTGCCTAAAGGAGGGCCTCCGCACGAAGATGGACACTACACTGACAATCATTATTGCAGTGGCGGTACTGTATAACTTTGGCAAGAGACAAGAAGACGAGCTACCTGAGGAGGCTGAGGAGGACCTACCTGAGGAGAATGCAGAAGATGGCCAGGTGCAACATGCTGCCAATGCAAATGGGAATGCTGTGAGGAGAACCTTGATTGAGAACCATTTTGCAGCCTTAGGTGTGTATAATGTAACATTGGTAACAAAGCAATATTATATTTTCATTGGCACATACAAATCCTAATTAGGCTAAATCTATTATTAAGACTTTGTTATTCTCAATACCATACAGGGTGGAACTGGAAGCACCAGAACACAAGAGTGGGGACAAGACTGGAGGATACCAAATTGTTTGGGAAATCATTGTTTTAAATAATTGCTTAAATAAATAAAAATATCAGCATTCTTTGCACAGTGGGCATTTGTTTCCCTGAAGGAGTTTCTGTTTCTGAATTTGCAGTAGCTCTTTTTGTAAATTCAGGGCCTCAATCTGCAGTAGATTATTCTCTCTCTCCAGCTCTATGACATCAATAGGAGCTTGGTTCATGTCAGTGCTGGGGCGTTTGCTTGGCCTGTTTGGTGTTTTTTCTGCTGGTTCAAGATCCAGGCACTGCTGTTTCTCCGTGGCACAGGGTCTCAGCTCAACTAAAGGAAAGGAAAGAAAGAAAATGACCTCGTTATTAGTAGGCTATTTACGTGCCCGTTTTGTACAACAATTGAATTGGGGCTTATGATGTGTCCAGCCTTGGTACGAATTATAATGTTATGCAACATGCTGTAACGGGGCTGATAACTGTAACAATGTAGTGAAGTAGCATTAACGTTAGTTTTAACGTGCGTAATAGTCATTGACATTTACCAGTTATTTATGCTTACTAAATATTGGTGGGTCGAGTTGTCCGTCGTCATCATAGGGGTTAAGGAGGGGAAGGAGGGGAGGGGAGGGGAAACTGAGGAGGGGAAACTGCTGGGGAATCATCTTGCATATCTTCTGGGAGAGAGGATCAATTCCCTTGGACCGAGGCCCCCCTCCGGTCTGAAATAGCCCCCGCCTCTCGTCTGCCGCATCCTTTTTGGCTTTGTCTTTTAAGTTTTTCCAGCACGCCTTCATCCGATTTGGGTCTCTCTTCTCTTTAATCCGTGTCGATCCATTAAATCTGTCCTTCTCTTTGACAGTCTTGTTGTCTGTCTTTTTATCCTCCAGTACTTTTCTAAATTCCTCCATCAGAGCCAACAATAGTTTTTTTTCAGAAGCAGAGACATTTGAACCTCTTTGACGTGTCATGATCAGGTGGCTTGCAGACAAATAATAAATGCCTAAATAAGTAATAACAATAATAAATTATATTTTATGCTAGCTAGCATGGTTTATAAACTAGCTAGCTACAGTAGCTAACGTTAGCTAACGAATGAGTTTTCTGTCTAGTACTGGCTAAATAACAGATTTTATTTCAAATCAGCCAACCCATGAGAACCTTTCACGTTGGAGATGCAGTAGTTCTAACGTTACATTGTTATTATTTTATCAAGGAACAGCAATTTTGTAGCCTAATTTGTCAAGTAGGCTAGCTACTTCGCTTCAACTCACGAAATACCTCATATATTGGTGTAACATGTCACTAATCATAGTTTAAAACCTTTGATCATAGATTTACTGATCCAGATTTAAAACTAAGTGGTGCAACACATCTCTGATGAATTATTAACCTAGATGTACAAAACCTAGATTAGCTCTAATCCTAGATGAATTTAAACCATGTTGGTGCAACCCACCCTTTGTCTTATGCAGCTGTGTGACCCAATGGGTGAATAAACTTGGTTTGAGCTTTACTAATCGTCTGTGAGCTTTTATAAGGTTCCGTTAGAACCTAACACCCCTTACACTAGCGACAAGTGCCACAGTGACCACAGTGGGTCAAGACCTCGGATGAACCTCCCATCCGAAGGACAATTAGAGCCTGGAGTAGACTAGAGCTGTCTTTCTCAACCCTGGCCCTTGGGTCCCAAAGGGATGTTCATTTCCGTTTGTTGCCCTAGCACCACCAACACACTTGATTCCACTAATCAACTCATTATCAAGCTTCTCAAATAGAAATGTGTTAGATGCTAGGGCATAAACAAAAATGTGCACCCGTTTGGGTCTCCAGGCCCAGGGTTGAGAACTGCTGGAAAGTAGTTGTGGAAATGTGGTTTCAATGTCGGTGAGTAACCCGACCTGTCGAGGAATGGGATAGTGTAATCAAGAGGCGACATTGGCAGGAGGCCATTATTATGCAGGAGGAGAGGAGGTTGGCTTGGAATCTTGAGGTGAGGTGACATAGGCAACCTGGAAGCTGTCACTGTGTACCACTCTCACTCACTCTATTCCATTGAATGAGAACATGTTCTAATGTTCTACATTTTTATTCTATCTGCAGGGTGTGCTTTTTTTAACCCAATTTCGTGGTATCCAATTGGTAGTTACAGTCTTGTCCCAAACGGACTTGGGAGAAGTGTAGGTCAAGAGTCACGCGTCCCCCCGAAACACAACCCAGCCAAGCCGCACTGCTTCTTGACACAATGCCCGCTTAACCCGGAACCCAGCCGCACCGATGTGTCGGAGGAAAGTGTCCGCGTGCATTGCGCACTGGCCCGCCACAGGAGCCACTAGTGCGCGATGGGACAAGAACATCCCTGCCGGCCAAACCCTCCCCTAACCCGGACGACGCTGGGCCAATTGTGCACCGCCCCGTGGGTCTCCCGATCACGGGCGGCTGCGACAGAGCCTGGACTCGAACCAGGATCTCTAGCGGCACATCCCTGCTAGCACAGTGCCTTAGACCACTGCACCACTTGGGAGGCCATCAACAGGGTCTGCTTACAGTAATGTACGCATCTTGATGAGTCCTAAGAGGAATGAGCTAATGGATACTCAGTATTCTAGCTAGGTACATCCAGTCCACTGCCTATTATGAATATTCAAAGAGTCTAATGAGAAGAACCCGATGCCACTATCATTCAAATGGGACAAAAGTCAAGTCACTAGCTCTTGCTTATGGATGCGGCCAATTATACGTTGAATAAATCTCCCTCTTTCGCTCCTTTGGTTTTGCATACACAGTACGTTTCCCCTTTCTATCGCTCTCCCTTTCTCACCTACTTATCTCTGTATCTCCCTTTTTACTTATTCCCATTTTCTCTGTCCCTCCCTCCTCTCGCTCTCCTTTTTCTCTCCCTCAGTGAAGTGGCGGATCATGTCTCAGAAGAAGATATTTCTGGTCTTTGTGGCAATCAGTACCGTCAGCCTACTGCTGCACCATGGGGGCCATTTCAGCTGGTAAGACACACACACACGCACGCACACACATAATTTGTTACAGGAAATAATCAATGCCACCTGCTCAGGTTAGCATAGGGCTAAATGTGCCAGGTAATGCAATGGGAACAGCTAACATGTAGCGTCAATGATTTTAATTGGCTGATGAGCACTTAAACCTTTTCTATTGTTTGCAAGTATGGCCCGCCTTCTTTCACAGAATACAATAATAATCATTGTCACAGTCCCTGTACCTCTAGTCTGGCATCAATCACTGTCAACAGATTTAATCCATAACATACAGCATTGAATCTAGTGACCGTCAACCCACACCCAATCATGTGTATTAAAGACAAGGAAAATATATAATTATGCTAACCATTGTGTTAATCAGTCAAAACTGAATGGGAACTTTATTCCTCATTACACAGAGATTGAGCTGCAAATCCCGTATTAAAAGCCCCCCCCCCCTTCTCATCTAGGACGATGGAAGCCTTTCACCTCGGCTGTCCGTCACTACGCACCCACCTGTCCTCCTCTCTCAAGCCCAAACACACCAACGTGGCCTTCCTCAAGACGCACAAGACGGCCAGCACCACCATGCAGAATCTGCTCTTCCGCTTCGCAGAGCGCAACAACCTGACAGTAGCGCTCCCTGTGCAGGCCTGCGGACACCAGTTCTGCTACCCGCGCACCTTCAACGCCCACCTCGTCCACCCGCACACACTGCCACCCAACGTGGTCACCAGCCACATGCGCTTCAACCGTGCCGAGATGCAGCGCCTCATGCCTAATGATACCATCTACGTGACCATACTTCGAGAACCAGGGTCCATGTTTGAATCGTTGTTCAGTTACTATAACCAGTACTGTCAGAGTTTTAAGAGAGTTCCCAATGGGTCCCTGGAGGCATTTCTGGACGAGCCGTGGCGGTACTACCGTCCGGACGAAAAGGACTCCATGTACGCCCGTAACACGCTGACCTTTGACCTAGGTGGGGACAAGGACCGTCCGGCGGCAGACGCAACAGCGTACGCCCGGGCCTTTGTGGCCGAGACAGAACGCGTCTTCTCCCTGGTGATGATCGCCGAGTACTTTGACGAGTCGCTAGTCCTCCTCCGTCACCTTCTCTCCTGGGATCTGGAAGACGTGCTCTACGTCAAGCTGAACATGCGAATGTCCGGCTCCAAGCACAGCCTCTCGCCAGGCCTCCCCTTCAAGATCCGCGCCTGGAACGCCTTGGATGCACGCCTCTATGATCACTTCAACGCCTCCCTGTGGCGCCAGCTGACTGCCCTGGGCCCGGCGTGCGTGGCCAGGGAGGTGCGGTTGCTCCGCAGGGCCCAGGAAAGGCTTGTGAGGGGCTGCTTTGGAGGACGGCTTCCCCAGCTCCGCTCTGCTGCCCAGATCAAGAACAAGGAGCTGCGGCCGTGGCAGCCCAGTGCAAAGGTGGACATCGTGGGCTACGACCTGCCGACCAACACCAACGCCACGTGGCCCGGAAGTCTGGCCCACGAGCTGTGTCTGAAGCTCATCATGCCAGAGGTCCAGTACACCAGGGTCCTGCTTCGATCGCAGTCGCTACGCTACAGACGCAGCTACCCGCTCCGCTCCCCTCAGCCCCAGCCGCAGCAGCCCGTACGGTCGGTCCTGCCACGCCACCAACAGGTGGGGATACAGCAGATACACCGGGAGGCCCTTCCTCCAGGACTTGGTCCCGCCTCTAGCCCCACAGCCACCTCTCAACCTGCAGGGACCCAGAGCAGGGCCACCAGGGTGGGGCTAAGGCCCTCGGGCCCCCAGAGGCAGACGCCATAACTTAAGACTGCAGCACCAGCCTTGAATATAGACAGACTGAATACAGCCAGACTAAATACAGGCATGCAGACAGACAGACAGACTGTCCTCCAGACTTCAGCCATTTGTCCCCAGGGACTGTATCAGGGGGTTCTGGAGGAGATAGGGAGAGGGGGGGACACCCCCAGATTGGGGCTGGAGATTGGGGTAGGACCCCATCATTATGGGCACAGGCAGAGCACTCTCATTAATTACAAACTCTGTATGGAACAATAAAGAACTGTTACTCTCGCTTTATCTCTCTCACTCTCTAATGCCACCCCCACCCCCTCCCAAACCTTGAGAAGATCTTGATGATGACAGTGAGAGGGTCAGCGCTCCGGGTCCGTGTCCAACCCTCTAAGCCTTCTCCAGAGAGGAAAACCATCCAGTCCTGGGCCTCTCACCCAATGACTTTACCCCCTCCCACTGAGTGTTAGGCCCCAGGACAGGTCAAATGTCAAAAGTTAGGCCAGTGGTCCTTAGACTGACCCCCCGCCCCCCCCCCACACACACACACACTCGCAGCCCTTACACCAACTCTCTCCCTCCTGCCCACCCTGCTTTAGAACATTTCTCTCTGCTTCTCCGACCCCAGCTCATCTCTCTCTCCCCTCCACCAGCAACTGAACTAGACCATGGCGGCTGCTGCTGACAAATGGGATGTTTTTAGATATGGGAATTGTGTGTGTGTGTGAAAGCGTTTTTCCTATGTATTTTATTTATCTGGGGCGTTATCGCAATAAAGTTTTATGTAAAGGTAGGGATCTTATAACCACAAGACACACACACACACCGGACTCAACCCGTTGTTGGTTCTGCAAGCCTGCTAAAAGACATGATGAGTGAGAGCTACAGTGTTTGAATATTTAATTATGTATTCTTAATGAGGCTCTCTTTGGAGAGACCTTCCACTTGGGTTACACACACACACACACACACACACACACACACACACACACACACACACACACACACACACACACACACACACACACACACACACACACACACACACACACACACACACACACACACACACACACACACAGCAATGTGGAACTTGCCAAAGCAGCTTACTTATCCGAAGCAAAGCATAAGGAGGAAATAACTACGAAACTGGGGGAAAGCAGTAGAAGAAGAGAGAGTCTGGGTCCTGTTCATTTGGACACACTGTGGAAAACATTTTAAAACATTTTGCAATGGGAATTCGAAAAATATGTGTTTCTTCTTCGACAACTCCATATACTATTTATTCCCTTCCTGTTTCAGTCCTTGGTCTCCCATTTGGTGCCTAATGAACATGGCCCTGGTGTGGTGGCTGTCATGTGGAGGTGTTTTGCCACTCGTTTCATTATGTGGTACATTTTTTATGCAGTTGGTTGTTCATGTTTAACCTAAATGGTATGCTTCGACCTGGGTGTCCTTGACGGTGTGTGTGTGTGTGTGTGTGTGTGTGTGTGTGTCTGTGTGTGTGTGTGTGTGTGTGTGTGTGTGTGTGTGTGTGTGTGTGTGTGTGTTTGTGTTTCTGAGTATATATTATTTATTCTCTTCATCACTGGAAAAAAACAGTCTGTTTATGTTTACCTTCAATGTATATTTCCGATTTTGGAACAGGACATTGTATTGTGGACCAAATCACTAATGGCAATACACACTGTGCTGTACATGGCATGTTCTGATGAATAAAATGTAAATTTCTACATAGGCCAACCACAAAAGCTACTCAGACAGCACCAAGTGTAATCACTGAGGCATGAATTTTATTGTGTTTTAAGTGCTTCATAATGCTCTAGTGTGCATCCCAAATAACAGCCTATTCCCTACATTGTGTATTATTTGTAGTGCACTATGTAGGGAATAGGGTGCCATTTCAGTTCTAGTCTAGTGGAAAGAGGACAGGGTAGAAAGATAACTTTCCGAAGAGCCCTTGACCCGTGAAATCCTCCATGTTTGACTGCTGTTCATTTTTTAAAGTGCTCTTTGATTGTACTTTATTTTTCATCCCAAATGTCACCCTTTAAATAGGGAATAGGTTGCCATTTGGGACACAAGGTATCAAATCTAGGCTGGTTTCTCGGTTTTTAGAAACATAACTAACACAGAATGGTGGTTGTGTCACCTACAAGTCAGTGTTAGCAAGCCTTTTTAGGAATGCTAGAATTAAGCAATAAGGCCCGAGGGGGTGTGGTATATGGCCAATATACCATGGCTAAGGGCTGTTCTAAAGCACGATGCAACGCGGAGTGCCTGGACACAGCCCTTAGCCGTGGTATATTGGCCATATGTCACAAACCCCCGAGGTGCCTTATTGCTATTATAAACTGGTTACCAACATAATTAGAGCAGTAAAAATAAATGTTTTGTCATACCTGTGGTATACGGTCTGAAATACCACAGCTATCAGCCAATCAGAATTCAGGGCTCGAACCAACCAGTTTAGAATAGCTATTTTACTATTGTACATCTTGTCACTTTATTTGTTAAACTCTCTTTTAGAACAACGTGGAACAAAAGTGTTCTTTTAGAATGAACCGTGTTCTGTTTTTAGAGTGTCTTTCTCAACAAATTGTGTCTTTGTTAAGAGAAAGTGTCAATGTGACACAAAATGATGCGCTTGATCTTTTTTCCGTGACTATATTTCCAATGACATTGTTTCTCTTTCCATGGCATTAATTCATTCTCGTACGATATTTATTGATGTATTTGAACTGAAAGGGGGGCTCTGATCATACAGAAGTAAGGTGAAGTTTCCCTTAGACGCGTATCTGGGGACAGTTTAGCATTTTCTCTGCTAATGGTTAAGGATAGGATTGGGGAGGGGGAGCTGATCCTAGATCTGTACCTAAGGGAAACTTTACCTAGATCATACAGCTAGAGACAATCAGAGCTAGATGTCCCAAAGCTTTGTACTGAGGGATGATGGGGGAAAAGCAAACCCTTAAAAGTAGAATGATTCAAATCAATGTTGTTTGTTGTCATTTTTCATTTTACATGGGGTATCGGTTTTTAATTACTTTAATTGATAAGCCATTATAAATGGTTATACATTGTTTAGAAATGTTTGTAGATGTTTATAAATGGTTATAAATGCTGAAATATGCATTAATAATAGTAAACACTAGTTGTAGTTTTATAAGACTTATTAATGAAAGCTATTACATGAAAATACACATGTACATCATTAAGAAGATACATATGTATACAACAAGAAGGGATTCAAATCCCCAAGAGTCTCAAGCTGCCATGAAGCAGCCTAATATGCAAATACACAAATATCTTTCTCTTTTTTCAATGGGAAAAAACCGATGCAAATCAAACGTGTTTGATGTTTACTATGATTACAGCAATCAGCTGTCCCCCTTGCCAATGTTTTATTATTACCGCTGTTGTTGTCATGGTTTTATCACAAGCTGAAGTGGTGAAGCTGTGTGTGTGTGTGTGTGTGTGTGTGTGTGTGTGTGTGTGTGTGTGTGTGTGTGTGTGTGTGTGTGTGTGTGTGTGTGTGTGTGTGTGTGTGTGTGTGTGTGTGTGTGTGTGTGTGTGTCTGCCTGGCTGACTGCACTGCTCAGATCTGTGTCACTTCAAACGGACGACAAAGCCACTCTCTGCCAGAGCTCTAATGAGACGCTAATTGAAAGGAGCCGGTGAACATCCATCTGCATCCCAAATGGCAGCCTATTCCCTACTATAGGGAATAGGGTGACATTTGGAACGCAGTCACAATCTCATTCAACCGCCCCCCTAATCAAGACAGTTCCATAATTATTGGCACCCTTGATGAAGATGAGCGAAAAAATAATGTATAAAATAAGTAATTCAAATACTGAGTTATATTGTATGATCTAATAAATGTGAACATTATATTATTTTATACTAATACAATTGCTCAGAGAAAGATATTTGTATGACTTGATTGGCACCCATAATGATTATTGTAAATAAAATCTAACAAAATAAAATCTGGATTAACATTCTACTTTTTTAAATTCATCTCAGTTTAAGGAACTGTATTGTGGCCTTCCATGGCTTCCTGTTTCACTGGGGTATAAAAATTAGGTAACACACATGTACAATCCCTTTGTCACACATCACTGTGGCAAAAGTCAAAGAGCTCACAAACAAAAAAAGACAAATGGTTGTTGACCTTCGTAAAACAGGCAATGGGTACAAAAAAATAGCAAAAATATCCGAAATATACCATTTACCACTATTAGGGCAACAACTAAGAAGTTTAAACACACTGGAACAGTGGTGTACTTGCCTGGTATTGGTCAGAAGTGTATCTGGTTGGTTCGGAAAGCAAAGAAAAATCCAAAATCTAAAGTTGGAGAATTACAGAACTTGGTTGCATTTTAGGGTCACCAGGACTCAAATCTACAATTAGATGCCACCTCCATGCCAATAGACTCTTTGGAAGGGTTGCCAGAAAAAAAGCCTTGATTAAGAGTAAATGTAAATGGAGGGTGAGGGATACATTTGTATGCGTTTCTGTGCGTGGAGTAAGTTTGCTAATAGGCATTGGCACTTGGATTGAAACCGGTGCTACTGAATAGTCAGATGACCCGAAAATAGAGTTATTTGCCAACACACAGCAGTGGTGGGTTTGGCTTCAAAAGAAAGATGCATATGGCTAGTTGCCATATGGCCAAAATAAAAGTGAAAAATGATTTTCTCTAACATTAAAGTAAAAAAACATATAGTCACAATAAACTATGTCGAAACAACTCTAACTGTTATATGGCTAGTTTCAACTTTGAATTTATATCAAATGTAATTAATAATTTCATGCATTAGTGCCTTGAATTTGTCCTCTGGTGTGACATTACACTTAATGTGAATACATATATGAGTGCAGCAAGAAAAGAAGCGTCCTCTCACTGTCAACTGTGTTTATTTTCAGCCAACTTCACATAGGTAAATATTTGTATGAACATAACAAGATTCAACACCTGAGACACAAACTGAACAAGTTCCACAGACATGTGACTAACAGAAACTGAATAATGTGTCCCTGAACAAAGGGGGGGGGGGGGCAATATCAAAAGTAACAATCACCATCTGGTGTGGCTACCAGCTGCATTAAGTACTGCAGTGCATCTCCTCATCATGGGCGGCACCAGATTTGCCAGTTCTTGCTGTGAGATGTTACCCCACTCTTCCACCAAGGCACCTGCAAGTTCCCGGACATTTCTGGGGGGAATGGCCCTGGCCCTAGCCCTCACCCTCCGATCCAACAGGTCCCATACTTGCTCAATGGGACTGAGATCTGGGCTCTTTGCTGGCCATGGCAGAACACTGACATTCCTGTCTTGCAGGAAATCACACACAGAATGAGCAGTATGGCTGGTGGCATTGTCATGCTGGAGGGTCATGTCAGGATGAGCCTTCAGGAAGGGTACCACATGAGGGAGGAGGATGTCTTCCCTGTAACGCACAGCGTTGAGATTGCCTGCAATGACAACAAGCTCAGTCCGATGATGCTGTGACACACCGCCCCAGACCATGACGGAACCTCCACCTCCAAATCAATCCCGCTCCAGAGTACAGGCCTCGGTGTAACGCCTATTCGATAAACGCGTATCTGACCATCACCCCTGGTGAAACAAGACCACGACTCGTCAGTGAAGAGCACCTTTTGGTCCAGCAACGGTGGGTTTGTGCCCATAGGCGACGTTGTTGCCTGTGATGTCTGGTGAGGACCTGCCTTACAACAGGCCTTCAAGCCCTCAGTCCAGCCTCTCTCAGCCTATTGCGGACAGTCTGAGCACTGATGGAGGAATTGTGCGTTCCTGATGCAACTCGGGCAGTTGTTGATGCCATCCTGTACCTGTCCCGCATGTGTGATGTTCGGATGTACCGATCCTGTGCAGGTGTTGTTACACGTGGTCTGCCACTGCAAGGACGATCAGTTGTCCGTCCTGTCTCCCTGTAGCACTGTCTTAGGCATCTCACAGTACGGACATTGCAATTTATTGCCCTGGCCACATCTGCAGTCCTCATGCCTCCTTCCAGCATGCCTAAGACACGTTCACGCAGATGAGCAGGGACCCTGGGCAACTTTCTTTTGGTATTTTTCAGAGACAGTAGAAAGGCCTCTTCAGTGTCCTAAGTTTTCATAACTGTGACCTTAATTGCCTACCGTCTGTAAGCTGTTAGTGTCTTAATGACCGTTCCACAGGTGCATGTTCATTAATTGTTTATGGTTCATTGAAAAAGCATGGGAAACAGTGTTTAAACCCTTTACAGTGAAGATCTGTGAAGTTATTTGGATTTTTATGAATTATCTTTGAAAGACAGGGTCCTGAAAAAGGGAAGTTTCTTTTTTTGCTGAGTTTAAAAAGGTTTAATGATTCCCAAAAAGACAATAAATATATTTTGACTTATTATTTAGTTACTTCTGTATTTAAATTAGTAATCATATTATGTAATTTAAAATGAAAAACACATTATTTCTTTGCATAATGATGATAATCAAGTGTCTCATTTTGGGTAAGATTCACAGTAATTTCACTAAATCTAGATAAAAAGCAATTATCTTACTTCTGTACTATTATAATGTTACCTGCCTCATGCTTAAGAATTATTTTTACATTTTGTCCAAGACAAGACCTTTTTTTCCTTTCATTTATTGCCGTCACCCCATTGGACATTATGTTCCACCAATGGACAATACACCGTTTCAGACCACATTCAAAAATGCTTCTAAACATCCGTTCTAAACATCCTGATAGCACCCCGTATGGACTTTGGGTCTACTAAATGCACATGCCCCCGAAGGTCAGCGCTTGTTGGCATATCTTAGCACAATAATTGCCACAGCTATCCAGGTAACATTGGAGCAATAAATGGAACCATAACTGATTTAATGAACCATTCACAGATTCACTGAACCAACCGTGTGTAAAAAGACTTCGAGCAGGGGGGGACAGTCTTTAGAAGAGGCATGGCTGATAAGAGAATTGTGTCCTCCAGGTACATCACCCAATTTAATTATATTACTCTGTCTGCAAACCAGAATTTGTAAGATACTGGTCGAATGAAACAGACGGAGGCCCAGCTAAATGGTCAAAAAGGTGGTTACGGAACGTTCTACCCTCAAGAATACAAAACAATTCATTTTATACTGACTTTTCACGCCCACACATACACACAAACATACGCACACACATACACACATTTTATTATCCAATAGGCCACAAAGTGTCCCATCCCATCCCCCCTTTAATACTTGGCTCCGCTCCTGTATCAATATTGCCGCAAATCTTGTAACGATCGTCTGTGGTGGAAGAAGGTGAGGACCAAAGCGCAGCGTGGTAAGTGTTCATGTTTTTTAATAAAGTAATGAACACTGAACAAAACAATAAATGTGAAGTAATCAAACCGAAACAGTCCCGTGTGGCACAAACACTAACACGGAAAATAAACACCCACAACTCAAAAGTGAAAACAGGCTACCTAAGTATGATTCTCAATCAGGGACAATGATTGACAACAGCCTCTGATTGAGGGTCTGGGTGGGTGTCTGTCCGCAGTGGCGGCTCTGGCGCGGGACGTGGACCCCACTCCACCATAGTCCTTCTCCGCCTCTCTACCCGCCTCTGTGGCCTCTTTAACGCGGCGACCCTCGCCGCCGACCTCGGACTGGAGACCCAAGCCACGGGTCCCGAATGGACGGGAGATTCCGGCAGCACCGGACGGACGGGAGACTCCGGCAGCACCGGAGTGAAGGGCGATTCTGGCAGCTCCTGGCTGACGGACGGCTCTGGCAGCTCCTGGCTGACTGACGGCTCTGGCAGCTCCTGGCTGACTGACGGCTCTGGCAGCTCCTGGCTGACTGGCGGCTCTGGCAGGTCCTGGCTGACTGGCAGCTCAGGACAGACGGGAGACTGGCAGCTCAGGACAGGAGGAAGGCTCTGGCAGCGCTGGACAGGCGGGAGCACCTGTAGGAAGGAGATGGAGAGACAGCCTGGTGCGGGGGGCTGCCACCGGAGGGCTGGTGCGTGGAGGTGGCACCGGATAGACCGGACCGTGAAGGCGCACTGGAGCTCTCGAGCACCGAGCCTGCCCAATCTTACCTGGTTGAATGCTCCCCGTAGCTAGGCCAGTGCGGCGAGGTGGAATAGACCGCACTGGGCTGTGCTGGCGAACCAGGGACACCATGCATAAGGCTGGTACCTTGTACCCCGGCCCGAGGAGATGCACTGGAGACCAGATGTGCAGAGCCGGCTTCATGGCACCTGATGCCCACTCTAGCCCGGCCGATACGAGGCGCTGCAATGTACCACACAGGGCAATGCACACGCACAGGGGACACCGTGCGCCTCACGGCATAACACGGTGCCTGCCCGGTCCCTCTCTCTTCACGGTAAGCACGGGGAGTTGGCTCAGGTCTCCAAGCTGACTTAGCCACACTCCCCGTGTGCCTCCCCCAAGACATTTTTGGGGCTGCCTCTCGAGCTTCCAACCGCTCCGCCGTGCTGCCTCCTCATACCAGCGCCTCTCGGCTTTCGCTGCCTCCAGCTCAGCCTTGGGGAGGCGATATTCTCCAGCCTGTGCCCAGGGTCCCTTGCCGTCCAGAATCTCCTCCCATGTCCAGGAGTCCTGCAATCGCTGCTGCTACTGCTGCTGCTACCCGTTACCACGCTGCTTGGTCCTTTGGTGGTGGGTGTTTCTGTAATGATCGTCTGTGGTGGAAGAAGGTGAGGACCAAAGCGCAGCGTGGTAAGGGTTCATGTTTTTTAATAAAGTAATGAACACTGAACAAAACAATAAACGTGAAGTAATCAAACCGAAACAGTCCCGTGTGGCACAAACACTAACACTGAAAATAAACACCCACAACTCAAAAGTGAAACCAGTATGATTCTCTTTTTTTTACCCCTTTTTCTCCCCAATTTCGTGGTATCCAATTGTTGTAGTAGCTACTATCTTGTCTCATCGCTACAACTCCCGTACAGGCTCGGGAGAGAGCCGAAGGTTGAAAGTCATGCGTCCTCCGATACAGAACTCAACCAAGCCGCACTGCTTCTTAACACAGCGAGCATCCAACCCGGAAGCCAGCCGCACCAATGTGTCGGAGGAAACACCGTGCACCTGGCCACCTTGGTTAGCGCGCACTGCACCCGGCCTGCCACAGGAGTCGCTGGTGCGCGATGAGACAAGGACATCCCTACCGACCAACCCAGACAACGCTAGGCCAATTGTGCGTCGCCCCACGGACCTCCCGGTCGGTTACGAGAGAGCCTGGGCGCGAACCCAGAGACTCTGATAGCACAGCTGGCGCTGCAGTACAGCACCCTTAACCACTGCGCCACCCGGGAGGCCAAAGCAGACAAACTTAAATCAGTTTTACCTTACTTCTACCAGCATGTCACATGTGCAAGCAGAGGGAATAAATCTCTAAACCACCATTACTCCACACACAGAGACGCATACAAATTTCTCCCTCGCCCTCCATTTGGCAAAGCTGACCATTATTCTATCCTCCTGATTCCTGCTTACGAACAAAAACTAGAGCAGGAAGTACCAGTGACTTGCTCAATACAGAAGCGGTCAGATGACACGGATGCTACGCTACAGGACTGTTTTGCTAGCACAGACTGGAATATGTTCCAGAATTCATCCAACGGCGTTGAGGAATATACCACCTCAGTCACCGGCATCATAAGTAAGTTTATCAACGATGTCATCCCCACAGTGACTGTATGTACATTTCCCAACCAGAAGCCATGGATTACAGGCAATATCCGCACCGAGCTAAAGGCTATAGTGCCGCTTTCAAGGAGAGAGTTAGAAATCCAACGCTTTAAAGAAATCCCGCTATGCCTCAGACGAACCATCAACCAGGCAAAGCGTCAATACAGGACTAAGATTTAACACCATAATGTCCACAAAGCTTATCACTAAGCTAAGGACCCTGGGACTAAACATCTCCCTCTGCAACCGTATCCTGGACTTCCTGATGGGCCTCCCCCAGGTGGTAAGGGTAGGCAATAACACATCTGCCACGCTGATCCTCAACACTGGGGCCCCTCATGGGTGCGTGCTTAGTCCCCTCCTGTACTCCCTGGTCACCCACGACTGTGTGGCCAAGCACGACTCCAACCCCATCATTAAGTTTGCTGACGAAACAACAGTGGTAGGCCTGATCACCGAAAACGATGAGACAGCCTATAGGGAGTAGGTCAGAGACCTGGCAGTGTGGTGCCAGGACAACAACCTCTCCCTCAATGTGAGCAAGACAAAGGAGCTGATCGTGGACTGTAGGAAAAGGAGGGCCGAACAGGCCCCCCATTAACATCGATGGGGCTGAAGTGGAGGGGTCGAGAGTTTAAAGTTCCTTGGTGTCCACATCACCAACAAACTATTATGGTTCAAATACACTAAGACAGTTGTGAAGAGGGCACGACAACAGCTTTTCCCCCTCGGGAGACTGAAAAGATTTGGCATGAGTCCCTAGATCCTCAAAAAGTTCTACAGCTGCACCATCGATAGCATCCTGACCGGCTGCATCACCGCCTGGTATGGCAACTGCTCGGCATCTAACCGTAAGGCGCACAGCAGGACAAGCTTACTGACATCCAGTACCTATATAGTAGGTGGTGCCAAAAATTGTCAAAGACTCTAGTCACCAAAGTCATAGATTGTGCTCTCATCGCAAGTGGTACCAGAGCGCAAAGTCTAGGACTAAAAGGCTCCTTAACAGCTTCTACCCCCAAGCCATAAGACTGCTGAACAATTAATCAAATGACCTCCAGGCCTATTTACATTGACCCCCCCCCCCCCCCCCCCCCCTTTTTGTACACTGGTGCTACTCACTGTTTATTATCTATGCATAGTCACTTTACAAATTGCCTCGACTAACCTGTACCTCTGCACATTGACTCGGTACTGGTACCCCCTGTATATAGCCTCGTCATTTTGATGTCGTTTTTGATTATAATTATAATTGTTTTTACTTTTGTTTATTTAGTAAATGTTTTCTTAACTTAATTTCTTGAACTGCATTGTTGATTAAGGGCTTGTAAATAAGCATTTCACTGTAAGGTCTACATCTGTTGTAATCTGCGCATGTGACAAATAACATTTGATTTGATTTGATGACTATCGGGTTCTTGGTCACCTCCCTGACCACGGCACTTCTCCCCCGATTGCTCAGTTTGGCCGGGCAGCCAGCTCTAGGAAGAGTCTTGCTGGTTCCAAACCTATTCCATTTAAGAATGATGGAGGCCACTGTGGTCTTGGGGACCTTCAATGCTGCAGACATTTTTTGGTACCCTTTCCCATAGGATGGGGTACCAAAATGTCTCTGTGCTCTACAGACAAGATGTCTCTGAGCTCTACAGACACTTCCTTCGACCTCATGGCTTGGTTTTTGCTCTGACATGCACTGTCAACCGTGGGACCATATATAGACAAGTGTGTGCCTTTCCAAGTCATGTTGAATCAATTGTATTTACCACCGGTGGACTCCAATCAAGTTGAAGAAACGTCTCATGGATTAATAATGGAAACAGGATGCACCTGACCTCAATTTCGTGTCTCATATCAAAGGGTCGGAATACTTACGTAAATAAGATATTTATGTTTTAAATTTTTGGGCAAAAAAAATGTTTTCGCTTTGTCATGATGGGGTGTTGTGTGTAGATTGCTGATGATTTTAGAATAAGGCTGTAATGTAACAAAATGTGAAAAAAAGTCAAGGAGTCTAGGAGAATATTTTCCGAAGGCACTGCTTACATTCCAAAGGCATCACACCAAGGACTAAGAAATGGATCCCTTTGATGGCAATGGCAGGGAAGTGCAATGTTTTGATAAATACTTTTGATATAGCCTCCAATCTATTCAGTCCATGTGCTCCAGCCATGTATTCTGTACTTCCTCACTACAAGAGAACCCTCCCTCAGCGCAATGGTGCCCAAATGCTGGCTCATTATTTAATCAAGTAATTGTGTCACACCAAGTGGACATTGCTTTTGGGGACAACATTTAATCAATCAAAACAATTTAGAAATATCATTAATAGACTTGGGGACTATCATTTCCTGAAATAATCTTCTGAGTTACTAAAAGAGTAGGTGAAAGGACTTTTATTCATTTTTTCATTAATTTACTTAAGTTCAACGTTCCACAACCTTACCTGGGACAGTCACACCATTGGGCAATTGTCACATTTGGTTAAAATGGTAAGAAAACAAATAATACACTGCATGAATTTACTCATGATCCAAATAAAAAAGCTTTGAATATTATATCACTGTTTTAGCCAATTTAAATTAATTTATATTTGTGTTTGCCATCATGGACAAAAGACAGAGGCTGTTATTTATTAATTAAAACATTTTTTAAACTTTATTTAACTAGGCAAGTCAGTTAAGAACAAATTCTTATTTTCAATGACAGTGGGTTAACTGCCTTGTTCAGGGGCAGAACGACTGATTTTTACCTTGTCAGCTCAGGGATCCGATCTTGCAACCTTTCGGATAACCTTTTGCTCTAGGCTACCTGCCGCCCCGTTATACCCATATGCAGAAAATAACTTCACACCTACTGTAAAATATGGTGGTGGATCTTTGATGTTATGGGGCTGTTTTGCTTCCACTGGTCCGGGAACCCTTGTTAAAGTAGAAGTTTTATTTTTTACAACCAATTCACAATTTGTTTAAGTAAATGCCATGTTATAGAAGGTTCCAGACACCTTTTTTGGGATATCACGTTTTTGAGAAACTTGCCCCAAACAGTAAATCCCCTCCTCATCCTCGTTGTGTAGTATGAGGGCCCAGAAAAAAACATGAACAAAAGTTCCAAAAACACTCAAATACAGCCTTTTAGAAATGGCAACTCTTTGTATATTGATGCAGGACTTTATCCGGAACGTTACAGTGCCTTGCGAAAGTATTCGGCCCCCTTGAACTTTGCGACCTTTTTCCACATTTCAGGCTTCAAACATAAAGATATAAAACTGTATTTTTTTGTGAAGAATCAACAACAAGTGGGACACAATCATGAAGTGGAACGACATTTATTGGATATTTCAAACTTTTTTAACAAATCAAAAACTGAAAAATTGGGCGTGCAAAATTATTCAGCCCCCTTAAGTTAATACTTTGTAGCGCCACCTTTTGCTGCGATTACAGCTGTAAGTCGCTTGGGGTATGTCTCTATCAGTTTTGCACATCGAGAGACTGAATTTTTTTCCCATTCCTCCTTGCAAAACAGCTCGAGCTCAGTGAGGTTGGATGGAGAGCATTTGTGAACAGCAGTTTTCAGTTCTTTCCACAGATTCTCGATTGGATTCAGGTCTGGACTTTGACTTGGCCATTCTAACACCTGGATATGTTTATTTTTGAACCATTCCATTGTAGATTTTGCTTTATGTTTTGGATCATTGTCTTGTTGGAAGACAAATCTCCGTCCCAGTCTCAGGTCTTTTGCAGACTCCATCAGGTTTTCTTCCAGAATGGTCCTGTATTTGGCTCCATCCATCTTCCCATCAATTTTAACCTCAATTTTGCATCTTCCCTGTCCCTGCTGAAGAAAAGTAGGCCCAAACCATGATGCTGCCACCACCATGTTTGACAGTGGGGATGGTGTGTTCAGCTGTGTTGCTTTTACGCCAAACATAACGTTTTGCATTGTTGCCAAAAAGTTCAATTTTGGTTTCATCTGACCAGAGTACCTTCTTCCACGTTTGGAGTGTCACCCAGGTGGCTTGTGGCAAACTTTAAACGACACTTTTTATGGATATCTTTAAGAAATGGCTTTCTTCTTGCCACTGTTCCATAAAGGCCAGATTTGTGCAATATACGACTGATTGTTGTCCTATGGACAGAGTCTCCCACCTCAGCTGTAGATCACTGCAGTTCATCCAGAGTGATCACGGGCCTCTTGGCTGCATCTCTGATCAGTCTTCTCCTTGTATGAGCTGAAAGTTTAGAGGGACGGCCAGGTCTTGGTAGATTTGCAGTGGTCTGATACTCCTTCCATTTCAATATTATCGCTTGCACAGTGCTCCTTGGGATGTTTAAAGCTTGGGAAATATTTTTGTATCCAAATCCGGCTTTAAACTTCTTCACAACAGTATCTCGGACCTGCCTGGTGTGTTCCTTGTTCTTCATGATGCTCTCTGCGCTTTTAACGGACCTCTGAGACTACCACAGTGCAGGTGCATTTATACGGAGACTTGATTACACACAGGTGAATTGTATTTATCATCATTAGTCATTTAGGTCAACATTGGATCATTCAGAGATCCTCACTGAACTTCTGGAGAGAGTTTGCTGCACTGAAAGTAAAGGGGCTGAATAATTTTGCACGCCCAATTTTTCAGTTTTTGATTTGTTAAAAAAGTTTGAAATATCCAATAAATGTCGTTCCACTTCATGATTGTGTCCCACTTGTTGTTGATTCTTCACAAAAAAATACAGTTTTATATCTTTATGTTTGAAGCCTGAAATGTGGCAAAAGGTCGCAAAGTTCAAGGGGGCCGAATACTTTTGCAAGGCACTGTATATTCCATTGTTCATGATTTTTCTGGGGCCCCCATACTACACAAGGAGGATGAGGAAATGGTTTTCTGTTTAGGTAAAATTTCTAAAAAAATAATGAAATCACACAAAAAGGATCATCCAGCAAGACAATAACCCCAACCACACAACAAAATCCCCAAAGAAATGGTTCATGGACCACAAAATCAACATTTGCAATGGTCATCTCAGTCTCCGGACTTAAACCCCATTGAAAACCTGTGGTTTGAATTGAAGAGGGCAGTCCATTTGCACAGACCGAAGGATATCAAGGATTTTGAAAGATTTTGTATGGGGGAAGGGTCTAAGATCCCTCCCAATGTGTTCTCCAATCTCGTAAAACATTTTAGAAAAGGCTCTCAAGGAGAGGGTACCGGATTATTGAAAACAGAGGTGCCAAACATTTTTTATATATTTTTTAGATTTTTGTTTATTATTGTTAAACAAAATATTGTTCTCTGAGAAATTGTATTAGTTTAAAATAATATAATTTCCCTTTTTTTAGCATGCAATATATCTCAGTATTTCTATTATTTATTTCACACAGTCTTTTTTGCTCATCTTTATCAAGGGTGCCAATGATTTTGGACCTGACTGTAGATACAGACAGAGAACACTCACACAGATATACACAAAGAGATAATAAGGACACACACAAACACAGAAACAGAGGAAGAGAGAGAATAGGGAGTCCCTTGTGACACTGCGACAATCTAACATGAATTAGTTGGAACACAAACACAGAGGAAAATAGAGAGGATGATGTGGTGTCACACTGTCAGGCTAAAGTAATGTGTTTTAAACTGAGTGACTGACTGAGGTTCTGTTGTTGATACTGGTTTTGTGCCAAATGGCACCCTATACCCTATTTAGTGTGCTACTTTTGACCAGTACCTACAAGGCTTATTCATTATGATCGATAAGGCAAAACTGGTTTGAGATCAGTAATCATACTAAATGACATAGTCATAGTTCTGCAGGGAGCAAAAATTCTAATTTTCTAGTCACAACATTGAAGCATTGTTGCCCACCAGGAGAGTTAGAGCAAATTACATGAGTACACTCTTAAAAATAAAGGTGCAAGTTGGAACCAAATGAGGTTCTTGAGAGCGATGCCATAGGGGAACCATTTTAAGGTCTCTGAAGAACTATATGGGATGATTCGTTGAAGAGCCATAAAAAAATCAAAAACCAAAAATGTTTGGCCCTCTAGGACCAAAATTTAATAGCCCTGCTAAAGGTTTTTAAGATGTATTTGTATATTTCCCAGGGTGCCTTTCCAGTGAATTTTAGAGTTACTAGTACCACCCATAACTGTGTTTGCGAGTGACTGGTTGTTACATTCATACATTTTCACTTATATGGCCTTCACCACGTGAGAGCCTAAGTGAATATGTTGTCATTAAAATAAAATTATTAAAGACAATGCAATACATATTTCATAAGGCCTTTTGAGTTAGTTTAACCCTAAAAGTGTTCGTAGTTTACAGGTCTCATTAGGCATCCAAGTCATATTATGCTGGATTGCAAAGTGATGTGTAATTCCTTTTTAGAATGTTTTACTCTTAATAACTGCCAGAGTTGGGGAAACTAAAATGAGACTGCCTTAATAATCTAAACTGGGAAAACCATTTCAGTAACGGATGCAATAAGTCCAAGTAACAGATTGGAATACTTCAGAAATGTTTTTTTATTTATATTTGAGTAGCATAATATTAATTAATCAATCAATGTACATGCAAAAACATAGATGTTGAAACAAACAATGGTAAAAAATCAACCTGCAATAGAGCATGCTGAGAAATATAATAATGATGGCCATATTTTTGATTCAACTCTGGTTATTAACACCAACACTGGAGTTATTTTACACCACTGAGTGTTCATTTAACTCTTCACAGTTTTAATTTAACTATTGAATCAACACTAGAAATGTTTGACTGAAAAATCAACACTAGTTATCACTGGCCAATGTGTTGTGTGCTATGAAAGGTTTGCTGTGTGCTATAAAAAGGGACACATCTGCAGGCTTCCATACATTTCAAGTACCTTTTAGAATTCTGAAGATGCCACGTCAAGAACCCCACACTTAACTCACAGTTTTTTTTCAGTGCACCTGATAATGTTCTCTTTCTCTCTACTGAACACTTCAGTTTACCAGAGGTGCAGTTTGGAGTGCTGGCTCTGGATCACTCGCTCTTTCTCTTTTTGCCTCTCTCGCTCTCTCTTTTTCTGCCAGTGGTGGGTGGTCGTTTCCTTTCAAATACTTCATCTGTGCTCCATTGAGCTTGTATGGCCGCAATAAGGACAGTGAAATTGTCCCAGAAGTGCAGACCTCAAACCCTGTCGCAAATCTGGCACTCCAGACATCAAGCTCAAGCGAAACTATCTTTTCAAAGTAATTGTAAAATATTTCCAATACTGTTTGGACCCAGGTGGTATGGTGTATCAGTGTGTGCGGCAGGCAGGGTCAGTGCGTGGGAGAGAGAGTAGATGAGACTCGTCAACAGTAGGCAGATAGAAGAACAGTAGCTTCAGGGGCTTCAAGTGGCTGTTTACATCAGCGATTGAAGTGGGCTATGGTCCATGGCTCTGTGACCGAACACATTAGTTCACACATCAAGAGGACACTAGAGGCATGTGTGGGGGGAGATAGCTTGAGAAGCTAAAAGGACTCTGAATAAACAACACACACACACAAACATACACACACACACACACACACACACAGAGTAATAGACACGCACACATGCACGCACGCACACACACAAGTGAGAGATAGAGATTGAGAAAAAAAACACAGTTGAAGAAGAGAGATACTTTGAATAAGATGCAAATGAGCTGACACAAACGGATGAGTATAATATGGAGAAATCCGGAGGGAGGACCAGGTGGAGAGGAGGAATATTGAGGAGACGTAGGTGGGGAAGGAGTGGGCATGGAGTGAGAGAAGGAGAGAGGGAAGATAGAACCAAATAATATTTACAAACTCAAAGGAGACAGCCAGCCTTGACACACGCACACACACACACACACAAACACGCACAGCATTGGCGATTGGACATTTTTCAAACTGTCATTCTGTTGGCTGCCGATGCTCTATTCTAGTTCTTTTGGATTTCAGTGCCGCATTTCAGACAATGGATCAAAACATCTCTATTGACCGGCTGGAGAGGTGGGTGGGAATCTCTGCCGTTGCCCTCGACTGTTTCAGGTCATTTCTATGTGGCGGACCTTTCTCAGTGAGCATGGGTGGCTCTGTATCGTCTCCAGCACCTATTCACTATGGTGTCTCTTAGTGTTCAATTCTGGACCCCTATCCTTTTTTCCCCTGTACATGCTTCCCCTTGGTGACATCATCCACAATCATAACAATCAGTGTCACTGCTGTGCGGATGAAAAGCATTATTACTTACCAATCAGACCCTGTGAACAAGCTAGCATAGCTACCCTTCACAAGTATTTTGCGCACATCAAATGTTGGATGTCTGACCATTTTCTCCTGCTCAATGATAAGAAAGCAGAGGTTGTTTTAACCTTGGTCATTTGTCCACCAATGTAAAGCCTACGGCCAGAAACCTTGGTTTCTTCTTTGACCCTGACCTAAACCTCAGTTTAAATGTAAAGAAGGCTGTACAGTCCTGCTTTTATCATCTATGAAATATAGCTAAAGGCCCATCTTATTTCAGTTGCTGATCTGGAGATCAGTCACTTTTACAATATCTTTTAAAATTGTATTAATCATGTTTAAGGCCAGGCTTGGTTTAGCCGCATCCTATGTCTCTCATCTTTTATCTCACAACAAGCCACAAGCCAGGAACTATGAGATCCTCCGGCAGGTCACCGTTGACCATTCCAAGGTCTAGGTTGAAAATAAAAAGAGACCGAGCATTTGCCATTAGGGGCCCTAGACTTTGGAATTGGTTTGCCAAAGGAGATCAGGGTTGCAGATTCAGTGGCTCTTTTTAAATCCCCGCTGAAGACACTCAATCTCGAGATTGCTTTAAATGTAGGATTTGAATTATTTGAATAAGCTCTTTTTTTCCTTCTCAATCCTCCTGTCTCTGTTTCTTTGTTAGTACTTTTATTTTATTATTTTATGATGTGAATCACTTTGTTACCTGTATTGAAAAGCACTATACAAATACAGTTATTCATATTATTAGGGATTCCACAGGGAAGCCTCATATCCACCGCCCGTTTGACCTAGAGACTTTAAACTTTATATGCAGGTGTCTTTCCTCATGTCCAACAAATTTTGCCTCAAGGACCCATACGCTCCGTCAGGAGAGATTTTCCTCCATCTTAGAAATGTTTGAAACTATTTTTGAGTCCAAATATCACCACATTCAGTATGTAGATCCCATGGATGGTAAAATTCGAATAGTTCTCCAAGTTTCAGTTTATGTGACAAAACAAGCAGTCATTGTGTACAGAATCATTGTACTATCTAAACCGCTGTGAAATCTATTTTCAATAAACAAAAATATTAAGTCGGTTTTGTATACCAACTTCAAACAGCTGAAAATAACCAAAAATATTGTATGGAAAATATATTTCACATATTTCAATTTTTGCAACCAACCAGGAAATGGCGGAGCGAATTCTTCATATTGCATCTTTAAGAGAAGGCGGAGCTTATAATACATCTGAAAATCTGATTTTATGTGCCCATTTAAATCCTTTGTAAATCCTATTCACAATGGCCTATCAAATCACATCAAAATGTATTAGTCACACACACATGTTAAGCAGATGTTATTGCGGGTGTAGCAAAATGCTTGTGCTTCTAGCTCCGACAGTGCAGTAATATCTAACAAGTGATATCTAACACTTTCACAACATGTACCCAAAATACACGAACATCTAAGTAAGGAATGGATTAAGAATATACAGTTTTGGAAAAAATTAAGAGACCACTGCTAAATTATCAGTTTCTCTGGTTGTATTATTTATAGGTGTGTGTTTGGGTAAAATTTACATTTTTGTTTTACTCTATAAACTACTGACAAAATTTCTCCCAAATTCCAAATATAAATATTGTCATTTAGAGCATTTATTTTTAGAAAATGACAACTGGTCAAAAAAACAAAAAAGATGCAGTGTTGTCAGACCTCGAAGAATGCAAAGAAAAAAAGTTCATATTCCTTTTTAAAACAACACAATACTAATGTTTTAACTTAGGCAGAGTTCAGAAACACTATTTGGTGAAATAACCCTGATTTTCAATCAAAGTTCTCTCCAGCAGTCTTTCACATTGATGTTGGGTGACTTTATGCCACTCCAGGTGCAAAAATTCAAGCAACTAGGCTTTGTTTGATGGCTTGTGACCATCCATCTTCCTCTTGATCATATTCCAGAGGTTTCAATGGGGTTCAGGTCTGGAGATTGGGCTGGCCATGACAGGGTCTTGATCTGGTAGTCCTCCATCCACACCTTGATTGACCTGGCTGTGTGGCATGGTGCATTGTCCTGCTGAAAAAACCAATCCTCAGAGTTGGGGAACATTGTCAGAGCAGAAGGAAGCTAGTTTTATTCCAGGATAACCCTGTACGTGGCTTGATTTATGCGTCCTTCACAAAGACAAATCTGCCCGATTCCAGCCTTGCTGAAGCACCCCCAAATCATCACTGATCCTCCACCAAATTTCACAGTGGGTGCGAGACACTGTGGCTTGTAGGCCTCTCCAGGTCTCACACCCACTGTGAAATTTGGTGGAGTATGATAGCGGGGTGAACAGGCAGTGGCTCGGGTGGTTGATGTCCATGATGATCTTTTTGGCCTTCCTATGGCATCGGGTGCTGTAGGTGTCCAGGAGGGCGGGAAGTTTGCCACCGGTAATGTGTTGGGCAGACCGCACCACCCTCTGGAGAGCTTTGCGGTTGTGGGCGGTGCAGTTGCAGTACCAGGCGGTGATACAGCCCGACAGGATGCTCTCAATTGTGGACCATTTCAGTTTGTCATTGACGTGTAAGCCAAGGAACTTGAAGAGTGTGGCAGGTAAGGTGGAGGTGATATGATCCTTGACTAGTCTCTCAAAGCACTTCAAAATGACAGATTTGAGTGCTACGGGGCGATAGTCATTTAGTTAAATTACCTTTGCTTTCTTAGGTACAGGGACAATGGTGGCCATCTTGAAGCATGTGGGGACAACAGACTGGGATAGGGAGAGATTGAATATATCTGTGAACACACCAGCCAGCTGGTCTGCGCATGCTCTGAGGATGCGGTTAGGGATACCATCTGGGCCGGCAGCCTTGCGAGGGTTAACACTTTTAAATGTCCTACTCACATTGGCCACAGAGAAGGAGAACCCACAGTCTTTGGTGACGGGCCGCGTCGGTGGCATTGTATTATCCTCAAAGCGAGCGAAGAAGGTGTTCAGCCTGTCCGGAGGCAAGACGTTGGTGTCTTTGACGTGGCTGGTTTTCCCTTTATAATCCTTGATTGTCTGAAGACCCTGCCACATACGTCTCATGTCTGAGTCGTTGAACTGGGACTCAACTTTGTCCCTATACCGATGTTTAGCCTGCTTGATTGCTTTGTGGAGTGAATATTTACACTGTTTTTATTCTTCCATATTCCCAGTCTTCTTGCCCTGGTTAAATGCGGTGGTTTGCTCTTTCAGTTTTGTGTGAATGCTCCCATCTGTCCACGGTTTCTGGTTGGGGTAGGTTTTAATAGTCACATTGGGTACAACATTTCTTATGCACTTCCTGATAAACTCATTCACCGTGTCGGTAGATGTGTCAATATTATTTTCTGAAGCTACTCTGAACACATCCCAGTCCGAGTGATCAAAACAATCTTGAAGAGTGGATTCGGATTGGTCAGACAAACGTTGAATAGTCCTCACCACAGGTGCTTCCTGTTTGAGTTTCTGCCTATTAGGAAGGGATGAGCAAGATGGAATAATGGTCGAGGGTTTTAGCAGCACGAGTACAGCAATCAATATGTTGATAGAATTTTGGGAGCATTTGTTTGTTCAAATCCCCATCTACAATAAATGCATCCTCAGGATATGTCTTTTCCAGTTTGCATAAAGTCCAGTGAAGTTCTTTGAGGTCCGTCGTGGTATCCGCTTGGGGGGGGGGGGCAATGTAGACCGCTGTGGCTATAATTTACGAAAATTCTCTCGGGAGATAGTACGGTCAGCATTTAATTGTGAGATATTTTAGGTCGGGTGAACAGAAGGACTTGAGTTCCTGTATGTTATCACAGTTACACCATAAGCGTTAATCATAAAACATACACCTCCACCCTTCTGCTTCCCAGAGTGATGTTTGCTCCTGTCGGCGCGATATACTGAGAACCCAGCTGGCTTTACAGAGTCAGACAGTATATCTCGAGAGGGCCATGTTTCCGTGAAGCAGAGTATGTTACAATCCCTGGTGTCCCTCTGAAAAGCAACATTCGCCTTGAGCTCATCAATTTTATTAACCAGAGATTGGACATTAGCGAGTAAAATACTCGGGAGCGGTGGGTGGTGTGCACGCTTCCTGAGTCGGACCAGAAGACTGCCTCGGGTACCTCTCCTTCGCCGGCGTTGTTTTGGTTCAGCCTCTGGAATAAGTTTGATTGTCTCGGGAGTGTAAACAAAGGATCCACTCCAGGGAAGTCGTAAACCTGGTTGTAATGCGTGAAGTTCTGGTGAGTTACCGCCGCTCTAATATCCAATAGTTCTTCCCGGCTGTATGTAATGACACAAAACAATTCCTGAGCTAATAATGTAAAAAAAAAATGTTTACATAAACAACAAAATACTGCAGAATTGCTTAAAAGCTAGTCGCGATGCTGCCATCTCCGTCGGTGCCATAATTTCTTCAAAGACATTACCTTGATGAACCATGTGAAGTTTGCCATTGATATCTTAAAAAACAAGGAAACTATTAACAACAAACTTTTTTGACTATGTAACGCTAATGCTTAAAATAAGCATAACAAATATTTTCTCATGGACCGAAAGTCAGATTCACTCCAAGTTTGGTCTTTGGAATCATCACAATAGTCCCTAAAGAGTTTGAGAAAATAACATTGATGCATTCAACGACACAATGGTAAAGCTAGCGTGGCGAGGCGGAATACAATGTCCCGCCCTTTTACATTTTGAGCATGTTAGCGTATGTGCTTATATACCAGTAGATGCATATAAGTACATATGCTAACATGCTCAAAATGTTAAATATTCCGCGGCGGGACATTGTATTCCACCTCGCCACGCTAGCTTTACCATTGTCTCAGCACTAGCAAGCAAATTAGGTAGTGATAGGTATCAACACTCCAATCCACCTTCGATTGTTCAGGCACACTGCGATGTAGCAGAGTATTTGCATAAAGATCAGCTTTCCCCAACTTTGGTCCCACACGGTTCACGTCCCTTGCCCATGCTCGCTCAGCCCAACGGCCCCACTGACCACTTTGCTTCCTTTCATTGGAAATTAGTGGGACTCCGTGGCTTCATCACCCCCAATTGAACCAGTTAAGACATACCGTTAGCTCGACTGCTTCTCGACTCGGGAGCTCATCGGGGCTTTAGGAGCCAGCAGGCTCTAATTTGGAGTGTTCCATCTGAGATTTCAATTAACATGGTAATGCTTTCACTGATTACACATAAAGGAAGTTCCTACATAATAGTGCTCGCTTTGTTATCCAACTGATCTTATGTCCTTTCTGTCATCCTGTGAACCCCGTTCATTGTTGCTCGCAGCTATATTTATTATTATTATTTCTCAGAGCTCTGTGTTTTTGCCCTCCCTTGGCAGCATCACACACATGCGCACACACATTTCCCCCTCCCCTTGCACAGAGATACCCCGGGCACGCATGGAAGGCAGGCAGATTATTTCTTTAGAGCCTATCATTTAATTTAGCTTTTTGCCCGTAACTAAGTTAAATCGATGACGGCAGCAGTTCTAGGCCTCATGATGCCGGGGCGTCATGATTTAAGGTTTACACTGTTTCCCAAATGGCGCCCTATTCCCTACTACAAAGGGAATAGAGTGCCAATTGGGGTGTAGACTTAGACACAGCAGCATTGCATGAATGTATAATCCTGCAGCAACAGGAATATAATTAATGGCAATTTTTGTAGAGGTTGATACATTTTTCATATGGGAAAAATGAAGTCTGAAATTTCAAATAAAAACTTCCCGAATACTTTTTTATTTAAACCTAAAAATGTAAGGAATGATGCTGGAGATGAGAAGCAGGTACGGGGAGTTTCATCGGGAACAGACCTAGAACAAGACAGGAACAGCGTCAGCACACGGGTAACACGGACATATGACAAACAATGCAGCAGCGGGGAACTGACAAGTATAAGGGAGTATCGCTGATGCGGGTGACGAGGGAAGGCAGGTGTGCGTAAAATGATGGCGGCAGGAGTGCGTAATGCAGGGCAGACGGGGGAAGAGCGGGAGCACGGGTGACACAAATACACTACACTTTTAAAATGTCCTGCATTTTATGTCCTGCAGGTGGTCAACTGAAGATCCCATATCTGTATTTCTTCACAGCTCTCTCTGGTACAGACATTACTCTCTAGCAGTTCAGCTCCATATCGCCTGGTCCCAGATCTGTTTGTGCTGTTTTTCCAACTCTTAGTGATATGGGACTAGGGTCCATAATCAGGTCTAGGATATGTTTTGCTATTTAGATCATGATGAATAAGATTACATGGACAGGGGGGGGATCTGATCCTAGATAATCACTCCTACTCTAAGATACTTTGTGAATATGGGTTCAGAGAGCTGAACTGCTAAAGAGCCATGTCTGTACAAGAGAGAGCTGTGAAGATATATGGTCTTCATCCCAAATGGCACCCTATTCCCTACATAGTGCACTACTTTTGACTAGGGCCTATAGAGTAGCACTTTATATTGAAAATGATACAGGGAATATGGTGCCATTTGGGATGCAGCCACGGTCTGTTCTTTGAAGTTATTATTATGGTCTGTACTCTGTAGGCTACTGTCTGGGGGAGTTTCTTCATATACATTTCTGAGGTGAACCTTCACCTCAGCTGTTGGTGGGAAGAAAGTCCACTTTATCAGCAGGTTTGCGTTGGCAGAGGTTGCAAACTCTGCAAGTTTATAGCGATTTTAAAAATCACCGCTTGGCAAGAACCTAGTTGAGATAAGTAGTCTTTGTACCAATTGGACAGTGTGTGTGTGTGTGTGTGTGTGCGTGTGAGAGAGTGCGTGCGTGTATCTGTGCCAGAGAAAGCTCTCTCTACCCAAACACTTGATGTCACTCACTATCCGAGCGGGAGCATCTTGTGTTACCAGCTACTCACAAAGCAAATAACGGCCTCACTGTTGTCGGCCCTGTCGATACCTCAACTGGCCCTCAGAGAGACAGAATGGCCCATCGTACAGGATCCCTGCAGCTCTTTTCAAAGCCATTCTTCCCCCCCTTCTCCCTCTCTCATGCTCTCCCTCTCTCTCTCTCTCTGGCTGTATAGGGTCCCTGTAAAAGCATGTAACTCTAGACTCTGATAAAAGCACCGTGTTATTGGGTTATCGAATGGGGAGGACGGAGAAGTAGGGGAGTCGTTTCAGCTGTCCACCGTGGACGAACTGGGTGCTGCTGGGATTTTGAAAACGAAGGGGATTGGTAGGGGTTGGGGGGGTCATGGGTTGTTTTTGTGTCAATGTGTTATTTGACTCCCTATTCACATTAAAGAACTCTCCCTCTGTCTGAGCCTCTCTCCATTCCCCCTCCCTCTGGAAGACAGCTTTCAGAATTGGATTACAGAGACTGAATGGGATTTGTTCCCCCTTCGATGTGTTTTTGTTCAGACCCCCCTCCTGTGTGTGTCTGAATCTCTTCCAGGCAGCCATGCCCTCATTAACAGGGTAAATATATGCATGTTGTCTCCATTGTCTGGGACTGAACATCCCTCTTAGAGGAATAATGACAATGCTTGTTGTGTTGTGATCACAGTCAATGAACCCTTGTTCTGCCCTGTTGACCGAATCTGAAAGTTGCCCTATTCTCTACATGCCCTTCTAGACCCTAATGCATATTATTATATAGACCTAATCCTTGAACAGAGAAGGAAGGAGGAAGAAGGAGGCCTTGTCTAGTTAAATAAAATAAATAAAAGAACAAGTCAGTTAAGAACAAATTCTTATTTACAATGACGGCCTACCCCGGTCAAACCCTAACCCAGACCATCCTGGGACCGAATCTGAAAGTGGCAAGATTCTGTACTGCAGGGCCTGTATTCATAAAGCTTCTCAGGATAGTTGTCCTGATCTAGGATCAGTTTTGCTTTTTAAATCATAATGAATATTATTATATGGACCTGATCCTAGATTAGCAGGATTAGCCGAGGACGAAATCTGAAAGTGGCTGGTTCTCTACTGTGGGTCTGGAGGAAACAAAATCCAGTGATTCGCTCACAGGGCCAACAGACTAGACAGGATTTGACAGGTGAACCCAAAGCAAGCGCCGTGTCTCCAATGGCTACCTATCCATAGGGCTCTGGTCAACAGTAGTGCACTAGGAAATAGGGTGCCATTTGGGACACAAATGAGAATTCAGTAAAGAATATTGTATATTGTACCAGTTTTGTTCTAAATCCCCACACAAGAATATTCCTCACTGGAAAAGAAAGTTATTTTAATTGAATAAGATTTTTCTATTATTGACAGTATCTACGATATTATCTGTACTATCTGTTGTGCCGTCTGTCTCACTCCTGTGAGAATGTGCATGGTTAATTTGATTAGCATGACTCTTTTCCCTGACAGACTTCCACTGCTCTCTCTCTCGTTCACTCTCCCCCTTTCTCGCTCTCTCTGTCCCTCTCTTACTCTCTCTCGGTGTGGGTAGGGTGAAATGGATGGAGGAGGGATTATACAGCTGTAACTATCGTGCAAATTTGCGATTGCTTTTTAAATAATATTGCATTACTGTCGTTGAGGCTGTGTTTTAGCCAAGCCTACTCTGGCAGATTAATTTGGTAGCGGCACAGGGATTACCCCAACATGACTTGTCACAATCATGTTTTTGGTTATATTTCACATCAGTCACTTGCCTGACTGGCTGACACACACACACACATGCACGCACACACACTCTTGCCTGACAGTGTGATGATGTCTCACTTTCATATCTCTCTCTATCTCATCCAATCATGTTCTTTTACTATCTGGACTGTGTTTTCTCGTTCTCTCATCAGATCCCTTCATCTATCTCATCAGATCTCTCTCTCCCTCCATCTCATCAGATCCCTTCATCTCTCTCTCTCTCCCTCTTCATCAGAGTCGTCTTAAGGTCTTTAAAAAAAAAAGTGGTGAGAAACCTATTATGAACGTGTGTGGTGTCTAAGTGTGTTTATTATTTGAGGCGGCACAGTGAGATGACTAATGCTGAGTAATACAGACTGTTAATGTGGTTGGAAAGTCTTAAGCAGCCCTTTGGCACATAAGAGATGGGGAAAAAGTTATTGAAACATTTACACACACAGACAATGCACACGCAATCGCGCACCTTGGCCGTGTCCAAACTATGTCTATTACTTACTAAAACAACATGCGGTGTAATAATTGTACTACATACTATTTAGAATGTTCCATTTAGTTCAAACGAATGCAGTAAGCAAAAAATATCAACATACTAGGCTCACCTCACAGTAGGCTGCTGAACAGCTCATAATAACATCCAAGATGACTGGATGTTACATTTCAAGAACCCTCCCCCCACAAGCCTGTATGACGGGTGCAGGGTTTTTTCCCCCTTGTCTCCATTCATAAACATTTTATTTTATTTAACTAGGCAAGTCAGTTAAGAACAAATTCTTATTTTACAATGACGTTTTACCCCGGCCAAACCCTCCCCTAACCCAGACGATGCTGTGCCAATTGTGCGCCGCCCTATGGGACTCCCGATCACGGCCTGTTGTGACACAATGCCTTAGACCGCTGCGCCACTTGGGAGCCATGGCTGGTCTTTGCTAATGTTACCAACTAAAATATCGAGAAGATGAACCATTATTTGGTTTTTGTAAAGACCCCAAAATACAGAGGAAGTGGGAGAACCTATTTAGGTAAGTAAATACCTTTTTTAAACGTAAAAAAAAATCTATGTAGCTAACTACAGTAGGCCACTTTGTAGGCTAACTCAACTGAGCTTCTAGCTAGCTAATTTTAGACACTGTTTAGCTAAGTGAATTAAATATCAGCTAGCTAACTTCCTATTAGCTAGCTATCTTGGGGTAATCATTGTAAATTAAAGTCATTCTATAAATGCATTTGTAGATAACAGCCATGGAAGAGGGTGAAATTAGAGCTCCAGCTGTCATATATCGTATATACCGAGAGAGTGTAGACTCCTGGATAGGGCAGAGTACTTTGTGTGACGACATTGTGAAGAGATTCTCCAGTTCCTGTCCATAGAGGGTTAAACTTTGAGGACAGAGAGATAATAGCAACATAATATTCAGTGCTGTCAAATTGAGGATATCGAAGCCAGTTTCTTTATGTTGTTTTCTGTCCTCAGATATGGAAAGCCTGTTTGCAGATGAAGAGAAATATCCCAAGATACTACGCCTATATCGTATATACCGTGGGTTATATCTGTAGGCCTACCTACAGTATGTTAGCAAATGTTGTACACGAAAAATACAGTTAAACATCACACACAATGTATAAACCAATTACAATTGGAGCAGGCCAACCCTGCTGGAGGTCTGCTGGCCCAGCAATAACACACCTGATTCAACTAATCAAATCTAATGAGTTGATAATCAAGTGTACGTTTGCTGGGCTGGTAGAGAAGTCTGCTGACCCAGAAGATCAGGGATCAGCGGAGAAAAGTTGGCCACCGCTGCAATGGAGTTTTTTTTTGGTTCACCTGAAATGGATGCTTTGGTAATAAGCCTACCTGTTACTACTCAATTATCGATTGTTGTAAAGTCTAAGATGACCAATCTTTACATAAGAGTTGACTTATCTGTACATGTTTTAAGTGATGAAGTGTTGATTCTTTGAAGTGAAGTGTTTAAACTTGTTTTAATTGTTGAACTATTATTCAAAATGAACTAGTGTCCATGTTGATTAGAGGGGAAGTGGTTTTGTCTCTGTCTGTGTTTGTGTTGTATTCTCAAATGAACAGTTCCTTTTTGTTAAGTTGTAAGATCTTCAATCTGTTTTATTTGATTGTCACTCTCTCAGTATGTCAGCTATGTGACTCCATTTTGCAGCTTATCATAGGGCATACATCACCAATGCAGCCGTAGGCCTACAGTATGATGGCATTACTGGACTTATGAGCATCTGTCGTCTGAAGCAGAGAATAGCTAAACTCACATGGTTCACATGTTGAGCTAGCTATATGTTCTCAATTTAAATTCATAAAAGTAGACAATGTATGCTGCAAACATATCCGATTTTGTACATGCCTTTTAAGTGTTGGCACCAAATTGTTTAGTGCAAATCCACAGTATTAAAGGTACAGTGTGAAAATAAGGATATGACAATTAGGCTACAGGATATGAGCATTACAGGTAGCATTTTATGAGGTTCAATTTAATACATTTTCATTTTAGCAATATTGCTTGCAAAGTATTTGCAGTTGTTCCCATAAATATAAAGCATGTTTGCTATATGTATCAATGACGCTGGATAAGCTAGCGACTGGGCTAACACAGCTAACCTTTTAGGTCATTAATATGCTGTTTTTATGAACATTTTGTTGGCTTTATAATCGTGAGAGAAATTGAACTCGCTAGTCAGTTATACCTATTACCTAGGTAGCTCTGTCTCCCGAGTGAGCGGTCACTACAAACCCGGGTTTGACCCCGGGCTGTATCACAACTACTGTGATTAGGAGTCCCATAGGGCGTGCACAATTGGACCAGCATCGTTCGGGTTTGGCCGGAGGGGGGGGCTTTACAAGTAAGCCATCATTGTAAATACGAATTTGTTCTTAACTGACTTGCCTAGGTTAAATAACAAATTGAAAGGTTTGTTGATTTTTCTCAAAAAAAACGAATTGTTGCCTAGCTACTTAATGTCCCTCATGCTAGCCTTTACAGCCACATATCACAAGAGAAACGTACAAATTAATATTATCGATATGGCCAGCATTGTAGACCATTTCTCCCCTCTTGATGCAGATTTAACTCATCTCGAAATAACAGAGAAATACTGTGAAAACCAGCGTGCTGCAAACGCTAACAAAAAGGTTTTGTCCTCACGCACTGCAGCGCCAACTGCACCAATCTGCTGAGCAGGATTAGAGCTCCGCCCCAAGCATGGCATTTGATTGGGTTGACGTTTGCGAGGCGTCACTGATTTCTGCCGCGTTCAAAACAAAACTCATTTGACGTCAATGATTTTCAGGTCGGAAAGTGGGAGCTCTAGAAAGAGGCCGGAGTTGTAATTCTAAATTGGATGACCGTTAAAACGATTTTACCCAGTAGGAGCTCGTGGTTTTGAACGCTCGGAAGTCGGATATTTCCGAGTTCCCAGTTGTTTTCAACGCGGCACTACACCGGGTTCTGATCCTCTTCAGCTGATTTCTACCATGGGACTTCCCCAGGCTTCCGGTTATAGGAAAGCCTGGTTCACGACAAGGATCACCCATCTAATGTGCAATTGCGTTGTTTCCTGCCATTAGTTCAGCTAGCGCATCCCCTTATCTAAAAATAAACTGTTGTCAAACAGGCAGTGCTATTATGAGTCCTTGGGACGTCCTACCCTAATGCCACGTTCAAACACTGGGAACTCGGAAATCAATTCAAAGGGCTTTATTGGCATAAGAAACGTATTGTAATGACCTGGCTAGATTATAAATGAGCACATCCAGACAGAAGATTGCGTTAATACATTTCTGGTTTATTAACCAAACTCAACACAGGCTATTGTCTGGCCTTAGCCCACGCCAAATAAACAAAGGAAAACAGTGACCCATCACTTGTTAAGACCAGATGTAAAGAGAGAGAACAATGGCTAAGCATGGTCTTAAATTTGTGGTGCCCCCCCCCCCCCCCCCCCCCCCCCATGAATGGCACCCTATCCCCCATGTAATGCACTATATAGGGAATAGGGTGCCATTCAGGACGCTCCGAATAGCCAGAACAGCTGCAGTAGCACATCCTCATCCCCCCCAACCCTTGTATTGAATTTGATGTGAGCAATGTTCATGTCCTTGCTATCAGTCAGAGTGAGAGACTTCTACCCCAGCGTTCAGACTGAATAACATCAGTTTCCTTTTATTTCATACTTCACACTGTGTGTGAGTGCGTGCGACGTGTGTGTGCTCGGGGCTCTCTCTGTCAGCTCCAGCTGACTAATTAATAACCGGCTAGATGGGTTTGGTTTCTCAGCCGCTGTCTGTGTGTGTGTTTGTGTGTGCGTGCCAAGCACGAAGCATCAAGCTGGTTATTTTTCCAGTCAGTGGATATGGAGCCCAGAGTGATCTACTGGCAGGGAAGGGGAAGAGAGTGTGTGAGTCCCAGATGCCACCCTATTCCCTAAATAGTGCACTACTTTTGACCGGTGGCCATTTGAGACACAGCAGGTTCTGGTTCTGTCCTGTCATGGCACAAACCCGGGGAAAGTTTACTGTTGGACACATAACATTGTTATTAACATCTGGGTCTGACTGGAGGTTACTTGGTGGATGGAGAAAAACTTTGATTGTTCTAAAATAAAAAGAGACTGTATACAACGACATATACTTTTGTTCCATTCAAATGTCATATCTTATCCATATGCTGTTACATTTGCCCATGGCATCCTAATTGGCTAAGAAAAACATATTCAATACTAATAACTAACTTACAGGTGAAGGTCAGAAATCATTAGGCTGTTGAATGTACATACAGTTGAAGTCGGAAGTTTAAATACACCTTAGCCAAATACATTTAAACTCAGTTTTTCACAATTCCTGACATTTAATTAGAGTAAAAAATCCCTGTTTTAGGTCAGTTAGGATGACCATTTTATTTTAAGAATGTGAAATGTAGAATAATAGTAGAGAGAATGATTTATTCCAGTTTTTATTTCTTTCATCAGATTCCCAGTAGGTCAGATGTTTACACTCAACAAATGTTCTATAGGATTGAGGTCAGGGCTTTGTAATGGTCACTCCAATACCTTGACTTTGTTGTCCTTAAGCCATTTTGCCACAACTTTGGAAGTATGCTTGGGGTCATTGTCCATTTGGAAGATCCATTTGTGACCAAACTTTAACTTCCTGACTGATGTCTTGAGATGTTGCTTCAATATATCCACATCATTTTCCTCCCTCATGACACCATCTATTTTGTGAAGTGCACCAGTCCCTCCTGCAGCAAAGCACCCCCACAACATGATGCCACCACCCCCGTGCTTCACGGTTAGGATGGTGTTCTTTGGCTTGCAAGCCTCCCCCTTTTTCCTCCAAACATAACGATGGTCATTATGGCTAAACAGTTATATTTGTGTTTCATCAGACCAGAGGACATTTCTCCAAAAAGTATGATCTTTGTCCCCATGTGCAGTTGCAAACCGTAGTCTGGCTTTTTTATGGCAGTTTTGGAGCAGTGGCTTCTTCCTTGCTGAGCGGCCTTTCAGGTTATGTCGATATAGGACTCATTTTACTGTGGATATAGATACTTTTGTACCCGTTTCCTCCAGCATCTTCACAAGGTCTTTTGCTGTTGTTCTGGGATTGATTTGCACTTCTCGAACCAAAGTACGTTCATCTCTAGGAGACAGAACGCGTCTCCTTCCTGAGCGGTATGACGGCTGCATGGTCCCATGGTGTTTATACTTGTGTCCTTTTGTTTGTACTGATGAACGTGGTACCTTCAGGTGTTTGGAAATTGCTCCCAAGGATGAACCAGACTTGTGGAGGTCTACCATTTTTTTCTGAGGTCTTGGCTGATTTCTTTTGATTTTCCCATGATGTCAAGCAAAGAGGCACTGAGTTTGAAGGTAGGCCTTGAAATACATCCACAGGTACACCTCCAATTGACTCAAATTATGTCAATTAGCCTATCAGAAGCTTCTAAAGCCATGATTTTCTGGAATTTTCCAAGTTGTTTAAAGGCACAGTCAACTTAGTGTATGTAAACGTCTGACCCACTGGAATTGTGATACAGTATATTATAAGTGAAATAATCTGTCTGTAAACAATTGTTGGAAGAATTACTTGTGTCATGCACAAAGTAGATTTCCTAACCGACATGCCAAAACGAGACATTTGTAGAGTGGTTGAAAAACGAGTTTTAATGACTCCAACCTAAGTGTATGTAAACTTCCGACTTCAACTGTATACTTTATATATTCTAGCTATAACAATAACATTTATACCATACGTGTCTTAAATGTGGTATATTGCGACCTCCAGCGGATGAATGAGGGATTACAATGTGTAATCTACCCATTACGCACCTATCTATGTCTCCAAAACCTCAATGTGCGCCGCGCTGCGCTCGACTAGTGCTGCATCCCTTTTTAGGACACGACTTTTCCCAATCCCCTGCAGTACTATGCATAATCAACTTCAGATGTGTGTACACATTTTTAAAGACATATATGCGTCCAGAAATGAAAACTAACGCATGCATTATTACAATTTGGATGTCCACCCATCCTTATGTTACCTCACCTCTCCGAATTAACAACTAGACAACAACTACATATATTTAAAATTAGTAGAGGAAGATACTAATCATCTTTATCTTTATTGAAGTCATCATTATACAAATTGGATGCAAAAGCCGACCGCCTACATTTAAAAGGAGTACAGGCACATTCTCTAGGTGTAGGACACAAAATACTTGGTTTATATTTTACTAGTTCTATAAAATGTGAACAAGGAGGGGAGAGAGAGAGCGAGTGGTTTGAGCGGACCTTTGGGGAAACAGTCCGTCCGTGGGGGGATTGGAACACAATCACTACAGAACTTCTCAC
This sequence comes from Oncorhynchus mykiss, assembly GCF_013265735.2. Classification (NCBI taxonomy): domain Eukaryota; kingdom Metazoa; phylum Chordata; class Actinopteri; order Salmoniformes; family Salmonidae; genus Oncorhynchus; species Oncorhynchus mykiss. Next base: position 42,006,340 of record NC_048585.1, read on the forward strand.
GCTATGATACAACGGCGCATTCCCGAAAAGACCATTCACAGCATGGCACTCACTGAAAGAGAGACTTTCGCCAAAGGGCAAATGTTGCGGTTATCTGTATCCCCAAATCCCATGGATTTTTAACTGAACAGGAAAAAACACCCAACGAACATCAAGTTAAGCATCTTAAGAAGAATATAAAAAATAGGATAGCAGAGGTAAGTAATTAAATGTAAGTATGTGGGGGCACCTTTGAACTGCTCTTTCGAAATCACCTGAAGTGCCATTTATGCCTGTTTATTGTCAGACCTATCGTTACGAAAGAGAAGTTACGGGGAATTGGTAATTACTCGAACTTACTCAGTCGGAACTGCCACGCGCATCATCATGGGGGTGTAATTATATTGTTCATTATTTTTCTTCCTCGCTCTCAAGAACCGTTCCTTCCCCAATCTTCATGCCCGGAAACTTAAAGTCGCGTTGGCGGTAATTGTTTTGGTGGACACTGGACAGTAGGCTACCTCTCAGCTATTTTCAGTAATTTATGCACACTTTGTGTCTAACTTTATCTATTCCAGGCCACTATAATCATCTATGAGTCATGTACAATAATTGTTGGTTGTTTTTTGCTATTATTGTTGTCACATTACGAAAATAGCTGTCTGATGGCACACACAGGTATGGAGCTTCAGACCTGTATCCTTGTCTATTTGATAATAAACTATATATACAAAAGTATGTGGACACCCCTTCAAATGAGTGGATTTGGCTATTTCAGCCACACCGTTGCTGACAGGTGTATAAAATCGAGCACATAGCCATGCAATCTCCATAGACAAACATTGTCAGTAGAATGGCCTTACTGAAGAGCTCAGTGACTTTCAACATGTCACCGTCAAAGGAGGCCACTTTTCCAACAACTCTGGAGCAGTGGAAACTTGTTATCTGGAGTGATGAATCATGCTTCACCATCTGGCAGTCTTACGGTGTTTCCCTGATGCCAGGAAAACGCTACCTGCCCGAATGCATAGCGCCAACTGTAAAGTTTTGGTGGTGGAGGTCTGGGGCTGTTTTTCATGGTTTAGGCTCCTTAGTTCCAGTGAAGGGAAATGTTAACGCTACAGCTTACAATTACATTCTTGATGATTCTGTTCTCCCAACTTTGTGGCAACAGTTTGGGGAAGGCCCTTTCCTGTTTCAGCATGACAACACCCCCGTGCACAAAGCAAGGTCCATACAGAAATGGTTTGTCGAGATCGACGTGGAAGAACTTGACAGGTCTGCACAGAGCCCTGACCTCAACCCCTTCGAACACCTTTGGGATGAATTGGAACGCCGCCTGCGAGCCAGGCCTAACTGCCCCAACATCCATGTCCAAACTCACTAATGGTCGTGGCTTGATGGAAGCAAGTCCCCGCAGCAATGTTCCAACATCTAGTGGAAAGTCTCCCCAGAAGAGTGGAGGCTGTTATAGCAGCAAAGGGGGAACCAACTCCATATTAATGCCCATGTTTTTGGAATGAGATGTTTGACGAGCAGGTGTCCACATACTTTTGGTAATGTAGTGTACATGTAGAAGTATAAGGAAATGGCCAAATTTAAGCAATCTGTTCTGGATTGGTAACCAAATAAAACAGGACTGTTATTCTATGGTATCACTCATTAAAATAGTGTGTGTTACATTGAAAACAAACAACCAACAGTGATATTTTGGACGTCCGCTGTTCAGGGACATTCAGCAGGTGAAATTGAAATTGAATTGTATTTAACCTCTGGCTTCCTGTGGACTGATTTTGTGCAACCCAATACAATTGAAAGCAACATTAGTATATGTAAATATACCCGCGTTGCTAAAAAATAGCTATGGAATAGCGTGCCCATCCCAAATGCCTCTACTTTTGACCAGGATCTATAGGGCTGGTGCTATATAGGAGCCATTCCATTCAGACTGGCTATTGTCTCTGTTCACCGGGTACCTCAGATTGTGATTTCACACGATTGGATTGTTATATAAGTTTAGCAGAGTGCCATCCTCCTCTCATCCATCCTGCCTGTCTGCGTAGGAGGGCCTCTACTGTTCCACCTCTCCTTTCTATCGTTGCTGTAAAAATCCATGTACATTTGATGTGCTTGAAAAGGTTTTACTCTGCTCTGCATCATGGTGTGAAACATCACTCTGACCAAAAAAAAAGTCATTTTGAAATCAAGTTAATACACTATAATTGATCGATATTGAGCATCTGTCACAACGTATTTTTGTCATATGGAGAATGAATGTGCGGGTTGATGTTATGTTAATATATGGAGAGGCATGTCAACCCCTAGAGTCCCTGTGTGTGTGTGTGTGTGTGTATTGGGGGAGGATGGGGCTTGATCCCAGCCTGTTTTGAGGGGGTGGAGTGTGAGTGTGATAGCAGTGTGAAAAGGCATAATGCTGATCTCTCTCTCTCTCTCGCTCGCTCGCTCTCTCTCTCTCACACACACACACACACACACACACACACACTACAAGTGGTGCCTCCATGAACACTCTAGTGTACTGTACTCTGCTGTACTCTGACTAACACACAGTATGGCAACCCCACAGTCACCTACTGATGACATCATCATAGCCATGGCTGATGTCACACCTACCACTGTAGTTGGAGAGCCAATGACTGACTTTTTTTTAAAGTCCCAGTGCAGATTTTCCACATTATGAGGTTAAAATAATATTGTGAAAATTATGATAATTCCCTTTTAGTGTAAGAGCTATTTGAAAAGATCACCTGAAATGTCTGCCTGTTTTGGTGGGGTGGAGTTTTGGCCTGCCTTGTGACATCACCAGTCAGTAAAGTAGTTAGTAGACCAATAAGGAAGGGAGTTCCAAAACGCTCTGCTAATAACAGCTAGTTTTCAGTTTTCCCCTCCCCACTCAGACCACTCCCAGACAGTCATAGCAAAATTCTTGTGTGAGAAATGTCTCTGCTCAGAAGCTTTGTTTCTTTTTTTTTTACCATTTTAATTGGAAACAATCACAGTAAGGTACTTAATTGTGTCCCAGAAATGATTTGATATTGAGCTAAAAACGGCTACATTGGACATTTTTAACCTTTCTTTAACCAAGAAGTCCCATTATCAAGGGAGACCAGGCCAAAAAGTGCATCTCAATAAAAAACACAGATCATTCAACAGGGTGAATGAGGGAGGTTACAAAATGTTCATACATTCTCACTTTCTAGTGCTTTTCCTATCTCTATTCCTCTGTACATTTATTTTCCAAAAAATCATTACTATTTCTGCGAGGACTGAAACTTTCCTAATATGTCCTGAAAAGCAATTTTGAAAAATGATTTGTTTCAGATAAATATAATATTCACTCTCACTCCACATCAAGTCAAAATCATGTGACATTATCCTACAGTCCATTTTTTTGTTGTTTTATTGTTCCAAGTGCTTTAGAGCCCATCCCTGTCCATCACAGTATTATTAATTGACTAAGTCATAAGATAGAGGTCTGAACATCCATTAACTGTGAGTTTTGAGATATGTCCACCCATCACTTAGTGACACATAACTTTATCTCAAGGGGTCTGTTGGCTATTTTCTCCCTCTCTTAACACAAGCGTCAGCCAGGCAGCCTGGTCCGTTCTGAGCGCTAAGTAAGAGGGGGAGGGGGGTTTGTAATGACTGCATATGGGGCTGTCGTCACTGATCCAGGACCCGTTTATAACTACAAGTGCCTCAGCCCTGTCCTAGGCCCTTGGATGGAGAAAAAGCTAACCTGATCATAGATCAGTGCACCGGGAAAATGTATCGTCTACACACCATAATCTGTTATGAGCTTCTCTTGATCAAAAACATTGACACACCTACTCACTCAACTAGTCTCGCTCACTCGTTCACTCAAACACAGATAACGATAATAGATGTTAGCCAGCTATCAATGAAGATTTAAAACTGTTGATCTGATGAGATACGCTGAGATGGAGTTGGGTACTTATCATCACAATGCCTGGTTGGTCTGAATCACTGTCCTAGCCGTTGGCCATTTCAGGTCTAAAATTATGAATATTCACAGTTATGCTAGCAGGTCTTCTCTCCTTGCTACTTCTCCCACAGCCTAAGGGATGGTCTGACTCACTCTGCTACTGCTGCCTGCCTCCCTATCGCTCTCTCTCTCTCTCTCTCTAAATTACAGAAAAGTCCATGTTACAAGAAATGGAAAACAAGACAAATAAATTAAATGATCTTCGTAGAGGTATTGCATATGAGCGCCCCTCCTCACTCTCTCTTTCTTTCTCGCCTGTCACTCTTCCCTTAAACTCCCCAACAACAGCTCTATATTTCAGGCACTCAAAACAGACACCTGTCTGACGGACCCCTTTCCCCCCCCTACTCTCCTCACATACACACACAGCGGAGTCACACATATGGCTTTGACTTAATTGGCTAGAAAGTGATGACATCCAATGACACCCGATCTAAAGATGGGCAATTCCACGGTAACGGAATTGCGCTGAGACTCAGATGTGTCACTTTAAATGTATGCCAAACAAAGAACATTTGACAAAAACACATTTACTAGAAGAATGTTTGTAAAATTTCCCTCTGCTTTTTGAGTCCACCTTTTCCAAAAAACTATCTGCTCCGAATGAAGATTCAACAATGTCTGCAGATAGAATGATATGATATGACGTGACACCTTGACTTGAGCATTGAGCCTTTTGTTATTGAACGACAGTAAGTGAAGGGGATTTACATCCAGTCATGGAATTGCGGTAACAGAATTTCATCATGGGTCACTGATCTGTACTACACAGAAACACATATTTATGGATATGAATGTTATTCTCTTCTGTATCCTAAATATGTACACAAAAGTATAAATATGCAATATCCTCCTTTGCATATTTGAGTATTATTCTACACACGGGCTATTATTTTAATTAGCTTTGCCCCCAAACAAGACCAAATTTGGTTGGTCCAAAACTGAACCAATCATAGATGTCTATGTTTCACAAGTTTGGACAAAGTACAGCTCAGTAGAGTACAGCACAGAACAGTAGAGTTCAATAAAGTACAGTAGAGCATAGTACAGCAGAGTACAGTACATTAATGTCCTCAACTCTAGTGTGCTCAACTGTGTACTGAACTCTACTGTACAGAACTCGACTCTACTTTTCTTTCCTGTACTGAACTGTGCTGTACTGAACTATACTCTGCTTTTCTTAACAGTGTTGTACTGTGCTGTCCAAATTTGTAAAGCCATCTGTAGCCCATTCGATTGCAAAAATGTTTGATTTTTTGAATTTTAATCACTTAATAATTCATAAACAGAATTGATATCAGTAAAAACAGTAACTAATTGATAGGTCTACCTTTACTTTCATTATCGTCTCTCATGAGGGAGAGAAATTAGAAAAGATCTTAAAGATATGTGGGTTTTTGGTAACGGAATTTCAAGGTACCACACAATGTATCTTAAACTTACAGAAGGCAGAGCATTTCTCCAAAACGAAATCATAAGTGTTGATATTAGTTGGCAGGGATCTTCAACATTATTTGGTTTTGATGTATTTCTAATACGTTTTAAGACTTTTTTTTGTAAGATGCCTTTTCCATCCGTTTGACCAGAAATCAAAGCATTTGCTTTATTTTTATTTTATTTTTTGGGAAAGTGGTTGAAAAATGTATATGCCTTAATTTCTCAAATATAGACTCTTGCTTTCATTTGAGTCCCAAATTGATATGCTCTTATAAACCACATTGGTGCTCACGGGCCCATTTACATGAAAATGACCAGATATCATGTAGTATGTCCCTATTCTGACGAGCAGTTTCACTTTACCCTCTCCGTAGTCAACGGATGACTTCGCCATTATCATCCCCCAGACATTAGAAAGCCTGCATTGTTATTCAGAACGTATTCTCAGTCATCATAAATTAACATTATTCCAGAATCTACTGTTTACACTCCAAATGTCAGAGTTCCAGAATAATAAAACAAGGTACTTCTACCAGGTGCGTTCCACTCTATTCCAATACGCTGTAAATAATACTCAAGTGTCTCCCTCATCTTCTCCCTAACTGCCAACCGTATTCTCCATGCCTGACATTCACTGCCAGATTTTCTTATTCTCTCTCTTTCTTCCCTTCCTCTTCTCAGCCCCCTCGTTTCCTTTCCTCTCTCTCTCCTCCTTCGCTGTCACTGCTGCCTGCTGCTCACTTTCTCACTGTGGTGCCGTAGACAGACATGCGTCTCTTCTTGGTCTCTCCCGGTCTCCTTTTCAATCTATCGCTCCACTTCTTACATTCCCTCGCTTCCCCTGGGGGTCTCCCCTACCAGGCCTGCCGCGCTTTCATCCACGCGCTCTCTTTTCCTCCTCCCTCTTCAGACTCTGTCCCCCTCGCCTCTTCTCCCTCGTTAGCAAGCTAGATCTCTGCATACGGTACCAAACTGCTCTACAACATCATCCTGTCGACCTCTGTTGAAGAGTGGAAACCACTTTAAGTAGATTATATGCTTGTCATTGTTCTCTGTCAATCACATTTTCATATAGACCAGTTGGCTACCCCCTCCGAAAATCAAAAATGTAATATGGATGCCAATGTTTTGTTCTGGCTTTGTGCACACACATGTGCTCTACTTCCCGTCTGGGGCAGCATGGTGCCCATATTGCAAGGCTGATTAGATACACAAACAGGTGTGAAACACAGACTGGTGTGCGCGCGAGTGAGAACACGACATTGCAATCCATGTTTGGTTTTGATTTGGAGAGGGGGGTGTATCATGTAAAAACTGGATTAAATGGCATAGTCTTGTGACGGTGAGGCGTTCTTGTGCGCTTTTGAGTAAATTGTGTCATACCAACTTTTTAAAACTGTTCCAACTGTCATACCAACTTTTTAAACATTTCTAGTCTGGTTTTAAATATGCCTAAAAGTGCAACATGTTCCCAGAACTGTTTGTGCTTTTGCCTACTCCATTGTCATTGTTTTTGCATTAACATTCCATTAGGAGTTGAAAGCAGAAATAGACTGGCACCCAGGCTGAACAAGTGCCCAATTAGCTGTGTAATTAGAGGGAAATACTTTTTCTTCAGTTTGTGCATTTATTTTCGACTGCCTACTTTGTGTTTGTCATGTGACTGATGCTCCACTCTTGCACGTCTTCGTTCTACTATGAGGAGCGTCCGCTAACATGTGCGTTTATATCCGCGGTTGCTACCCTTTTTCCCGCAGGTTTTATCATTTTGGTTATGTGCACCCCTGTTTGTTGAGGCAATGTATTTCTACCTGGTTTTGCCGCTGTTCTGTAAACTCTGAAAATGATTTTGTTTTAATTGTAGCCTAGCCACTCCTGTTTATTTGACCTTTTCTGCCTAAAGGATTATTTATCCTAACCACTGCTACCATCACAACCATTAGTTTGTGAATGAAACCACAGTTTTTGCACTGTCATTATTCTTTCCCTTCCTGCCTGGACTCGTTCTTTAAATGTTATTTTTATTTAACTAAGCAAGTCAAGTTTTATTTACACTCACGGCCTGCCCCGGCCAAACCCCAACCCAGACGACGCTGGGCCAATTGTGCGCTGCCCTATGGGACTCCCAATCCCTGCCGGTGTTGTAATACAGCCTGGAATCGAACAAGGGCCTGTAGTGACGCCTCTAGCACTGATATGCAGTGCCTTAGACCGCTGCGCTAGTTTTCATTATAAAATGCTAGCGGCCATGACTGAAGCCAGGCAAACAAGAGTTGTCATATGGGTGTGGTTTTATGTTGACGTGTCATTCAATCACAACAAACAAGTGCAGTAGTGAATACAGCGAGGTAAAATAAACTAGCGTTTGCTTTGGGAGAGAACAAAGTTTTGAAGTTGAGGACTTCTCCCCTGACTCACCCATCTCAACATGGTCAGCTAATTCAGTTCTATGTGTAGGCTAAAGCGTGCGTTGACCATGTGTTTAACCAAGATGACAGCATCTTGCTAGCATAGCTTGGTGATAGCTGTTTTGTGTTGTTGTTGTTTTTTAACTTGGTGATGGCTGCAGCGGGCAATCCTATCTGGTTGTTATTTTTTCTGTCATCCGTTATGGCAAGAGCCAGTATCTGGAATGTGTTTCATAAAACACTCGTTTACAACGCCTTGCTACGAAAGTATCTTGCAAATTAGTTTAAACGTTTCATCAAAGACGGTAAAGTATGAAGCTAAAAGTGCTTCTCCAATAGAAATCCCCGATCACACTTGTAGGCGAGGTCATACCGACGAGGCTCGCTAAACTCATGCATAGAAAACGGTCTAACCGTCGTCTAGCGCCGAACTGCGCGTGTGCAGGCCGTCAAATCAAAGCCACTAATTCGATAAAAGTTGTTTTTGACAAAAATGAAAACGTGTCAGTTTGTCGCTTTCACAAGGTTGGAGTAATAACATGTTCAACTACTTAAGACATTGGCTCAAATTTCAAGACATTTCAAGATTTCAAGAAAATGAACAACTAAGGAATACTTTTTTTTCCTCAAACCCCGGCCTGGTCTGTTTCTCAAGCTTTCCTGGAAGTATGGGGTTAGGAACTCTGGTTTCATCACGCCATGTAAATACATATTACCGTGGAAATGATACAAACTACTGAGTGTTGAATGCCCGTGGTCTTCAATCAGCTCAAATGTCCAACAGCATAATATTCTATAATGTCGTGAACATTTTTTTTTTTTCATTTGTTTTGTATTCTATCAGAAGAAATACATACTTGACTTTCAGAAAAACATATTGGTCAAGCTCAGGCACTTAAATCCTAATAAATATAGGCAGGTTGTTCACACATGGACCATGGGCTATTTCACACCTGTTAGGGACATACACAAAACTATCTGAAAGTGTGTTAACAATGCATGTATATATCTAGAGTTAGATTTTCTAAGACATCAAATGTCCCTTACTTTATTCCGTTAATTTATTTTCTTCAAATAATTATAAATCAATGATTATTGAGCAAAACATGTTATTTTCAGAACCTGGGCTTGCTTCATGTGCATCACATTTTTTTGTAACAGAATTTGGTCAATATTTTTGCATATGTAGTTGACCCCTTCTATCTCTACAAATTACCACAAAGATATGCATAACATTTGATGGTATTGTTCAATTATGATTTTAAATGACTGACCTAACAGGGTGGGATAAAGCATAACAGGGTGGACAGCCACCCAGCCATTTTATGAACTTTGAAATCTGTGAAATGGTAAAAAAAAACAAAAAAACATTACATTTATAATTAGAACAACTTTCTATTTATTTAATTTCAGTTAAATGTTTTGTCTTTTTAAAAACATTGTCAACCTAAGTTTGTAAAACAACATAAAAACAGATTATTAAAACACGTGTATTAGAACAACATAGCTAGATGTAAAACAATTGGAATCTTTTTGAAAATCACTGTTAGTTAAAGTTGAATGACACTACTCATTTTGCTAAAAAATTCAAACTCCACGGTTCAAGCTTAATAAAATGGTTATTCAAAAAGTTTTCAACAGCATTTATAAAATATGTCATACATAAAAAGATACATTAACCTTTAAAAAGTTCCCCACTTCTTCCCTCTCACCTCCTTGCCACTTCACTCCCTTCCGAAACCCTTTCCACATCACCCCTCTCTCGCCTTTTCTCCACTCCTCCACATACTGCAAGTCCCTTTGCTCCAGTTGTAGCTCAATTGTTTCCAAAGTGGTCCTCCAAGTACACTTTTCCATTTGTACAGACCTTTTATTAAGTGCCTGTGGCGCTGGGATCAGGCATACTACCTGGTGGTCAGAGAACCAGCTGATGTCGTCGCGTTGGCTTGGCCAGAATATATGTTTTATTCCATTATGGTGCATGCACCTGGATGTTATCCTCCTCCACATCTGTTATGATTCCTGGGTATGGCTCATTGTCGTAGCACACCACATACCACTGACAGAAATGCTGAGAGTGAATGGCCTCTGGTCGCCTCGGCAGCTTCTAGAGTTGATATTGGATCCTTCGGCAGCTTCTAGAGTGGATATTGGAGCCTCGGCAGCTTCTAGAGTGGATATTGGAGATCTCCAGCTTCTAGAGTTGATATTGGAGATCGGCAGCTTCTAGAGTGGATATTGGAGCCTTCGGCAGCTTCTAGAGTGGATATTGGAGCCTAGGCAGCTTCTAGAGTGGATATTGGAGATCTCCAGCTTCTAGAGTTATTGGAGATCTCCAGCTTCTAGAGTGGATATTGGAGCCTCGGCAGCTTCTAGAGTGGATGTTGGCACCTCTGCAGCTTCTAGAGTGGATGTTGGTGCCTCGGCAGCTTCTAGAGTGGATATTGGGGCCTCGGCAGCTTCTAGAGTGGATATTGGGGCCTCGGCAGCTTTTAGAGTGGATATTGGAGCCTCGGCAGCTTCTAGAGTGGATATTGGTGCCTCGGCAGCTTCTAGAGTGGATATTGGGGCCTCGGCAGCTTCTAGAGTGGATATTGGAGCCTCGGCAGCTTCTAGAGTTGATATTGGGGCCTCGGCAGCTTCAAGCGTTGATATTGGAGCCTCGGCAGCTTCTAGAGTTGATATTGGAGCCTCGGCAGCTTCTAGAGTTGATATTGGAGCCTCGGCAGTTTCTAGAGTGAATATTGGGGCCTCTACAGCTTCTAGAGTTGTTTATTTTAACTCAAAGCAGGGACAGGCCATGACCCCTCATCTCTTTGGCAGAAACAGGTTATGTTTCTGTACTTGATGTGACCTGGCAACACACTTATCACTTGATGCATCTTCATTGTGCCTTTCACTGCAGTTTTTGGACGATAAACACCCACGGATGTAAAGGCTTCCCGTTGGTGCCGCAACCCAAAATGGCCTGAAGGTGCAAAAGAAAGAGTAGGAGATCGAGCCTTCCCCTGTGTAGATTCTTCCTTGGTTGTCAGCAAACTTTTTTTTTGCATTTTCTGTTTGTTTCGCGTGACCATTTGTTTCTTCTCTGTAGTCATGCGACTCACATCATCCCTTCTCGGATTCAGCAGATGCGCGGTTTCTCTTCGCCCACACAAAGGTACAAAGATCTCCATCCAATCCAGCCGTCTTCTTTTAAAAACCTAGAGTAGTCTGGGCGAGCCTTTGCAGTCGGTATTGCTTCACTATGTTCCCATTAGTTACTCTTGCAATCATCTGCCTCTTCTTTTCTTTTATGGTGTTGCAATATTTAGATCTAATGTTTCGACCAATGATGAGTGCAACAGAATGAATATTCTAATGGTTGGATGGACAGGATGATGTCTCAGCATGGCATTCACTTTTGAGTCTTTCTGGCCTTTTCTTCTCTCCATTTTTTTCCCTTAACACACCTCTCTCTCACTGACTCATCTGCTATCCTCCTTTTCCCTGTTTCTCTGACATCTGTCTCTCTTTCTCAAAATACTTTAGTATTTTCCCTGGGTCTGCATCACGGTGTGCTCGGTAACACCGCTGCATTTCAGGAGCCCTGAGCGATGATGCCATTCCCTAACAAATGCATGTAACCGTTTTAATATCTTATAACACACACACACACACACAGGAGGCTGCTGAGCGGAGGGCGGCTCACAATAATGGTTGGAATAGAGTGAATGGAATGGTATCAACCACATCGAAAACATGTTTGATGTGTTCAATACCATTCCATTTATTCTGTTCTAGCTATTACTATGAGCCTGTCCTCCCCAATTAAGGTGCCACCAGCCGGCTGTGATACACACATATATAGTTGCTAATTACATTACAATTTAATTATTATAATTTCATATACATTGCAATGACATATATCACATATGTCAGTAGTCCTATTCATTGTAATGTAATTAGAAACAAATGTATCTAAATATATATGTATTATATAAATATTGACATAAGTAATTCATTTTCTAGCTTTTTTGACTAAATTTCCACCCTGTTAGATGCATGCATATCCCTAATATGGAACTTAACAGGGTTCTAATTTGGAGGCTAAGTTAGCCATAGCATTGTGAGTGATCAAGATCCCGCTAGCATAATTGTTAACGCTGATCATTTTGTACTTTTCTGTCAAACATATTTTGAAATTCTAAAATTGAATAACATGTTCATCTAATGTAGCCTGACAGGGCAGAAATATTAGAGTGAGACATTGTTACGGGAATGATGTTCTCAATGTTCATAACCTAATTCAATTAAACTACTCGGTCTGCAACCCAGAATTTGTAAGATACTGGTTGAATTAAACAGACAGAGGCCCAGCTAAAATAGTCAAAATGTTTATTAACGAGAGCGCTGCTTCATTGTACAAAACCATTCATTTTATACTAGCTCCTTACGCACATACTTTCACACACAAACAGAAGGTATCCTGTTCACATACTGTCTCCCTACCCAACCGACATAGATTATGAAGACCGTGAGAAGCACTCCCTGTCCTCCCCCAAGATCAGGGATGCCGTGAGAAATACTCCCTGCCCTCTCCCAAATCTCTCAGTGGCCCCCAGCCAAGGTCGGCACCAAATTTTGCTCAGACAGTCTGTGTTTAAGATACTATAAAGTCATTTTGTACAGAGATATTGTTTTACCCTAATTCTGACTAAAACTACACACATCATTAATAATAATTGTATGATCCTAATCAATTTCATACAATCATATGGTTTCAGGGTGGAATATTCTAATCATTCATTTAAACATATAAATTCCATTAACAATCCACCCTTAATGACTAAATAATACACACTGATACCTCAAATACTATATGGAAACATAAATGCTACACAAGAATAATTCAAACCAATACATGTATGTACATTCGATATTCATCAATGACTGTTATAGACCAACATCCAATCATAACGCTTCCTGTTAGGATTTTTATTACAATCTTCATTAAAAAAACAGTCTTAAACATTAAAAATAGTCTCATCCAACATGGGCTCCTAATAGTTAAAAGAAACGGAGCCATCTCCTAGGCTTGGAGGCTTGTATTCGTCATCCCACTGGCCGGAGCTCGGAATCGGTCCGTACCTCACCACCTGTTGCGTCATTGACCTCTCCAGTCCTGGTAATCAAACCTCTCACACAGGGGACCAAACAACAACCACACAGAACCAAAACACTCATACAGGTGAAAGTTGCCCACAACACAGTGATTACGACATTTTTCCATTTCCCAAACATACTGTCAAACCAATTTGTTAGAGAATTATCCACCCCCGAATTCTCTTTGTGTTGGATAAGGGTGAAGGGCATGCCTAACTGCGCTAGTGCACAAATACCGGTCCAATTTGTAGGCAGGTTAGGCCACAGCTTCATACCTCCACACAACCACCAGACATCCGCTCTAAGGCCTTTTTATCTTACTAAAGTCCTCGGAACTCAACCACCCAGGTCCCTCATTGTCTTGTCGGTTGTAACATTCTCTGTCCTACTGCATGTTCTTACTTCCCCCACATGCCATCCGTGTGTGATGTATCGAGCCATACAATAATAATTTCCTCCTGTAACTGTGAAAGGGGGACGTCTGGATGTAATGGGCACATGGGGATACAGATAAGTGGAAAGGGGATGGTTGTCAACTGAGGTTTTGCTGTGGCGCAAGCATAACATTCTTCTTTCGCTACTGATCTGGCTGTATACTTGGAATCCCCATAACCAGTTTCCATCTCAATCACTTCCTTAAGATCTTTCGTCTGGACTATCTGCACCGGTCCTTGTCTCTGGACGACTCCACGGCCAGGATCTGTTTTGTCAGGGGCTCTGCTTGTATTCTGTCTGACTGTAGAACTATCACCGGCCCTAACCTCTTCTACCCGGAATGGTACTATGGTGTCAACCGAAACCTGATCAAAACCAACATACCATAACCCGAGATTCTCTTTCTTTACGTTATTAATGGTAATTCGTGCCTTTATGCAATACTTCCCTCGCTCTGGATTACAGTCAAAAACCCTCACCTTCACTATACTCCATCTTCTTCCATACTGGGTATGTAGATTTATATAGCCCTCTCTCTCGGTGTGAGCTATGACCTGTTTCCATGAACTACACAGGGACCTGCACAGATATCTTCCATAAAGGCTCATAGTTCTAGACTGCCAAGGGGTCAGAGACCCCATTTGGTCTACATAGAACTCAACTGAGACATCCTTCCCTATCTCCACTCTCACTTCCTGTTTACAAAACAAAAATGTTTTTTATTATCCAATAGGCCCCAAAGTGTGTCCTAACCTGTTGATACATGGCTCTGCCCATGTATCAATTTGCCGCACATCTAAACAATTACTTAGGTAAGATTAGTAAATTATCCTTATGTCTGACATTATCTTGTAGGATCGTCCCTTTCATTTTCCACATGTCCAATTCTCCCTGGGGCGTTCGTTCTTGGCTATCCTGTAACAATTCTCTGTCAAGTGTCTTATCTTCTTTAAGATTTATCTGTGCTACTTCGTATGGTTTTAAATGCCTATGTGCTTGTCTGTGTAAATATTCACCTTTCTCCCCTATCTTATTTGGCAGGCACTCGTCAATGCTACTATTTCGGCCTGTTGTGCAGAATCATTTCTAGGCAATGGTTCAGTGTCTAATACCTTAGTTCCTGAAACAAACAAAGCTTTCATTCCCCTTTTGTCTCCACTCAGTAACTGTTATCTACCCATTCTGTGTCACTTCTATCTTCTTTCCTCATGCTACTCCCCAACCCTCAAGGTCTCAGTAGTGCGGGAGGGGGGGCTTCTCTGTCTGCCTTTCCTTTTATCTGCCTGTCTCTCTTTCTTATAACAGTCAGTATCAAATGTGGGTTGTTTCCAAATATTGACTAAATGTCTCCCTGTCTGAACTCATGGATTTTTTGAAAAATCAACAGGTCTATGGTAATAATCTCTAAGTGTCAAATTTCTTACACTGCATACAACAACAGCCGACTACCTAAAGGAAAATAAAACTTTGCTAGCTTTCTAAACATTACTTAAGCCACCTTAAAATCAGTAGTACAAATTACCTTAAATTCAGACAACAAAGGTAAGCCATGATAGAGGTCAAAAGTCATACCACCCTTTCACAGTAATGTTTCTTACTATATTCGACAAAAAAAAAAAACATCAAACATTTTCTACGTTGTAATCCAGGTTCCCAGAACATTATTTTACCAAAAGAATGCACGTGTTTAATTAAAACTCAGAAAATAAACTTCTAATATTCCATATGTGTGTGTACCCCTTTAAGATATTGTCTCTAGGAAACATGGAAATCTTCTCAAACCCAAAGGCTAAAAACAAACAAAACATTTCCAGGCCTTTTCAATTTGGTAGAAACATGCCTCTATCTAACTCGCTCCCTTCAAGATTACAGCCCCCAGAAAACATTCCAAAGAAAGACAATGAAGCACTCCTTTTCCCAGAAACACCACTTGGTCAGCATTCATCATACTACCCCGATTCAGAAACCCAAGCGTTGACTACAAACAAAACCTAATGATATTGATAATTCCATTGTACTCCCTCTAATCATTAGTTTTACATTTCCTCAATGGTTATACAGTGGGGCAAAAAAAGTATTTAGTCATCCCCCAATTGTGCAAGTTCTCCCACTTAAAAAGATGAGAGAGGCCTGTAATTTTCATCATAGGTACACTTCGACTATGACAGACAAAATTAAGGGAAAAAATCCAGAAAATCACATTGTAGGATTTTTAATGAATTTATTTGCAAATTATGGTGGAAAATAAGTATTTGGTCAATAACAAAAGTCAATAACAAAACAAAATACTTTGTTATATACCCTTTGTTGGCAATGACAGAGGTCAAACGTTTTTCTATTTCTAAGATTTTCTATGGGGTTTAGATCTGGAGACTGGTTAGGCTGGCCACTCCAGGACCTTGAAATGCTTCTTACGAAGCCACTCCTTCGTTGCCCGGGCAGTGTGTTTGGGATCATTGTCATGCTGAAAGACCCAGCCACGTTTCATCTTCAATGCCCTTGCTGATGGAAGGAGGTTTTCACTCAAAATCTCACGATACATGGCCCCATTCATTCTTTCCTTTACACGGATCAGTCGTCCTGGTCCCTTTGCAGAAAAACAGCCCCAAAGCATGTTTCCACCCCCATGCTTCACAGTAGGTATGGTGTTCTTTGGATGCAACTCAGCATTCTTTGTCCTCCAAACACGACGAGTTGAGTTTTTACCAAAAAGTTATATTTTGGTTTCATCTGACCATATGACATTCTCCCAATCTTCTTCTGGATCATCCAAATGCTCTCTAGCAAACTTCAGATGGGCCTGGACATGTACTGGCTTAAGCAGGGGGACACGTCTGGCACTGCAGGATTTGAGTCCCTGTCGGCGTAGTGTGTTACTGATGGTAGGCTTTGTTACTTTGGTCCCAGCTCTCTGCAGGTTATTCACTAGGTCCCCCCGTGTGGTTCTAGGATTTTTGCTCACTGTTCTTGTGATCATTTTGACCCCACGGGGTGAGCTCTTGTGTGGAGCCCCAGACCGAGGGAGATTATCAGTGGTCTTGTATGTCTTCCATTTCCTAATAATTGCTCCCACAGTTGAGTTCTTCAAACCAAGCTGCTTACCTATTGCAGATTCAGTCTTCCCAGCCTGGCGCAGGTCTACAATTTTGTGTCTGGTGTCCTTTGACAGCTCTTTGGTCTTGGCCATAGTGGAGTTTGGAGTGTGACTGTTTGAGGTTGTGGACAGGTGTCTTTTATACTGATAACAAGTTCAAACAGGTTCCATTAATACAGGTAACGAGTGGAGGACAGAGGAGCCTCTTAAAGAAGAAGTTACAGGTCTGTGAGAGCCAGAAATCTTGCTTGTTTGTAGGTGACCAAATACTTATTTTCCACCATATTTTGCAAATAAATTCATTAAAAATCCTACAATGTGATTTTCTGGATTTTTTTTCTCATTTTGTCTGTCATAGTTGAAGTGTACATATGATGAAAATTACAGGCCTCTCTCATATTTTTAAGTGGGAGAACTTGCACAATTGGTGGCTGACTAAATACTTTTTTGCCCCACTGTATGTACTTAATTGAACATGCGCTACCCTTGGATACAATACTTTCTTCAAATCTATGAAATTCCCCTACTACTTGACTAGTTTAGCCCAAGCTTGCTTTGCAACATTAAAACCCATTCGGTCTGTCTGCAAACAGTCTCTCGAAGTGCTTGATATGAATACCCTGCCATTAGACACCCACAACTGTGATTAATATGCACTATCCCTGCAAAATAAAATTAACTCAACCTGCATCCACTTTACTGACCTGACATTGTTCCACGTAATGGAAACAGATCATAATGTTAGAATACATTAAATTTCTGTTCCAATGCACGGGTGTTACCTAAACAATCCAACCAAGAATCAATAATCAAAACTATCACGAATCGTAAAGGTTTTAACTATTCCGACCTGTATTCCTCTCAACCAAAAACCAACTCACCTATCCTTTCCCGCAGGCGAAAACATAACCCCTACTCAAACAGAGTTCTGCTTTAATTCTATCGTAAGAGTAAAACCAAACTTTCCAACTTTCTCTTCTCTTTTGGCTTCACCCTTATGAAATGTCAAAAAAATGTAAAAGTACCATGTACTTCGCTAAATGTATAACGTATGTCAGTCCATCCATAAGAATGAAAAACATTTCGGTGGGCACCACTCTATCGCCATTATCTCTCTGCTATTATTTAGAATTTCTTTAATTTAGGTAACTGCCCTTCTCTATGATACAGTAATTTAAATACGACCCCATTCTCAATACGCTATTCCAGCAGATCAGTTAGGCAAGACAATGTATTACATCGAAATAGCCTCGCTATTATTTAGAATGAATTAGTCTTTCAATTTAACCTAAACCAGCTATTAAAACGTTCAGTTTATATCTTAAACAAACACTAACAACCGTATCTCTCCCGGCAAAACATATCAATATTTAAATTACAATCAGAATGAATTTTAGTCTATTGGTGCATAGGCTGAGATATGAACCTGATTCTCCCACGTTGGTGGCAAGAATTCAACCCCTGGACCACCAACACTATTGAAATGATGGACACGCAAATAACACTATTATTATAATTGTCTGTAGTCATACACTCCGGCACGTACTACCGAGATAATTCCCAGAAAATAGCCCTAATTTAAAGGTCCAAGTGTTTCCCAGCGAGGATTCTCCTTACTCTCTCTCTCTCTCTCGTTGTCTCTGCCTCTCTTTTTTTCCCTGTATGTCCCCTTACCTTCTCTTTTCATTTCCTCTCTTGGCCCTTGTCACTCTTTCTATCTCCTACTCAGCATTTAGGAACAATTACTATTATGACTTTTGATAAGTTATTAGGTCTCACACACACATCCTTTTTTTCCCCTGCTGATATCCTTCTTGTAACTTTCTCTCACCCTTTCTCTACGCTTGCCTTCTTACCTTCTTTTCTGGGATTCAGATAGCCAGGTAGTTAACCCTCGACCTGCTGCTTCCCTTGACTATCTACACATGTCTACTTTATCATTAATTCTAATTTTTAATTCCATTAACAGGCATACTGACAAACATCATGAAACATTAAAATATAGAAAAAAACAAGTATTGATACTTACTTGGCTTTGCGCTGTTGTTTTCTCGCCCCAAAACATGATTGACATTTCCTGAATGGGATGTCAATGTGGGAAGGGGCTGTTTTTTAAAGGGGTATTACTGCAAACTAACAGGGTGGAAAGTGAAATCAGGGACACACAAAAAATCTTAAATACAGCATTGGAGGTTGCTGAGGGGAAGACGGCTTATAATAATGGTTATAACCGAATTAATCAAATAACATTTTATTGGTCACATACACAACGTTAGCAGATGTTATTGCGAGTGTAGCGAAGTGCCTTGTGCTTCTAGTTCCGACAGTGCAGCAATATCAACAAGTAATCTAACAATTCCACAACAACTACCTAATACACACAAATCTAAGTAAAAGGATGGAATAAGAATATGTACATATAAATATATGGATGAGCAATGACCGAGTGGCATAGGCAAAATGCAATAGATGGTATAAAATACAGTATATACAGTTGAAGTCGGAAGTTTACATATATTTAGGTTGGAGTCTTAAAACTCGTTTTTCAGCCACTCCACAAATTTCTTGTTAACAAACTATAGTTTTGGCAAGTCGGTTAGTACATTTACTTTGTGCATGACACAAGTCATTTTTCCAACAATTTACAGAGATTATTTCACTTATAATTAACTGTATCACAATTCCAGTGGGTCAGAAGTTTACATACACTAAGTTGACTGTGCCTTGGAAAATTCCCGAAAATTATTTCATGGCTTTAGAAGCTTCTGATAGGCTAATTGACATAATTTGAGTCAATTGGAGGTGTACCTGTGGATGTATTTCAAGGCCTACCTTCAAACTCAGTGCCTCTTTGCTTGACATCATTGGAAAACCAAAAGAAATCAGCCAAGACCTCAGAAAAAAATGGTGGACTTCCACAAGTCTGGTTCATCCTTGGGGGCAATTTCCAAACGCCTGAAGGTACCATGTTCATCTGTACAAACAATATTACGCAAGTATAAACACCATGGAACCACGCAGCCGTCATACCGCTCAGGAAGGAGAAGCGTTCTGTCTCCTAGAGATGAATGTACTTTGGTGCGAAATGTGCAAATCAATCCCAGAACAACAGCAAAGGACCTTCTGAAGACGCTGGAGGAAACAGGTACAAAAGTATCTATATCCACAGAGTCCTATATCAACATAACCTGAAAGTCCGCTCAGCAAGGAAGAAGCCACTGCTCCAAAACCGCCATAAAAAAAGCCAGACTACGGTTTTCAACTACACATGGGGACAAAGATCATACTTTTTGGAGAAATGTCCTCTGGTCTGATGAAACAAAAATAGAGCTGTTTGGCCATAATGACCATAGTTACGTTTGGAGGAAAAAGGGGGAGGCTTGCAAGCTGAAGAACACCATCACAACCGTGAAGCACGGGGGTGGCAGCATCACATTGTGGGGGTGGCAGCATCACATTGTGGGGGTGCTTTGCTGCAGGAGGGACTGGTGCACTTCACAAAATAGATGGCAACATGAGGAAGGAAAATAATGTGGATATATTGAAACAACATCTCAAGACATCAGTCAGGAAGCTAAAGCTTGGTCGCAAATGGATCTTCCAAATAGACAATGACCACAAGCATACTTCCAAAGTTGTGGCAAAATTGTTTAAGGACAACAAAGTCAAGGTATTGGCGTGGCCATCACAAAGCCCTGTCCTCAATCCTATAGAAAATGTGTGGGACCTGCAATGCTGCAGACATTTTTTGGTACCCTTCCCCTGATCTGTGCCTCAACACAATACTGTCTCGGAGCTCTACGGACAATTCCTTAGACTTCATGGCTTTGTTTTTGCTCTGACATGCACTGTCAACTGTGGGACATTATATATACAGGTGTGTGCCTGTGCAAACTATTGAACTTACCATAGGTGGACTCCAAGTTGTAGAAACATCTCAAGGATAATCAATGGAAACAGGATGCACCTGAGCTCAACTTCGAGTCTCATGGTAAATGGGCCTGAATACTTATGTAAATAAAGTTTTTTTTAAAAATGTACATCTGTTTTTGCCTTGTCATTATGGGGTATTGTGTATAGATTTCTGTAGATTAAATTTGATTTAATCCATTTTATAATAAGGCTGTAACGTAACAATGTGGAAAAAGTCAAGGTGTCTGAATACTTTCTGAAGGCACTGTATTTACCTAGTTACATCACAGTATCATATCCTAGTGTCATAGTGGCATAGCCTATCCAATTAATGACGTAGCTAGCTATAAAAAAAACTTTGTTACTTACCAACAGCACACCAGTCTCAGGTTTGATGTTGACAGCCCAAGTAGAAGCTACCCATACCAAAGCCTAATATAATAACATATATTTAAAATCTATTTATGTAATATGTACTAATATTTTTAAATAAGTACTGTATATCTAAATACATGTGTTACTCATATGTCCACATATTCGATTTTAGCTGGGTTTTTTTATGTGGTAGTATGCATTTTACATACATGTGCTATCCATATATTTACATGTATTTGTTTAAAATATATTTAACAGTATACATGATTATTTATGGTCAATATATTTATATGAATAATACATATTTTCTATATGAGTAATGCATAGTTCATAATATCTTGTGATATATGTGCAAGAAATGTAAGTTATTAATTATTAAAGCACACAACACAAAACAAGAAAGAATGGGAAAAGAAATTCCCCTTTGTGAGGTCATAAAGTCACTGAAAGGTCGCATCTGAAAAATAAAATACGATGTACAAATGACCTCTGTGCACTTATCTGTATTTGAAAATAGGCTCTTTAAAAACAAGTTGACAGTAATCCTGAGGATAATGTGACAGTCACTGAAAATAAAATCCACACAAGATGAAGAATTAGGGGTTAATGTGTGGTCGGGACCCAATGAGGTCGGGCTACCTGATTTGGTTGGGCTCCACTGTTAGCAAAGGTTCCGTATGCCCCAGTGGCAGGTTAGGTGAATTACAGGTTAGGAAAACCAAATTGGCAGGGAAGGGATAATTAACATAGTAGGTTGGGTGAATTAGCGTGCCAGATTAGGTGAATTTACATGGTAGGTTAGGATAATTATGTTAAGGTTAGGAAAAGGGTTAGGGTAGGTAAGGCTTAACTACAATGCACCCCGGCCAAATCAGGTTGCCCAACCTAATCAGGTCGTGACAAATGTTCATGAACATCAAATTCATACTTACAATGCAGGTTCCTTAACCTCCAATGTCCATTTTCAGACTCACAAGTTGACAGTTGCCCTGTGGATAATGCAGAGACAAAGAGTCAGTGAAACAATTCCACACAATATGAAGAATAAGGGATGACTGTTCTTGCCTGATGACTCAAACAGAATTCTTCCACTGCTCTTATCGTTCGCATACTTCAGTCAGAAACTGATATATTTTAAGTCGTTTGTGGTTACGTCAAAATGAGGGATGTTGTACAAAACAAAGTCATCAGCAATTGGATCGTCTCTTACCAATCAAAGTATCAAAGCCAATGACGAATTTTCTAAACGTTGCTGTGTTCTCGCTCTAGCCCAAACGATCAGTTTCTGGGCCTGATCAGACGGTCTAGAATGATTTCCAATCCAGAAATCATCAAGGATGTTCTCAGATCCAGACTCATTGCGGAAAAGAAACTAACTGTCATGTATTGTCATGTTGTGTCTTTCTGTCCTTTCCTTTCACCCTGTCTCCCTCTGCTGGTCGTATTAGGTTACCTTTTCTCCCCCGCTTTCCCCCAGCTGTTCCTTGTCTCCTCTGACTACCTCATCCACCCCTTTTCCCACCTGTTCCCTTTTTCCCTCTGATTAGGTCCCTATATCTCTCTCTGTTTCTGCTCCTGTCTTTGTCGGATTCTTGTTTGTTGTGTTTCATGCCTGAACCAGACTATCGTCATGTTTGCTGTAACCTTGTCCTGTCCTGTCGGAATCTGCCGGTCTATCTGAGCCTACCTATGTTTGGTTATTAAAGAAGCTCTGTTTAAGTTAATTCGCTTTTGGGTCCTCATTCACTCACCGTAACAGAAGAATCCGACCAAGAATGGACCCAGCGACTTCGGATCCTCTCCACTCAGCCGTCGGGATCCAGGGAGCGATGCTAGGCAGACACGAGCAGGAATTGTCTGCTGCTCGACATGCCGTTGAGACCCTGGCCACCCAAGTCTCCAACCTCACAGAACAGGTTCACCATCTCCGCCTCGATCCACCGGCCACTTCCAGGGCTTTCGAATCTCCGGAGCCCAGAATCAATAACCCGCCGTGTTACTCTGGGGAGCCCACTGAATGCCGCTCGTTCCTCACCCAGTGTGATATTGTGTTTTCTCTCCAGCCCAACACTTACGCCAGGAGCACTGCTCGTGTCGCCTACGTCATATCTCTCCTTACTGGACGGGCTCGTGAGTGGGGCACGGCAATCTGGGAGGCAAGGGCTGAGTGTACTAACCAGTATCAGGACTTTAAGGAGGAGATGATACGGGTTTTTGATCGATCTGTTTTTGGGGAGGAGGCTTCCAGGGTCCTGTCTTCCCTATGTCAAGGCAATCGATCCATAACAGACTACTCTATTGAGTTTCGCACTCTTGCTGCCTCCAGTGGCTGGAACGAGCCGGCCTTGCTCGCTCGTCTTCTGGAGGGTCTCCGCGCAGAGGTAAAGGATGAGATTCTCTCCCGGGAGGTTCCTTCCAGCGTGGATTCCTTGATTGAACTCGCTATTCGCATTGAGCGACGGGTTGATCTTCGTCACCGAGCTCGTGGAAAGGAGCTCGCGCTCTCCGTTGCCCCCCTCTCCGCATCACTACCATCTTCCTCTGCCGGCTCGGGAGCTGAGCCTATGCAGCTGGGAGGTATCCGCATCTCGACTAAGGAGAGGGAACGGAGAATCACCAACCGCCTCTGTCTCTATTGCGGTTCTGCTGGTCATTTTGTCACTTCATGTCCAGTAAAAGCCAGAGCTCATCAGTAAGCGGAGGGCTACTGGTGAGCGCTACTACTCCTGTCTCTCCTTCAAGATCCTGCACTACCTTGTCGGTCCATCTACGCTGGACCGGTTCGTCAGCTTCCTGCAGTGCCTTAATAGACTCTGGGGCGGAGGGCTGTTTTATGGACGAGACCTGGGCTCGGGAACATGACATTCCTCTCAGACAGTTAAGGGAGTCCACGGCCTTGTTCGCCCTGGATGGTAGTCCTCTCCCCAGGATTCAGCGTGAGACGCTACCTTTAACCCTCACTGTTTCTGGTAATCATAGCGAAACCATTTCTTTTTTAATTTTTCGTTCACCTTTTACACCTGTTGTTTTGGGCCATCCCTGGCTAGTTTGTCATAATCCTTCCATTAATTGGTCTAGTAATTCTATCCTCTCCTGGAACGTCTCTTGTCATGTGAAATGTTTAATGTCTGCTATCCCTCCTGTTTCCTCTGTCTCATCTTCACAGGAGGAGCCTGGTGATTTGACAGGGGTGCCGGAGGAATATCACGATCTGCGCACGGTGTTCAGTCGGTCCAGGGCCACCTCTCTTCCTCCACACCGGTCGTATGATTGTAGTATTGATCTCCTTCCGGGAACCACTCCCCCCCGGGGTAGACTATACTCTCTGTCGGCTCCCGAACGTAAGGCTCTCGAGGATTATTTGTCTGTAGCTCTTGACGCCGGTACCATAGTCCCCTCCTCCTCTCCCGCCGGAGCGGGGGTTTTTTTTGTCAAGAAGAAGGACGGGTCTCTGCGCCCCTGCATAGATTATCGAGGGCTGAATGACATAACAGTGAAGAATCGTTATCCGCTTCCTCTTATGTCTTCAGCCTTCGAGATCCTGCAGGGAGCCAGGTTTTTCACTAAGTTGGACCTTCGTAACGCTTACCATCTCGTGCGCATCAGGGAGGGGGACGAGTGGAAGACGGCGTTTAACACTCCGTTAGGGCACTTTGAATACCGGGTTCTTCCTTTCGGCCTCGCTAACGCTCCAGCTGTCTTTCAGGCATTAGTCAATGATGTCCTGAGAGACATGCTGAACATCTTTGTTTTCGTTTACCTTGACGATATCCTGATTTTTTCACCGTCACTCCAGATTCATGTTCAGCACGTTCGACGTGTCCTCCAGCGCCTTTTAGAGAATTGTCTTTTTGTGAAGGCTGAGAAGTGCACTTTTCATGCCTCCTCCGTCACATTTCTCGGTTCTGTTATTTCCGCTGAAGGCATTAAGATGGATCCCGCTAAGGTCCAAGCTGTCATTGATTGGCCCGCCCCTAAGTCACGCATCGAGCTGCAGCGCTTTCTCGGCTTCGCGAACTTCTATCGTCGTTTCATCCGTAATTTCGGTCAGGTGGCAGCTCCTCTCACAGCCCTTACTTCTGTCAAGACGTGCTTTAAGTGGTCCGTTTCCGCCCAGGGAGCTTTTGATCTCCTCAAGAATCGTTTTACATCCGCTCCTATCCTTGTTACACCTGACGTCTCTAGACAGTTCGTTGTCGAGGTTGACGCGTCAGAGGTGGGCGTGGGAGCCATTCTTTCTCAGCGCTCCCTCTCTGACGACAAGGTCCACCCATGCGCGTATTTTTCTCATCGCCTGTCGCCGTCGGAACGTAACTATGATGTGGGAAACCGCGAACTGCTCGCCATCCGGTTAGCCCTAGGCGAATGGCGACAGTGGTTGGAGGGGGCGACCGTTCCTTTTGTCGTTTGGACTGACCATAGGAACCTTGAGTACATCCGTTCTGCCAAACGACTTAATGCGCGTCAGGCGCGTTGGGCGCTGTTTTTCGCTCGTTTCGAGTTCGTGATTTCTTATCGTCCGGGCTCTAAGAACACCAAGCCTGATGCTTTATCTCGTCTCTTCAGTTCTTCAGTAGCCTCCACTGACCCCGAGGGGATTCTCCCTGAGGGGCGTGTTGTCGGGTTGACTGTCTGGGGAATTGAGAGGCAGGTAAAGCAAGCGCTCACTCACACTCCGTCGCCGCGCGCTTGTCCTAGGAACCTTCTTTTCGTTCCCGTTCCTACTCGTCTGGCCGTTCTTCAGTGGGCTCACTCTGCCAAGTTAGCCGGCCACCCTGGCGTTCGGGGTACGCTTGCTTCCATTCGCCAGCGTTTTTGGTGGCCCACCCGGGAGCATGACACGCGTCGTTTCGTGGCTGCTTGTTCGGTCTGCGCGCAGACTAAGTCCGGTAACTCTCCTCCTGCCGGCCGTCTCAGACCGCTTCCCATTCCCTCTCGACCGTGGTCTCACATCGCCTTAGATTTTGTCACCGGACTGCCTTCGTCAGCGGGGAAGACTGTTATTCTTACGGTTGTCGATAGGTTCTCTAAGGCGGCTCATTTCATTCCCCTTGCTAAGCTTCCTTCTGCTAAAGAGACGGCACAAATCATCATCGAGAATGTTTTCAGAATTCATGGCCTTCCGTCAGACGTCGTTTCGGACAGAGGTCCGCAATTCACGTCTCAATTTTGGAGGGAGTTTTGCCGTTTGATTGGGGCTTCCGTCAGTCTCTCTTCCGGCTTTCACCCCCAGTCTAACGGTCAAGCAGAACGGGCCAATCAGACTATTGGTCGCATCTTACGCAGTCTTTCTTTTCGCAACCCTGCGTCTTGGTCAGAACAGCTCCCCTGGGCAGAATACGCCCACAACTCGCTTCCTTCGTCTGCGACCGGGCTATCTCCTTTTCAGAGTAGCCTCGGGTACCAGCCTCCGCTGTTCTCATCTCAGTTCGCCGAGTCCAGCGTCCCCTCCGCTCAGGCTTTTGTCCAACGTTGCGAGCGCACCTGGAAGAGGGTCAGGTCTGCACTTTGCCGTTATAGGACGCAGACTGTGAGGGCTGCTAATAAGCGTAGAACTAAGAGTCCTAGATATTGTCGCGGTCAGAGAGTTTGGCTCTCCACTCAGAACCTTCCCCTTAAGACGGCTTCTCGCAAGTTGACCCCGCGGTTCATTGGTCCGTTCCGTATTTCTCGGGTCATTAATCCTGTCGCAGTTCGACTTCTTCTTCCGCGATACCTTCGTCGCGTCCACCCGGTCTTCCATGTCTCCTGTATCAAGCCCGTTCTTCGCGCCCCCGCTCGTCTCCCCCCCCCCCCCCCCCCCATCCTTGTCGAGGGCGCACCCATCTACAGGGTCCGCAGGATTTTGGACATGCGTCCTCGGGGCCGTGGTCACCAGTACCTCGTAGATTGGGAGGGGTACGGTCCTGAGGAGAGGAGTTGGGTTCCCTCTCGGGACGTGCTGGACCGTGCGCTGATCGAGGATTTCCTCCGTTGCCGCCAGGTTTCCTCCTCGAGTGCGCCAGGAGGCGCTCGGTGAGTGGGGGGGTACTGTCATGTATTGTCATGTTGTGTCTTTCTGTCCTTTCCTTTCACCCTGTCTCCCTCTGCTGGTCGTATTAGGTTACCTTTTCTCCCCCGCTTTCCCCCAGCTGTTCCTTGTCTCCTCTGACTACCTCATCCACCCCTTTTCCCACCTGTTCCCTTTTTCCCTCTGATTAGGTCCCTATATCTCTCTCTGTTTCTGCTCCTGTCTTTGTCAGATTCTTGTTTGTTGTGTTTCATGCCTGAACCAGACTATCGTCATGTTTGCTGTAACCTTGTCCTGTCCTGTCGGAATCTGCCGGTCTATCTGAGCCTACCTATGTTTGGTTATTAAAGAAGCTCTGTTTAAGTTAATTCGCTTTTGGGTCCTCATTCACTCACCGTAACACTAACGTCTGTAGGCGTGGTGTAACGTTTGGCCGGAGCAAGGAGTTTGGGTAGCCAGGCAATTCATGTTCAGAAACTAGCTAGCTAAATTATACAAAGGACTAACTTACATTGGCTGGTGTCTGTCCATAGGCAGTTGAGGTTCCAACACATTCCTTGGTAAGCAACATTTAACATTAACTAGCTAGATTTGGCAATTAAATTACAGTTGAAGTCGGAAGGTTACATTCCCCTTAGCCAAATACGTTTAAACTCAGTTTTTCACAATTCCTGACATTTAATACTAGTAAAGATTCCCTGTCTTAGGTCAGTTAGGATCACCACTTTATTTTAAGAATGTGAAATGTCAGAATAATAGTAGAGAGAATTATATATTTCAGCTTTTATTTATTTCATCACATTTCCAGTGGGTCAGAAGTTTACATACATTCAATTAGTATTTGGTAGCATTGCCTTTACATTGTTAAACTTGGGTCAAACGTTTCAGGTAGCCTTCTACAAGCTTCCCACAATAAGTTGGGTGAATTTTGGCCCATTCCTCCTGACAGAGCTGGTGTAACTGAGTCAGATTTTTGTAGGCCTCTTTGCTCACGCATGCTTTTTCAGTTCTGCCTACAAATTTTCTATAGGATTGAGGTCAAGGCTTTGTGATGGCCACTCCAGTACCTTGCCTTTGTTGTCCTTAAACCATTTTGCCACAACTTTGGAAGTATGCTTGGGGTCATTGTCCATTTGGAAGACCCATTTGCGACCAAGCTTTAATTTCCTGACTGATGTCTTGAGATGTTGCTTCAATATATCCACATAATATTCCTTCGTCATGACACCATCTATTTTGTGAAGTGCACCAGTCCCTCCTGCAGCAAAGCACCCCCACAACATGATGCTGCCACCCCCGTGCTTCACGGTTGTGATGGTGTTCTTCGGCTTTCAAGCATCCCCCTTTTTCCTCCAAACATAACGATGGTCATTATGGCCAAACAGTTCTATTTTTGTTTCATCAGATAATCTGTCTGTAAACAATTGTTGGAAAAATTACTTGTCATGCACAAAGTGGATGTCCTAAAACTATAGTTTTTTTATAAGAAATTTGTGGAGTGGTTGAAAAACGAGTTTTAATGACTCCAACCTAAGTGTATGTAAACTTCCCACTTCAACTGTATATCTAACACATACATGACTTATTAATTCAGAGCTTTAATATCCAAAATAATTCTTACCTTGTTCAGTCACTCTGTATATTGTGGTGGCAAGCTAAAGGAGCTAGATAGCTAAGTAGTTGTGTTAGCTAGCTCAGTGAAAACTCTTGCTTGTAGGCAGTTAAGGAGAATACCTTCTTCCTCTGTCACCCGCCATAGGAAAAACACATTTTAAATAAATGTTATGATTATATAATTAAATAAAATGCCATTATCCACGAGAAAGATTTTTGGCGCTGACAGCTGTTCTTCTCTTTCACCTGAAGAAAATGTTAAATTGCTGCTCTGTCAGTTGGAGGCGGAGTTAGGGAACATTTCAAATTGGGATTAACAGTACCAGATAAATATATTATGGGTTTATGTGTCTCTTTTCTAAGTACATTTAGCTAATTTACTTTGTTTAATAAGTAGTAGGTAGCCTCAATAGTTACCACAGTTTTGGACAAGATTATCCTAATTACACTTTGTAATACATGTTTCTGACTCATATCGATGCGAAAATATGTTTTTCGCAGGGCAGTTTCCTTATTTATTTATATTTTTGTATTTTATGTATTATTATTATTTATTTATTTATTTGACCCTTTTTTCTCCCCAATTTTGTGATATCCAAGGGTAGTTAGGCTTGTCCTATCGCTGCAACTCCCATACAGACTCGGGAGAGGCGATGGTCGAGAGCCATGCGTTCCCCGAAACACAACCCAGCCAAGCCTCACTTGCTTTGTAATGATGCCTCAAGCATTGCGATGCAGTGCCTTAGACCGCTGCACCGCTCGGGAGGCGGTAGTTGACCTATTAAAGGAAAAAATATATTTAGCTATTTTTTATACAGTCCCAAAATGTTTTGCATGTCAGCAGTCAAGTTGTCAAGAAATAGGATTGTCACTAAGTGTCACTTGCCACATCATCATGATGATGTACTTTGCATCATATGATGGGCCAATTGTGTGCCACCTCACTTGAAGGCTGGCATGCAAAACATTTTTGGAATATATTAAGTGGACTAATGAAAAAAAAAGATATATCTAATATATATAGTTTTTTGAGTGGATTTTTCTTTTAAGACCATAATACATGTTTACCTTTTCAAGTCTGTAAGAATACATATCAAACAACGCAAATCAATTACATCCTACTCGTAGATTTAGGATATTGCATATGAGCCTCTCCATCTTTCTCTCTTTCTCTCTTCCCTTACTCCCTCTCTCCCTCTCTGGGCATTACGTGTGTGTGTGGAGGGGCGGGGGGCCGTGTTGTGTTTTATGTAAGTGTGACCTGGAAGTAACCAGCATGGTTTTTCTCTCGCCTTTGGCGTTGTGTGTGTGTGTGTGTGTCGGCCTTGCTTTGGGTGGTATGGTTGACCCCTACACTGCCCTTCACACTCACTTGAGGTGGGAGGTTGTTTATGTTAGTCATAGAGGACACAGGATGTGTGTCACTTGTGTTACTATATTACCATGTTAAATCAGTTTGTAAAGACCAGGGAATTGAGCCCTTCAGATTGAATGATAATATAGAGACTGAGAGTTTTCTCAATTATGACTCCGGCTGATAATGGTGTTTATTGCATTATGAGACTTATTCGTACTGGAAAATATTTTCTCTCACACAGAAAATGACGAGAAGGGTTTTGAAGTGTTAAATCTGCTGCGCTGTAGTAATTAGACAACATGAACGTGTTATCCTCCTTGTTTCTAAGTGATTTCTCCTACGTGGCTGACTCCTATAATGACTAATGTTATCATCATCGAGTCATCAAAGAAAACAATAACAAAAGGCTCCTTCCTGTTCAGAACTACATCTCACCTTTCTCTAGGATGCGAGGGATGAGGATGTTGTGTTTACCAGTAGAGAGGAATTGCCAATAAAACAAAGGGTATAAATACACTTGCAACAGTGGAAAGTCACGGTACTTTCTAGAAATATACCAAAGACTCTTCACCTTGTCAGTAGCTTCCATGCACTCCTGGAGGGGTTTGTTTTGTTGGTGTTTTGTGTGTTTGTGTGCGCTTGTGCGTGTTGTGTATGTGTGTGTGTGTGTGTGTGTGTGTGTGTGTGTGTCTATCTCCGCATGTTGGAAGAGAGGGGTGCTGTTACTGAGCGGGAATGCCTGGTAGGATGTGTAGACCTCGGTAACCAAGGCAACCATCTGCTGCTACGCTCGCAATGCTCTTCGGCAGCCCACACAATGTCACCACTGTGACATCCACCCTGCAGTTTTGAGAGAGAGAGGGGAAAACAAGAGAGATACATAAAACCCTTCCTGTGTTCTATTTAGATGCAGGGGGACCTGGGCACCCAGAGGAGTTTCAGTGTGTTGGACCGCCTCCTCCACACACACCCTATCTGGCTGCAGCTGTCAATCAACGCTGACTCCGCCCTCTACATCTTGCTCAGAGAACCTGTCGGGGTGAGGAGAGCCAATCCGATCATTCCATCAATTAATGAACTATCCCTCACTCTCAGGTGAACCGCATCTGTTCAATTTAGTACAGCTTTCCAATGGAGTAGTATGCAAGATACTCAGGAACTTACTGTACAGTTCACAAAGCACCCTCATAAAATCCAACTTCAGCCATGACTTACTGTTACTTACTTACTATTGACAGCACTTATCGAACATTTACAACAGTACTTGTTTAACGGTACGTCATTATGTGTAGTAAAAACGGAGGAAGGGAAGCGCTGCTAATCTACACAATAGTAGGTCTTTGGAAACAGAAGGTTCTCATTGGTAAAAAAATCATAAATTGGTCATCAAAAAGAAAGGAGGTCCAAGGCACTCTTCATGTAATTAATTCAAATGCCTTTATTTGTATGGCATGTTCAATGGGAACAAAATGTAACGCCATGCAGCCGAAACGCATTGTGAGTTTTAAAATCTTTGTTTCCATTGAACGTGCCATACAAATAAAGGCATTTTTTGATTAGGTACATAATTATTGTTCTCTTTGCCAATGTTTATGGATGGCTCCTGTAGACGTTCCTGGTGCGTAAATGCAGCTCCAGCCAGAGGAAGATGTTGTGTGTCCGAGTGACAGCTGACAGGGCAGCGTCCTCCATCAAGGAGTGTCTCATATGTGAGGAGGACTCAAGTGAGTACCATGTGCACATCAAAGTCAACACACACACTAAACTCCGGTCCTGAAGTACTTCCAACAGCACACGTTTTGATTTTAGCCCAGGACAAACGCTCCTGATTCAACTCATCAAGGGCTTGATGATTAGTTGAATCAGGTGTGCTTGTCCGGGGCTACAGTAAACATGTGTACTGTTGAGGGTACTCGAGGACTGGAGTTAAGAAACACTCCTCCTAAACTAACAATGAAACACATGAACAGTGAAGAATGCTGCCAAATGTTACAAGGCTGTGATTCGTTTTAAACTCTCTGTCCTATCACCAGCCTTCGCCCTGGAGAGCTCCGCCCTCAGCTTCCCAGACCTCTGCCGATTGGTGGCCTTCTACTGCATCAGCAGGTGATTAGCACTACCTTTGCACCCATGTACCTGTCAATAACACTGCCACTGTTTTGGTCTGTTTTGTCGACTGACTAAAAATACTCTGTAATGGCACTCCCATTACAAAACAGGGCACCCACATGTTCTAGCCCACTATGTCTTGGGAACCACCATATCATTTGATCTGAAATAACTATGTGTGTGTGTTGTCTCCAGAGATGTGCTGCCTTTCCCTTTGGAGCTTCCAGAAGCCATTGCTCAGGCCTCTTCCCACAGAAAGCTGGAGGCCATCTCTCATATGGGATTAGGTAGGGATTCATTCAACGGATCTATAGCGTAGCATTACATTGAGACTGTGGATGAAACGTATACCTATCCAATTCATTCAGATCTACACAAGTGTCTAGGGCTTGTTTTCTGGACTGGGCCTAAATGTCCATCACAATAGGATATGTTCTTCAAAGCACTTCAATATCAATCTCTTTATGGCGTTAATCACTGACATATCCTCTGAACACTAAACTATGGAAACGTTCAGTACCAGAATCTGAACCAGACTGCATTGTCTTTCTACTTCTTGTTTTCCCCACATCCCAACAGAGTTCTGGTGTCCCCTGTCTGACACCCAGAATGGACCAGGGGACCGGCAGGCTCCACCCACCATCATTAAGGCCCCACCCAGCACCACCAAGACTCCACCCATCAGTGCCACCCAGGTCAAGGCAGGTCTGTCCCAGGACCTGTGTTACCTGCTGTCCTGCGGCAGACAGGAGTCTCTCTGCTTCATCAACCCACTCTTCCTACAGGTGGAGGTAATTCCAAACCATAACCATTGGGGGGGTGAAAATGATTTCTGACCCTGAATCAGTTTACTTGCCTTCTTCCAGCTTGAAGTTCAAACTCATAGACAACAAAATGGCTGTAAGTGGCAACTCAGCCTTCCCATTGTTTAGGATGGTGTCATCTTGCAAAGTCTACCTTTAACCACAGATCTAGGATCAGTTTACCCCTACCACCAATCCTAACCATAACCATTAGGAGAGTGAAAAAAGATATGATCCTGAATCAATGGTTATGTCTAACTTAGATCCTCCTCCTCCCCCCTTCCCCCCCAGCAGCAGCAGCAACAGCAGCCAACCCAGGTGGCGTCACACAAACGCCACCGCTTCAAACGCAGTATGAGGGTCCGTGTCTCCACCGAGAGCTCCATGACTCTGTCTGGTGGTGGGGGGGCTGGGTCGTTCCCTTCCTCAGTTCCAGAAGAACCCCAGGACCAGGAGAGGCTCCAGCCCACCCCCCTCCAGCCCAGTCCCAACCCACACAGGAAGATCCATCCTGGGGCTGGCGTCCTGAGGAGGACCCCTGCACTGTCCCCGACGTCGGCAGAAGATGAGGATCTCGTGCCAATAAATGTACCGCCACCGGTAAAGGTAACTTTATGAGATATGTCTCTCTCTGTCTCTTCTCTTTCCATATTCCTCTGTCTTCCTTTATCTCTTTTCTTTCGTGTCACTCTCTTTTTCCCCTTTATTGACACAAACTCACACACTCTTCACACACTCTTCACACACTCCTCACACTGACAAATTGATGCATCGAATGAAGATATGACCTTGACGCCATCTCTCCCCAGGCTCCAACAGAACAGGTGGTGGAGGTAGAAGAGGACCTTCCTGCTCCAGAGGAGCCTAGCATCGAGGTGGCGTGCCTAGCCTTGGAGGGCCGCCCGGCCCCCTCTCTGGCCGAACTGGACAGCAGCAGCTCATTCAGCAGCCTGGAGGAAGAGGAACCAGAACCAGAGGACCAGTTCTTTAAACAACCAAACCACAACCCCCAGCACCGCCCGCCCATGGTGCGCTCACGGGGGGGCCACGGAGGCCTCCACAGGATGAGTGCGGCGTTTGTGTGTTTCTTCGCTCCAGAGAAGAGGCTCGCCAGGCTGGTGGAGGAGCTGTCCAGGGATCGGAGGTTGGCAGAGCCATATATAAACATAGAGAGGGACTTTGGCCAACTTTTACATTGTCTGGACGCCATATTAGCGCCTTTGAGCATTCAAATGGTCTGCTGTTTAATTGTGTACCCTTGTGTAAATGCATCATAATCTTTTTGGTATAAACTCTCTCTCTCTCTCTGGAGGTCTGCATTTGGTTCCCTGGTCCAGGAGTTCATCCAGAGACAGAGAGAGGAGCTGAGAGAGGTCCTGGCGCAGGCTGCATCCTCATCATCGTCTTTCTCATCGACGACCTCCGTGGGGGTGCTCCAGGGACTGCGGCGCTTCCTGTCCCAGGCCAATTGCTTCCTGCTGGACAGCGGAGAGCTGTCACCCCCCCTAGAGACCCTGGTGCCTGACAATGAGAAAGGTAGCTTTTTCAACTTTAGTTGTCTCAAGTTCCAACCACTACTTTGGTAATCATGAGATTGAGAGCGGTACAGAGGTGTCACATAATAGAGACAAGAA
The DNA here is from genome assembly GCF_013265735.2 of Oncorhynchus mykiss. NCBI lineage: Eukaryota > Metazoa > Chordata > Actinopteri > Salmoniformes > Salmonidae > Oncorhynchus > Oncorhynchus mykiss. Next base: position 42,040,682 of record NC_048585.1, read on the forward strand.
CACAAATGTTATTAGATGTGAGCAGCATGTCAATGAGATACTACTGTCCATTGGATTTACAGGATACATAATAATGCACAGTAAACCCACCATTACACAGAGGAGACGGTGGCAGAGAGATAATTCTGTCTGTGGAAACAACAGGCTAGCTTTAGATGAGACGGGGAGTAGACTGTCCACAGAGGATTTGAGTGAAATGGTATTATCACCACAATGCTAGTGCGTAGGGGTAGCTCTTCATCCAGTGGAGTTCATATTGTCACTGGGATTTAAAAGCTTTGCTAGCCACGCCAGAGAAACCCATCTATCACATTGAGCCAGCCAAAAAGTACGTTGCTGGATAGGAGATATAGGGCATACGTTCATTGAGATTTCAAGGGGGGGGGACTATGGTTGGTGTATGTGTGTGATACACTGTTGCCTGGTTGAGCAGCGAGTGTTGAGGCTTTTGGAGAGAGTGGAGCAGACTCTGCTGATTTTAGTTCACCGTTGCTACGATTTGCGCAGACACACACACACACACACACACACACACATTGCGTTGGTGGAGGCATTTGCATTTTTTTCCTCGCTCATCGTTTATCATAAAAAGATATCACAGTCCCACGCGCACTTGAAGAGCAGCACGATTCTCAGTGGCTCGGGAGGGAGGGAGAGGAACAGAAAGGTAGAAAGAGAGAAAGGGAGGGAGACAGAGGAAAAGAGGAAGAGATCGAGGGAAGACGGGGGCTGGGTATTGATGTAGACCTGAGGTTAGCTTTATGTGTGTTGGACTATGTCAGCCTGGTCAGGCAAGCCTGTATACCGCCACTTCCCCCAGTCCCTCAGTAATGAAGAATAATTTCCTCTGTAAAGTGGTTGGTGTGTGTAGGGGTATGTGTATATATAACTGGTACTTTGAGATGTTTGAGAAAAGAGTTTGTGCTCAGAAATAAAGTGTAACTTTATACAATGTGTTTCCGCAATCTTTAACTGCTAGTGTGTGTGTGTGTGCGTCTATGTGCACTTGCGTTTGTTTGTGTTTGTGCATGCTCATGCATGCGTCTGTGTGTGCGTGCCTACCGACGTATGTGTGTGTTTTCCCCCATGCAGACTTAGCCCTGGAGAAGGCCATGTTTGGCTGTGTGCTGAAGCCTCTGAGGGTGCTGCTTGGCCAGGCCCTCCTCTCCCTCCACAGACAGGATGGCTCCACCCAGCGCCTGGCCTGCAGTCTCCTGGACTGCCAAGAGGGGGCGATGGAGCACCTTGGGGTGCTTGTGGGCGTGCCCGACACCCGTGGCGTGGAGAGGGTGAGGCAGAAGCTGGCTCTCATGCAGCGCACACACTCGCCCATAGACAAGATGCTGCTGCTTCTGCAGATGTGCAAGGCGGTCCAGAAAGCCATGGGGGCCCTCCACGACGGTGGTGAGTGGGCCTTCACTTTGCTTGATTTAATTTAATATAAAGTAGCTAAAGCGAGTCATTATCTATTATAAATATAAACATTTTAATAGCACAATTGATGTGGCTGTTATAAACTAGGAGCTGTTATCCACTGTCATAATCAATCAATCAATTAACTGTTAAAGCTGTCTTGCCATCCTATTCATGCTCCCAGGACAGGAAGTGAGCTCGACGGACTTCCTGCCGGCGCTGTCCTATGTGATAGTGATGTGTAACACACCTCAGATCCTACTGGAGGTGGAGTACATGATGGAGCTGCTGGAGCCCTCCTGGCTCACTGGGGAGGGTACGCAATACAACTATCTGTAACTACACACCTAGGGGACATGGTACAGACTACACACTTATTCCACCCTTTTATACACTACACCCCACAATACACACTTGGTTACACTTTATTTTAACGCTTCATTATGAACCATTCATAAGGCATTGCACACCATTTACGTTTAAAGTTAGGTAAGGGTTAAGGTTAAATAGGACTCACTTTAGATTAGGGACTGTAAAAATGCTTTACTGTAATTAGTAAATGGTTTATAAATGTTGGAGTTATGATTAATAAATGTTTTTTTTACAGACCATTAAAATAAAGTGTTGCCACATACCTTACTTCTACCCCAAAGGAGAGGGTACCACTATGGACCTCACCCACTACAACCCTTTCTCTCATACACCCCTCCACCTTTAAAATAATAACATGGGGGATAATGAAGACATATGTGGGTGAATGGATATTTAGATGGCATTCAAAGTCACTGTATTGACATTTCGCTGTGCTCTGTGCCCCCACTCCGTCTCCTAGGTGGGTACTACCTGACCAGCGTCTATGCCAGCCTGTGTCTGATCCAGAGCCCGGAGGCGGAGGGGGACCAAGTCCCCCCAGGAGGTCTGACTCGTGAGGCCCAGGATGGGCTGAGGGAGTGGGGCCGCAGACGCAGCCTGGAAGCCAAGAGCCACCAGGAGAGACAACAGAACCAGGTAAGACACTATTTCAATCAATCAATGTTATTTTATAAATCCCTTTTCACATCAGCAGTTGTCACAAAGAAATGTACAGTTATATTTCAAATACTTGTTTCGATATCTCACAATGGGATTGTCTCAGTGGATCACATCTCCTGGATGTCTGCCCGCTAGTCATTCTCGCCTCTCTTCCTTGCGGAAGAGACCACTACCCTCAGCACGACTAGATCCCTGTCTCCCTACTGAACTGTTCTCAGGCGAATCGCAAGGTTAATGCTGCCGAACATAGGACAATCAGCTTCCATTGATAGTGTTGAGTACTGACCATAAGGAAGGTTTTGCTTCGAGTAGAATACATTTTCTACTCCTCAGTCTCCAATATTAGCTAACGTTACACAGCTAGCTACGCCGCAGACATTAGCTAACTTGGCTGGCTAGCTAACCACACTAACAAAGGGCTAGCTCACTACACAAGGCTTAAGCTAACCTGGTTAGCTCGCTGGAAAGCCAGCTAACCATACCAGCATCACTACCTGCAACACGGTAATATTGCTAGCTCCCTTCTCTCGTCTAGTTTAACCTTGGTTTACTTGTTTGTGTTAACTAGACCGACTGGTTAGCCTCATGGCTCTACGGTCGTGGGAGAATACCTACCCGAAGTCGAACTGCCACCACGTGGTTCCCTCCGGTTAGCACTGTACTAGCTACAGCGTGCCTTAGTCAAAACCGTCTAAATGTTTTCTTTTACATTTTTTAAATATGTGAATATTTAAGCGTGCCTTAGTCAAAACCATCTAAATGTTTTCTTTTACATTTTTTAAATATGTGAATATTTGCAGCTAATTTTAAGTTTATACTTGCAGTCAACTTGTGCAATACATTAGGAGATAATGCAGATTGCGTTCTTCATTTCATCTCTCACATTATTTCACATTATGAAGCTTACCGTAGTTCCCCAGAACAAATCAAATTGTATTTGTCACATGCGCCGAATACAACAGGTGTAGTAGACCTTACAGTAAAATGCTTACTTACAAGCCCTTAACCAACAATGCAGTTTTAAGAAAAACGCCTAAAAAAGTTAGAATTAAAGAGCAGCAGTAAAATAACAATAGCTATATACAGGGGTTACCGGTACATAATCAATGTGCGGGTGCACCGGTTATTCAAGGTAATTGAGGTAATATGTACATGTAGGTATAGTTATTAAAGTGACTATTCATAGATAATAACAGAGAGTAGCAGCAGTGTAAAAGAGGGGGAGGAGGCAATGCAAATAGTCTGGGTAGCCATTTGATTAGATGTTCAGGAGTCTTATGGCTTGGCAGTGCTGTTTAGAAGCCTCTTGGACCTAGACAGCTTGCCGTGCGGTAGCAGAGAGAACAGTCTATGTCTAGGGTGGCTGGGGTCTTTGACAATTTTTAGGACCTTCCTCTGACACCGCCTGGTATAAAGGTCCTGGATGGCAGGAAGCTTGGCCCCAGTGATGTACAGATGTACAGCTTGGCCCCCATGAGTGAACAGAGTACAGGGGGGGACTGAGCATGCACCCATGAGGGGTCCCCGTGTTGAGGATCAGCTTGGGAAATGTGTTGTTAACCAACCCTTACCACCTGGGGGCGGCCCGTCAGGAAGTCCAGGATCAAGTTGCAGAGGGAGGTGTTTAGTCCCTGGGGCCTTAGCTTAGTTGTGATGCTTTGAGGGCACTATGGTGTTAAACGCTGAGCTGTAGTCAATGAATAGCATTCTCACATAGGTGTTCCTTTTGTCCAGGTGTGAAAGGGCAGTATGGAGTGCAATAGAGATTGCATCATCTGTGGATCCGTTGGGGTAGTGTGCAAATTGGAGTGGGCCTAGGGTTTCAGCCTTTCAAAGCACTTCATGGCTAGAGATGTGAGTGCTACGGTCAGTAGTCATTTAGGCAGGTTACCTTAGTGTTCTTGGGCACAGAGACTATGGTGGTCTGCTTGAGACATGTTGATATTACAGATTCAGACAGGGAGAGGTTGAAAATGTCAATGAAGACACTTGCCGGTTGATCAGGGCATGCTCGGAGTACACGTCCTGGTAATCTGTCTTGCCCTGCGGCCTTGTGAATGTTGACCTGTCTAAAGGTCTTACTCACATCGGCTGCGGAGAGCGTGATCACACAGTCGTCCGGAACAGCTGGTGCTCTCATGCATGTTTCAGTGTTACTTGCCTCGAAGCGAGCATAGAAGTAATTTAGCTCGTTTGGAAGGCTCGTGTCACTGGGCAGCTCTCGGATGTGCTTCCCTTTGTAGTCTGTTATAGTTTGCAAGCCCTGCCACGCCTGACGAGTGTCGGAGTAGTACGATTCAATCTTAGTCCTGTATTGAGAATCTTTGCCTGTTTGATGGTTCATCCGAGGGCATAGAGGGATTTCTTATAAGCTTCCAGATTAGAGTCCCGCTCCTTGAAAGTGGCAGCTCTACCCTTTAGCTCAGTGCGGATTTTGCCTGTAATCCATGGCTTCTGGTTGGGGTATGTACGTACAGTCACTATGAGGATGACGTCATCGATGCACTTATTGATGAAGCCAGTGACTGATGTGGTGTACTCCTCAATGCCATCGGAAGAATCCCGGGAAATATATTCCAGTCTATGCTAGCAAAACAGTCCTGTAGCTTAGCATGTGCTTCATCTGACCACTTTTTTATTGACCTAGTTACTGGTGCTTTCTGCTTTAATTTTTGCTTGTAAGCAGAAATCCGGAGGATAGAATTATGGTCAGAGTTGCCAAATGGAGGGCAGGGAGAGCATTGTACGTGTCTCTGTGTGTGTGGTAAAGGTGGTCTAGAGTTTTTCCACCTCTTGTTCCTCATTTAACATGCAGGTAGAAATGAAGTAAAACGGATTTAAGTTTCCCTGCATTAAAGTCCAGTTGAGCTGTCACTTGTTTGTTTGTAAACAGCACAACGGGAGAAAGAGGGAGCCGATGAGCCCATAGTGTTCTATATCTAGAGCGTTCTATAGAATTCACTACGAAATGTTTGCCATCAGATATTTTATCATATATTTCTGCCAGAAGTCACAGATCTCTGGATGAGTTATCTGTACAGTTGCCATTTTTCCCCTGTGCTTCCTGTTAGCGTTTTTTCTCCTCCTTTCTTCTCACATCTGCTCCGTGTACACAAGCTGCTTCTTTCAGAAAAGCATGCATCACAACTTTGTTCATTTGCACAATTTCACTCATTCAACTTTCGCTTGTAAGTGTCCACTCACTGAAAATCACATTTGGTAGCTACTAAGCTATGCTTGCATAACTTTATGAGTTGGATTTACTTGTCGTTGCAATTAGTGTTCGTTATCGTTATCGCGTTTGTTGTCGCTTGTTGGCATTCAGTTATTTCGCTATTAGTTTGTGCTAATTTTGTTACCATTCTGATAATAGAGAACCAATGGGCTTTTCTTGTGTTTTTAGTGCCCCCTTGTGTGATATGCCGGTAATACCTTCAATCCCAGGAGGAGAGAGAGACTGCATGACATAAGCTAGCTTCTACTAGCTAGCTTATGCCTATCAAAAGCCCAGGGCTTAATATGACACCCTAGACCCACTCCAATTTGCTTACCGCCCAAATAGGTCCACAGACAATGCAATCTCAACCACACAGCACACTGCCCTAACCCATCTGGACAAGAGGAATACCTACGTGAGAATGCTGTTAATCGACTACAGCTCAGCATTTAACACCATAGTACCCTCCAAACTCGTCATCAAGCTCGAGACCCTGGGTCTCGACCCCGCCCTGTGCAACTGGGTACTGGACTCCCTGACTGGCCGCCCCCAGGTGGTGAGGGTAGGTAACAACATCTCCACCCCGCTGATCCTCAACACTGGGGCCCCACAAGGGTGCGTTCTGAGCCCTTTCCTGTACTCCCTGTTCACCCATGACTGCGTGGCCATGCACGCCTCCAACTCAATCAAGTTTGCGGACGACACTACAGTGGTAAGCTTGATTACCAAAAACAACGAAACGGCCTACAGGGAGGAGGTGAGGGCCCTCGGAGTGTGGTGTCAGGAAAATAACCTGACACTCAACGTCAACAAAACAAAGGAGATTATTGTGGACTTCAGGAAACAGCAGAAACTGAATTGGTCCACCCACACAGACAGCGTCGTGAAGAAGGCGCAGCAGCGCCTCTTCAACCTCAGGAGGCTGAAGAAATTTGGCTTGTCACCAAAAGCACTCACAAACTTCTACAGATGCACAATCGAGAGCATCCTGTCAGGCTGTATCACCGCCTGGTACGGCAACTGCTCCGCCCACAACCATAAGGCTCTCCAGAGGGTAGTGAGGTCTGCACAACGCATCACCGGGGGCAAACTACATGCCCTCCAGGACACCTACACCACCCGATGTCACAGGAAGGCCATAAAGATCATCAAGGACAACAACCACCCGAGCCACTGCCTGTTCACCACGCTATCATCCAGAAGGCGAGGTCAGTACAGGTGCATCAAAGCGGGGACCGAGAGACTGAAAAACAGCTTTATCTCAAGGCCATCAGACTGTTAAACAGCCACCACAAACATTGAGTGGCTGCTGCCAAGACACTGACAACTCCAGCCACTTTAATAATGGGAATTGATGGAAATTGATGTAAAATATATCACTAGCCATTTTAAACAATGCTACTTAATATACTGTTTACATACCCTACATTACTCATCTCATATGTATATGTATATACTGTACCCTATATCATCTACTGCATATTTATGTAATACATGTATCACTAGCCACTTTAAACTATGCCACTTTGTTTACATACCCTACATTACTCATCTCATATGTATATACTGTACTCGATACCATCTACTGCATCTTGCCTATGCCGTTCTGTACCATCACTCATTCATATATCTTTATGTACATATTCTTTATCCCTTTACACTTGTGTGTGTATGTAAGGTAGTCGTTTTGGAATTGTTAGGTTAGATTACTCGTTGGTTATTACTGCATTGTCGGAACTAGAAGCACAAGCCTTTCGCTACACTCGCATTAACATCTGCTAACCATGTGTATGTGACAAATAAATTTGATTTGATTTGTTGTTTTTACAAAAGGTGTCTTGTCATCAGCTATCCCTGTTCTATACAATGGCTACTGCTGCCCCACCCCAAGGCTAGCTGAGCCAAGCACTCAAACCCCTGTGTTCTTGTGCTTGCGGCTCCATGATTGCAGAAAATTATTTTCACCTTCTATGTATCAATTTCCTCGAAAGGGAGCATGCTCAGGAAGCATTCAACAACCCCAAGTCCTGTTGTCATTGTAAATTGCTGAAATTGCTGTGGGTATCAGGAGGAGGCTAAAATGCTACACTAGCTCTACCCCCTCCCTCACCTCGCAGCCACCAACCAAGGTTGAGGCTCAACCCCCCACAACCGAGGTAAGCTGGGGCGAGCCCCTCACTGTCTGACGATATCGTGTCGGGAAAGCGAGCTAGGGGATGACAACGGGGATAAATCTTTTGCGTGTCCTCAACTTTGAGACTGAGATTGAGGTTGAAGACACCGTTGTTGTTCCCCTCTCAAGTCCCTAGGTCTCCCTGCCCCCAGGACGGAAGAGCCGCAAATCTCCCTCACTTGGAGTTTAGGCTCCTCAGCAGTTGCAAAAGTGAGCCACGGCCAGACTTGGCATCGAGTGTCCGGCTCCCTTAGGGGGCCAGGACTCCAGAAAGGACCTGTATGATGGGGAAAGACTCCCATCCTGCATGTCCCCCGTTAAGCAACTGCTTCCTGCGGTCCCAGTTTGCCTCAGGGAGGCTAGGAGCTTATGGGACGAGCCCCTTAAGAGCAAGATCCTGGCTAGGGACTCTCCTAGCATGCACAATATGGAGGAATCCGGATTTTGCAACACTCCCATGGTGGAGCCGTCACTGGCTGATTACCTCCACCCCACATGGCGTGCTACTGGCACTATACTAGTACTTCCCTCTTTGTAACGATGGAGCACTTTTCTGCCTGTATTTTCCACAAACGTACAAAACCTCAACCCTATCAATCAGAGTACTCAACATGAACTCTGTATTGATGGCCTACCAGGCAAAGTTACTGGAGGAGGTGGGGAAGAAACTGGATTTGGATCCTGGGGATGAGATCTGTATGATTACAGATCTCAACCTACGCACCTCCCATATGCCATCCAAGGCTGTGGATGGCATACGGGGAGAAAGGGGCACTTTGATTAACCTTGTCCAGCTTATCAGACAAAGAGAAAGTGGACCTCCTGTGACACCAAGACGTTTTTCAATGCACAGATGTGAATAATAGACTCTCCCCTCGGGAGAGTCAGCATGTCCGCTCTCCCTCTGGTCACCCAGACCTGGGTTCAAATAGCATTCATTTTCCTTCAAATACTTTAGCTGTGCTGGATTGTGATGCCTGGTGCAATGGAACCAATGGAATAGTCCCAAAAGAACAAACCCCGCCCATCTAGCACTCCAGACAGGCGCACCCTCCTCGTGCTTGTTATTCCCCAAATTCTGACCTCCATTCATCAGTTAACATAGTACAGTGGATAGCTGATTAGTAACGTGTAGTATACGCACTCCCTTCAAATAGCTGCTAGTTCTAACACACACACAGACACACCATTCTCCTAGTATTTGAAGCGTCCACAAATGATGACCACCATTCACCATATGAAATGGTACAAATAATGTGGTTAGCTATTCAGTCACTTGGGCTGCTCACTCTATTCAAATAGCTATAACACACACGCACACCCGCCAACAGATTTGCAGTACTGGCACTGAGGGAGATCAGTGAGCTAGCTAAGTGCTATGAAGAAGTGGGCGGTCAGATAACATGAAATTTACTGAGCAGCAGCAACCCACTGAAGAGAGCAAACACAATATGCACACGAACAGCGAGGAGCTCAGTGACTCTGTAAGTTGCTGCTTTTTAATGTTGTTTAATGACGTGGTTATAATAGTGGGTAATGGGAAACTTTTTTGCTGGGGCTGTATCATATGTGTGTGTGTGTGTGTGTGTGCTATATGGCGCTGGTACTGTAGGTGGTTCTCCAATTATGTAATACATTTGAACAATACTGAACATTCAGACAGTGTTATGTGTATTATGTTACGCTGTGTTCACATTTAGTGGAGATGTATATTATTGTACATTTGTGTGTACTAGTTATGTGTAAGTGTATGGATTATTTTTGTCAAGATGAAGTATGACTTAATGGAGCTGGTGAAATGAATGTTTACAGTGTGTGCGTTTTAAAGTGGGTGTGTTTTAACGTAAAGATATAAAAGTAGAGAATTTGTTAGAATATGAAGACTATACATGTCTATGAATACTGTTGAATAAACAGTGAAGACTGTATGCACTGTAGGCTATTTGAGAGTGGTTGGTATAGATTTATTTTGAGGAATGAGAATTTATTGTATATATCCTACAGTATGTGAAGCTGTGTTAATGAACAGTAGCCTATTGAGCCTGTGTGTATTGTGTACTGTGTTGAGTGTTGAATTTGTTAGCTTGGTTCAAATGAATGGAAAATGATCTGTTATTTTGAACCTCTCTGAGCTCTGTGTGGTCTCGGAGGGCTGTGTTATAAAGGCTGCTTATGTGAGTTAATAAGACGATACATCTTCTAACTTATTTTGTGTGTGTGCGTGTTTTGTGTGTGTGTGTGTGTGGGGGGGGGGGGGGGGTGCTCGTATGTATGTGTGTGTCTGCTTCTACGTGTGTGTGTTTCTGCCTGTGTGTACGTGTGTGTGTTTCTGCCTGTGTGTCTTTCTCTCTGTGTGTGTGTGTGTGCAGAGGTGCGTTCGGGTACTATTCCAGGACGGCGAGCGCAGTGCTGTGCGGACGCTGCAGTGGAGAGCCGGCGAGAGCAGCGAGGCCCTGGCCCAGCTCTGTGCCTCCACCTTCGCCGTCTCCGAGCCCCAGGACTACACCCTCTACTGGAGGTCCGGGGGGGAGATGAGGACCCTTCCCACCCAGGCACAGCCTAAGGACCTGGCCAGCCACAGCGAGGGAGGCCCCTCTCTCTCCTACCTCCGCACGGACCACGACTTCAGCAAGATGCGGCGGCTGACCAGAGGGGGAGCTGTGGACCTGGGGGAGTCTATGTGTGAGGAGTGATTGAGGGAAGGAGAGAGGAAGAGGAAGAGAGGGAAGGGTACTTCTCGGATCTCAGCGTTTTTCGATTGGTTGATTGATTAAAAAAGCTGTGTTGTGTCTTGGACGTGTTGTCATAACTACAGCCCACACTAAAGACTAAGGGGCAAGTCTCAAATGGCACCCTATTCCATAGTGGAGGTTTAAAGGTAGCGCACTGCACTACATGTTTGTTGAAAGTAGTGCACTATATGGGGAATATGGTGTCACTTGATACAGCCTTAGATAAAGGGGAGGTTGGTAGTCTATTATTCACATCACTTCTGTGCATCAGTCTGCTGCTCGCTGGTTGGAACCATAGAATTAGAATGAATTCTATGTCTATGTTCAGAACCCTGTTACCGAGGGTTGGGGTGGGGGGCTAAACCACTAGCTACCAGTATGTCCTTTGGGAGTATTGCTACTGTACAAGCAACATAAATATTTTTTACAAGACCAAACCTCAATACCAAAGTTAAGAAAGTAAAGTCATACACATAGGAATGTGTGAAGCTTAAAGGATAATCTTTACTTTAACGTAAGATGAACGTGGTTCTTTTGACTTATTTACAGTGTTACGGATATAGGAGTAAATAAGAGCCAATACAAGCAAACGCCATGAAGCCATTTTGTGATTCTGGGTCTGAGGTACTGTTGATGTTGACGCTGCCATCTCTCGTCACATATTGTCGACAGTTGACAGGGTGGGGGGAAATATTCTAAACTTTACAAGTAGACAACATGTATGAGGACTTTTGTTAAATGGCACAATATTTCCTTGTTTTGCCAAATTAATTTTACCTTACGATAAGAAAGGGACATATTTGTCAGAATAATACCTTTTTTTCTGTTTTACTTTCAATTACTGTTTCTATAGAACTGCTGTAACATTCCATGAAAAAATGAGCTTCTCAGAGAAAAGACAATCCGTGACAACGGCCAATGAAAATGGGACCATGTAATACCTCATGGTGATTGGTTGAATGTAAAGTCACCATGGTGACTCCTCCCGCTGCAGGTCATCTTTGTCAACTGACTGTTCAACTCAATGTTATTTTCAAAAAACAACTTATGATAATGTATTATTACAATAATTGTTTAAAAATGTGGAATAGTTATATTTAATATGAATCACAAGTTTGTTTATGAAAGTGAAATATTTTACTTAATGAAAGTTTCCATTGGACGACGGTTAATTTAAAGACGAACAATGACACATTCTCTGAAGACTATTGCATGCTGTTTTCATTTTATGTAAAGAACCTGCAGGTTTCGTATGTGATGCATGTGTTGGTTGTGTTGAAAAATGCAACATTATGGCATTCACTTTCTTTTCTTGTATAACACATTGCTGTATTTTTTCCAGAATTACAAAATCGCAATAAAATTGCAATATCTGTTCATAGTGCTGTTACATGATGTATTCTTTGTTTATCCGTGTTTGCTGCCTAAAATATGTACCGTAATATCATGATGAAGTTATAATGCAGAGGGGATGTTACAAGTCCGAACTGGGAGACAGCTAATTACCATTCGTATATAGCAGACAGATTCTGGCAACCTCAAACCACCACGGTCACAATATCTTTGACTAATCATATTCTCTACACTGTCAGAATAAACAAACATGGCTATTTTTCCAACTGTGTTTACACACATGATGGGTGACAGAGAATAAGTGATGACTGACATTCTTTAAAGACACAAAGATATAGTCCAACACTGAGGGGCTATTCAGTCAAAGACCATAACATTCACTTTATTCCATTTGGCATTTAGATTAAAGTCAGTTGTATTTATTTTCATATGTATTTGAAACAACATAACGAACCTCATCAAAAGGGTTCAATTTGACACAGTGAGAATTAAAATGGTAAAAATGTGAAACATTACAATTGTACAATTATATTGTGTAATTGTTGTACTGTATGCAATACAATATGTCAATTTGACAAGGGAAACATCTTGGAAAGTTTATCATTACGAAGAGGAGAATGCTATTCTATGTCATGCTTCTTATAACAGAGATTTCTAATCAGAGCTAATGGCTGGCCCCTATGCATCCAGGAAAGCATGATCATTTCTCTATTACAGAATCACAGTTTTTAACACAGTATCATATACTCTTTATTTTGTATTAAGTCTAGCTGACCCCGGCCACCATTTTATCCAGTGTCGTGTTCATTAGAGCACAGCGTTTTCTTCCATTTGTTCCAAGTCAATACGACCGAGCACTTCTATCTATTGCCGCGCCCCAGTTTGTCTGGCACCCCCAGACCTCGTCTGTGTGAGACCCTACCTAACCCCTATTTCACCTTTATCTCACGCCTCCTCCCAGTTTGTCCAGAACCCTTAGGCCTTTCTCCAGGTACTCAGCCCGGCTTAGCCAGAAGGACTCCTTGTCCTTCATGATGTTAGCCAGCACTGCGCCACCCATGAACACCATGTGTTTACGCCGTGGAGGGTCCTCAATGCGGATCTTAAACTTCTGTACAGAGGGAGGAAAGTAACGGGAAAGGGGAGTGGGTCGAAAAATATGTGGTAAACTAAAATGAAGGAACACAACATATACACAGGTTTACTTATTGTAGTGTGTGTGTGTGTGTGTGTGTGTGTGTGTGTGTGTGTGTGTGTGTGTGTGTGTGTGTGTGTGTGTGTGTGTGTGTGTGTGTGTGTGTGTGTGTGTGTGTGTGTGTGTGTGTGTGTGTGTGTGTGTGTACAAGCGTTCGTGCATGTATGTGTGTGTGCTTACAGAGAGCTTCTCAGTGTCCCCCTGCAGCACCCTCTCCAGGTAGAGCTGTTTGATCTCTCTCTCCAGTCTGGAGGGAAGGCCGGGGTACATGGTGGTGCCTCCAGACAGCACAATGTGCTTGTAGAAGTCAGACCTTCCAGAATCATGGAATCAGACATAAACCATAACGTGTGCAAACAGTTCCCATTCATTTAACGGGTGGGTGAGGGAGATTGAGGTCATCTAGCTACAGATGTATAATATTATGGCTTATATAATACATTTAATACAGCTACCAAATAACTACAATAACCTACACGTACACGTGTATGTAACAACAATATATAATGTGTGTAAACATATATATTACAACTATGTAACGACTATTGTGCAGATCTCTAACTTTAGCACGGGCCAACAGTGTATTGTACTGTACTGTATAGCTGACCTGATGCTATAGCCTAGCCTCCTCCCATACTTGTATGACATTAAAACACACAATAGAAAGGTTTACTACAACACATAGAGTATGAGACAAGGCTAGCTAGCGGTGTTATGTCCAGCCATTAAACCATATGGAGACCAGCAGCAGTGTGGTGTATCGCTGACCTGAGATCTATGTCAGCAGCCTGGATGGTGTTGAACAGCAGCTCAGCCACGCCGGCTCCCTCTACGTTGATGAGGTGGGGCTGGAAGAGGGCCTCAGGGGCCCCGAACCGCTCCCCTCCCACCATCACCTGACGACCGTCAGGGAGCTAGAACAGAGAGCGAGTAAGTGAATAATTACACATTCATACCTCTTTATTTTCTGAAGTATTTTATGTCACATTTACAGTAGCTATGGGCATGGGGTAGAGATATTTATATGAGGTTATCCTGGGTGTCCGATTGTTTCTGAGTTTTGCAACATCGTTGCCTTGCCACACTCCATTTGTTAACAGAGAAACAGATTGCTACCCAAGCTAAAAGAGCATTAATGGCATTCATAAGCATTCGCTCTAATTGACATGTGTGGATAGGGTTAGCTACAGTACTATGTATGACTCCACTAGCACGGTGGTCTCTGTGGCCAGTCTCTGCTCCTGTTCTATGTTGTATCCCACGTAGCATAGTTCCTCCTTCATCATGCGGACCGTCTCAAAGTCCGCCGACTGGTTGAAGACATAGCCGCGCAGCAACAGCAGCTGGGAGATGGGTCAGAGGTGGGAAAAAAACAAAGGAGTCTTTTATATTCATCCCCAGAAAGTCATTTTCATTACAAAATAGTTCATGAGGAATAGGCTATGTGTTTGCAAAGATTTTGCATGATGATTGACACGAGGGAGAGAATTAACGTAGCCATATATCCGCTAAAGTTCATTTGGATGCGTCCCAGGTGGTAGCCCAGGTAGTGTACTGCATAGGGAATGGGGTGCCATTTGGGACGCGGCCCTTGTACACACCTTGATGAGGTAGCGTGTGATGTCACGCCCTGCGATGTCCAGCCTGCGCGTGAGATGCGGGAGAGAGAAGCCCTCGTACACGGGGCAGATGTGGGTCACACCGTCACCCGAATCCACAACCACACCCGTTAGCAACCCTGGAGACAGGACAGGGCAGGACACACAGGGTCACGTAAGAGATGGTATGATGGTGACCGACTGGGTTCAAATCTGCGCCCCCACAAGAATGTGTTATCCTGTTGAGCTAAAGTCTAGGCATTACTATATATATACAGTGCCTTGCGAAAGTATACGGCCCTCTTGAACTTTGCGACCTTTTGCCACATTTCAGGCTTCAAACATAAAGATATAAAACTGTATTTTTTTGTGAAGAATCTACAACAAGTGGGACACAATCATGAAGTGGAACGACATTTATTGGATATTTCAAACTTTTTTAACAAATCAAAAACTGAAAAATTGGGCGTGCAAAATTATTCAGCCCCTTTACTTTCAGTGCAGCAAACTCTCTCCAGAAGTTCAGTGAGGATCTCTGAATGATCCAATGTTGACCTAAATGACTAATGATGATAAATACAATCCACCTGTGTGTAATCAAGTCTCCGTATAAATGCACCTGCACTGTGATAGTCTCAGAGGTCCGTCAAAAGCGCAGAGAGCGTCATGAAGAACAAGGAACACACCAGGCAGGTCCAAGATACTGTTGTGAAGAAGTTTAAAGCCGATTTGGATACAAAAAGATTTCCCAAGCTTTAAACATCCCAAGGAGCACTGTGCAAGCGATAATATTGAAATGGAAGGAATATCAGACCACTGCAAATCTACCAAGACCTGGCCGTCCCTCTAAACTTTCAGCTCATACAAGGAGAAGACTGATCAGAGATGCAGCCAAGAGGCCCATGATCACTCTGGATGAACTGCAGAGATCTACAGCTGAGGTGGGAGACTCTGTCCATAGGACAACAATCAGTCGTATATTGCACAAATCTGGCCTTTATGGAAGAGTGGCAAGAAGAAAGCCATTTCTTAAAGATATCCATAAAAAGTGTCGTTTAAAGTTTGCCACAAGCCACCTGGGAGACACACCAAACATGTGGAAGAAGGTGCTCTGGTCAGATGAAACCAAAATTGAACTTTTTGGCAACAATGCAAAACGTTATGTTTGGCGTAAAAGCAACACAGCTCATCACCCTGAACCCACCATCCCCACTGTCAAACATGGTGGTGGCAGCATCATGGTTTGGGCCTGCTTTTCTTCAGCAGGGACAGGGAAGATGGTTAAAATTAATGGGAAGATGGATGGAGCCAAATACAGGACCATTCTGGAAGAAAACCTGATGGAGTCTGCAAAAGACCTGAGACTGGGACGGAGATTTGTCTTCCAACAAGACAATGATCCAAAACATAAATCAAAATCTACAATAGAATGGTTCAAAAATAAACATATCCAGGTGTTAGAATGGCCAAGTCAAAGTCCAGACCTGAATCCAATCGAGAATCTGTGGAAAAAACCTAAAACTGCTGTTCACAAATGCTCTCCATCCAACCTCACTGAGCTCAAGCTGTTTTGCAAGGAGGAATGGGAAAAAATTTCAGTCTCTTGATGTGCAAAACTGATAGAGACATACCCCAGCGACTTACAGCTGTAATCGCAGCAAAAGGTGGCGCTGCAAAGTATTAACTTAAGGGGGCTGAATAATTTTGCACGCCCAATTTTTCAGTTTTTGATTTGTTAAAAAAAAAAAAAATATCCAATAAATGTCGTTCCACTTCATGATTGTGTCCCACTTGTTGTTGATTCTTCACAAAAAAATACAGTTTTATATCTTTATGTTTGAAGCCTGAAATGTGGCAAAAGGTCGCAAAGTTCAAGGAGGCCGAATACTTTCGCAAGGCACTGTATATATATAAAACAGAGAGAGCCATGTCTTCGGGTCTAGTCTCCCCTTACCCTGGGCATAGAGTGTGAGCACGGCTTGGATAGCTACATAGATGCCGTGGAACTGGTAGGTCTCGAACATGACCTCTGCAATCTTCTCCCGGTTCTTAGTGGGGTTCATGGGCGGTTCCGTCAGCAGCACCTTGAATCAAATTCAACTGTATTGATCCCCACACAACATACACGGAGGGCAGAGGAATGTAAAAACTGTTTTTTAACTTAAAGATGCAATCCTAAGGTTTTATGGAATGTCTAAAAAGTAATAGTCTAAAAAAACATTGGAAGTTTAACAGACTAAATGCACTTCATACCTAGGTCTCTCTTGCAATTTATTTGTGTTTTACCTCAATTAAACTAACCTATATAGAATAACTGACCTTGCAGTCTGGGGGGCTGATATTGAGGCGCCCAGGGCCGAAGGTGTAGTCCCACAGGTGAAGCATGTCTTCCCAGGAGCGCACGATGCCGTTGTCCATGGGGTAGGACACCTCCAGCATGGAGCGACACTCACTGGCCTCATCACCCACCATCAAGTCCTAGGTTTAGGTTTTGGGGGTCACCAGGGGAGTTGGTTTGGATTTATTTTGATTATTCCAAAATATACAGAGGCTACAGACATGGCACTTTGAGATATAACCTCTATATTGTGATTGTCAGAGAGGGAGTTTACAGTCGTGCGCAATTAAAGGAGAATATGCTCAGCTGAGGAGCAATCGTGTTTGGAGAAGAACTTTTCCCTTGACACATAAGAGTCGGTGTTTATCTTTAGGCTGGAAGTCAACTGTCTCCTTAATTAACCTCACCTTAATCTCGATGTTTCCGACCTTGGTGTTTGAACGAATGACGGGCCGACCCACCAACGCAGGGAAGATGTGCTCAGGGAAGTTGGAGCCAGCGAAGCCACACTTGACAAACTGCATGGAAACCAATTTGAAATAAACTTTCTGTTGGTTACACGTTCAATACACTTTCAACATGAGGTGAAGGACATACCAGTCTGCTGAAAAAGTCATACATTTTTGTGCATTGAGTGGAAACCAAAATGTGACCACGGAGAATGTCACTCATGCTAAACTTCTGCAAAATGTTTTCAGTTCAACTTTAAAGGCTGATGTGTCAAACAACTGCATCAAGTCATCAATAAAAACAGTGTAAAATGCATCTTGAAATAGTAAATTATACATTCTATTTCTGTCTATTTACCTGTGTGCTTACAACACACACAGAATCCTGTTGTTTTTACGGTAACTTATTGGCAGCCTGCAGCATGAAAAATGCAGGCCGCGCCGCAAAATGAACTCTGTTGGGGCATCCCGCGGGAATGATTGGAATGTATTGCACATCTACAGGGTATGGAATGTGTCTTGGCCAAAAAAGACAAGTTAGGACATTTAAAGAATACACTGTACAAAAAGACCAATCTGCTGAAAAAGTCATACATTTTGTTTTAGAAACACCTCTGTCGCATTATTCACAAACTCTCAGCATTCGCAGCTTCGAGTTCAGTAGTCTACCTCTCCTCTCCTAGTTGGACATACGAGATCAAGTGTGCTATACGTGTGGTCTCAATTAAATAGAGTAGCCTGCCTACCCAGTAAAGCCCAAGGCCTTTTTTTAGTCAAATACTTCTAGTACATTAAACTCAAAGTCAATGAAGAGTCATTATTACTTAAAATATTTGTGCTATTGACTCAAAACTAAATGAGAAGTCACATGAACTACATTTTTTAAAAGAAGCACTATGCAGAAATTGCTCTGCCATTTCCTGGTTGCTAAAATGTTTATAGTCCGCCTAATTTCAGTTTATGTGACAAAACAAGCAAGTGCAGTGTAGAGAATCATTGTACCATCTAAACCGCTGTGAAATATATTTTACATAACCAAAAATATTGTATTTTCAGCTGTTTGAAGCTGATGTTCAAAACCAAAAGTAACATTGGGTGATTGATTGAGTAATCTTTCGCTACACAAAGATAAATAACTATACTTTTTTCTAAACCAATCCAATCATTTAGTTATATTTGGTTGTTCCAGTTTAAACGGCTTAGGTAGTCTCCTCACACTGTTCCTAAATCTGGAACTCATTATGGTTGCAGGTGAATAAAAATGTCTGTTGAATTTCCTAGCTATAGCTAGATTCCAATAGGAATCACACATCACTCTGCAAGCCAGTCTAATCTGATTTGTAGATAGGGTTGCAAAATGCTGTTACATTTCTCAGGTTATCTAGTAATCCCGGTTTGAAGATTCATGGAAATCCTTCAACCAGGATTTTTTTTAAATCTGGGAATTTTGGGAAAGTTTATGGAATTTTGCATCCATACTTGCAGGCCTGATGTGTCCTGTAAACCATCAGTTTCCGGCAACTGTATTAAGGTAACGCTAGGCCTACAAATAAGGCCTTATGAGATATGTATTGTCATAAAGAGTTGAATTATAATGACGACACTTGACTAGGAACTCACTTGGTGAAGGCCACAAGACTGAAAATTAACGAATGCAACAGCCATGTCTATAACCAGGTTTCCATTCAACCTTTTTATCTGAGTAAAATGGGAACCGCTAATTTGTCAGTAAACTTTTCAAATGTCGACAAAACAAAATATGCTAGACATGATGGGAACTTTTTTTGTGTCAGTAAAATTAATTATGCAATAAATGACGGAGGAAACGCTTTTATGCGCAAATATTGATATAATAACCATCATAACGACGTAAACTTGGAGTCAAGCGATGACAAGTTGTGTTGTCCTCCCACTTGCGACTAGGGAAAGCATGCAGTTTATTAGGCTACAGACGTAAATGATCATGAACTTCAGATAAACTCATCGTCTTGCACTCTGTTGATATAATGATCGATGCTTGGCTGCCGTTTGACAAATAAAAAGTAGCGGTCTTTTGTCTATAATAATTATACCATGTAGCCTATACCTAGGTGCACTGTAGACTATATGCAAATTGTTGGCTAGAGCGCACGTGCCAATTCCAAAATGTAGTTATAACGCAACATTTTGGGAAAATATGATAGAAACCCATTTAACTTTGAATTTGTATTCGGTACATGGGAATTTAACGGCAAAATAAATGTTTATATGCACTACATCACTCACAGCATTTTATATTCAACAAGTTAATTTGATGAAAACACATCTCAGGTGTGAAAACGGGCATATTGTTTCTATGCAGATTTTCGAATATCCGCATGAAAATCTGTAGCCAATTGGATGGAAACCTAGTTTATGTCATTACCAAATACAGTCATTGGTGGTAACTCTACAATTCACTCGAAAAGGCAAGGCACACTGGGAAAGTATATTGGAGCTGTGGTTTAGTGGGGGCTTCACCCCCCAAAAAATACATTTATACAACTCAAAGTGACTCTATCGGTTTGAGTAATGACTACAAAATCACTTTAAGTATCTGTATCCACTTAAGTGCAACTGGTTTCCTCCCCCCAAAATTGTAACGACAGCACATTGGGGTTTACAGTGTATGCATGGGCAGAGCATCACGTGGCAGTTATCTTTCCAAGGAAATTGACTTACATATTATTATGCTATAGTTTACTACAGTGTCTGTAAATAAATATTGATACTGGAAAGAAGTGGAGGGCGCCCAACAAGCGTGATTCGAGGTGCAGTCCAAAAATATGACCATCACTGAAAAGGAAAATGCGCCACCTGCGTTTACCATGGTCAATAGGCTAAATATGAATTACCCATTTATTTGTCTCTACCTACAAATAGTCCCACTCCTAAAAGGTAGGCTATATCGTATCTGCAAAACGTACTGTAGCTCAAGAGAAAGTGCAAGTGTCCGCGGTCATCATTCTTGCCGCTTCAAATTCGGTAGCCTTACATATCCTCTTGGACATGCGAGATCAGGTGCCGTATTGTCTCAATTAAAAAGAGTAGGCTATATGCATGGGCGGAGAAGCACGGGGCAGATAAATACAAATTAACTACATTTCTAAATATGATTTGGCTATAGTTTACTACATTGCCATGAAATAAAAATGCCTATTGATTACCAATATCTGTCTCTGTCTGAAAATCGTATCTCAAAAGAAAGCGCAAGTGTCCGCCCTCTCTCCAACTATGCTCTCGTCAAACTACTGTACGTCTAGCCTACTGGTTTATATAGCCCAGTAAAACCGATCGATAGTCTAATATAATGGGCCACGTGATAATCTCTTGTAATTTAATCTAATCTATTTACTAGATTATTTCTGCGCATTTGTTTATTGCCTATAGGGCGCAAAATTGCTGGGACAATAGCTGCCAAATGAGCTGCGTCACACACATTCAATTTCATTGCGCGATTTAAATTGGGTTCGGGGCCAGTTCTTGCGGGAGCAGGTGGGAGTCGGACATAAAGCCAGAGAGAGTGGGCGGGAGCAGCATTAAAAACTGCGGTTGCGGGCGGGAGCGGGATTAAGAAATCAGTCCCGCCTAGACCTCTATTCCAATCAGTAGCACCAGCCGCAAGTGTGGAGGCTGGGCCAGTAAACTTTTGTAGCTCATAAATCTATGTTGTACCTCTGCAGGACATGAAGTTTAAAGGGTCTTTTAATATCCATTTGTTTCGTGCAGATGAAGAAGCAAGAAGCATGGGGAATTGAGAATAATCTCAGAAAGTATTGGGTTGTGTTCCTTCCTGGTTCCTGTCCAATAACAGCTCACTCCAACACATCACCACCATGTATGGCAGTTTGTGTGAATAAGAGGAGTCGGCTGTGACAAGTCCAGACAGATGTGCACTCATAACAGACCCACACCCCAACCTACTACCTGCGCAGAGAGCAGCATTCTACATAGGCTTCTACAACATCATACTTTTTTAGTGACTCTCTGTTACCATTTTTATGAATTAAATGTTGCAACTTTGTAGCAGGATACTAGAAAATAACTTAACTGTGCTGTTATCAACACACAACACAGCATTTTGGGGGCCCTAAGTGAGATATGGTTGCAACTGTATAACATATTTCATGCAATTCTACTTGTTTTACCATGGGGCAGAGATACATTTTTGCAGTTTTAAAGTAAGTTTTCTGCAGTGCTACACATATTGCCATGGGGCTGAGGGAGATAATTTGTTTCAATTTCATATTCAAATTTCCTGCAATCCTACTAAGATACTTGTTTTCAATTTTAAAGCTAATTCCGAGCCATTCTACCCATTTTGCCATGGTGTGGAGAGAAATGTTTGCAGTTTTAAAGCTAATTCCCAGCCATTCTACCCATTTTTCCATGGTGTGGAGAGAAATGTTTGCAGTTTTGCAGTAAAACCGTTTTGTCGGGCAAAACCGACAAATACAATTGATTAAGATATAGCGTCACACACCTATATTACTTCTTGCAGGTTGTTAAATTCCAATTATGCATACACTCATAATTCATTCCCAAATCCTACATGAACATTCAATATTATAATTGTTTTACTCGGTGGGGTAGTGATACAACTATTAAAGTTATTAAAACAACGTTTTGTCGACATATTCACTCACCCCTGTGCCATTGTCACAGACGACAACCTTTCTGCCCTCGCTGTCCATGTTCCACTGATGCTGAGGGAAGGTACCTCTATATATTCCCTCCCGTCGGGGCTCTCAACGCAGGCTAGTCCAATTAAGCAACACTTAATTTATTTCTAAACACGGGGAAAGATTCTTGCAAAATGCAAAATACGAGGGACTGCAGCAAATTCTTCTTCCTTCAATAACGTGAAGTGTGGGCGGAGTCGAGACTAGTTGGGGTAGGAGAAAAGACAAGGGGGGGGGGGGGGGGGGGGATTGGCGTAGGTCTACAGGTAGGCTATGTGTCAATCTCACTGTCTAATTGTTGGTCACAAATCTACTCTGATTGTTCAATTATTAAAAAGTGAAGTCAGAGGATGATGCCGTCAAAACCCAGCACACATGAGTCCTCCTCCCAAACAAACAAAACAACCTATGGCTTCATCCTCTTGATCACTATCCAATATTCGCTCCTTTTCACCTTTAAACGCTCATGCCTCGTTCGTGCAGACCTCGACATCAGGTTTGGATCAACATTGTTTCATTTATTCCACATTCATACACAACCAGACACATTTTTACAAAACACTTATTTTCCAATGAATACATCGCACAACAATGTATTGTTTAGTGATGTTAATGTGGGTATATCTATATAAAGATACAACAGTCATATATATGAACCAGGTCGTTATTCTGTCCTCAAAGGTTTATAGGCACATCAAGGAGTTGTGCTTCACGTTCACCCTTAGGCTACTTATCAATCTTGCTTTTAGATTTCGTAGTTTCATTTCGTTCCTATCCCATTCACTCACTTACTGTTTTGCTCTGAAAGGCAACGCATGTATGAAGTACATCTCTAGAGAGCACTGAATAATGCCTCATACAACAGTCTAAAGAATATACCAGGTTAGAATAATATTATAATGGAGATGTTTTGGACACATCATCCAAAGCAGCATAGTTATACAGTTGTTACATTGTCATAATAGAAGAAGAATGTTAAACTATCTAATCTAAATGCAAATGTGTGGTGATGACGTGGGATGTCTTTTCCATACATAACAACATTGTCTGGAGCCTAAGTCTATTTGTTGTTCTGTTAGCTTTCGGGAACAGTAATGGTTTAGAGCGGTGGCTAAATGGAAGTGAATCACAATTACAAGAGTTCCGTGTGGCTGTGATGCCCACAGAACTATGATACCCACGGAATGAAAGTCGACTGAGAATCTGTAGTTCCTTTTTAAGGCAGTGACGTCATAAGCAGTTCTGAGTTGACAGACGCCTGCTCATGTTAGAAACCAACAGCCTACCGAAGGCATTGTTCATTGTAAGGGGCAAACTAAGAAACGGGATTAAAGCTAGTACTCAATGATAGACTACTAAAAAAATAGACTCCCTATGAGTTGAAACCGGTCAAAACATATGATATTATAATTCAGGTTCAGTATTTACTCTAACTCTAAGACTGTGACGATGTATATTATTTCTATAAATAATCTGCCTGAGAATAGTTATTGCTGTTATAGAATATGTTCTTGCTCCTGACTGACTGACTACCCACGTTCCAGCCCAAATCTACAGGACAGAGAATTGTAGTTGGTAATTCTTTGTACAAGTCAGCAGCACAGTCATAAAGTACTACAGTGGCTTGCGAAAGTATTCACCCCCCTTGGCATTTTTCCTATTTTGTTGCCTTACAACCTGGAATTAAAATTGATTTGGGGGGGGGGGGGGGTGTATCATTTCATTTACACCACTTTGAAGATGCAAAATATTTTTCATTGTGAAACAGACAAGAAATAAGACAAAAAAATTGAAAACTTCCGCGTGCACAACTATCCCCCCACACAAAAAAAAAACAATACTTTGTAGAGGCACCTTTTGCAGCAATTACTGCTGCAAGTCTCTTGGGGTATGTCTCTATAAGCTTGGCACATCTAACCACTGGGATTTTTGCCCATTGTTCAAGGCAAAACTGCTCCAGCTCCTTCAAGTTGGATGGGATCCGCTGGTGTACAGCAATCTTTAAGTCATATGACAGATTCTCAATTGGATTGAGGTCTGGGCTTTGACTTGGCCATTCCAATACATTTAAATGTTTCCCCTTCAACCACTAGAGTGTTGCTTCAGCAGTATGCTTAGGGTCCTTGTCCTGCTGGAAGGTGAACCTCCATCCCAGTCTCAAATCTATGGAAGACCGAAACAGGTTTCCCTCAAGAATTTCCCTGTATTTAGCGCCATTCTTATATTCTGACCAGTTTCCCAATCCATGCCGATGAACAACTCCCCCACAGCATGATGCTGCCACTACCATGCTTCACTGTGGGGGTGGTGTTCTCTGGGCGATGAGAGGTGTTGGGTCTGCCCCAGACATAGCGTTTTCCTTGATGGCCAAAAAGCTCAATTTTAGTCTCATCTGACCAGAGTACCTTCTTCCATATGTTTGGGGAGTCTGGGGGTTTGCTTATTTTCTTCTTTAAGCAATTGCTTTTTTCTGACCACTCTTCCGTAAAGCCCAGCTCTGTGGAGTATACGGCTTAAAGTTGTACTATGGACAGATACTCCAATTTCCACGGTGGAGCTTTGCATATCTTTGGTCTCTTTGTTGCCTCTCTGATTAATGCCCTCCTTGCCTTGTCCGTGAGTTTTGTTGGGCGGCCTCTCTTGGCAGGTTGTTGTGGTGCCAAATTCTTTCAGTTTTTTAATAATGGATTAGTGGTGCCAGATTCTTTCCGTTTTTTAACAATGGATTTAATGGTGCTCAGTGGGATGTTCAAAGTTTTGTATATTTTTTATAACCCAACCCTGATCTGTACTTCTCCACAACGTTGTCCCTGACCTGTTTGGAGAGCTCCTTGGTCTTCATGGTGCCGCTTGCTTGGTGGTGCCCCTTGCTTAGTGGTGTTGCAGACTCTGGGGCCTTTCAGAACAGGTGTATATATACACTGAGATAATGTGACAGATCATGTGACACTTAGATTGCACACAGGTAGACTTTATTTAACTAATTATGTGACTTCTGAGGGTAATTGGTTGCACAAGATCTTATTTAGGGGTTTCATAGCAAAGGGGGTGAATACATATGCACGCACCACTTGTCAATGTTTTAGAATTCTTTGAAACAAGTAATTTTTTTCATTTCACTTCACCAATTTGGACTATTTTGTGTATGTCCATTACAAGAAATCCAAATAAAAATCCATTTAAATTACAGGTTGTAATGCAACAAAATAGGAAAAACGCCAAGGGGAGTGAATACTTTTGCAAGGCACTGTAAATAACCGTGTACCTCACAGTCGTGTGCGATGGTGCATTTTAAGTGCATGTGTTTGTGAATGGTCCAATCCCCAACCCCCCACCCCTCCCCATTCTTCCACTAGCAAACACATCAAGTGTCCATATCGAGTCTTTTGTCAATGTGTTCAATCCCAACTCACAGACAGATAGTACTTCTACAGTGTCTATATTGTCTCTATATCTGTGGGGCCGGGGCTTCCTGGCTGAGAACCAATAATAGCATCTCCCTTGAGGACTCAACCAATTAGAGCCTCTCTCCAGCTGCACTCAATGACCCGACCTCAGGATTCAAACTCGCTGTCGCTGCTGACGGAGATGTCGGGGGTGGAGGCTCCAGTGCCCCGAGGGTCGGTGCCAGTGCTGCAGTCGCTGGCCTCGGGGCTGCCCGGGTGACAGGGGGAGGCAGTCAGCAGGCGGGGGTGGTGGGAGTGGCGCTCCTGGACAGAACCCTCAGGGGAGCATCCCGAAGGCAAGTGGGTGGGGTCCTGTTGCAGTCTGGGAACAGGGAGAAGGAGATTGTGAAGTTAGTTTTAGAGACACATGGTTGGTTGAAGTGTTACCTAAGTGGTACACTCTGTGACTAATCGTAGTGCTTTTGTCTTGAGGTAAAACAATAATCAATTGGCTCACACTCAAAAAGCAGTCTTTTGATAAATTGCTTAATTTTTCAGTTTAGAATTTAGAACATCTTCAACAAGACACAGAAAGTCAAAGGTTCCAGCTGAGTAACCTTCTCTCTTGCCTTGACTTGAGTCTTGACGTACCTGTTTTTTGCCGACGCGGCCCTGTCTCTCTGGCGTCGGTTCTTGAACCAGTTGCCGACCTGTGTAGGCGTGAGTCCCGTAGCCTGGGCCAGGTGCCGTTTCCTGGACGGGTTTGGGTAGGGGTCCTGGAGGTACCACTCCCTGAGCAGGCTACGAGTTCTCTCCTTGGAGACATAAAGGACACAACAATGGTCAGTTCCCTGCTTCATGTAACCAACAGTGTTCATAATAATCTATATCTTTCACAATCAGATATGACATATGCAGCATATGGGTGTGATATCTTTCATTAGGCTACTCCATTGATATTGTTAAGAGAAGATTTCCTGCAGGAGACCTAAGCCATGCTGAAAATAATCGTATTAAATTGGATTTAAGGGATAATATTTATAATCTACATTATCAACATAAATATGTTATACTGTATATTGGCTCAGGATAAAAGGGCTTAGTACTGGAGAGAGGGCTAGATGCCTTACGATTAGTAGAGGTTTATACTTTGTGCGGCAGCAAGATGATTTGCCTGCAGTATCTGACTCTACCACAAGAGGGGGATGTTAACGGGAGAGTTGGGACATTACCTAAACTCCACTGACCTACTGTACGATCTATAGCAAAAGTCAGTGCTCAGCCTTAGACCCTTCACCTAATGGTCTTGCACAGACTTTACCCATTCAATATTGTCAACAACATCCTGGGCCAGAGAGTGATGTTGTTTCTGTGGAAATGTGACCTGCTCAACGCGTGTATCTGCCCAGCGTTAAGTCTAGGACTACTCAGTCCGTCACAATCTTTTTTTTGTGCTGTGTGTAGCTACTGTATCTTCTAAAATGACCTATTCCTTGCCCTGATGCAAGTGATTTCATATGCATTTAGTAGTGATTTTGTTGGTTGAAGTGCATTTCGAAGCAACCAAAATCCTGCAATGGTTAACAGGAATAGGGATGCCTTATGCCTGTGTTTTGTTGTTTTCTAAAGATAACTGATGATGTCTATACTGATATCCAAAAGGTTAAAACACTGTTAAGCCCAACATTTCCCCCTAGACCTAATGATTGTCAGCTTGGTTCCACAGACCTTTGCGTTGGAGTGATGTTGACTGCGACAGTAACCTGGGCGTGATCCAAAACGGAATATCTCTGTTTCACTTCAATAGTGAAAGGTTCCGGTATTCAGTGGAATCGGCTCCTAAGCAAATATCAAAGACACTGGCCATCCAGCACCAAGGAGAGTGGTGCTTATTTTTTTTAAAGTTTGTTTCATGTTGCATTATCGTTGCCCCATCCTCTGTTATTTGTGTAACCAAGTGTAGCCTAGTAGCTAGGTCTACTGTGTAGCGTAACCTACGATGTTTATGTCTGTTCTTTTTCTGAACCACTCCAAAAATAAGTTCCTTTGCAGGAAAATAAAGTTATTATATTCTATCCCAGGCTAGGTGATTGCTCACTGCTGTTTAGTTGGTGGAAACTCCAGAGTAAAAGGGAGCTTGGCTTATACCGCCACGGGGGGTCTCTGACACGCAAGGTTTATACTGTAGCAACCTGACTCCCTCTGTGACTGCATCCCAAATGGCACCCTATTCCCAATGTAGTCACTACTTTTGACCAGCGCCCATGGAGCTTGGGTCAAAAGTAGTGCACTATATAGGGAATAGAGTGCCAGTTGGGACACAAACACATGCACTATAGCCTACAGCCTATAGCAGCACAGTCCCCATTCAACATGCTCTTATGGAGCTCTTTAACCACAGGATTACTGCAGGTTGAAGTAGCCTGAAATCTAGACCTAGTTTGTGCTAACACTTCCCCTCCTTGTACTCTGTGTCATATGAGGAATGGATTGGTTGTCACAAAAAGATTGTTACCCAGGCTAAGGTTGAAGAGCAGAAGCATCTCTTCTCACCTATGTCATTTACATGCTGAGATGTAGATTTTTTTTAAATGAAAATACTTTAAAAAACAAATATATATTTTGTGTGGCCTATTGAGTCTTGATTTGGCTGACATTGCTTGTTCCTTGGCTATAACACTTATGTGCTTGTTTTTATGTTTTGTGAATCCACACAAAGACACTAATGCATATTGCCAGTGGTTCAGCAGAGAGACTGTAGATAATCATGTATTGGTCTGTCCCTCAGTAAAGGAAGTGACATGTGCAGCCACATTACTACAGATAAGATATGTCCTGTTTGAAACTTTGCCATCGAACTTTGCCATCAAACTCAAAGCAGTGAATGGTAGAAAGTGAAACGCCATAACATGACATATTAGAACATCATTTAACAGGATCTCTGTGGGAAACACCATTGCATTAATTTGTTTCTCTATAGAAATAACCTACAGCCTCTTATGTGAAAATCTTTTACTATGTCTAACCTAACCTTGCAGGAGGGAATTGACCTCCTATTATCTATAGTCTGAGTTAACAGAGATCAGGACTGGAGAAAAAGAGAGAACCCTTGTCAGTGACTCAGTATCATTAGCTTGATATGCCAAGGTGCCATAATGAGACCATCTGAAGTTATTTCAGATTTGTTGTTTTATTTAATTAACCTTTATTTAACTAGGCAAGTTAGTTAAGAACAAATTCTTATTTACAATGATGGCCAAGGAACAGTGGGTTAACTGCCTTGTTCAGGGCAGAATAACAGATGTTTCAGTATAAGAATTTAAAAATGTTTTACAAATGTACAATTAACAGTGAGTCAGCCCAGTAGGCTATATACATTATTGGTTACAGTCAGATATTAGTTACGGGTTTCGTTCATTTCTAATTTATAGCCAGTTAGTGTATATAGGCATGTATGCATGATGAAGGTGCGTAACTATAGGTATGGTGCGAAAGAATAATACTTACAGCTTGGTGTCTCACCTTAAAGCAGTGCGTCTTCTGCTCGCCATCCCAGATGGTGCGAGGCAGTGGGAACTTCTTCCGGATACGGTACTTCTCCACCGGTCCCAGGGGACGGCCCCGGAGCCGCTCTGCCTCGCGGTAATGCGCGTCCAGCCACAGATCTTGGAGTTTGGCGTGAGACTCGCGTGTAAAGCGGTGGCTCTGGAGGATCTGGTAAAGCGCCTCGAAGTTTCCTCCGTGGAAGGCGACCAGCGCCCGGGCGCGCATCACTGACTCGTGGCGGTTGAGAGCCTCCCCGGCGGAGCCAGGGACAGCATCAGGCAGGGACCATAAGAACCGACCCAGGCGCTCGATGTCGCCGGTCTCTTCGAGGTTCTCGCACACCCGAGCCACTTGTTCCGGGGTGAACATAGGCAAAGGGAACATCTTTCCCTTTTTCGTTCTTCTCAGACTTTGTCAACAAATAAAATAGTCTATATTATCATTTATCTAAAAAAAAAAAAATGTTGGTTCAGCTAAATGGACATGGCCAATGGTCATATCATTCCAATTGTCTGGTGCGTGAAGTGTCCTTTTACGCACCACGTCCCAGTGAGCCTCCCAGTGATGCGGAAGTTTAGTTGAATCAAATATAGTTTTGTAGTAAAAATAAATCTGATTGGCAGCGAGTTCCTTATGTAAGTTGTTTCTCCTGTCTTTTCCCGGTATTGGCAAGCTATGCTATATGTGACAACAGTCGCGTCGGAGCCAGGCACTTCCTGGAGTTCTGTCGGTTCTAGTAGGCTAAAGAAAGAACGCCAGGAGTCGACCTGTATTTATAGATAGAAACAATTAGCATCTTTGTAGATGTTTTGAGAGGGATTATGCGCCTCGCAGTCATTAGCCACTTAGCGGGGGGTAATGTGTATAGAGGTGACAGCCTCATCAGATTGTTTGTTTTAGCCGAGGGATACATTGACTGTCAGGATGATTGGGAAGCTAACAACAAGGATATTTAATTGGTCTGATCTGCATGATTGGCCGGCCGGGGGAAATCCAATACAGGCCAAAGGACAGGGAGGAGGATGTGGAGAAGAGAAGAGAGGAGGAAAATGTGTGTAATCAAGCGTTTTTTTTTTACCCATTAGGCCTGGTTGGTATTTACTAGAAAGTTAATTCACCTAAATAGAATGAAGTGATACATAATCAATAACTTTTCTATAACCAATCACTTGATAATTGGAATAGTAGAATAGTGACATATTATTGTTGTGTTTATAATAATGTGATAAAATGTTTGGTTTAAAAACATCTATATTTGACTCGTACGCATAGTTTTAGTTTACAGTTTGTCAACAAATGATTATAGGCCTTCGGTCAATTGTGCATATATATTTTAGATAGGCCTAACCCAAACTGAAGTAATTATATTCGGATATGTTTTTTTGTTTGTTGTTGTTTTTCATCCTGGTGAATGGATGCACCCTGGCTCATAACATGTATGGGTTATAGATGACAGACCGCTTCACAGCTATAGTGTATGCTCTGATTTGAATGCGGTTTGAATCTGAGCGCCAGAGCTACCGCGCTAGGGCCTTGGCAATCTGTATCTGTATCACCTACGCGGCGGCCGCTTCCATTTGCCCACGGCGAAATCTCCCGAGATGCATGTTTGGCAAAGCTGCTAAGCATCCTCTCAACGCTCCCGGCAAAAGTAATCGCCTTTTAATTAAAGTGGACACTCATACAGTAGACCTATCCTCCTCCACCCCGGTCCGTCCCCGGGTCAGGATAGTTTTTTTTAAAAACGTCTCTGGAGGCAGGGTGATGGACGGCAGTGTTACTCGGGGACACTGTATTATATGATCCTGCTTCATGGGTTCAATCCCTTTCTGATTTTATTAATCCGTCTTTAGGGGACACATTGTTTATTAATCCGGTTTAGAATAAGCATCTGTCCACGATTGCGGTACAACAAGCACACATAATAAACTATATTATATGAGTATAGGCTATAGGGAATTGATATACGCTCTGGGTCTTTAGGCACATTGCATATTATTTTTTAATGATTCATAATTGTATTTATTAGGCTACTGTTTTGTTTAGGGGTCAGTTCAGGAAAATCCTATTTGATTTTTTAAAATTTTTTTATTATTCTGGAATTGGAATTTCATTTAGTCTCCAGAATTGATGGAATTGAAATGGAATTGACAGTAACCCTGGACAGTTTACATCCATAGTCTCTAGACTACAGAACCACATCAATGCCGTGCCAATCCAGCAGACCATGCTTATGAATTTTGTGTGCATATAGGTTTTAAAATAGAAGTTGTGGTCATGTAAAGAAAGGGTCATGGTTTAGAAACAGGTCAAGTGGTTTAGTCTTGTCCAACAATCTTTCTACAAAACACAAATATGTGTTTACCAGACAATACAGGCTAAGCTGGAGACCTTCGAGGTCATGATTGATTATATCATTTAGACAACAGACAATTAATTCTGA
This sequence comes from Oncorhynchus mykiss, assembly GCF_013265735.2. Classification (NCBI taxonomy): domain Eukaryota; kingdom Metazoa; phylum Chordata; class Actinopteri; order Salmoniformes; family Salmonidae; genus Oncorhynchus; species Oncorhynchus mykiss. The sequence goes on from NC_048585.1 coordinate 42,072,257, forward strand.
CTTTATGTAGAATTGAACTGTAATAGCTGAATAAATACTTTATTTTATTGGGAGATTTTCTTTCTTTAGTTTTCTTATTTTGTTTTATAACCTAAACTTCTGAAAATTACTAGCATAATTTAATTGACTACAGACACACTACATGTCCAAAAGTAGGTGGACACCTCCTCGTCTAACATCTCATTCCAAAATCATGGGCATTAATATGGAGGTGGTCCCCCTTTTGCTGCTATAACAGCCTCCATTCTTCTAGGAAGGCTTTCGAGTAGATTTTGGAACATTGCTGCAGGGACTTGCTTCCATGCAGCCACAAGAGCATAAGTGAGGTCGGGCACTGATGTTGGGCAATTAGGCCTGGCTTGCAGTCGGTGTTCCAATTCATCACAAAGGTGTTAGATGAGGTTGAGGTCAGGGCTTTGTGCAGGCAAGTCAAGTTCTTCCACATCGATCTTGACAAACCATTTCTGTATGGACTTCACTTTGTGCATGGTGGCATTGTCATGCTGAAACAGGAAAGGCCCTTCCCCAAACTGTTGTCACAAAGTTGGAAGCACAGAATCGTCTAGAATGTTATTGTATGCTGTAGCATTAAGATGTACCTTCACTGGAACTAAGGAGCAAGCCTGAACTATGAAAAATAGCCCCAGACCATTATTTTTCCTCCACCAAACTTTACAGTTGGCACTATGCAGTCGGGCAGGTAGCGTTCTCCTGGCATTCGCCAAACCCAGATTCGTCCATCGGACTGCCAGATGGTGAAGCATGATTCATCACTCCAGAAATGCGTTTCCACTGCTCCAGAGTCCAATGGCGGCAAGCTTTACACCACCCCAGCCGACGCTTGGCATTGCCCATGGTGATCTAAGGCTTGTGTGCGGCTTCTCGAGCATGGAAACCTGTTTCATGAAGCTCCCAACGAACAGTCATTGTTCTGACGTTCTAAACTGCCTCTGGAAGCAACTCGGTAGTGAGTGTTACAACTGAGGACAGACTATTTTTAGCACTATGCACTTTAGCACCGCTTCAGCACTCACGGGTCCCGTTCTATGGGCTTGTGTGCCCTACCACTTCGCAGCTGAGCCGTTGTTGCATCCTATGATGGTGTCACGTTGAAAGTCACTGAGCTCTTCAGTAAGGCCATTCTACTGCCAATGTTTGTCTATGGAGATTGCATGGCTGTGTACTCTATTTGAATCACCTGTCAGCAACGGGTGTGGCTGAAATAGCCGAATCCACTAAGTTGAAGGGCCGTCCACATACTTTTGGCCATGTAGTGTAAGATGTAATGTTCTAAGCCAGATGTAAATGACCAAATACACTCAAAACCAAGACATATATAAACAAAGCTAGATTTAATTTGTAATAATGTAGGCGAGGGTCTGGAAGCAAGTTCAGGGAGTGATTGTTTTAATAAATAAATGATAAACTATCAAAATAGAGAAAGTGGCACACTCCATGTATAATCTCCCAGCAATTGAATGGGTATTTACCAACGTTTCGGCATCACTGTGCCTTCCTCAGGGATAAATAAATGAAACATAATACAAACTACGAACTACTCACAGACAAGAAACAGAAACAATGACGCCTGGGGAAGGAACCAAGGGGAGTGACAGATATAGGGAAGATAATCAAGGAGGTGATGGAGTCCAGGTTAGTGTCATGAGGCACAGGTGCGCGAAGACGATGGTGACAGGTGTGCGGGATAATCAGCAGTCTGATGACCAAGAGGCCGGGGAGGAAGTATACATGACAATATTATTATTTATTTAAACAACTGTATACCTTCTGTGCAGAATACATGTTCAATGGATACATTTCTTTGTCACAAAAAGGCAAATGGAAACTAAAGTAGCTTGTGAAAGTAACAATATAAGCCTAGGCAAGATCATTTTAAACAAAATTCTGCCAAGTTCACGAGGCCCCCGATGATGTGATGCTCTTGGTAATGGCCTGAGTTGCCTAATGGTGAGTCCGCCAGTGTGTACAGGAACATTGATATTTGAAATGTTTATACATTATATCCTTGTAAAAATATTCATTTTAACTTCAATATTATTATATATTTTTTAATTACTCTACTAACACAATTGTAATGCTCGTCATGGGTGGAAGAAGAGGAGGACCAATGCGCAGCGTGGTAAGTGTTCCTATTCTTTAATGAAACAACTGAACACTGGGAAGAAAGAAAAAAACGACAAACGAACAGTCCTGTACGGTGAAGAAAAACACAGAACAAAATAATCACCCACAACTCAAGGGTGAAAACAGGCTGCCTAAGTATGGTTCTCAAATCAGGGACAACGATAAACAGCTGCCTCTGATTGAGAACCATACCAGGCCAAACACAGAAATACCAAATCATAGAAAAAAGAACAGACTGCCCACCCAACTCACGCCCTGACCACACTAAAACAAAAACATCACAAAGGAACTAAGGTCAGAACGTGACAACAATGTATAAAAAACTGTGACAAAATTCTTATTTTTCAAATGGAAGTAAATCCAAACAGTCCATAGCTCAAGACAAAGGTATAGATTCCCTGTACAAACAGTGGGCAGAGGATGATAGCCCATCTAGATTATCAGGGCAGTGGGGTGCAGTGTGTGTGTGCCTATGTGTGTGTCTGTCTGTCGGGAGGGAGGGAGGGATTGTACTGTGTGTGTGCAAGTGTCTGTTCACACAGCCAGTATAGAGGAGCACAGAAGGGGGGAGAAATTAGATGAGCCGGGGGAAGATCATACCTTATAGTTAATCTGACGCTATTAGGTCTTAGACACTTCTCGCGTTTGAATGCACACTTGTACACACACTTGCGTAAACATATTCACACACACACACACACCCCTCTACCCCCTTCCAAATCCCACCAATCTGTTAACACTTTGAGAGCAGACTGAGTGAGATTACCAATCTTCTTAATCATAGATGGAGATGGGATGAGGAGATTATGATGGTGTGTGCCAGTCAGTATCAGTGTGTGAGGGGTGTTTAAACTGTATTGATTTTTTGAATACCGCACATCCTTATAGAGGCATCGTTTTGATATGGTACAACACGATAGCGTGTCAATAAAGCCTGCTAAAGTTTATATTCCTGGCTGTGTTGTCAAAATTGCACTCTTGCCAGCTTTGCAAGGAAAGTTTACAAGCTGAACCAAACACAATATTGTTTAACACATGACCACTGAAGAGTGGTCATCAACCTTGTAGCAACATTTCCATCTATTTGTCCTGATCATTTTTTTGTTACCAGAGTTATATAGTTACATACTTTTGTGTTCTAATTAATTCTGTGACCATATGCACATATCGAGCCCTCATTCCCCTCTTCCCCTCCCCTCCCTGCACCTCTTCCCCTTTCTGGACAAAACAAGGTCTGCATCCCAAATGGCTCTCTATTCCCTACAGTGCCTATGGGCCCGGGTCAAAAGTAGTGCACCATAGGAAATATTGGGTTCCATTTGGGACGCAGGCCAGGACATGATGGTGGAGGTGGAACCCCACTTGGCATAATTAATTCGACTTAAACAAGAAGTCGCCTGCTTAAAAATGAGCTGTTGATTTTGCCAACACGCAAGGCAGGGGGTGGGGTCTGGGGCCCTGTGGGGCGGGTTATTACCCATCCAACCATGCTGTATAAATCCACAACTCAACGCAATTAACAAGCAACTGGGAGGAGAACTAATTAGTGTTATCGTTATCACCGGCCCCAACCCCTATTCCTCCTAAAGAAAGGAGGTCAAACACACACGCAACGAGCTCAGGAAAACACACCGAAACAAATGAATTAAGCACACATGCACTCGCATAACACACACTGACACACACACACACTAATTCCATCCCAGCAAGTGAAGTAGGGGCTAATTACAAACTTGTTTGCAACTCAATACCAGTATCCTCTCAGACAGGTCGAGTGTCCCCCACCCCCTCCCCACATAGGAGGGTCTCCCAGGCAGCACCATATGCCCAGGGGTCATTCACCAAACAAACAATATATTCACTTCCCCTTCCGCTGTTGTGAGGTGCTATAGGAGGAGAAAGAGCAAAGTCTCTAGCCTCAATTGGCCCAGGGTGAGCACAGAGGATTGAGATAGCAGTCACTGTGGAGGCAAATATTTGTGGTGGATTGAAAGACGAGGAGTGAATCCCCGTCTAAATTTTAGCACAGTCAGAAAGACCCCCACAAAGCTCTTATTTTAACCAGCATCTACCACGTATTATTAACAACATAACTGTTTTTGTTGTTTGAATTATACTCAATCTCGGTTTACTGTTTTTAAGCGAGGTACAGTATATGGCAGGATTATACATTGCCTTTACGATCCCTTTGACTTTTCCCACATTTTATTAAGTTACAGCCTTATTCTAAAACTTGTATTTGGGGAGTTTCTCCCATTCTTCTCTGCAGATCCTCTCCACCTCTGTCAGGTTGGATGGGGAGTGTTGTGCACAGCTATTTTCAGGTCTCTTCAGAGATGTTCAGGCTCTGGCTGGGCTACTCAATGACATTCAATGACATTGTTTGTAGACTGATGAGAAAAAACAAACAATTTAATCGATTTTAGAATAAGGCTGTAACGTAACAAAATGTGGAAAAAGTCAAGGGGTCTGAACACTTTCCGAATGCACTATAGATGGGATATCATCACCCAGAATAACATGCTGTACCCCCTCATTCTCTAGATGGCACATCATCAGCCTATCAATTGATTCTGAATTATTCATGATTTGTAGAAGGTTGTTCTCTAGGTTCAAGTCTCCATTCTCATGACCTTTGTATAGAGAGAGTCTGGCACTCCAATACGATGGGGAGACTTGTGTTAGTAAAAATTCTAAATTCAATTGTGTTATCTGTGTGTGTGTGTCCAACCTGTGTGTGTGTGTGTGTGTGTGTGTGTGTACTCTGAGTCTCTTGTCTCTCGACGTGTATGTCTCTCTGCCTGTGTCCAACCCCAGGGCTATCTGATAGCGAACCACCTCCCCAAGGAGGACCTGTTTGACGTCTCTCTCTACTGCCAGCACTACTGTCTCCTCCCCCTGGATGGGTTTTTTTCAGGTTCAGTTAACAAACCTCCTAACATAGTCCCAGACGGCACTCCACCACAGAATGTGGTCTTGGATGGGGATGCCTGCTCTAGTATTTCTATAGCTCCACCTAAGGAAGGGATCACCGTTGCTGTGTGTGAAGATGAGCTTACACAAGGAGATCTCCTTTTGATGACTTATCAACCAACCAACAATGCTGTCTAATTTATGCTCTATGCACTAGAAAATAGACTTGAGGATGGATGGGTGGATCACTCTCAGGGTTTGTTTGCTGGGCTGGTCGTTGGCCCTTGTGCTTATGATTACTGTGATTTGTGACTAGCAGCAATGGCTGCTAGTGGTCATGGTGGTGATGTAAGGGGTTAGAACAATAGGAGGGCCAATGTCCTGTCTGTCTGTCTGTCTGTCTGTCTGTCTGTCTGGCTGGCTGGCTTCACTGCCATGACATTATAGCCTAGAGAACTCAGAGACGAGACGCTTAGAGAAGAGAACAGAGAATCTTAGAAGCTCTCTGTGTCAAAGAAAGAACACTGTCCACTTCTGGATTCTGTCTGTAACTCAATAGGCACCTCTGTCAAATGTTGGTTTGTGGTCAAAATGTTATGACTCAAATTGCTATTGAGTTATATTTTATTTCTACCAATTGTAGTCAAATTGAATATCATACTCACAGAAATTGTGCTTAACTTTTTAATTGACATTGTCTTTCAAGTCTCTTTACTTCCATGCCTGTGAACTCACAGAGAACTATCTGCTTACCAGTTTGGCCATCATGTCTTAGGTGACTTAATAGGAGAAAAATAATTGAATTCTCACACCACGCAGCCTCGCTGCGATTCCTTGATATAACAGGTGTTATTGGAGTTGTTTAGGAATGCTAAAGGGCTTAAAAGGTAGGACTTATTCTCACCTAATACTTTAATACTCATTAATTCCTGATTCAGTGACTTACCTCTATTGAGCCCCCCCTTCCCCCCTCCCTGTCCCACCCTGCCCCACCTGCCTGCCCCAGCCCAGCCACTCTGCAGCTGCGCCAAATTACCCCCCGGGAGGGACAGGTGGATAAAGTGAGGGCTGGGGGAGGGATGAAGGGATGGAGGGTAGAGGATGGTTATTTAAGAGTGCTTAAAGGCTCAGTAAAGTTTGTTTGTTGTGTGCTAATTTTGTCTGCCTTCATGTCACCTAGATGTACTGATAGGAGTGCACTACATACACACTGACCTGAGCTTGTACATACTCTTTAGAGCACTGAATAGACTTTAATGATTGACTGATTGATAGTTGCCCATAGAGAGACACACATTCTGAGACATTGTTTGCAGCATGGTTATTATTAATGTATTGCAAGAAATGGAGAATAAGTGGAAATAAGCCACGGCAAAAATCAAAAACAACTTCTAAAACTATCTCCTCTGCTTTTTCTTATGAGAAAATACATGTTGTATATCGCTGTATGTACTGTGTACTGTACCAGAACTATGGATAAGCTCCTCTCCTCTGAGATTTAATGCCGATCCTGGGAGCCAAACTGTGAGGGCCCAGGGAATGTGCAGCCAGTCTACAAACACAGTACAATAGGCCAATTGCATCATGCCATCCTTCATCTGTTACTAAATTATTGTGATAGAGGAGCTTGCATTAGCTCATTGATCGAGGAGACAGATTTAACTTATCTCTATGTGGCTAGTGTCAGTGTCTGGTCAGTGGGTTCCCGACTCCAAGGTTCTGGTTCCTTGTTGTGTGTGTGTGTGTGTGTGTGTGTGTGTGTGTGTGTGTGTGTGTGTGTGTGTGTGTGTGTGTGTGTGTGTGTGCAACTCTGTGTGTTTGTGTATGTGTGTGACAGTGTGTGCGCGACTGTGTCAGAGGGGGATGCCCTGTCCAGCCTGCCCCCGTCTGTTTGTTCTCTCCTGGTGAATTCCGGCAACAGTGGGTAGGAGGAGTATACAAGCAAGGCACTGGGGAGGATAAAAGAGGACGGTGGGAGAAGGAGGAGGAGGCTATAAGCAAGGCGCTGGTGAGGCTCAGTGAGAGGGATTACCTAGATCCATTAGGCCTGATTTTTCTTCTCCCCCCCGGGCGGTGTCACGTCCTATTAGAACTGCAACCGCTAGCTGAGTACCACGGTGGTGGAGGCGTATTTAGCGGGATACGTTTAAAGCGCAGGTAGCCAGGGCGTCCAAGAACACTCGACTTAACTGGCCATGAGTGATCTGGATGCGTGCATCGGTGGGAGCTTGTTCCGTAAGCAGACAGGTCGCCTGCTCCTAAAGCTGGCATTGGTGACTGATAAGCTCACACTCGTTTAAGTGAAACGGATGTTTCAGCTCACTTCTGTCCAGGCTGCTCTGCCTGGTGTTAAGTGTTACCAGAGGTGACCTGTTCCTGTTCCTCTCGCCCCTGAGACACAAACAAGTCTCATCTTTTCACTTGAAATGGATTTTGGTTTCTACTTTTCACATTGCTTTGCATCTTTTTTTATTGAAGAGTTGCTTGTAGAGTTCACATAAATGTTTTATTTTATAAGTATTTCATTTCATAAGTAGTTAAGTTGTAACATGTTGATCGTCATGACCTGACCTCATAGTGGAATCCAGGTGAACTCATCAGACATGTAACACTCAACAACTAGTTCTTGTTGGACAGTATAGGGCAGTCATACTCAATAGGCAGACTCCAAATCAAGAACGGGGTCAATACGGACCGCGGGTCCTGACTTTAAACAGGATTTCTTTTTTTGGGGGGGGGGGGGGGCGACTCAGTCTGGCTGTGAACTTTCTGCTGTTGGGAGTTGTAATAGTGCATTGGCAGTTTTCCTATTTTTATCACATTCACTTACAGCCATTTATAACTGGTCAAATAATATAAATCAAATAATATAATTCAAAAATGTCCAGTTGATCAACTTGCCCATGTTAGCTAAGTAGGTAAGCTAGGCTAACCCCATGGCAAAATGTGTAGATTTTGCAGGAAATTTGCTTTCCAGCTGCGAACTGTTATCTCCGCCAACAAGAGGCGTGTGAACAGTTTGGGGTCGCATGGGTAGCGAAGTGGGGTTTCTTACTACGCGGATAAATTCAAATATCTACCCGGACCTTTGCCACCTAGGAAATTTGTGTGACCGGACCTTCTCAAATATTATTTGAATATTGTGTACCGACATTTTTGGGGGAAATGTTCAATGTGTTTCCATCACATTTTCAACTCTACTGATAGTTTTGTCACAGAAACTGTTGCGTTAAATAGCAAAAATGTTCCTACTCTGGTCTTGGCATGTACTCTCTAGCCAACAGCTGGCAGATACAGTGCGGGTAGATGAAAAAAATGATGTTGAACTTCACAGGGTGGTGAAAGTGCACGGTATGAGCTTGAGGCTCCTTTCCAATAAATTCCGCCGGTCTGATTCTTTTTCTTCGAGTACATGAAGTAACAGAAGTTGTCATCAAGCACTGATTTCTATCTGCAACATATCCTTTTGGTGGAGACCCATCACTGGTGGAAAAATTCACAAACGTTTACGTATGCATACAAATCTGATGTAAACCTAACTTGTCCTGACTCGTTTGTTACAGAGTACTATAGTTCAAGTAAACCCAACATACAGAGACGCGTTTGAAGTCAATTCGATACAACTTTCTCTCCTCAGGGGCAATCAATTAAGAAAGGCATTGATTTCCAGTCAAGTGCTTTCCAATGGTCAATCAACAGGGGAAGCCGTCATTAGCGCACAGTAAGGTCCTAATGCTGAACATTTTCAATGACTGTCTGTTTAACATGCTGTGGCAATAGACAAAAGGTAATTCAGCTCTTTATACTTTGTCTGTGGGTGCACCCCAAATGGCATCCTATTTAGTGCACCATACAAAAGGGAATTGGTGACATTTGGGACGCAGCCGGTCTCTCCAGTCCTCCGAAGTTTTGGGGTCACTGCTACCTCACTGCAATTCTCATCCATGAAGTGACCCGCAAAAAAAGCCCCCCTCAAAAGCCCCACTAGGCCGAAGGCTCCAGCATGTCTGGTCTTCCCTCGGTACACATACACCCCTCCTCTGCCTCCTCTTCTCCTTGTACACAGCCAATCTAGTGGTAGGCCTCCTGCTATCTCCACACAGAGGCCAGCCCTAATTGCTCTTGTCGTAAAGCTCCCTGACCCTAATAAGCTGCAGCTCCCCAAAGCTGTCGAGATAAACCCCACTTTACCTCACCAAACCTGCTTAATGCCACTCCTTATCCGTACAACCCCCCCCTCCCTCCCTTCCCCCCTCTGCCTTCTGCCACTCAAACACCATGGACGGGACGGTGACGTACTGAGGAAGAGTGAAAAATAGGAGCAGAGGGAAAGCGCAAGAGAAAAATAAACAACGTAGTCCGAGTTATTGGTCTGGTGAGATGAAGAGAGGCACAAAAACAAGAACGCCCTACGATGAGAATGTTGACAAAGAAAATCTGCTAATATGGTTGAAGGTAGAGTTGTTGGAGTGAGAGAGCAGGGACGAGATGTGTATCTGCTTAGATAGATCACTGGTGTGATAAGTTAAAGTGTTCGGATGATGAACCAAGTGCCCAGCAGCAGTGATTACGTGTTATTCCCTTCCGTGTCTCACCACCAAGTTCAATAAATGAGATCACAGGGCTTTGTGGAGTTCACTTCAAAACAGGTTGTGTTAATTACTAAAAAAGATAGGATGTTAGGTCGAATCACCTTTTAACCCAGGCGTCAGCTTCTATTGGTTTAGTTAGTGACATCTTTTAAACACTGAGACATGTTGTGTCCTCACAAGTTGTGAGCAACATCACATTACATACAGTGGGGAGAACAAGTATTTGATTCACTGCCGATTTTGCAGGTTTTCCTACTTACAAAGCCTGTAATTTTTTTTATCATAGGTACACTTCAACTGTGAGAGACGGAATCTAAAACAAAAATGCAGAAAATCACATTGTATGATTTTTAAGTAATTAATTTGCATTTTATTGCATGACATAAGTATTTGATCACCTACCAACCAGTAAGAATTCCGGCTCTCACGGACCTGTTTGTTTTTCTTTAAGAAGCCCTCCTGTTCTCCACTCATTACCTGTATTAACTGCACCTGTTTGAACTTGTTACCTGTATAAAAGACACCTGTCCTGTTCTCCCCACTGTATATGGTTTCCTCTAAAAGAAAGATAAAAGTTAATTTGTCAATTCAAAAATGTAAAATTGCCCATTGTTTTATTTGTGGATTTTTCACTTTTTCACATTGAAAACTGAGGGAAATTGAAATCATGAATAAAAAAAACTGCCCTATTTAATTAGTTTTTTTCAACTTGTTAATTACATTTCTTAAATTGACAACTAAATTCACCCCGAACCTGATATGCAACCCCTATCTGAGGGAAATTGAGATCTTGAATAAAAAAACTGCCCTATTTAATTAGTTTTTTTTCAACTTGTTAATTACATTTCTTAAATTGACAACTAAATTCACCCCGAACCTGATATGCAACCCCGATCACCAAAATATTAGTGAAATGTAGAGAGAAATCTGTTGATTTCCTTCCCAATCATCATAGAAGTAAATTGGTTAGCATGAAAATCTACTAGATTGACGTACTCAGGAACTTGATTTAGACTCAACAGAATAAGAACTGCGATCCAACACGACAAGTCTTATTACCATAGGTAACCTTACTCCATTGCCTCCTACTTGGTTGAGTCGCTACTACACACAATTATACAGTGCCTTGCGAAAGTATTCGGCCCCCTTGAACTTTGCGACCTTTTGCCATATTTCAGGCTTCAAACATAAAGATATAAAACTGTATTTTTTGGTGAAGAATCAACAACAAGTGGGACACAATCATGAAGTGGAACGACATTTATTGGATATTTCAAACTTTTTTAACAAATCAAAAACTGAAAAATTGGGCGTGCAAAATTATTCAGCCCCTTTACTTTCAGTGCAGCAAACTCTCTCCAGAAGTTCAGTGAGGATCTCTGAATGATCCAATGTTGACCTAAATGACTAATGATGATAAATACAATCCACCTGTGTGTAATCAAGTCTCCGTATAAATGCACCTGCACTGTGATAGTCTCAGAGGTCCGTTAAAAGCGCAGAGAGCATCATGAAGAACAAGGAACACACCAGGCAGGTCCGAGATACTGTTGTGAAGAAGTTTAAAGCCGGATTTGGATACAAAAATATTTCCCAAGCTTTAAACATCCCAAGGAGCACTGTGCAAGCAATAATATTGAAATGGAAGGAGTATCAGACCACTGCAAATCTACCAAGACCTGGCCGTCCCTCTAAACTTTCAGCTCATACAAGGAGAAGACTGATCAGAGATGCAGCCAAGAGGCCCATGATCACTCTGGATGAACTGCAGAGATCTACAGCTGAGGTGGGAGAATCTGTCCATAGGACAACAATCAGTCGTATATTGCACAAATCTGGCCTTTATGGAAGAGTGGCAAGAAGAAAGCAATTTCTTAAAGATATCCATAAAAAGTGTCGTTTAAAGTTTGCCACAAGCCACCTGGGAGACACACCAAACATGTGGAAGAAGGTGCTCTGGTCAGATAAAACCAAAATTGAACTTTTTGGCAACAATGCAAAACGTTATGTTTGGCGTAAAAGCAACACAGCTGAACACACCATCCCCACTGTCAAACATGGTGGTGGCAGCATCATGGTTTGGGCCTGCTTTTCTTCAGCAGGGACAGGGAAGATGGTTAAAATTGATGGGAAGATGGATGGAGCCAAATACAGGACCATTCTGGAAGAAAACCTGATGGAGTCTGCAAAAGACCTGAGACTGGGACGGAGATTTGTCTTCCAACAAGACAATGATCCAAAACATAAAGCAAAATCTACAATGGAATGGTTCAAAAATAAACATATCCAGGTGTTAGAATGGCCAAGTCAAAGTCCAGACCTGAATCCAATCGAGAATCTGTGGAAAGAACTGAAAACTGCTGTTCACAAATGCTCTCCATCCAACCTCACTGAGCTCGAGCTGCTTTGCAAGGAGGAATGGGAAAAAATGTCAGTCTCTCGATGTGCAAAACTGATAGAGACATACCCCTAGCGACTTACAGCTGTAATCGCAGCAAAAGGTGGCGCTACAAAGTATTAACTTAAGGGGGCTGAATAATTTTGCACGCCCAATTTTTCAGTTTTTGATTTGTTAAAAAAGTTTGAAATATCCAATAAATGTCGTTCCACTTCATGATTGTGTCCCACTTGTTGTTGATTCTTCACAAAAAAATACAGTTTTATATCTTTATGTTTGAAGCCTGAAATGTGGCAAAAGGTCGCAAAGTTCAAGGGGGCCGAATACTTTCGCAAGGCACTGATTCTGCCAAAAGCATTTCATAGTAACGCCAACTGAAATTATCAAAACATTTTACTTTAAAAAAAATTGGTAATAACATAGGACAGTCAATTAATTTTCCCCAAAAATACAACATGTAATGAAAAGTAATTTCAGAAACATGTTGTAGTTTTTGTTGTATTTTAATATTTGAAAAATATCACAATGAATATGTAAACTTCCAACAACAAATCTTTTTTTTCACTCCCAAATAACTAAAGAATATTATTTATTAGTGGTTGGAGAACAGAGTTCTGGCTATTCTGTGCTACATTTAGTCCTTCACAGGGCTAACAAGTCAGTGACCACCGCTATGCAAAATAGTAATACTGTACCATATATTCACAATGCAAAATAACCAGGATGAATACTATGGATACATCCTAAATGGCACCCCATTGTTCCGCAAGTAGTCTATAGGGAATAGGGTGCCATTTGGACGTGCCTAGGGGATCATACGGGACCTCTGTCGACATCCCTACTAAAGAGAACAACATACAGTTGAAGTCAGAAGTTTACATACACTTAGGTTGGAGTCATTAAAACTCGTTTTTCAACCACTCCACAAATTTCTTGTTAACAAACTATAGTTTTGGCAAGTTGGTTAGGGCATCTACTTTGTGCATGACACAAGTAATTTGCCAACAATTGTTTACAGACAGATTATTTCACTTATAATTCACTGTATCACAATTCCAGTGTGTCAGAAGTTTACGTACACTAAGTTAACTGTGCCTTTAAACAGCTTGTAAATTTTCAGAAAATGATATCATGGCTTTAGAGGCTTCTGATAGGCTAATTGACATAATTTGAGTCAATTGGAGGTGTACCTGTGGATGTATTTCAAGGCCTACCTTCAAACTCAGTGTCTCTTTGCTTGACATCATTGGAAAATCAAAAGAAATCAGCCATGACCTCAGAAAAAAAAGGTTCATCCTTGGGAGCAATTTCCAAATGCCTGAAGGTACCACAATCATCTGTACAAACAATAGTACGCAAGTATAAACACCATGGGACGACGCAGCCGTCATACCACTCAGGAAGGAGACGCGTTCTGTCTCCTAGAGATGAACGTACTTTGGTGCAAAAAGTGCAAATCAATCCCAGAACAACAGCAAAGGACCCTGTGAAGATGCTGGAGGAAACAGGTACAAAAGTATCTATATCCACAGTAAAACGAGTCCTATATCAACATAACCTGAAAGGCCGCTCAGCAAGGAAGAAGCCACTGCTCCAAAACCGCCATAAAAAAGCCAGACGACGGTTTGCAACTGCACATGGGGATAGAGATCGTACTTTCTGGAGAAATGTCCTCTGGACTGATGAAACAAAATAGAACTGTTTGGCCATAATGACCATCGTTATGTTTGGAGGAAAAAGGGGGAGGCTTGCAAGCCGAAGAACACCATCCTAACCGTGAAGCATCATGGTGTGGGTGTGCTTTGCTGCAGGAGGGACTGGTGCACCTCACAAAATAGATGGCTTCATGAGGAAGGAAAATTATGTGAATATTTTGAAGCAACCTCTCAAGATTAGTCAGGAAGTTAAAGCTTGGTCGCAAATGGGTGTTCCAAATGGAAAATGACACCAAGCATACTTCCAAAGTTGTGGCAAAAAGGCTTAAGGACAACAAAGTTAAGGTATGGAGTGGCCATCACAAAGCCTTGACCTCAATCCCATAGAACATTTGTGGGCAGAACTGAAAAAGCGTGTGTGAGCAAGGAGCCCTACAAACCTGACTCAGTTACAGCAGCACGGTCAGGAGGAATGGGCCAAAATTCACCCAACTTATTGTGGGAAGCTTGTGGAAGGCTACCCGAAACGTTTGAACGAAGTTAAACAATTTAAAGGCAATGCTACCAAATACTAATTGAGTGTATGCAAACTTCTGACCCACAGGGAATGTGATGAATGAAATACAAGCTGAAATAAATCATTCACTCTACTATTAATCTGACATTTCACATTATCAAAATAAAGTGGTGATCCTAACTGACCTAAAACAGAATTTTTACTAGGATTAAATGTCAAGAATTGTGAAAAACTGAGATTACATGTATTTGGCTAAGGTGTATGTAAACTTCCGACTTCAACTGTATGTGTTCATAATATTAACTATTTGTACTTCAAACAAATGCAAACCATACAACTCCAATCCTTGAATAAATAAGTAACCATTTACATTAAATAGACATTTAATTTCTCTAAACATTCAACAGTGTTTTGTTATACCTGCAGGTAAACGCAACTAACTCTTTCCAGTTAACACACTGGTATCACAGCAGTGTTAGACTCAAAACACCTGTCACTCTTTCCCACTACATCTCTCTATGGGAGTGTCAACCAAACCCAGCTTCTATAGAACAATGAGTCTATTTACAAAAACAATTGTGGTCTTCAGTAGGCACTAGAAATGACAGGCCCACCCTCACTGTCAATGCATAGGTAATGCTGATTATGATGATGATGTGAAAACCTTACAGTCAAGTGTCTACTATTGCCATCTAGTGGTTGACCGACTTGGACAAATGAGCAGAAATTCAGGGACCAGTGATCATTTCATGTTTATGTTGTAGTGCAGTTGGTAATTTGTTGATTTCTTGATGGACAGAAGTCTTGTGAACTCATAGGAATGCTGAACTCCAAATCAACACCTAGCCCGTACTTAGGGAGAAGTGATCCAACGCTGATTCACACTATAGGGCCAAACCGTACTGTTCTGGCTTGGATATCTTCCTCTCACATGGTCCTACCCAGCAACAAAGATGGATGCGTAACCAGGCCAACCCCTAGTTTAACCCTATAGTGTCAATCAGGCACCAGTGTTCTCAACTTGTCTCCTCAGCAGCGTTGAGGGGAGGAGGGGTACTTGGTCTTCAGGCCCTCCTTGAAGCTGCGGAACAGGAGGCGGCTCCTTCGGTTCTCCTCATCCTTCCTGCTGTGGAACTCGCCATGAACTTTGAACCCTTTGTGCACCACGAAGGCAGAGTTGAGGACAGAGAATCCGTAGCCCGTCACGTGGAGCTTACAGGCCTGGGGAGGGAAGAGGAGGAGGTAAGGGGGACAACATGAAATGGTGAAAACTTTTAATTGAATGAAGTGTCAGGACAAAGTATTTATTTATATTCTATTTGTATAATGTATGTTTTACTGCTGTGCAAGAATCTCTGCAGTGTCCTTTGTCTGTTGATAATGTAATGTAGTCCTAACTGTTTTCAACCATACACACACACACACACACAGTTTTTCTCAGAGTTTCCATTTTTCTTGCCAGAGCTCCGGAAAAGCTCAGAGTATCCGTAGCGCTGCTGCTTACCGTGCAGTTTCGATAGAAAGGAGAGGAAAAATCAGTTGCAAGACTGCTACCATTACCAGAGCAACACTTTAAACACGGAACATTCCTTATAGTAATGTATTCCCGGGCACTGCATGTACACCACACACAGCAAAAATCATTTAGCAACATGCCCCAGGTAGGTATAAAATTGACCACTGCTAGGTGGCTAAGTAGTTACACGGAGCTCATTTCGGAATTTATTTATGGGGGCTCTCCTCGACTGTCTCGTGCAGTTGACATCTCGCAGTGCTGCCGTAGGATTCGATAAGATTTTCAGTAGTGAAATCATTGCACGGGCCTCCTTCATATTTGATGATATGTATTTTTGTCAATCTCATAGCATTAAAAAACACATTTGGAGAATGGTGAGAATTTATACATTGTATAAATAGACGGGGTTTATGACTTTGTGGCTGTGGTAACTAGTGACGACCTTGTGGAGCACGACTACGCTTTTCTACCACAAACCCTAGTATAGAAGGGCACGTCGCTAGCTACTGCCCTTGTGGACCATTTATTGTGTTCGTAGCAAACAACTGCATGTTCAAATATGCTATTTGGTTTGCTTGCACTTTTATGAAAATGCTCTCTCGAATAACATAACCCAAATAAATTCATGACAGTAGTTATGGGGTGTGATAAGTTAAGCTAATGATGTGACTCAGAGGACGAGGTGGCCGAGTGGTTAAGGCGATGGACTGCTAATCCATTGTGCTCTGCACGCGTGGGTTCGAATCCCATCCTCGTCGACAAATCTTTGTTTATGTATATTAAACCGCTGTGGAAGAATCTCTGCAGTGTCTGTTGATAATGTAATGTAGTCCTAACTGTTTTCAACCATACACACACACACACCTGTCGCGTACTGTGAGTAACTGGCTACTTTTATCCATACAATACATACCTGGCTGATGCGGTTAAAGCCATACTGCCTGAAGCCGTAGTACAGGGGCACGGTGCGGGGCCCAATGTAGAAGGGCTCCCAGGGGTCCACCCAGGATAATGTATAGATCACGTCCAGGGGCCCCAAGCCTTGGCTATCTATGTCTGTTCACCCACTAGGAGTAGTTGGTGGGGGCCTGGCACTGTGGGTATGGCACCTCATAGAAGGGCTGCACCTCTCCCACCTGGTACAGCTGTGCCAGCTCCGACTTGTTGGCAGGCATCTTGTGTACATGGCAGATCTCAAAGGCATGCAGGACGATGACCTCGTCTGTGGCAGGTTCACGTCTCATGACCAGCGACAGGAACTGCTGGTGGAGGTCGGCACTGGAGCCACACTGGTGCCATGTCGTTGGCTGATGTAGTTGGCTTCCATGACGCAGCTGGCAAAGTTCTAAAGAAGATTGTTTGGATAGGAGGCATTACCCCCGATGGCATAGTTCTGGTATTTTGTCTCGGTGCGTCTCCAGCCTGGCGATCACCGCGGCACAATCCTCCAGACCTGTACCCGTTCCTGCTCAGGGAAACTCGCCATCTTCCCGGAGTGGCATACCATGTGGAAGTACACTGAGGGCAGAAGATGCTGAGGGCTGTGGCAAATGTGGCATCTTGCGAAAATGGCCACAGAGAGGGTTCTGCCAACATTCCACCAAAGAGTCCTGGGGATGCAAGTTGTTGATGGATGTGTGCGTTGCTAAGGCCAATTGGTGCGAGCATCCGTTCCATTCTTCTGATTGGTGGAGAAATGGCTGTTGACCAAGTTATTGTACACACGGTATTTCCCGCTGGCATCAAACATATCCCCGTGGACAGCGAGTACCTGAGACACTCTAACCGTGAGTTTTTCTCCGAGTGGCCATTTTTCTTGCCAGAGCTCCGGAAAAGCTCCGAGTATCGGTAGCGCTGCTGCTTCAGTTGCAAGACTGCTACCATTACCAGAGCAACACCTTAAATACAGAACATTCCTTAGAGAGTAATGTATTCCCGGGCACTGCATGTACACCACACACAGCAAAATCCTTTAGCAACATGCCCCAGGTAATTGACCACTGCTAGGTGGCTAAGTAGTTTCACGGAGCTCATTTCGGAATTTATGTATGGGGGGCTCTCCTCGACTGTCTCGTGCAGTTGACATCACGCAGTGCTGCCGTAGGATTCGATAAGATTTTCAGTCGTGAAATCATTGCACGGGCCTCCTTCATATTTGATGATATGCGGTTTTGTCAATCTCATAGCATTAAAAAACACACTTGGAGAATTGTGGGGTTTCCACTAGATAGCACATCCACAAAGTTGTCTATATCGTAAAAATTAATGAAAACAAGAACTTGCTTTTTGGTCATAAGTTATTTTGATGTTAAAGTTAGTCATAAGGTACGCAGTGTGGTTGTGGTTCAGTTTAAAATCAGATTTTAAGCAGATACATTGTATAAATAGACGGCGTTTATGACTTTGTGTCTGTGGTAACTAGTGACAACCTTGTGGCGCACGTCTCCGCTTTCCTACCACAAACCCTAGTATAGAAGGGCACGTAGCTAGCTAGTTCGACGTAAAATTGACCATTTATTGTGTTCGTAGCAAACAACTGCATGTTCAAATATGCTATTTGGTTTGCTAGCACATTGAAATAACATAACCCAAATACCCCCCTAAATTTAAGATAAATAGGGGTTTTGGCTTATGGTGTGACTCAGAGGACGAGGTGGCCGAGTGGTTAAGGCGATGGACTGCTAATCCATTGTGCTCTGCACGCGTGGGTTCGAATCCCATCCTCGTCGACAAATCTTTTCCTATCTCAGGAATAGAAGTTAGTGTGTGTAGAAAATGATATTGGTCAAAACTCAAACCCCGCCCAATAACCACATCAAATTGACACCTTCTTGCTCGAATACAAGGAAGAAACAAAAACGTTCAAACCATATTTATTGTCCAGTCGTGCCCCACACGATACACTATCGCGTGCTGTTTTTTGGGTACTCTATAGCTTACTGCTCCAGAGGATGGCATGCCATAGCACTGTCATTTATGACAGATGGTAGGAAGGTCCTTTGTTGAGACCAGTGCATCGGAAGACGTCATCCAGGTAGGTTTCATGTTGTCTTCACCCATTAAATGGTCCCCACAGTATAAGACTGCTGACAGGCCAGCTCATAAATGCCTAAAACAGTGACTAGCAAACCATATGGACTGAATAATATATTACTTATGTATTATTTAAATTATTATTTGTATTCCTAACATGAAAATATATATATATTCACAAAACTACACGGTGAAAGTTAATTTAGGCTAGGACAGTGTACTTCAGATCCTTTGGGGGCACTTAAGACTAGTACTGTATCAGACTGGAAGTCTGTCCCAAATGGCACCGTATCCTCTCAAAATTAGTGCACTATGTAGGAAATAGGGTGCCATTTGGGACTTGCATTTATGTTATCCATCTAAAACCGATGCTCAGAACAAGGTTTCTTTCCAAAACAGATCAAAATGATGCGGTGAACAGTGCTTTCCCAATCATATTGGCATTCCTTTTGCGTGTGTTGTTCTATGGCATGCCAGAGACAAACCTCTCAAAGACAAAACACCAACAATACAATCAATACCAACAGTACATTGAAATATGACAGTATTAATAAACATCAAATAAATGTGACAGACAATATACGGTCATCAAGAAGGCATGTTGTTTAATACAACTATCATCCCGTAAGATTTTGATGAAACACTGCCTCGAGTAAAAGGCGAAAGGCTTGTTCATGTCTGAAGAGAAAATAAACCAGAGTAAGTAAATTGTTGGCTTAAGTTTTGTTTAACTATAGGTGAAAAGGATTCAATAACACACGGCTTCATTTATCTCAATTGAATGGTCTTGAGAATCTGGCCCTTGTAACATTGGTTTATAACCGTCATGCAAGACATACGTAAAACTCGGGCCCTTGAAATGCCTTTCAGGGTCTGTGCTGACTCGATGCTTGATGGCATTCTGCACAATTTCCTATTTTACTAAAGCCTTTTCACAAAGCTACGAAACTAGAACGCCGGCACCGCCTTTAGACGCGCTCCCTTCGCCCCCATTGGAGGACGCTGCAGATTTGCCCTGGCCTTCCTCCCCTTCTCCCACCAATCGGATGTTGTATTTTTCCCGGTACTCTGTGAGCTCCCGGCCTTTCGACTGCATCTGTGTGTTGAGGGATTCTACAATCTTTGAGATCTGTAAGGAAATGAGAGAGGGGAAAGCAGATCGTTAATCATAATGTCTGACCAGTAGTGATTTAGTTGTATAGGATAGTACTGCAACAACCTACAGTCTTGGTACCATAGCCTCGCACCATAACGAACATCAGTATTTTGCAGTAGATTACCTGCTGGGTGTCGACGAACGGTAACGATTCAACATGTAGAAGAATCATTAAGAAATGAAAAGAAAATGACTCCCGATATTCTGGTCAGAGGCGATAGGACGTTCACTTGCTGTAGAAGTACACTCGGCCGTTAGTTGCTCAAGTCTGTTTCCTCTATTAAAAAACTTCCAAGCGAGTTTACCTCACCAGTCGGACTACATACAGCCAATGGCCACCACATCGCATACATATTGACATATTCATGGCATCTTACCATTAATCACAATTATTTTGGAATTCCGATTTTACACCAGCACTTTTCACAAAGTGTTTTACAGTAACCTGAATTATACCCAAAAGAGCAAGCCAGAATAAAAATGTTACCTGTTCTTTATTGCTTTCCAGAGCTGGTAAGACTTCCTTAACTGTCCTCTCCACAAGCACCCCACCCACCAGCCGGAAGCACTTCCTTGTTGGGTCTACGTCTTTTAGGGTCTCAATGACTAGGCTGAGAAAAGAGGGAATTTGTAAAAGGAAAGTAACAAGGGTGAATCTTATCCTCTTTCTCAATACACATGGGAAGAGAAGATAAGGTTCCTCCCCTCATACCTTCTCCTCCAATGTATGTTGCGAGGGAGATGAGAAGAGAGGACTCCAGGGAAGACTTGAGATTCACCCCAAGTCTCAGAATCTCATCTCTAACACCTTAGACTGAACAATGATTATTCCTCTTTTTGGTTAAGTCCACTAAGGTGAACAGTGAGTGAATTGGTAGTGGTAATAGTAAAATGTCTGAAGCAAGCATAGCCGCGGGAAGTAGGGATATGCTGCAGCAACCCCGGAAAAATCTGAATAAAGTATATTTTATTTTTGAAATAAGATTTTTGCACTGAAGTAGCGCACTGGGCCTTAAGTAAACTCAGCAAAAAAAGAAACCCTGAGGACCCTGTCTTTCAAAGATAATTCATAAAAATCCAAATAACTTCACAGATCTTCATTGTAAATGGTTTAAACACTGTTTCCCATGCTTGTTCAATGAACCATAAACAATTAATGAACATACACCTGTGGAACGGTCGTTAAGACACTAACAGCTTACAGACGGTAGGCAATTAAGGTCACAGTTATGAAAACTCAGGACACTAATGAGACCTTTCTACTGACTCTGGGGAGGAAAAAAAAGATGCCCAAGGTCCCTGTTCATCTGCGTGAACGTGTCTTAGGCATGCTGCAAGGAGGTATGAGGACTGCAGATGTGGCCAGGGCAATAAATTGTAATGTCTATACTGTGAGACTCCTAAGACAGTGCTACAGGGAGACAGGACGGACAGCTGATCGTTCTCACAGTGGCAGACCACGTGTAACAACACCTGCACAGGATTGGTACAGCACACCTGCGGGACAAGTACAGGATGGCAACAACAACTGCCCGAGTTACACCAGGAATGCACAATCCCTCCATCAGTGCTCAAACTGTCCACAATAGGCTGAGAGACTGGACTGAGGGCTTGTAGGCCTGTTGTAAGGCAGGTTCTCACCAGACATCACCGGCAACAACGTCGCCTATTGGCACAAACACACCGTCGCTGGACCAGACAGGACTGGCAAAAAGTGCTCTTCACTGACGAGTTGCGTTTTTGTCTCACCAGAGGTGATGGTCGGATTCGCGTTTATCGTTGAAGGAATGAGCGTTACACCGAGGCCTGTAGCGGGATCGATTTGGAGGTGGAGGGTCCATCATGGTCTGTGGCGGTGTGTCACAGCATCATCAGACTGAGCTTGTTGTCATTGCAGGCAATCTCAACGCTGTGCGTTACAGGGAAGACATCCTCCCTCATGTGGTACCCTTCCTGCAGGCTCATCGTGACATGACCTTCCAGCATGACAATGCCACCAGCCAAAGTGCTATTTCTGTGAGAGATTTCCTGCAAGACAGGAATGTCAATGTTCTGCCATGGCTAGCGAAGAGCCCGGATCTCAATCCCATTGAGCACGTCTGGGACCTGTTGGATCAGAGGGTGAGGGCTAGGGCCATTCCCCCAAGAAATGTCCGGGAACTTGGTGGAAGAGTGGGGTAACATCTCACAGCAAGAACTGGCAAATCTGGTGCAGTCCACGAGGAGGAGATGCACTGCAGTACTTAATGCAGCTGGTGGCCACACCAGATACTGACTGTTACTTTTATAGACCTCTGTAGCAGGAACCACTGTACACCTGGCGACAGTGTCAGCATGCATGCGCCCAGCCCGCCACAGGAGTCACTAGAGTGCGATGGGACAAGGACATCCCTGCCGGCCAAACCCTCCCCTAACCCGGACGACGTTGGGTCAATTATGCGCTGCCCAATGGGCCTCCCGTTCACGGTCAGCTGCCAAAGCCTGGACTCGAACCAGAGTCCAGAATTAACAAAAATAATTAACAAAACCCTGTCCACAAACATTTACATCAAAATATGCAAAGTTATGGGCAAAGACAAAACATCCACATCAAATAACAAGGAAAACAACCACTTTTTGTGCAGTATGACATTTACCATCCTTACAAACCACTTAAGTGTAAATGTACATTACTGTATTGTACATAGGTTGGTCATCTAGGAAGAAAAACAATGCACAATACAGTAATTGAGCACATTGCTACAGAGGTCTACAGTGGTTTGTGATGCTGTGGCTCAGTTGGTAGAGCATGGCGTTTACAATGCTAGGGTTGTGGGTTGGATTCCCATGGGGGCACAAGTATGAAAACATATGCAAGGTGCTCTGGATAAGAGCATCTACTAAAATGGAAATTGAATGAATACACCATTTCAGTTCACATAGAAATAAGTTGTATTTGCAAAGTATTTCACAAATCTAGAAAACATATCAAGAAAGTATTTTTATATTCCACAAGTATTATCAGATTAACTGTTTTGTAAATAAGTTATATATTTTTTTCTTTTTTAAACACTAAAGTAGTGCACTGGGCCTTTACTAGTCCTGTATTAGGACCAATATAGATGTCTTAAGCGCAGGAATTTTTGTTTGTTCGTAGCCCCCCCACTACTACTTCCCGTGCCTATGGAAGTAAGAGAAAGAATTCAAATTGAGTATCTACTGAAGCAGGTCACACTAACTAGAGCTAGTTACCTATGCTCATTGATCTCCATCTCCAACTCTGCAGCCTTGGAGGCCATGCTGCGCTGCTCTGAGCGCATCCTCTGGAATGCAGCCACGACCTGTCAGACACATCGAATACATAAAATCAAACATTCACTCATAATAATAATAAGAAGAATAAAATGCCATTAAGCAGACAATTTAGTCAAATGACTTCAATTTTATTTGGTGACCTACGGTTAAGAGCATTGGGGCTAGTAACCGAAAGGTCGCTGGTTTGAATCTGAGCCGACTAGGTGAAAAATCTGTCCATCTGCCCTTCAGCAAGGCACTTAACATTAATTGCTCTGGATAACAGCGTTTGCTAAATGACAAAATAAACAAATGGAAGGCAACAAGTTTAGTCAGTGTAAAAACCCTCTTACAGTAGTGCACGCATACATTTTTGTAGGGGGGTCCCTAGTTGGAATCGAACCCACAACCCTAGCCTTGCAAGCACCATGCTCTACCAGCCACAATACACAGATTTCTCAACTTACATTAGATTGAACAAATTTGCAAAGAGCCTCGTTATATAGGCCTACGTGGACTATGAAATATCATTAGACCATGTGTTGATTTGTTATGAGTAAATGCAATAGCTAGTAGTTTTTGTAATTGAAAAAAAAACTGACTGCATTAGTTACTAATGCTGTTTTGTGTCTGACACGGCAGGACTCCAGACTGCAACCATTTAGTCGCATTAAGTGACCCTTGTACTTAGCTGTGCGAATAAAACATTTAACTGGTCACATCGGTGCGAGCTGCACATTTTACATGGTCACCTCACTCAAAACCACCCATTTTTTAGGAGGCTAAAACCATGACTTGGGTCAAACTGTAAAAGTACATTATACTCATGACTCCTGTAATGAAAGTGTCTGCCTACCCAGGTGCCTGTATCACTGGGGCCCTGCTGCGGTGTAGAGCGAGCCACTTAAAGTGTTCTGATTGTATGACATTTTAAAATGTGTGGGGAAAAACACACTTGTTGTCACACTTAAAAGAGAGAAGGTTCTCAGCTTTCTGTAGGTCTTATTTCTAAACTCTAAATGTAATCTTAAAAATTACTCTCTCCAGAAATAAGTCTCACTGTTGCCGCCTGCTGCCGACCCCCCTCAGCTCCCAGCTGTGCCCTGGACACCATTTGTGAATTGATCGCCCCCCATCTAGCTTCAGAGTTCGTTCTGTTAGGTGACCTAAACTGGGATATGCTTAACACCCCGGCAGTCCTACAATCTAAGTTAGATGCCCTCAATCTCACACAAATCATCAAGGAACCCACCAGGTACAACCCTAAATCTGTAAACAAGGGCACCCTCATAGACGTCATCCTGACCAACTGGCCCTCCAAATACACCTCCACTGTCTTCAACCAGGATCTCAGCGATCACTGCCTCATTGCCTGTACCCGCTACGGAGCCGCAGTCAAACGACCACCCCTCATCACTGTCAAACGCTCCCTAAAACACTTCTGTGAGCAGGCCTTTCTAATCGACCTGGCCCGGGTATCCTGGAAGGACATTGACCTCATCCCGTCAGTTGAGGATGCCTGGTCATTCTTTAAAAGTAACTTTCTCACCGTTGTAGATAAGCATGCTCCGTTCAAAAAATGCAGAACTAAGAACAGATATAGCCCTTGGTTCACTCCAGACCTGACTGCCCTCGACCAGCACAAAAACATCCTGTGGCGGACTGCAATAGCATCGAATAGTCCCCGCGATATGCAACTGTTCAGGGAAGTCAGGAACCAATACACGCAGTCAGTCAGGAAAGCTAAGGCCAGCTTCTTCAGGCAGAAATTTGCATCCTGTAGCTCCAACTCCAAAAAGTTCTGGGACACTGTAAAGTCCATGGAGAACAAGAGCACCTCCTCCCAGCTGCCCACTGCACTGAGGCGAGGTAACACGGTCACCACCGATAAATTCATGATTATCGAAAACTTCAACAAGCATTTCTCAACGGCTGGCCATGCCTTCCGCCTGGCTACTCCAACCTCGGCCAACAGCTCCGCCCCCGCCCCCCCCCCCCCCCCCCCCCAGCAGCTACTCGCCCAAGCCTCTCCAGGTTCTCCTTTACCCAAATCCAGATAGCAGATGTTCTGAAAGAGCTGCAAAATCTGGACCCGTACAAATCAGCTGGGCTTGACAATCTGGACCCTCTATTTCTGAAACTATCGGCCGCCATTGTCGCAACCCCCATTACCAGCCTGTTCAACCTCTCTTTCATATTGTCTGAGATCCCCAAGGATTGGAAAGCTGCCGCAGTCATCCCCCTCTTCAAAGGGGGAGACACCCTGGACCCAAACTGTTACAGACCTATATCCATCCTGCCCTGCCCTGCCCATCCTGCCCTGCCTATCTAAGGTCTTTGAAAGCCAAGTCAAACAGGTGTATATATATATATATATATATATTTTTTTTTTAAATCGGCCGATTAATCGGTATCGTCTTTTTTGGTCCTCCAATAATCGGCATCGGCGTTGAAAAATCATAATCCGTCGACCTCTATTTTGGACATCACAATTTACAGTTAGATTAATACATGGCTACTAGCAGTGTGTTTTATATTGAGAGTTAGTGCTCTACACTGCCTTCAGAAAGTATTCATACCCCTTGACTTAACCCACATTGTTGTTAGCCTGAATTCAAAATGGATTACATATTTAAAAAAAATAATAATAATTATCACCCTGGCCACACACAATACCCCATAATGACAAAGTAAAAACGTGTTTTTATAAATGTTAACTCATTTATTGAAAATGAAATGCAGTAATTTCCTTTACATGACAGTATTCATACATGTTAGCATCACCTTTGGCAGTGATTACAGCTGTGAGTCTTGCTGGGTCTCTAAGAGCCTTGCACATCTGGATTGTACAATATTGGCAATATACACTGCTCAAAAAAATAAAGGGAACACTTAAACAACACAATGTAACTCAGAGTCAATCACACTTCTGTAAAATCAAACTGTCCACTTAGGAAGAAACACTGATTGACAATACATTTCACATGCTGTTGTGCAAATGGAATAGACAACAGGTGGAAATTATAGGCAATTAGCAAGACACCCCCAATAAAGGAGTGGTTCTGCAGGTGGTGACCACAGACCACTTCTCAGTTCCTATGCTTCCTGGCTGATGTTTTGGTCACTTTTGAATGCTGGCGGTACTTTCACTCTAGTGGTAGCATGAGACGGAGTCTACAACCCACACAAGTGGCTCAGGTAGTGCAGCTCATCCAGGATGGGACATCAATGCGAGCTGTGGCAATAAGGTTTGCTGTGTCTTTCAGCGTAGTGTCCAGAGCATGGAGGCGCTACCAGGAGACAGGCCAGTACATCAGGAGACGTGGAGGAGGCCGTAGGAGGGCAACAACCCAGCAGCAGGACCGCTACCTCCGCCTTTGTGCAAGGAGGAGCAGGAGGAGCACTGCCAGAGCCCTGCAAAATGACCTCCAGCAGGCTACAAATGTGCATGTGTCTGCTCAAACAGTCAGAAACAGACTCCATGAGGGTGGTATGAGGGCCCGACGTGCACAGGTGGGGGTTGTGCTTACAGCCCAACACCGTGCAGGACGTTTGGCATTTGCCAGAGAACACCAAGAGTGGCAAATTCGCCACTGGCGCACCCTGTGCTCTTCACAGATGAAAGCAGGTTCACACGATGTGACAGACGTGACAGAGTGGCGACGCCGTGGAGAACGTTCTGCTGCCTGCAACATCCTCCGGCATGACCGGTTTGCCGGTGGGTCAGTCATGGTGTGGGGTGGCATTTCTTTGGGTGGCCGCACAGCCCTCCATGTGCTCGCCAGAGGTAGCCTGACTGCCATTAGGTACCGAGATGAGATCCTCAGACCCCTTGTGAGACCATATGCTGGTGCGGTTGGCCCTGGGTTCCTCCTAATGCAAGACAATGCTAGACCTCATGTGGCTGGAGTGTCAGCAGTTCCTGCAAGAAGAAGGCATTGATGCTATGGACTGGCCCGCCTGTTCCCCAGACCTGAATCCAATTGAGCACATCTGGGACATCACGTCTCGCTCCATCCACCAACACCATGTTGCACCACAGACTGTCCAGGAGTTGGCGGATGCTTTAGTCCAGGTCTGGGAGGAGATCCCTCAGGAGACCATCCGCCACCTCATCAGGAGCATGCCCAGGCGTTGTAGGGAGGTCATACAGGCACGTGGAGGCTACACACACTACTGAGCCTCATTTTGACTTGTTTTAAGGACATTACATCAAAGTTGGATCAGCCTGTAGTGTGGTTTTCCACTTTAATTTTGAGTGTGACTCCAAATCCAGACCTCCATGGGTTGATACATTTGATTTCCATTGATCATTTTTGTGTGATTTTGTTGTCAGCACATTCAACTATGTAAAGAAAAAAGTATTTAATTAGAATATTTCATTAATTCAGATCTAGGATGTCTTATTTTAGTGTTCCCTTTATTCTTTTGAGCAGTGTATATTTTTATTTAATTCTTCAAGCTCTGTCAAGTTGGTTGTTGATCACTGCTAGACAGCCATTTTCAATTCTTGCCAAAGATTTTCAAGTAGATTTAAGTCAAAACTGTAATGGTTCTCGAAGTTTTAGTAAGCAACTCCAGTGTAGATTTGGCCATATGTTTTAGGTTATTGTCCTGCTGAAAGGTGAATTTGTCTCCAAGTGTCTGGTGGAAAGCAGACTGAACCAGGTTTTCCTCTGATTTTACATGTGCTTTCCTTAGCGAAAACCTCCCTGGTATTTGTGGTTGAATCTGTGTTTGAAATTCACTGACCTTACAGATCATTTTATGTGTGGGGTACAGAGATTAGGTAGTCACACTATTATTGCACAGGAAGTCCATGCAATTTAAGCACATTTTTACTCCTGAATTATTTAGGCTTGCAAAAACAAAGGGATTGAACATTTAGACTCAAGACATTTCAGATTCATTTTTTGTTAATTCATAAAAATTTAGAGAAACTTAATTCTAAAGGAGGCCTCCTGAGGTCAATTTAATTTATGTTTATTTATAATTAGATTTGCATACATTCCTACAAACCTGTTTTTGCTTTGTCATTATGGGGTATTGTGTGTAGATTTTTTAAATCCATTTTAGAATAAAGCTGTAACGTAAAAAAGGTAATGGAATTCATTATGCTACTTGCTATGGGCATCACAACGAGCATTTGGACCAGCAATGTCAGCCCCATGAGTATGCCGAGTCTGACAGCACAGTGGGTCGAAGAGGATTTCGTACTGAGGAAAGCCAGATTACATGCTCAAGAATGTGCTGGTTCTCATACCGCTGCTGCCAACTCAATGACAATTGGGAACATGTTTGAAACCTGGAAACATGAACACACTCCTAGCTCCATTCGAAAACTGACTCGAGAAATGAGCTCAAGAAATGAGCTCAACTGCGTCTGCAGAAGACGTGATACCCTCTGTCATGGCTTTGGAATGCCTGCCACGGACAGACCGAGCTGAAACTTCACTGCTTGACATGTACGATGAAATCCTGGTTGAGAATGAAACGACTGAGCAAACGAAACAGCACAGCAAGTAAGTCAAAGAAATAGGTTTTGATGATGTTTTACTGGTAATTGGGACATATGTAAATGCCAACAAAATACATTTTTGGTCGGTGGTGTGTGTGTAACCTTTATTTAACTAGGCAAGTCAGTTAATAAATTATTATTTACAATGACGGCCTACCCCGGCAACACTGGGCCAATTGTGCGCCGCCCAATGGGACTCCCAATCATGGCCGGATTTGATGCAGCCTGGATTCGAACCAGGGACTGTAGTAATGCCTCTTGCACTGAGATGCAGTGCCTTACACCGCTGCGTCCGTGTGTGTGTTTGTGTTAGCTATTTAACTGTACTAGAATGCTTAAATGGCAGCTAAAATGT
The DNA here is from genome assembly GCF_013265735.2 of Oncorhynchus mykiss. Taxonomy (NCBI): domain Eukaryota; kingdom Metazoa; phylum Chordata; class Actinopteri; order Salmoniformes; family Salmonidae; genus Oncorhynchus; species Oncorhynchus mykiss. The sequence goes on from NC_048585.1 coordinate 42,101,328, forward strand.
AAAAATATCGCTATTGTTTTTTTTTTTGCAAGGAAAATAATTGGATATTGTATCGGCCAAATCTATAGTATTGGTGCACCCGTATACACTATTTACACACAAAAGTATGTGGACACCCCTTCAAATGAGTATATTCGGTTATTTCAGTAACACCCGTTGCTGACAGGTGTATAAAAATCGAGCACACAGCCATGAAATCTCCATAGACAAACAATGGCAGTAGAATGGCCTTACTGAGGAGCTCAGTGACTTTGAACGTAGCACCGTCATAGGAAGCCACCTTTCCAACAAGTCAGTGAGTCAAATATCTGCCCTGCTAGAGCTGCCCCGGTCAACTGTAAGTGCTGTTACTGTGAAGTGGAAACTAGGAGCAACAACAGAGGTCCATACAGAAAGCAAGGTCCATACAGATATAGTTTGTTGAGATCAGCGTGGAAGAACTTGACTAGCCTACACAGAGACCTGACCTCAACCTTTGGGATGAATTGGAACGTCGACTGCGAGCCAGGCCTGATCAGTGCCAGACCTCTGATGATTTAAATAAATAAATAAATAATAATTCCCGTCTGTCAAAATTAGCAAAATATAGTCCTCTATCCATCGTTGTTGGAATTTTCCATTCTCCCCGACTGTCTAGTGATTATTAGTGAGGTGGACAGTAAAGAAACTCTGAAAATAGGTCCATTATAATTTCAGGCCTTGCAGGCTGGAACCCTCCCACGGGCTGTATGTTTGAAGTTTACCCCATTGTATTTGGTACGTGACAAATATAAATGTGTTTGATGTGGTGGGCGCAACATTTAGTAATCGCAATCCTCAGACAATATTGAAATCATTGGCTGGTGCCACCAACTAAAAAAATGTGGCACCTGGGGAAAATGTTAGTCTGGAGCCATACACTGGTAGACAAGGTAGAGGGACGCACTAACAGTGACAGGCAGAAATAGCATCTTATCTGCTCGAAGAGCACAACCATTCCCTTTTTCAGACGTTTCCCCTGAAGTTCGTATGGCTAAGCTAAATCCAGAGAAACATAGTCAGACTGACAGATTGCAGTTAGCTAACATTATTATTAACCCAATGTCAAGAGATATTGTTGTGAATCAATACGACCTATAACGTCACCATATTTTCTTCTAAATTATGAAACCTCAGTTGAGGAACACGCGAGTAGGAAGCAGACCATGGTGAGGGAGCGAGGTAACGTTCGCTAACGTTACTGTTAGCGTTAACTAGTTGGATGCGTGACTGACAAATCCGGGTTTGTATCTCAGTCCACAACGATTAAAAAGCATTTGCTAACAAATCATGAATATTCTGATACGGAGTGACGATACCTGCTCGGCCGACGGCCCTGATGGTTTCCCCCCGGTACTGTTGCTGGGTTTGCTAACCGTGCTGCTACTGTTGGCTGCCATCTTGGAAAGGTGCCGCTGCTAGTGGCTGAGGGCCCAAACTCGTCACTAGTTACCACAGCCACAAATGGATAAACCCCGCCTATTTCTAAAATGACTCTTCTTAAATCAGATTTTAAATCTAACCCTAACCTTCACCACACTGTTAACCTTATACCAAATCCTAACCTTAAATGAAGTGAAATGAAATAAATGAAAAAATATAATTTTGTTTTCATACATTTTTACGATATATCCTATTTCAACTTTGTGGCTGTAATAGCTAGTGACATCCAAGTTGACCAAATTGAGCTGTCTAATGTGATTGCCTGTTAGGAATGAGGAAAAGGTAGCGGAAGCAGACGCTTCTTCTTCAATGGGGTTTAACGGTGGTTGGCATCCAATAAATGTTGCATTACTGCCACATACTTGACTGGAGTATAACTCCCTTATACATCGCTTTAAAAAAAAAGTTTTACAAAAAAAGAAAATTCAACAAATACCCTACCATCTTACACTACACTCACAAAAAAAGATAATAAATACCATACTCCACTATTTAAATGAATTTAGTTATACTTCAGGCCAACAGCCTGAATGAATGGGACACCGCCACTTAACACACCCTGTAACTCTTCTGATGTCAAGTCTCGCACACCCAAATACCTCTCTGAAGCTGCCACCACAACCTCGATTTTCTGCGACTTGCGTTCTATCCCTGCTGTACAGTTGATAACCATTACTATAAATGCTAAAATCCAATCTTACTGAAACATATATCACTTGTTGGTTTATCCCTCTGTATTGGTACAGATCTACTACTCACACCACTCCTCTCAGGATCCCTCCCCCTTGATCCATTTCCTCTACTTTCTTCACTGCCTCAGCATATGACAACTTCTGCACTACTCTAACCCTGGAAACCTCAACCTGCCTCTCTCGCACGGGACATTTCTGATCCCCAGCCCCATGGTCATCCCTACAATTAACACATATCCCTACTTTCCCCAATGCTACACATTCCTTTGTCTCATGCCTTTTGTTGGTCAATTCCGTCAACAGATGATCAATTCTATATAATTATCAAACGTATATATATATATATATTGGTAGTAGAAAGGAAACAGACTCTTTGTTTAAGTATTACAATTCTCCTTTAGTAATACAAGTGTAGGCAGAAGTTGGTACAGAGTACAGTATACGATAGCTCTCCCAAGGTTCAGCGAAGTGTCTAAGACATCCTGTAACTTACATAGCCTCCCCAGTTCCCCTTGCGTGACTTTCCCTGGCAACTACATTATAATAAATCTAACCTCCCCTGACAGCAGCATCTTATCAGCAATTAAAATCTCAGAAGTGGGTTTGACCGAAACTTGACCTTTCATCACAAGTATAGGGTCATAACAAGGTGAACTGTTTTCATCAGGCCTGCAGCAGCCTTGTGTTCTCAGAAAGCCAGTCGTATTTTCAGAATCTCAGACAGCCACGGTGGGGCCCAGATAGGAGGAGTATGAGCGTAGGCGGTTTCAGCCTTCTGATAGTGTCTGAAGGGCACAACACTCAAAACAGGTGTAAACACACACACAGATGTCTCCTAAGAGGAGACCTTAAGGTTTATCATAACACAATTTATTAACCTTTTAGAAGGTATGAGGCCTTTGTTTAACCCCTTCACCTTCTGCACACTTCTCACACTTAGGAACCTCCCTCCTACACACTGCTGCCACATGCCCATAAGCTTGGTACCTGTAACAACGTAATGTAGTCGGCATAAAAGATCATACAGGATAACTTATATATCCTAACATCACTTTGTTGGGCAAAGACAACATCAAAACAAAAAAGAATAAACAAGGACTCTTCTGTTCCTCCACTCACACCAACCTGTCTGCGTCGCACCAAACAACGTGCATCACAAACAGCAGAAATCTTCCCCTTCATTTTGTCAGCTTTCACATTTACCGCTACCTATGTAATCACCCCTTTCAATGGTGCCCTTTTCTTGAGAGCAAAACAATATTTTGCCCCCATCCGTTTAACACGGAGAGCCTGCTCCCTCTGACCAGCAGAAACACATACAATTATCACAAGACCACTTTAGGTTCCCCTCACCAATTCCACAGCACCCAACTCTATTTTCACCCACCCATTTGAGGTTTCAGGATCAGCCAAAAGGCAAGGGTCCACTTTTTCAAAAACCTTCACTCCTACTGTCACAGACTCATCTTTATCCTGACCACACCTACCACCTCCGATACTTTGCCCTCATTCACTTCTATTCCTCCTCCTGTCTTCAATTCTCTCTGCTTACACTTTCTACCATTCTTCTTTAACAAACCATCTCCTTTTTCCACCATTTATAACTGACTCAAACTCACTCTCTTCCTCCCGCTCTCTCTTAGACCTCCTCTGCCTCTCTTTTTCCCTCCATTCCTCCTCCGTATTCCAAGTATAACTCTCCTTATGATAATGCTGCACTTCTCCTGACATGCATCTTGTTCTTGTCTTGTCAAGGGACGCCATTTAACTGACTGTCACAATCTCCGTACCATCAGCGCAAACTATTGTAAAAAATCCGGCAGCGGACGCTAATGTGGAGCGTGAATATAAAGGCGGGGTAAAGTAGCATACATTGATGAGAATGTCCTTTCCTTTATTTGAATTTCCCTTCTTATCCAATGCAGTGTGATCATTGTAACGCTTTTGGACATGTTTCAAGTACTTGCAGAAGGGAGAATCTGAGATGTTCAAGTTGTGGAAAAGATCATATCATGTGTTTTAATAGTGGTGAAAATGTGTCATGTTGCAATTGTGGTGGGAATCATAAAGCCCCATCTTTGGAATGCCCAACAAGGGTGAAAGACAATGAGGTGGCCAAAGTCAGGGCTGTCCAGAGCATTTCATGTGCAGCGGCTGTAAGGCTTGAGGGTTCGAATGGTGGTCCTGAAGAGTCCATGGATGTGGATAGGCCTGCAGGGGTTGCCGTTCAACAGCAGGACCCAGATACAGTGAATTCGGAAAGTATTTAGACCCCTCGCCCTTTTCCACATGTTGTTACCTTACAGCCTAATTCTAAAATGGATCAAATAAAGACATTTTTCTCATCCATTTACACACAATACAAAGCAAAACCCCGTTTTTTAGAATTTTCTGGGATAATTTATATTTAAAAAAAAGAAAAAAGAAGAATATTATTATTTAAGTAATCCCTTTGATATGAGACTCGAAATTGAGCCTTTTTCCATTGATCATCCTTCAGATGTTTCTACATCTTGATTGAAGTCCACCTGTTGTAAATTCAATTGACTGGACATGATTTGGAATGGCACACACCTGTCTGTATACAATGGCTTGCAAAAGTATTCACCCCCCTTGGAATTTCTTATTTTGTTGCCTTACAACCTGGAATTAAAATAGATTTTGGGGGGGGGTTGTCATTTGATTTACACAACATGCCTACCACTTTGAAGATGCAAAATAATTTTCATTTTGAACCAGACAAGAAATAAAACAAAAAAAATGAAAACTTGAGCATGCATAACTAAGGTCCCACATTCTATACTCTTGCAAAGCACTGTAAGGTCCCACAGTTGACAGTGCATGTCAGAGCAAAAACCAAGCCATGAGGACGAAGGAATTGTCTGCAGAGCTCCGAGACAGGATTGTGTCGATGCACAGATCTGGGGAAGGGTACCAAAAAATGTCTGCAGCATTGAAGGTCCCCAAGGACACAGTGGCCTCCATCATTCTTAAATGGAAAAAGTTTGGAACCACCAGGACTCCACCAAACTGAGCAAATGGGGGAGAAAGGTCTTGGTCAAGGAGGTGACCAAGAACCCGATGGTCACTCTGACAGAGCTCCAGAGTTCCTCTGTGGAGATGGGAGAATCTTCCAGAAGGACAACCATCTCTGCACTACTCCACCAATCAGGCCTTTATGGTAGAGTGGCCAGACGGAAGCCACTCCTCATTAAAAGGCAAATTACATCCCACTTGGAGTTTTCCAAAAGGTATCTAAATGACTCTCAGACCATGAGAAACAAGATTCTCTGGTCTGATGAAACCAAGATTGAACTATTTGGACTGAATGCCAAGCATCACATCTGGAGGAAACCAGGCACTTCTCATCACCTGCCAATACCATCCTTATGGTGAACAAGATTCTGGTGGGAGCATCATGCTGTGGGGATGTTTTTCAAAGGCAGGGACTGGGAGACTAGTCAGGATCGAGGGAAAAACTAACAGAGCAAAATACATAGAAATCCTTGCTGAAAATCTGTTCCAAAGTGCTCATGACCTCAGACTGGGGCAAAGATTCACCTTCCAACAGAACAATGACCCTAAGAACACAGCCAAGACAACACAGGAGTGGCTTTGGGACAAGTCTCTGAATGTCCTTCAGTGGCCCAGCCAGAGCCCAGACTTTAACTCGATCAAACTTCTCTGTAGAGGCTTGAAAATAGCTGTGCAGGTGACGCTGCCAATCCAACCTGACAGAGCTTGAGAAGATCTGCAGAGAAGAACTCCCCAAATACAAGTGTGCCAAGCTTGTAGCCTCATACCTAAGAAGACTAGAGGCTCTACTTGCTGCCAAAGGTGCTTCAAAAAAGTACTGAGTAAAGGATCTGAATAGTTATGTAAATGTGGTATTTCAGTTTTTATTTGTAATACATTTGCAAAAAAAATTACAAACCTGCTTTTGCTTTGTCATTATGTGATATTGTGTGTTGATTTATGAGGAAAACAAACAGTTTTATCAATTTTAGATAAGGCTGTAATGTAACAAAATGTGGAAAAAGTCAAGGGGTCTGAATACTTTCCAAATGCAATGTAACCAAATTCATGTAGCCACCCAGATGAAAGGCACACGGACACCCACACTTCAGGTTGACTTGTTTTTTTTTATCTGCAATAAAAGTTATCAAACAGTGACGGCAGGCATTGACAGGACCGTCACAGCCACACATTCACTTCCCTCAGAATATCTCTCTCAAATAGGGGAGAAGCGCTCAAAAACCCCACTAGCTGTTCTTTCAAGGAAAAGAATACAAAAAAGGTAAGTCTGAAGACTTTTCGTATTGTCAGCCTTACTACAATGGCAGTCAATTGTTTTATGAATTCAATAACACATAATGATAGGTGACTTTATTGATATCACACCCTATTCTGAAGTGAATGGTTTCTCTACTCTGCCTTCGAATAGCGGTATTCTTCGATGTTGCATTGCTCACAGCTTGAGTGAGGTTGATGGAAGCTACATTTTCCCTTTGCACAGAAACACACCACTAACTGGGTTTCCATACAATTGGATTTTCATGCTGAATATTCAACAATCCGCATTAAAAACAAAATTCACATTTTTCCCAACAGACATGTTTCCATCAAATGTAATTATTGCGGATAAAAGTCGGTGCAAAATTAAGGCTGTTTTTTTTTTCTACAATTTTAAAAACATTACAATACATTCACAGATTTCCCAACACACTGTGTGCCCTCAGGCCCCGACTCCACGCCTCCCACATATCTATAGTACAAAATCCATGTGTACGTGTGTGTAGTGCATATATTATAGTGTGTATATGCATGTGTTTGTGGCTGTTTGTGTTGCTTCAAAGTGCCCGCTGTTCCATAAGGTGTATTTTTATCTGCTTGCATCAGTTACTTGATGTGGAATAGAGTTCCATGTTGTCATGGCTCTAGTACTGTGCACCTCCCATAGTTGGTTCTGGATTTGGAGACTGTGAAGAGACCTCATGTTGCATGTCTTGTGGGGTATGCATGGACTGCATTCAACATGTCAATACTTCTCATAAATACAAGTAGTGATGAAGTCAATCTCTCCACTTTGAGCCAGGAGAGATTGACATGTATATTATTAATATTAGCTCTCTGTGTACATCCAAGAGCCAGCCGTGCTGCCTTTTTCTGAGCCAATTGCAATTTGCCTAAGTAACCTGTTAGACAGGTTACTCTTTATCCACAATATAGCAGGGGGTGTAAAGACATAACACATACGTTTTTCCAGCAGAAGACTATGATTGATAATGTCAAAAGCCGCTCTGAAGTCTAACAAAACAGCTCCCACAATATTTTTATGGACAATTTCTCTCAGGCAATCAGTCATTTGTGTAAGCGCTGTGCTTGTTGAATGTCCTTCCCTGAATGTTTGTTGTCAATTTGTTTACTGTAAAATAGCATTGTATCTGGTCAAACACCATTTTTTCCAAAAGATTAACTAAGGGTTGGTAACATGCTGACTGGTCTGCTATTTGAGCCAGTAAAGGGGGCTTTACTATTCTTAGGTAGCGAATGACATTTGCTTCACTCCAAGCGTGGGGGCACACACTTTCTAGTAGGCTTAAATTGAAAATATGGCAAATAGGAGTGGCAATATCTTCCGCTATTATCCTCAGTAATTTTCCCTCCAAGTTGTCAGACCACAGTGGCTCTTCCACAATCAGTTTATGGAAATCAAAATTACAATGCTTGTCTTTCATAATTTGGTCAGATATACTTGGATGTGTAGTGTTAGCGTTTGTTGCTGGCATGTCATGCCTAAATTTGCTAATCTTGCCGTTGAAAAAAAGCAATAAGTAGTTGGCAATATCAGTTGGTTGTGTGATGAATGATCAATCTTATTTCAATGAATGATGGTGTCAGGTTGTGCGCTACTGGTAAGAAGTCAGGTGCAGGAGAGCGGAGTTGTGATCAAGCGCATACTTTAATTAGCAGAAGTAACAGACGGATGCAACTGTGTCAAAAACCTCCAGCCAAATGGCAAAAGTGCAAAGCGCGACAACAGTCACAATAATTAAAACAATTAAACACACTCTGGTACACAGTACCTGGGGAAACCCAGCCTGGCGCATAACACGAAACATGTAACAAAAACAATTCCACACAAAGACATGGGGGGGGAACAGAGGGAATATATATGTAGTGTGATTAGGGAATGTAAACCAGGTGTGCGGGGAAACAAGACAAAACAAATGGAACAATGAACAGTGGAGCGGCGTTTGCCTTTTTTCCTAGAATTTCATTAAAGTTGCTCCAAAGCTTTTTACTGTAACGGGATTCTGTTGAAGGAGAGGCAGACCAAAATGCAGCGTGGTTATTTTTGTACATCTTTAATGAAGATGATAAATTAACAACATACAAAACAAGAAATGTGAAAAACAACCCTATTTTAGAAAAAAATATTTTTTATACCATTCATTCTTTACAACTCATAATTCTCATTCATACTTCAATAATGGTATTTTAATTTACCTAAACAAAAACCCCAAACAAAACCTCAGGGGAGCATCTTCCCTCCCCGTCATCCTACAAACTACCTTTCCCTATCTCCCCGTCCCTAATCTATCCCCTTACAAATCTAAATGACACCCAGCCCTAAACCCCCCTTCCACCTCTCCCGGGCAGCATGCTGCCCCCACTTCCTCTCCTCCCTCTTCATCCTCCCCCTCAAATCTCCTTCCACCCTCCTCACTATCCCTTCCACCCCCCCAATCTCTCCCTGTCTTCACCATGTTCTGCCTGGCTTCCCACAGCCCCCGTTTAAAGAGACTCATGAGAAGCCAGAGCAGAAACCTGTCCCTATCCGTCCCTCTCCCTACACCTCTCTCTAACCTGGCCCACGTCAATACGAAATCCCCCCTTACCAAACCTAACAACACCCGTGCCCTAGCCCATACTACTCTGGCAAAGGCACAGTCCCAAAATACATGGTGCACAGTCTGCCACAAGAGGATCTTGGACAGGTGGGGGATTGCACCAAACTATACCGGTACATGATGGAACGTACCGGCAAGCACTTATGGAGGCTCAACCAATTCAGGTCCTTGAGCCTGTTGTCCAGACCCCGCGCCTGCACTCCCTTCTAGACCACTTCCGAGATGCCCACTACAGGCGCCGGACTCCCTGCCTTTCTGACCTTGTACAGGTGCCTGTGATCTAAACCTACTCGGGCAACTTCAACCTCAGGGTGCACATGCAGCCACTTGGCGTCATGCCACGGCAGCTTATGCCGCCCGAGGACCCATGTTAGACCACATCATTACGCTTCTCGCCTGATATGAGAAGAACACCCGCAGGAGGTAACCGGACAGGTGTATCACTGGATGAGCAAGCTCCGTTAACAAGAAAGAAACAAAAATTGCGTCGGGCTTGAGGGGGAAATGTGGTACCCCCCTACCTCCCTCCCCGATGGGACAGAGCATGCGTGCCCTGGCGACCCACTCGCACCTGCCACTCCACATGAACTGAAACACAAGCCTCACTAGAGGCCTCCTCAGACAAGCCGGCAATGGGTAGATGTACACCAAATACAAAAGAGACGGCAACACATCCACCTTTAGGACCAGGACTTTGCCCATAAAATACAAATACCTAGCCTTCCACATTGCTAGCTTCCTCTGTACCACTGCGATACGCATGTTCCAGTTTAGCGTCGCTGAGCCGGAGGTCTCAAAATGGACCCCGAGAATCCTCAGGGCCCCCTCACAGAGAGATAACCCCCCGGGCACATCCGTTCTACCGCGCCATCTTCCGAAAAACTTGATGGAAGACTTTGCATGGTTCAGAACTGCTCCCGACGCTCGGGTGAAATCCCCAAAGATAGCAAGGGACCTTGTCAGGCACGAGTCCTTGCACAGCAGCAAGGAAGTGTCGTCGGCGTACTGCGTCATCTTAACACGCAGCCCACCACTTCCAGGGATCAACAAGCCTTCCACCCCTGTGTCTGCCCTAATGGCAGCCCCCAGAGGCTCCATGTACAGAACGAAGAGGAGAGCCGAGAGTGGGCACCCCTGCCTGACCCCAGACGAGAGGTAAAAAACGTCACCCAAGTGACTATTTACACTAACTCGGCACCCCGCTCCGACATATAATGTACGAATCCAGCCTATGAACTTCTCCCCAAATCCTAATCGACCTAACACTCTGAATAAAAAGGATCTATTCACGCGATCAAAGGCTTTCGCCTGATCTCGCGCTGCTACCATTAAAGGCAGTCCTCTATCTTCAACCCAAGCGATGGAGTCCCTGATTAACTGTAGGTTCCATCTAATAGAGCGACCATCTACCCCACACGTCTGGTCCTCATGGACGACGTAGGGAAGGGCTGTGCGCAACCGGTCTGCTAAAACCTTTGCAAGTAGCTTGTAATCTACACACAGCATGGTCAACGGCCGCCAGTTGCCACGGTCTGTTACTTCCCCCTTCTTATATAAAAGTGACAGCACACCAACAGCCATTGATCCCCCCAGGACACCCCGTCTCAAGGATGGCCTTCAAGACTTCGAGGACCACTGGTCCAAGCATACCCCGAAACTTGAGATAAAGCTCAGCCGGCAGCCCATCCATCCCAGGCACCTTCCCTTTTCCCATCCTCCTAAGAGCGCTCTCAACCTCTTCTAGTGAAATCTGGGCCTCCATCACTTCTCTAATGTCCTCCGGCAACCGCCTGGACAAGTGTTCTAAAAACACATTTCCCTGCTCTACATCTATTTCCCAGTTGTCAGTTGTCAGTTGTCACCCTGACCATATCCTCTGGTTCTCTAACTATACTACCATTTTCTTCCCTAACTCCATGCATTACCTTCCTACTCTGTCTGGCCCTAACCGACTTAAAGAACATACCAGAACAAGTCTCATTGTGTTCTAGAAAGCCACTATGCGCACGCTCCAGGAAAGCTCGAGCCTTCCGCTCCTGCAACTCCCTGAGCTACGCCTTTAGGGTTGCGGATCTCTCCCAGTCAAACGACCCGCCGAGGTTGCCTGCCTCGTACTCGAGTTCAATTAACCGTTGGATACGATCCACCTCCCTCCTCTCCTCCCTTTTTTCCCTCTTGCAATACCCTATTATAAAAGCCCTAATCCTCACCTTAACTAATTCCCACCACTCTAACACCCCCTCGCACATGGACCAGAGGCCTTCAAGCCTCCAAAAGAAACCAAAAAACCCATCAACAAAAGCCTGCTCCTCCAGCACATCCCGATCTAACTTCCAGTACCCCCTACCAAATAGGCAGACTGGCGACCCCACCTGCAGGAGCACCCCGTCGTGATCCGAAAAGAAAACAGGCAACAGCCGCCCAGACAACTTACCCAAAGACCTGGGTACAAAAATATAGTCGAGCCTCCGCACAACCCCCCTGGAATTGCACCATGTAGGACCAGCCATTTTCAGAGTAGTGTGCAGGCCACCAGCAACCAGACCATGGCAAGCCATTAGCCCGGTGATGGCGCCTGCACTGCTATCCCCCCCTATTCCTAAATCTGTATTAAAATCCCCCCCTATCACTAATTTCCTATTTGTGACACACAGGGGCGCCAGACAGTCCACCATCTCCCTCCTGTCTGCCACCACCTGTGGCCCATACACCACCACTAATCTAAATTTACAATCCCTTATCGTGACATCCACCCCTATAACCCTCCCCTGCATCACCACAAAAGAACCCTCCACTTTTACCTCCCTGTGCCCACACAAAATCCCTACCCCCGATGAGTGCACACCCCCAATACAAACTCCCCTTTGTCCCACTCCTTCTTAAACCTACTAACATCCCCTCCATCCCTCAGGTGAACCTCCTGTAAAAAAAAAAAAAAAAAAATCAAACCCCACATCCTCCAAATAACTTAAAACCGCCCTCCTCTTAACATAATCCCTTAAACTCCTTACATTTAAACTAACAAAAGTAAAATTAGACCCCATGAAAGAATAAAATAAAAACATGTAATACACTCAAATACTAAACACAGACAGAAAAAAACAAAAACAGGAGACTCACCCGATGCTCCCCTGCTCCATATCTACCGGTGATAACACCATCCGTACTCCCTACGTCCCCCCCTCTTCCTCCATCTCACCAACCCAGGATGCAGGAATAGTGTTTGGCTCCAGGGTGTCCTGCACCCATACAGCGCCTGCAAAATGGGGGCTGACGTGCATAAAACAACGTCCCCCTGTCAGCCCCCAGGGAGAACATAGCAGGAGGATGGAGGTAACCACCATGTCCCTTTGGGTCCTCCCTGATGGGGGCCTGGAAGCCTCTCCTCCCATTCCAAAACCCAAGGGAGTCTTTGAGGTGCCTTGCTGAGGAGACCATTATCCATGTATCTCCCCAGAAAGGCCCTCACCTCTTCGTCCTTAACGTATGGGTTGTAAATGTTGACAGTTAACACCCTAAAGTTGTTCCTCGCCAGGCTTGTTATTTCATAGTGGCACATCGGCCTCTCACCTCCCACTGCTCTTGCTCTTCTCAGGATATCATCGTGTTTCTCCTCTGTATGTAGTGCCACGTCGTATGCTCCCTCCAACGAGTTGCCTTGGAAGCAAAACTGTCAGCTTTAGAATCCCCATCAAAATTGTCCTTCCAAAAGTTTCCCGTCCTAAAGGCTCCAACTCCTTTTCCTTCCAAGCAAACCAAATCGTGTTGGCCAGCCCAATCCCAGGGACCGACCGTGTTGATGTATTTTGCACCATCTCCGCAAGGAGAATGGCGCACCCGGCTCACGTTCTCTTCTCTTCTCTTCTCTTCTCTTCTCTTCTCTTCTCTTCTCTTCTCTTCTCTTCTCTTCTCTTCTCTTCTCTTCTCTTCCAAAACAAGGAAAATAGAAAAACCAAAGTGACTGAGCCTTATCTGGTGCAAACAAACACAGAGACAGGAACAATCACCCACAAACCCCAACACCAAACAGGCTACCTAAATATGGTTCCCAATCAGAGGCAATGACTAACACCTGCCTCTGATTGAGAACCATATCAGGCCAAACACAGAAACAGACAAACTAGACACACAACATAGAATGCCCACTCAGATCACACCCTGACCAAACAAAACATAGAAACATACAAAACAAACTATGGTCAGGGTGTGACATTTACTATCATTCTCTATGTCATTTATCTTCGTTTCATAGTGTAGTTTCTTATTTTTATTCAGTTTAGTCAAACAATTTCTCAATTTGCAATACGTTTGTCAATTGGTTGTGCAGCCAGACTTATTTGCCATTGCTTTTGCCTCATCCCTCTCAACCATACAATTTTTCAATTCCTCATCTATCCACAGGGATTTAATTGTTTTTACAGTAATTTTCTTAATGGGTGCATGCTTAGTAACTGGAATAAGCCATTTCATAAATGTGTCAAATGCAGCGTTTGCTCCTAATTACACACCACGGACCAACAAATATTCTTTACATCAACAACATAGGAATCACTAGAAAACGTATTGTATGACCTCTTATACACTATATAAGGCCCAGCTTTGGTTTGGTTATATGGCTAATATATTGTGATCACTACATCCGATGAATCTGGATACTGCTTTCAAGCAAATTTCTGCAGCATTAGTAAAGATGTGATCAATACATGTTGATGATTTCATTTCTGTGCTGTTTGTAACTACCCTGGTAGGTAGACTGACCAGGTTGCAGGCACTGCTTACAGTTTGAAGCTTTTTCTTGAGTGGGCAGCTTGATCAAAGCCAGTCAATATTTAAATCACCCAGAAAATATACCTCTCTGTTGATATCACATACATTATCAAGCATTTCACATAAACGCATTTCGCATTTCACATAAACGTCCTCTCACTGTCAACTGCGTTTATTTTCAGCAAACTTAACATGTGTAAATATTTGTATGAACATAACAAGATTCAACAATTGTGACAAACTGAACAAGTTCCACAGACATGTGACTAACATAAATGGAATAATGTGTCCCTGAACAAAGGGGGGTCAAAATCAAAAGTAAGTCAGTATCTGGTGTGGCCACCAGCTGCATTAAGTACTACAGTGCATCTCCTCCTCATGGACTGCACCAGATTTGCCAGTTCTTGCTGTGAGATGTTACCCCACTCTTCCACCAAGGTGCAAGTTCCCGGACATTTCTGGGGGGGGAATGGCCCTAGCCCTCACCCTCCGGTCCAACAGGTCCCAGATGTGCTCAATGGGATTGAGATCCGGGCTCTTCGCTGACCATGGCGGAACACTGACATTCTTGCCTTGTAGAACGAGCAGTATGGCTGGCATTGTCATGCTGGAGGGTCATGTCACGATGAGCCTGCAGGAAGGGTACCACATGAGGGAGGATGTCTTCCCTGTAACGCACAGCGTTGAGATTACCTGCAATGACAACAAGCTCAGTCTGATGATGCTGTGACACACCGCCACAGACCCTCCACCTCCAAATCGATCCCGCTCCAAAGTACAGGCCTCAGTGTAACGCTCATTCCTTCAACGATAAATGCAAATCCGACCATCACCCCTGGTGAGACAAAACCGCGACTCATCAGTGAAGAGCACTTTTTGCCAGTCCTGTCTGGTCCAGCGATGGTGGGTTTGTAAGCAACGTTGTTGCCGGTGATGTCTGGTGAGGACCTGCCTTACAACAGGCCTACAAGCCCCCAGTCCAGCCTCTCTCAGCCTATTGGGGACAATCTGAGCACTGATGGAGGGATTGTGCGTTCCTGGTGTAACTCGGGCAGTTGTTGTTACCATCCTGTACCTTCCCCGCAGGTGTGCTGTTCGGATGTACCGATCCTGTGCAGGTGTTGTTACACGTGGTCTGCCACTGCGAGGGCGATCAGCTGTCCGTCCTGTCTCCCTGTAGCGCTGTCTTAGGCATCTCACTGCACGATCATTGCAATTTATTGCCCTGGCCCACATCTGCAGTCCTCATGCCTCCTTGCAGCATGCCTAACACTGAACCCAAACCGGCTGCGCGCGTGCGCCATCGTGCGCTATCGTACATACATTTATTTTGCCCCCCCACACCAAATGCGATCACGACATGCAGTTTAAAATATCGAAACAATTACATTAATTTGGGGATAGGTCGAAAAGCATTAAACATGTATGGCAATTTAGCTAGTTAGCTTGCACCTGCTAGCTAAAGTTAATTTGTCCTATTTAGCTAGCTTGCTGTTGCTAGCTAATTTGTCCTGGGATATAAGTATTGAGTTGAGAGGCAGGACTTGCAGCGCGATCTGCGTCAGAAATAGGAATGAGTTCCATTTTAGCCCTTGGCTTCACAGACGCTCCCTGGCGCGCGCGAGCAGTGTGGGTGCAATAATTGAATAACATGGATTTCTAAATTTATTTTGCAACGCTCTGTCCGGTCTGGTCAGCTTGTGAGACACGTTCATGCAGATGAGCAGGGACCTTGGGTGTCTTTCTTTTGGTGTTTTTCAGAGTCAGTAAAAAGGCCTCTTTAGTGTCCTAAGTTTTCATAACTGTGACCTTAATTGCCTACCGCATGGGAAACAGTGTTTAAACCCTTTACACTGAAGATCTATGAAGTTATTTGGATTTTTATGAATTATCTTTGAAAGACAGGGCCCTGAAAAAGGGATGTTTATTTTTTTGCTGAGTTCATGTTGTACAGATATTGACTGTTAGCACTTGATGGTTGATAGCAGCTTCCCACTAGAATGGGTTTTAGGTGAGACAGATGAACCTTTTCCCATATTACTTCAACAGTATTTAACATGAGATGCTTTATAATGACATAGGGCACATAAACATAAAAAATATGAGTTAAATGGGTTTCCATCGCGTTTTCAACTCTACTAATGGTTCTCTTACAAAAAAAAAATGTTGCATTCTTTATGAGCCCACTCTGGTATTGGCACGTGCGCTCTAGCCAAGAGTTTGCAGATACAGTGTGGGTATAGCCAACATGATGAGATTATTATGGAAAAATTAGCGGCAGCCAAGCATCGATGATCATGATACCAGAATAAGACTCGATATATATTGGAAAGGAGCATCAGCTCATCACCTTGCACTTTCACCCCCCTGTGAAGTTTATCATAATTTATTCCATCCGTAGCCAAATAAACTGCATGGTTTTGACGACTCATAGTGGGAGGAACACACAACACGCGCAGCATGTCATCGCGTATCTCCAAGTTTACTTTGACCTGATATTATATCAATACTTGCGCACAAAGGGTTTCCACCTACATTTCTGCAATAATTAATTTTACCGACACAAAACGATCCCACCTTGTATAGCGTTTTGTCGACATTTCGAATGTTAACCTACACATGTTCTGTTCCCATCTGGCCTGTCACGACATGTTTTATCCAACACGTAGGCAATTTAATGCGTATTATAAGGTTGGATGTAAACCTGGTGGTAGCTTGGTTTCCATCCGATTGGCACATATTTTCATGCGAATATTCTAGAGAAAATATGCGCATTTTCCCACCATTAGTATGTTTCCACCAAATGTATTTATTGCAGATGAAATGCAGTGCCTGATGACATAGTGCACACAAAATGTTTTCTACTTTTTCGTTTAGATTCTCATGTAGTCTACCGAATGAAAATCTAAAGTTCAATGTGTTTCCATCGCATGTTCAACTCTATGGATAGTTTTGTCAAAAAAAATGTTGCATTAAATAGCAAATGTGCCTACTCTGGTTTTGTCTCCAGCGCTCTAACCAACAGTTTGCACATACAATGCGTGCAGGCTGTGCGCCTTGTCCAGTCTACATAATGAGATTATTATGGATAAGAGCGTGAATATTTTTATTTGTCCAACGGCAGTCAAGCATCGATCATCATGTCACCAGTATAAAACGCTCTATATTGGAAAGCTGCATCAAACTCATCACCATGCACTTTCACCACCATGTGAAGTTCATAATTTATTTAATCTGTAGGCTAGCCTAATAAACTATATGGTTTCCCGAGTTGTAGTGGGAGGACGACACACCATATCGCGTGACTCCAAATTTACTTCGATACGATGGTTATTATATCAATTTTTGCGCATAAAGGCGTTTCCATCACCATTTCCCGCATAATACATTTAACCGACACAAAAGATCCCACCATGTCGAACAAAATAATTATTTATAAAATTACACCGAAACTTCCTGTTTCCATTACAGCGGTGTGATTATTAAAAAATATGTATTATATGACTTTACTCGCATAAAAACTGTATGGAAACTTGGTTACTGGTAAGGAAAATATATTTTCTTTATTCAGATTTTAGAATATTCGCATGAAAATCTGTAGCCAATTGGATGGAAAGCTAGCTACTGATCCACGTTGAATGTGTTTCAGATTTCCTTCTCACTCTTCAAATAAAATAAAATGTATTTTCTAACCATACTCCAGTGTTAGCCATGATGATGATCCAGGAAGGACAAGAACATTCATGGATAACAACAGTGCCAAAACCTAATGCATTAGTTTTTTTCTAGAGTCAACAAGTAGTCCATGGAAAAAATATACTTTATTAATCCCCGAGGGAGTGTTTAATTTGTACTTGTATGTTCAGCAAACGCGTCGTATTATGGATGAGGACATGAATAAAAGATAATCGTTTAATAATTTTATATAATAGTATTATATATGGCAAAAAAAATGCACTCTTATTATTGCCAATCCAATTTCAAGGAGGCTAATTTTGGCTACTTCTAATTTATAATGTTTTATTGCACGTTATTAAAATAAAAAATATTTTCTATCCAGGCTCCTTGCCCCCATTTCGCGCTCCTTACGGCTGCGATGGGGTGGGAGATCAAGAAACCGGAAGTAAACGTCATTGACACAGGAATGGGACAGAAAAAAACCCATCATGGGGAGAATGTCAAATATATTTTTGTAAAAACGCAACGTTTCTACTCAAGAAAATGATGATTCGTTTTGTCCGGGGTGGAATAGCGGCATCGAAAAGGTATGTGATGTTGCTGGTGCACAACGTTTGATGGTAAAGTTAATATTTTACCCACCAAGGCCTCCATCGTATCTATGTACATTTTTTTTTATCTGAACACAGGTGCTCATCTCGTCATGCTTGCTGGACGGTAGGTGATCATTTTCACCAGTATGTTGCACATATTCAGCGCGTGGTGCATTTGTAGTGGTCAGTTATGCGTACAACAACAACATCGCTTTGTGAAATTCATCATGTCAAATGGTGTAGTAGTTGCATCAAAATCGAATCAGGCCAACTAACGTTAACTGACATTTTAAAAAGGAGCACTCGAGCCCCTGTCAGTCGTAGTTGGCTAACTAGCTACTAGCTTATTAGCTAAATTCTAGTCGCCATATTACACTACAAGACACGCATCCTTTATCCACCGTACTTATTTGTGGTTGTAACTAGCTGGCTGCATTTTGTATGTGTTAAATGTAGGATGGTGTCAGCTGTAACGTTCGTTGTATCATCCAGAAACCCCTAGCTACTGCCCTAGCTAGCTAGCAACAATGTCATGGCACCATGATACATCAGAAAGGCGCGTGACAGGCAGTGGAAATGTTCCTTTTCATGTTTGTTTAGTGGTCTTTCACCTTACACAGTAAAAGGGGAGATGCATATAGTTTGTATTGCATGCAGATTTTATGGCATAGATGTATATGAACATATTGCATAGTGTGATATGTATTTTCTCTTCAATACATGTACCCATTACATAGTCCTATGTATCACGTGACTATTACCGTATCATAACCATCTGAGTGGCTTGTGTGAGCTGTGATTTATACATCAAATATGTTGTTGGGGTGAATGGGGCGTACATTGGGGTTTTATATGAGCAACAGGAAAGGACCACAGGTCTTACAATTGCTTTTGGTTGAAAATTAGCTTTTTTTTAGGGTAACTCAGTGAGTGGTCTAGTTTATGCTCAAATTAATTTTCTCCGTGCAGCTACATATCAAGGCAAAGAGAGAGAGAGAGGCAAAGAGAGAGAGAGAAAGGCAAAGAGAGAGAGAGAAAGGCAAAGAGAGAGAGAGAAAGGCAAAGAGAGAGAGAGAAAGGCAAAGAGAGAGAGAGAAAGGCAAAGAGAGAGAGAGAAAGGCAAAGAGAGAGAGAGAGAAAGGCAAAGAGAGAGAGAGAAAGGCAAAGAGAGAGAGAGAGAAAGGCAAAGAGAGAGAGAGAGAAAGGCAAAGAGAGAGAGAGAGAAAGGCAAAGAGAGAGAGAGAGAAAGGCAAAGAGAGAGAGAGAAAGGCAAAGAGAGAGAGAGAAAGGCAAAGAGAGAGAGAGAAAGGCAAAGAGAGAGAGAGAAAGGCAAAGAGAGAGAGAGAGAAAGGCAAAGAGAGAGAGAGAGGGGCAAAGAGAGAGAGAGAGGGGCAAAGAGAGAGAGAGAGGGGCAAAGAGAGAGAGAGAGGGGCAAAGAGAGAGAGAGAGGGGCAAAGAGAGAGAGAGAAAGGCAAAGAGAGAGAGAGGCAAAGAGAGAGAGAGAGGCAAAGAGAGAGAGAGAGGCAAAGAGAGAGAGAGAGAGGCAAAGAGAGAGAGAGAGAGGCAAAGAGAGAGGCAAAGAGAGAGAGAGAGAGGCAAAGAGAGAGGGAGAGAGGCAAAGAGAGAGGGAGAAAGGCAAAGAGAGAGAGAGAAAGGCAAAGAGAGAGGCAGAGAGAGAGAGAAAGGCAAAGAGAGAGAGGCAAAGAGAGAGAGAGAGGTAAAGAGAGAGAGGCGGAGAGAGAGGCAAAGAGAGAGAGAGAGAGAGAGGCAAAGGGAGAGAGAGAGAGAGGCAAAGAGAGAGAGAGGCAAAGAGAGAGAGAGAGAGGCAAAGAGAGAGAGAGAGAGGCAAAGAGAGAGAGAGAGAGAGAGGCAAAGAGAGAGAGAGAGAGAGGCAAAGAGAGAGAGAGAGAGGCAAAGAGAGAGAGAGAGAGGCAAAGAGAGAGAGAGAGAGGCAAAGAGAGAGAGAGAGAGGCAAAGAGAGAGAGAGAGAGGCAAAGAGAGAGAGAGAGAGGCAAAGAGAGAGAGAGAGAGAGGCAAAGAGAGAGAGAGGCAAAGAGAGAGAGAGAGAGAGGCAAAGAGAGAGAGAGAGAGAGAGGCAAAGAGAGAGAGAGAGAGAGGCAAAGAGAGAGAGAGAGAGGCAAAGAGAGAGAGAGAGAGGCAAAGAGAGAGAGAGAGAGGCAAAGAGAGAGAGAGAGAGGCAAAGAGAGAGAGAGAGAGGCAAAGAGAGAGAGAGAGAGGCAAAGAGAGAGAGAGAGAGGCAAAGAGAGAGAGAGAGAGAGGCAAAGAGAGAGAGAGGCAAAGAGAGAGAGAGAGAGAGAGGCAAAGAGAGAGAGAGGCAAAGAGAGAGAGAGAGGCAAAGAGAGAGAGAGGCAAAGAGAGGGAGAGAGGCAAAGAGAGAGAGAGAGGCAAAGAGAGAGAGAGAGGCAAAGAGAGAGAGAGAGGCAAAGAGAGAGAGAGAGGCAAAGAGAGAGAGAGAGAGAGGCAAAGAGAGAGAGAGAGAGGCAAAGAGTGGCAAAGAGAGAGAGTGGCAAAGAGAGAGAGAGGCAAAGAGAGAGAGAGAGGCAAAGAGAGAGAGAGAGGCAAAGAGAGAGAGAGAGAGGCAGAGAGAGAGAGAGGCAAAGAGAGAGAGAGAGAGAGGCAAAGAGAGAGAGGCGGAGAGAGAGGCAAAGAGAGAGAGAGGGAGAGAGAGAGGCAAAGAGAGAGAGGCGGAGAGAGAGGCAAAGAGAGAGAGAGGGAGAGAGAGAGGCAAAGAGAGAGAGAGAGAGAGGCAGAGAGAGGCAAAGAGCGAGAGAGAGAGAGAGAGGCAAAGAGAGAGAGAGAGAGGCAAAGAGAGAGAGGCAAAGAGCGAGAGAGAGAGAGAGAGGCAAAGAGAGAGAGAGAGAGAAGCAAAGAGAGAGGGAGAAAGGCAAAGAGAGAGAGGCAAAGAGAGAGAGAGGCTGAGAGAGAGAGAGAGAGAGGCAAAGAGAGAGAGAGAGAGAGAGAGGCAAAGAAAGAGAGAGAGAGAGGCAAAGAAGGGGAGAGAGGGGGAGGCAGGAGGAGGAGGAGAAGGAGGCAGGGAGAGGGATGGAGGCAGAAAGAGTGATGGAGGCAGAGAGAGAGAGAGAGGGAGGAAAAGAGAGAGATGGAGGGGGAGGCAGAGAGCGAGAGGCAGGCAGAGAGCAAGAGAGAGGGAGGCAGAGAGAGAGGGAGGCAGAGAGGGGGAGGCAGAGGGAGGAGGAGAGGGAAGGAGGCAGATGGAGGGAGAGAGAGAGAGAGAGAGAGAGAGAGAGAGAGAGAGGCAGAGAGAGAGAGAGGCAGAGAGCGAGAGAGAGAGGCAGAGAGCGAGCGAGGCAGGCAGAGAGCGAGCGAGAGAGGCAGGCATAGAGCGAGCGAGCGAGGCAGGCAGAGAGCGAGCGAGAGAGGCAGGCATAGAGCGAGCGGGAGAGGCAGGCAGAGAGCGAGCGAGCGGGAGAGGCAGGCAGAGAGCGGGAGAGGCAGGCAGAGAGTGAGCGGGAGAGGCAGGCAGAGAGCGAGCGAAGAGAGAAAAGAGAGAGAGAGGCAAAGAGAGAGGCAAAGAGAGAGGCAAAGAGAGAGGCAAAGAGAGAGAGAGGCAAAGAGAGAGAGAGGCAAAGAGAGAGAGAGGCAAAGAGAGAGAGAGAGAGGCAAAGAGAGAGAGAGGCAAAGAGAGAGAGAGGCAAAGAGAGAGGGAGAAAGGCAAAGAGAGAGGCAAAGAGAGAGAGAGGCAAAGAGAGAGAGAGGCAAAGAGAGAGAGAGAGAGAGGCAAAGAGAGAGAGAGAGAGGCAAAGAGAGAGAGAGAGGGAGGCAAAGAGAGAGAGAGGCAAAGAGAGAGAGAGAGGCAAAGAGAGAGGCGGAGAGAGAGGCAAAGAGAGAGAGAGGCAAAGAGAGAGAGAGGCAAAGAGAGAGAGAGGCAAAGAGAGAGAGAGAGAGAGAGAGAGAGGCAAAGAGAGAGAGAGAGGCAAAGAGAGAGAAAGGCAAAGAGAGAGAGAGAAAGGCAAAGAGAGAGAGAGAGAGAGGCAAAGATAGAGAGAGAGAGAGGGGCAAAGAGAGAGAGAGAGAGAGAGAGAGAGAGAGGCAAAGAGAGAGAGAGAGGCAAAGAGAGAGAGAGAGGCAAAGAGAGAGAGAGGCAAAGAGAGAGGCAAAGAGCGAGAGAGAGAGAGAGAGAGAGGCAAAGAGAGCGAGAGAGAGAGAGAGAGGCAAAGAGAGAGAGAGAGAGAGAGAGAGAAGCAAAGAGAGAGGGAGAAAGGCAAAGAGAGAGAGGCAAAGAGAGAGAGAGAGAGGCTGAGAGAGAGAGAGAGAGAGAGAGAAGCAAAGAGAGAGGGAGAAAGGCAAAGAGAGAGAGGCAAAGAGAGAGAGAGAGAGGCAAAGAAAGAGAGAGAGAGAGAGGCAAAGAGAGAGAGAGAGAGAGGCAAAGAAGGGGAGAGAGGGGGAGGCAGGAGGAGGAGGAGAAGGAGGCAGTGAGAGGGATGGAGGCAGAAAGAGTGATGGAGGCAGAGAGAGAGAGAGAGGGAGGAAAAGAGAGAGATGGAGGGGGAGGCAGAGAGCGAGAGGCAGGCAGAGAGCAAGAGAGAGGGAGGCAGAGAGAGAGGGAGGCAGAGAGGGGGAGGCAGAGGGAGGAGGAGAGGGAAGGAGGCAGATGGAGGAGGAGAGAGAGAGAGAGGGAGGCAGAGAGCGAGCGAGGCAGGCAGAGAGCGAGCGAGAGAGGCAGGCATAGAGCGAGCGGGAGAGGCAGGCAGAGAGCGAGCGAGCGGGAGAGGCAGGCAGAGAGCAGGAGAGGCAGGCAGAGAGTGAGCGGGAGAGGCAGGCAGAGAGCGAGCGAGCGGGAGAGGCAGGCAGAGAGCGAGCGAGCGGGAGAGGCACGCAGAGAGCGAGCGAGCGGGAGAGGCACGCAGAGAGCGAGCGAGCGGGAGAGGCACGCAGAGAGCGAGCGAGCGGGAGAGGCACGCAGAGAGCGAGCGAGCGGGAGAGGCACGCAGAGAGCGAGCGAGCGGGAGAGGCACGCAGAGAGCGAGCGAGCGGGAGAGGCACGCAGAGAGCGAGCGAGCGGGAGAGGCAGGCAGAGAGCGAGCGGGAGAGGCAGGCATAGAGCGAGCGAGCGGGAGAGGCAGGCAGAGAGCGAGCGAGCGGGAGAGGCAGGCAGAGAGCGGGAGAGGCAGGCAGAGAGTGAGCGGGAGAGGCAGGCAGAGAGCGAGCGAGCGGGAGAGGCACGCAGAGAGCGAGCGAGCGGGAGAGGCACGCAGAGAGCGAGCGAGCGGGAGAGGCACGCAGAGAGCGAGCGAGCGGGAGAGGCACGCAGAGAGCGAGCGAGCGGGAGAGGCACGCAGAGAGCGAGCGAGCGGGAGAGGCAGGCAGAGAGCGAGCGGGAGAGGCAGGCAGAGAGCGAGCGAGCGAGCGGGAGAGGCAGGCAGAGAGCGAGCGAGCGGGAGAGGCAGGCAGAGAGCGAGCGAGCGGGAGAGGCAGGCAGAGAGCGAGCGGGAGAGGCAGGCAGAGAGCGAGCGAGCGAGCGGGAGATGCAGGCAGAGAGCGAGCGAGCGAGAGAGGCAGGCAGGGAGAGAGCGAGCGAGGCAGGCAGAGAGAGAGGTGGAGTGAGGCAGGCAGAGTAGGGAGGCAGAAAGGAGGAGGCAGATGGAGATGCAGAGAGAGAGGCAGAAGGAGGAGGAGAAGGAGGCAGAAAGAAAGAGGGATGGAGGCAGAGAGCGAGAGAGGCAGGCAGAGAGCGAGAAGAGGGATCGAGAGAGAGAGAGAGAGAGGAGGAGAGAGAGGGAGGGAGGGAGGCAGAGAGAGAGAGGGAGGGAGGGAGGGAGGCAGAGAGAGAGAGGGAGGGAGGGAGGCAGAGAGAGAGAGAGGGAGGGAGGCAGAGAGAGAGAGAGAGGGAGGCGGAGGGAGGGAGGCAGAGAGAGGGAGGGAGGCAGAGAGAGGGAGGGAGGCAGAGAGAGAGGGAGGCAGAGAGAGAGAGGGAGTGCGGCAGAGAGAGAGAGGGAGTGCAGCAGAGAGGAGAGGGAGGGGGGGAGGGAGGGAGGACGAGAGAGAGGCAGGCAGAGAGCGAGAAGAGGGATCGAGAGAGAGAGAGGAGGAGGAGGGAGGCAGAGAGGGAGGAGTGGGAGGGAGGGAGGCAGAGAGAGGGAGGGAGGCAGAGAGAGAGAGTGAGTGAGTGAGGCAGAGAGAGAGAGAGTGAGTGAGGCAGAGAGAGAGAGAGGGAGGGAGGCAGAGAGCGAGAGAGAGGCAGGGAGAGAGGCAGAGAGGGAGAGAGGCAGAGAGAGAGAGGGGGAGAGGCAGAGGGAGTGCGGCAGAGAGAGAGAGGGAGTGCGGCAGAGAGAGAGAGGGAGTGCGGCAGAGAGAGGGGGAGGCAGAGAGAGAGAGAGAGAGGGAGGCAGGAGGAGGAGGAGAAGGAGGCAGGGAGAGGGATGGAGGCAGAAAGAGGGATGGAGGCAGAGAGAGGGAGGAAAAGAGAGAGATGGAGGGGGAGGCAGAGAGCGAGACTCAAGCAGAGAGCAAGAGAGAGGTAGGCAGAGAGAGAGGGGGCGGGAGGCAGGCAGAGAGAGGGGGAGGCAGAGAGAAGGGGAGAGAGGGGGAGGCAGAGGGAGGGAGGCAGATGGAGGAGGAGGGAGGCAGAGAGAGAGAGAGTGAGGCAGAGAGAGAGAGAGAGTGAGGCAGAGAGAGAGAGAGAGGGAGTGAGAGGCAGAAGGAGGGAGGGAGGGAGAGAGAGAGGGTGAGAGAGGGGAGGGGCGAGAGGGAGAGGGGCAGAGGAAGAGAGCAAGGCAGAGGGAGAGAGGTAGAGCGAGATAGGCACAGGCAGAGAGAGAGAGAGAGAGGTAGAGCGGCAGAGGCAGGCAGAGAGAGAGGTAGGGGGAGAGGGGCAGAGAGGGAAAGGGAGAGAGAAAGAGGGAGGGAGAGAGAAAGAGGGGCAGAGAGAGAGAGGTTGTCCTGTTTTCATACTTTCGCTTTGGCCACCATGTGATCTGAATATAACACGCCAGTAGAAGGTGACCCAACTTTGTGACTCAATTGCAGTAATTCCTTTTGGTGAAAGAATTACAAGTTTTAATCACTTAATAATTCATAAACAAAAATCTTTATCAGTAAATACACTAACTAATTGGTAGGTCTACCTTTACCTGATACTTCTGTGAATGTTCATTTTCCTCCCTCATGAGGGAGAGAATATCAGGCCTCAGGCTAAGACCCAGAGGCAGACACAGGAGGCAGATAGTACGAGTCAGAGTTTATTATAGTTCAAGGGGCAGGCAAAATGTAAGTCAAGGCAGTCCAAGGGTCGCAATCCAAATCAGTCAGACAGGTACAGGACGGCGGGCAGGATCAGGACAGGCAGAATGGTCAGAACTGGTTAGACTTAAGAAAAACTAGAGCACAGGGAACACGCTGGTAGGACAAGACAAACTGCCAACAGACAAATAGAAAACGCAGGTATAAATACATATGAGATAATGCAGACAAATGGTAGACACCTGGTGGGGGGTGGAGACAAGCACAAGACCCGGTGAATCAGATCAGAGTGTGACCGAGAAATTAGGAAATGACAAGGCACATGGCAATGTTTCTTAAACTTACAGAAGGCAAATAATTCCTCAAACTAAATATAAGTGTTGATATACCTTTTAAGACTTTTTTTCTGGTAGAGGTTCTCTAAGACTCCGTTCCCATCTGTTTGACCAGAAATCAAAGCCATTACCTATGCCTCATTTTTAAGATGAGAAAATGGTTGGAAAATATATATATATATATATATATATGCGTTAATTTCCCTAAAATATATACTCTTAGCTTTCTCACCCGAGACTCTTTTTATTATTTAGGTGCAAGGCATTTATTCATAGTATTTTAGGGACAATATTAATATCCATATTCTGTGTTCCATCTGTGACAGTGCTGACCTCTTATTCAATAATCTTATTTTTTTCCCCCTCTTACTTCTACAATGTCACAACACAAGTTCCTGCCATTTTTCTTATCAATGGCACTGGTCTGGTATATTTCTCAAGACTTGTCTGACATTTTTTTTTTTTTGCTTGGTCAGCTCTCAAAGTAAGCTCTTCCTCTGGTCTGACTCCTAAAATGTGCAGCATTAATGCAAGCTTAGAGAGCTTGAAAACAGTTTTTGTTTGAGGTTTTTCACAACTTTCAGTTGAACGTTATTGCATTACTACACCCTAGGAAATTGCTTATGACAGTAGGTAGGATTGGGGGTCGATGTAGTTGAGGTGTATAAGTGGCGGAGGTAATGTAAAAAGCAACTGTAATTGGAAAAAAAGAGTTTTGGAGGTGTGTCGACCTGTATTGTTGGCAGTGGTGAGGCTGCCTTACAGGAGGTGTGATCATATCACTGAGGGGCGGGCAAAACGCTGAGTCATATCCCAGCAACAGTTTCCCCTGGCAACATCTAGGTCCTTGACTACTGAAAGAAGAGGCCCACTCTCTCGCCTGCTTTATAAGTTGTGGGTCCAGGACGATACCAGTATTGTGATACTCGTAAGTACCGTGGCAAGGAAACAAAACACGAAGCCGATTGAACTTCTTTAGGAAAACAGCCCTAATGTTGGAAACAAACATCATTATGTTGTCATCCAGAGTCACATTTGTTTATTTCCCAAGTGAAAGCACACAATATTTTTGACATACAGCAGGTTTTAAAGGACCGCAGAGTTTGACCTGCTTCGTGTTTTCATTTTTGTCATGGGAAAAATATTGCGATACTGATATCGTCCCGGCTCTAATAAGTTGTGTAACTGTCACTGCCAGGCCCGGCTCGTTTTGGCACCTCAGATAGCGCTTTCCCATCATTCAAACACATCTATTCTCATCCATATTCTCAAATGTCAGGGTGAAAAATGATAGGGATCATGTATCCTTCATAGGAGCTGTTTTCTAAAGTAATATTCCTCTCAAATTCAGCCTGTTTGTATCGTTCCTCATCGAAACCGTAGCCTTGCTTTGCAGTAAGCAACTTCATGTATCGGATATCTGTTGCATGTGAGTCTATGACAATGCTTAGCTTATTTAAGATGGATCATTTCACACCCTTTCGGTCGGTCACGTCAGGCTGGTTCTGAGACTAAATGAACCCACTTTCTCCTCGTCTGTGCTGAAGCCTGATGGTCGTGTAGTTTTACCAAAATGTTCACGGCTTCACCTCAACCTTGTGGAGAAGAAGTGAGAAGAACAGAGGAACAGAGTAGACACTTCTCCAGACTGGGTAGGAACAGACAGTTCAGACTCCTGCAGTGTTATTCTGTAAATGTCAAAGATCTTTCCTTCAAATAGCCTACCATTTCTTTGTTCCACAATTCAGGGAATACAACATTCTAATTGCGATTTTTGTTAAATTTTCACTCGGAATGACCTAGGTCATCTTAAGTTTTTGTCTTCTTGAGAGTTGAAACTCCTGCTGAGCGTGTTCACAGCTTGGTGGGCACTGGGCCTAGCAAGCTCATGACCACAGTAACTGGTGCCAAGATGGAGGTTGAAAAAGGCTCACACTTGTTAACCAAGAACAAGAGCGCTCTTGGACTTGTTGGCATTCCTCCTAAAAACAAACAGAATAGAATTTCCTGCTTTAATTGAATGCAGCACAAAGGGATTTCCTGATTCAAGGTGAGAGGGGAAGTTGTTAGGCTAGTGGTCCAGTCTGTTGGTCTATGTCATGAAGAGTTAGTTACTGTATGTAAAGCTATGAGACCAGGCTTGTGAAATGTAAGCGCTCTAGTCTCTGGTGTGTTGTCTCCTCCATAGACACCTAGGGATGTGCTGTTTAGGATTGGGGGGGAAATATGAGAACATTATGAGTGTCTGTCTCACATTGTAGTCATCACAGAGTTTATATATTTGTATTTAACCTTTATTTAACTAGGGAAGCTAGTTAAGAACAAATTCTTATTTACAATGACTGCCTACCCCGGCAAAACCCTAAACCGGACGGCGTTGGGTCAATTGTGCTACAGCCTGGAATCGAACCCGGGGTCTGTAGTGACGCCTCTGAGAGGCAGTGCCTTAGACCGCTGTGCCATTCGGGAGCCCTGCAAGATTCCTATACTTGAATGGAACATAAGCTGTAGTGACATCAGTGACACTATCATCTCCTTTTGCTTTTGAACGTTGATGAGTGTAAATGAAACGGGAGGAAGCCTAGAAGGATTTTGACTCTTTATTTCTTCCTGTCATAATGAGCTCATGACTTGTGGGACTTCCATTTCTCTGTCGAGAGAGGATACTTATACTACACTATCCATGGACTCTGGGAGAATTCATAATCTCCCCATAAGAGTCAGTGATACCACTGCCAGTTTTCAGAGCAGTAAATTCAATCGAGGATACGGCCTACAGTCAGTTACTCTAAAGTAAAGGAGTATATCAAACAATATCCCTGTATAATGGGTTTAAGCTCTCTGGCTGTAAGTTGGCGACTCATATATAGATGAAATCATTTGCTGCCTGCCATTTGATTTAGTACTGTTCACTTTAGGATTCATTTAGTTCTCGTCGCTCTGGGTCTGGATAGTATGATGATGACGATACACGGTTATATTAAGTTACTCTACGTGATTCAGACATATCATTAGCTCAACCTGCTTCCATTTCATCTCATAGGCCTACCTTTTTTTTATCACGTAGAAAAAGATCACCTCTTGCTAGGTAAGGCCAGAAACCATTCGTAGAAGAATCCTTAACCCACTTATTCACAGTCACATTGGCTAGCTAGTAGCTAGCAGGGAGTTTTCTGCCATTGAAATCCTCGGATGGGCCACCTAAGCGTTTGCCTACAGTTGAAGTCGGAAGTTTACATACACTTAGGTTGGAGTCATTAAAAGGAGGGACTGGTGCACTTCACAAAATAGATGGCTTCATGAGGGAGGAAAATTATGTGGATATATAGAAGCAACATCTCAAGACATCAGTCAGGAAGTTAAAGCTTGGTCGCAAATGGGTCTTCCAAATGGACAATGACCCCAAGCATACTTCCAAAGGTGTGGCAAAATGGCTTAAGGACAACAAAGTCAAGATAATCCTATAGAAAGTTTGTGGGCAGAACTGAAAAAGCGTGTGTGAGCAAGGAGGCCTACAAACCTGACTCGGTTACACCAGCTCTGTCAGGAGGAATGGGCCAAAATTCACCCAACTTATTGTGGGAAGCTTGTGGAAGGCTACCTGAAACGTTTGACCCAAGTTAAACAATTTAATGGCAATGCTACCAAATACTAATTCAGTGAATGTAAACTTCTGACCCACTGGGAATGTGATGAAAGAAATACAAGCTGAAATAAATCTTTCTCTCTACTATTAATCTGACATTTCACATTCTTAAAATAAAGTGGTGACGTTAACTGACCTAAAACAGGGCATTTTTACTAGGATTAAATGTCAGGAATTGTGAAAAACTGAGTGTAAATATATTGGCTAAGGTGTATGTAAACTTCGAAATACATTTTCTGGATGTAGAAATGCTTTTAGTTTATATTTGGTTTTAATAGTTTAAGTTAACACTATGTAGAAAAGATCATGGACCTATATATTTTCAAATAATATAATCTTTGAGAATTCTCAATCACCAAAATTAAAGCTGTCAAGGAGAATTGAAAATTCCAAAAGCAATGAATTTAGCAGTATATATTTTGTTACTATGTTTGAGCAAAATAACACAGCATCAGCAATGGCAAAATGCATAGAATTGCAAGAGATTGGCATTAAAACAGCTAAATGTTTACTCCGCTGCATGGCAAAATGTGTAGAATTGCAGGAATTTTACTTTAAAATTGCAAGAAAATATCTCTGGTCCATGGAGAAATTTGTAGAATTGCAGGAAATTGGCTTAAAAAGGCAAAAATGTGTCTACACCACCAAAATGGGGGCCTCTAAATTTCAGCTGCTCCCCCCCCGCCACGCCCGCCACGCCCACCACCTAAGCCCCCTTTTGATCCAGAGGAAACCCTGAGCTAGCCTATCTTTCATGATCTAGCAAAGGTTTTGGTGTATCCTCCTTCCTCTATGGTTCTGGACTAGGTTTTGTTTGCCCCTGCTTCCACTAGGGGGGAAATAGTGAGGTTAGTGTGCTCTACTATTTCGTTCTAAATCAGCATCACTCTGTTCATCCTAATCCCCAAACTAAAAATAGACATAAACACTACTGGCTGGTTCTTCCCACACATAAATGGTTTGTATTTATGTAATTCCTCAAAACGGATGCAGTAAAAATGTCCCATATTCCTGATGGACTGGAGAGGTAAACAAAATGATTTCCAATAGGAATCAAAATCTCCTCCTGAGTGGGCACCAAACAGTCCAATTCCAAATTCAGACAGAGGTGTTGTGCAGGGTACAGGTTTATGATTCCAATCTAGCACACACTCTCAGACAACCAGACAGACAGAGGTAATGATATACATTTTTCACAGTATTGTTCGCCACCAGGGTCCTCCATCATCACAGTCCTCCATGCTGACAGAAGCAACACAGCTGATGAGTTTACTGCTACTTCTCTGTCACCTCCGTCTTCCTCTTTAGTGAAGTCTCTGGGTCTGACATCTCACACTCATCATGTGTCCTAATGACCCTCCTTCCTTTCCTATCCCTTCTTCCGCCCTTCTTTCCATCCTCTATCACCAACCAGAAACGACACTGCCGCAAGGCTGGTAACGAGGTTCGGGAATCAGAACGAATCTGAAACGGAAACCTTACCCACACTTAATTCCGCCTTCTGGTTACAGCCAGGCTGAGCTGTGGACTTTCCTGTCTGCCTGAGTGTATGTGCCTGTGTCTGTTTTCCAGCAGCTCAAGTTCAACAGGGGATACCACAGAAACAGCTACAACAGCATCTCCAGTGCCCAGCCCTGTGATCTGAGAGTGTGTTTGTGTTCCCACGCAGGGCACTGCCTGCGTAGCACGTAGCTAAATGGAGTCGGAGCAGCTCTTCAACAGGAAGGGCTACTACAGGAACAGCTACAACAGCATTACCAGTGCCAGCAGCGACGAGGAGCTACTGGATGGCGCCGGAGTCGTCATGGACTTCCACACCTCTGAGGACGACAACCTTCTGGACGGAGATGCCACCTCCCCAGGTAGGCCCACTGCTAATTGCTGCCGACTACGCCACCAGACACCCACTATCACCCCCCATAGTGCCGGGCTGTTGACCCCAGGGGAGAGAGGCTCTGGCTGGGCTATTTTGGTCAGATGAAAAGGGTCTGGTCCAGGCCGGAAGCTGTGGGTCTATCCATGGATGGATATTGTGAGCTGTGTTATTGTGAGCTTCCTATCCTGGCCGCCTTGCCAAATTTGCTGCATTGCTGATCAACCCACTCAATGCTGCCTCACCCACTTGGCCCCCTTGCTACCCTGTGATTTGCAGTTTTACCCTTGCTTTTGTGAGCCCTACTGTTGATGCTCTCTGCTGCTTCTGCCCCTGACACGTACCCATCAACCCTCCATCTATCCATGACACCCCATCCCAAACCACACCCTCCATCAGATGTCACCTGCCTGCCACCTCTTGACTTTAGTTCCGCTACCATTCATACCCTTTCACTTCCATCCATAACCGTGATTGGTTGGGTTCCCCTCCCGGCTGGCTGCCGCCATCTTGTTTTTGTGTTTGTTTTGTGCTTGCAGCCTCATTCATACTAGCCCGGTCCCAGATCAACCAGCATGTTTTTGTATGACAACAGCCATAGGAGCTGGCAAATACAGCACAAAGAAACAGATATGGGACCAGACTATGTCCATTCCTGTAACCTTGTTTTATTTTCTTATTTTCCCTGCCATCACCATCCATGTACCTTATTCACTTCTCCATTCATGGTGCTTCAGTTCCTGTTTAGTTTGTGGTCGTGACTTGTGGCTTTACTTCTTGCAGGTTTTGTGGTTGTGCTACTTTTGGCCTTTGCTGCTTTTCTAGGTGTGGCTTGTACCATGCGGCTTTGTGATTGGACACTTGAACTGCACACATTGTGCTTTGTGGGTGTCGATTTGACTATTTACTGCTTTTTTTAGTTGTGTATTGTAATATGCAGCTTTGTGATTGAACCCGTGCTTTGTAGGTGTGTTGCTGATGATATTCCACTCATCACTATAATGTAGACATAAAGGCATCCTTTCACATTGTTCCTGTGCCAACCGATGCTCCCTGTCTTTCAGTCCTGTACCAATCACCTGTTCCTGTCGCACCCCCTCCTGCTTCCCTGGCCCAGTGTACTCTGCTCTGTAATAGCAGGTGTCCCATGTCTACTACTGCCACATCCTGCTTGTTTCCTGTTGCTGCCTGCTGGCCTGATGCTTGTGCTGCTGATTCATGTCTTGTAACCATAGTTACGCTGGCTTCTGCAGGCTCCTCTAGCTTGGCCTTCTTGTAGCTGTTCAAAAGAGAACCAGCTCCCTCATAGCTGATATGTTGTTTAATATGGCTAGTCATTGTTGGCTGCAGCGACTGTGAATAGTAAATAGGGAAGCTTGCCGTATCTGAAGGTCTTTTTGAAATGCTACTTAATCGAAACCTACTTAATACATGTATTTGTGTGTGTGGCAGAAACTCGCTCATGCTGAGGAAGAACTTTGTGCTTAACTCTTTGACACTTTTAAGTGAGTTTGAACTTATGTAATGCGTGTTTGTACGTGCGTTGGTTTGAGAGAACATTTACAAACGGATTGCCAGTACTAAAGTACATTTGTCAAACCATGGATGTAAGCAGAGCCCAAGGAAAGCCAAATAAAGAGAGTCTTTTGTCTGATTGAGTCTGATGGGACATAATAACATTCTAAAGTAGAGTTGTTCTTTTTCATTACCAGAGCTTACTTTAAGTTGTGCTTAAGGGTGCCAAGGGAGTTCTTGACATTTTTACTCTCTGCTGCACAATCCTCTCCTTATCATCCTCGTCTCTGGAGTGTTGTAAACAAGCACAGAGCTCCTCGTGTGTGTGCACCCCTGTGAATGCAGTACTATGAGTTTCTGAGTACAGGGCAAATTGTCTTCTGTTAGGCTCAT
Source organism: Oncorhynchus mykiss (assembly GCF_013265735.2). Lineage (NCBI taxonomy): Eukaryota > Metazoa > Chordata > Actinopteri > Salmoniformes > Salmonidae > Oncorhynchus > Oncorhynchus mykiss. The sequence goes on from NC_048585.1 coordinate 42,134,416, forward strand.
CTACTTTAAGGATTTTTTTCATTGGCAAGATTAGCAAATTTAGGCATGACATGCCAGCAACAAACGCTGACACTACACAGCCAAGTATAACTGATCAAATTATGAAAGACAAGCGTTGTAATTTTGGTTTCCATAAAGTGAGTGTGGAAGAGGTGAACAAATTATTGTTGTCTATTAACAATGACAAGCCACTGTGGTCTGACAACTTGGATGGAAAATTACTGACGATAATAGCTGACGATATTGCCACTCCTATTTGCCATATCTTTAGTCTAAGCCTACTAGAACGTGTGTGCCCCCAGGCTTGGAGGGAAGCAAAAGTAATTCCGCTACCCAAGAATAGTAAAGCCCCCTTTTACTGGCTCAAATAGCCGACCAATTAGCTTGTTACCAACCCTTTGTAAACTTCTGGAAAAAATTGTGTTTGACCAGATACAATGCTATTTTACTGTAAACAAATGAACAGATTTTCAGCACGCTTATGGAAGGACATTTAACCTCTTTGGGATAGGCGGGATGCAAATGTCTCAACTGGCCAATTGCCAGGGAAAATGCAGAGCGCCAGATTCAAATAAAATACTATAAAATTCAAACTTTCATTAAATCACACATGTAAGATACCAAATTAAAACTACACTTATTGTGAATCCAGCCAGCGTGTCAGATTTTAAAAATACTTTTAATGAGTTTTAATGACTCCAACAATAGTGTACGTAAACTTCCGACTGTGGCTGTTGAATGCGGAAATGGCTGGTAAACCAGGAGAGTGAATCTAAATATTGTGTCATGTAGGCCTAGTGTAAAAGGCTCATAATGTTCTCATGCTGCATTGATTCAGCCTTAGGGCAGTTTTAGAGTACATTAGTTCTTGGCAGGATTCCTCACACCAAGCAATATGTATCTAGGAATGTTAAGGTTGAAATTCTCCACCATGCTCTGTGCTCTTACCTATCATAACTTTACTTTGGAATATGCTGTGTCGTGTAAGTGCTGTGTGTCCTACACTTAAGGAGACCAGACAGAGGCAGAGCAGACCCGACATATTAATAATTAATGACCCAGTGAAGGCTGGCTGTATAGTAGCGCTCCAGTGAGGGTGACCAGGCTTTGTTCAGTAGGACACAGAGAAGCGGGCCATTGTGTGGTGTGTGTGTGTGTGTGTGCGTTTTGGCCGGTATTGGGTTACACACAAGGTTACTCTCAGTAATCTCTGTTCAATCAGTGGCCTCTAAGGTTGGGAGGTAACCAAATTTTCATATCGTCATACTGTCCTTCTCTCATCCCGGGATTTACGGTATTACTGGTATTACTGTTTTTTTGCAAAAAAAAGCACATTAGGTGTCTATTACCAAAATGCTAACAAAATAAGCACAAGTACTAGTGGATTTTTATAGAAGCTTCTAGCTAAATATGCTAACGAGCACAAACGAAAATAAACGAATTGCAAAGACATGAAAACCCGTCACAAGTTATACATAGAGTGCCCTCAAAGTTTTCACACACCTTGACTTTTTCCACTTTTTGTTGTGTTACAGCCTTAATTTAAAATGTATTAAGTTTAGATTATTTGTCACAGGCCTACACACAATACCCCATAATGTCAAAGTGTAATTATGTTTTTAGAAATGTTTACTAATGAATTAAAATGAAAAGCTGAAATGTCTTGAGTCAAGTATTCAATCCCTTTGCCTAAATAAGTTCAGGAGTAAAAATGTGCTTAACAAGTCACATAATTATCAGGTATCAAGGTAAGACCCAGATGCAGACCGTGTCGAAGTAACAATGTTTATTACAGCAATGGGACAGGACGGCAGGCAGGCTCAGGCAAAAGTTGGTAATCCAGAGGAGGGGGGGGCAAAGGTACAGGACGGCAGGCAGGCAGAGTGGTCAGGCGGATGGGTACAGGGTCAGGACAGGCAAGGGTCAAAAACCAGGAGGATGAGATAAGAGAGACTGGTGAAAAGCAGGAGCTGACACAAAATGCTGGTTGGCATGACAAGACGAACTGGCAACAGACAAACAGAGAACACAGGTATAAATACACATGGGATAATGGGGAAAATGGGCGACACCTGGAGGGGGGTGGAGACAATCGCAAAGACAGTTGAAACAGATCAGGGTGTGACAATAATAAGTTGCATGGACTCACTGTGTGCAATAATAGTGTTTTAACATGATTTTTGAACAACTACCTCATCTCTGTACCCCACACATACAACTGTCTGTAAGGTCCCTCAGTCGAGCAGTAAATTTCAAACACAGATTCAACCACAAAGACCAAGGAGGTTTTCAAATGCCTCGCAAAGAAGTGCACCTATTGGTAGATGGGTAAAAAAAACAGACATGAAATATCCTTTTGAGCATTGCTAAGTTATTAATTACACTTGGGATGGTATATCAATACATCCAGTCACTACAAAGATACAGGCGTCCTTCCTAAATCAGTTGCCGGAAAGGAAGTAAACCGCTTAGGGATTTCACCATAAGGCCAATAGTGACTTTAAAACAGTTGCAGAGTTTAATGGCTGTGATAGGAGAAAATGAGGATGGATCAACAACATTATAGTTACTCCACAACACTAACCTAATTGACATATAGAAAAGAAGGAAGGCTGTACAGAATAAAATATTCTAAAACATGCATCCTGTTTACAATTAGGCACTAAAGCAAAACTGCAAAAATGTGGCAAAGAAATTAACTTTGTCCTGAATACAAACAATTATGTTTGGGGCAAATCCAACACGTCACTGCATCATGTTATGGGCATGGTTATCATCAAGAACTGTGGAGTTTGTTTATGATAAAAATACATTGAAAGGAGCAAATCACCTGGTTCAGTCTCCTTTCCAACGAACACTGGGAGACAAATTCACCTTTCAGCAAGACAATAACCTCAAACACAAGGCCAAATATACTCAGGAGTTGCTTATCAAGACGACATTGAATGCTCCTGAGTGGCCTAGTTACAGTTTTTATTTAAATAGGCTTGAAAATCTATGGCAAGTCTTGAAAATGGCTGTCAAAAAATGATGAATCACCAACTTCACAGCTTAAAGAATTAAAAACATTATAATGTGCAAATATATGACAACCCAGGTGTGCAAAGCTATTATAGCAGGGGTGTCAAACTCATTCCATGGAGAGCCTAGTGTCTTCAGGTTTTTGTTTTTTCCTTTCAATTAAGCCTTAGACAACAAGGTGTGGGGAGTTCTTTACCACACTGAACAAAATATAAAAGCAACATGCAACAATTTCAAAGTTTTTAGTGATTTACAGTTCATTTAAGGAAATCAGTCAATTGAAATAAATAAATTGGGCCCTAATCTATGGATTTCACATGACTGGGAATAAAGATATGCATCTGTTGGTCACAGATACCTATAAAACAAAGGGTAGGGGCGTGGATCAGAAAACCAGTCAGCATATGGTTTGACCATCATTTGCCTCATGTAGCGGGACACAGTTCCTTCGCATAGAGTTGTTCAGGCTGTTGATTGTGGCCTGTGGAATGTTGTCCCACTCCTCTTCAATGGCTGTTTCGAAGTTGCTGGATATTTGCGGGAACTGGAACGCACTGTCGACACGTCAATCCAGAGCATCCCAAATAAACTCAATTGGTGACATGTCTGGTGAGTATGCAGGCCATGGAAGAACTAGGACATTTTGATCTTCCAGGAATTGTGTAAAGATTCTTGTGACATGGGGACTTGCATTATCATGCTGAAACATGAGGTGATGGCGGTGGATGAATGGCACGACAATGGGCCTCAGGATCTCGTCACGGTATCTCTGTGCATTGAAATTGCCATGGATAAAATACAATTGTGTTCAATTGTGGCTTATGCCTGCCCATACCCTAACCCCACCGCCACCTTGGGGCACTCTGTTCACAATGTTGATATCAGCAAACCTTTTGCCCACACATTGCCATACACGCTGTCTGCCATATGCCAGGTACAGTTGAAACCATGATTCATCCGTGAAGGGCACACTTCTTCAGCATGCCAGTGGCCATCAAAGGTTCACATTTGCCTACTGAAAACTGTTACGACTCCAAACTGCAGTCAGGTCAAGACCCTGGTGAGGATGACGAGCACGCAGATAAGCTTCCCTAAGACGGTTTCTGACAGTTTGTGCAGAAATTATTTGGTTGTTCAAACCCACAGTTTAATCAGCTGACTGGGTGACTGGTCTCAGACGATCCAGCAGGTGAAGAAGCCAGATATTGAGGTCCTGTGCTGGTGTGGTTACACATGGTCTGCGGTTGTACGGCCAGATGGACGTACTGCTAAATTCTCAAAGAAAAACGTTGGAGGTGGCTTATGATAGCAAAATGAACATTCAAATTATCTGATAACAGCTCTGGTGAACATTCCTGCAGTCAGCATGCCAATGGCTCGCTCCCTCAAAACTTGAGACGCCTGTGACATTGTGTTGTGTGACAAAACTGTACACTTTAGAGTGGCCTCAGCACAAGGTGCACCTGTGTAAGGACAATGCTGTTTAATCAACTTCTTGATATGCCACACCTGTCAGGTAGATGGATTGTCTTGGCAAAAGAGAAAGGCTCACTAACAGAGATGTAAACATTTGTGCACAACATTTTCGATAAATAAGCTTTTTGCGAGTATGGAACATTTCTGGGATCTTTTATTTCAGCTCATGATACATGGGACCAACACTTTACATGTTGCGTTTATATTTTATGTTCAGTATAATTAGTGACCTTAATTCATCAATCAAGTATAAAGGGAGGAGTGAAAACCCACTGTATTTCATTTTCAATAAATTAGAAAACAATTCTAAAAACATGTTTTCACTTTGTCATTGTGGGGTATTTTGTGTAGATGGGTGAAAGAAAAACATAATCTATTGAATTCATTTTGGAATTCAGGCTGTAACACAACACAATGTGGAATAAATGAAGGGGTAACAGGGCTGCTCCTTGCATTTCTGCTGCTTTAGGCAAGCCCAAAAAGCGGCAGCCACAGTGAAACTAGAATAGTCCCAGTAAGCAAAAGGATGTTTAAAAGATGTCTAAAATACGTATTTTTCAGACGTTGATGTTAGGTTAAATTTAGGTTCTGATTGAATGGTGAAAATATCTATTTTCCGGAAGTTTAAAATACATTTTTCAGGACGTTGAAATCAGATTCATTTTCGGTAATGAATGACAGTTGAAAATGCTTATTTACCAGACGTTGAAATTATGTATTTTCCGAACGTCGAAATCAGGTTTAATTTTTGGTTCTGAATGAATGTTGAAAATACGTAATTTATAGATGACTATGTTTGGCTGGTCTAGATCTGACCAATTCTGAACCAAACATAGACGCACGTCTATGATAGGTTCAGATTTAGACCATGTCCGTGGGCCAGATTTGGTTCGTCCAAACGGCGTCAGCGTTGGTCCTACTTCCTGAGGTATATCCTATAGTGTTGCCTGAAATTGTATTTTATGAATGCCCAACTGTGGTAAGCCTACCATTTGTAAAACACCAAATAAAGACGTCGGCTCATGCTTACTTGGGTGTAGCCTACCATGTCAACCAGCAATGGAATTGTATGAATGCCCATCCGTATGGTAGGCCCATCATTTTTAAAACAAGATGTTGCATTGGCTTTGTGACGAATCAGTTTAGCTATTTAAGCCCTGAATTTCAGCTACCCAACTTTTTAGGAGTTATTATGAGTTTATTTGCATTGTGTTTACTTTACACAGCAGGAAATGCAGAACTATTAGTTTGTTTGTTGCTATGATCAGATTGATATCACTGATCATTAAAATGGGGTGAAACTCCTGGACAACAGTTGTGATAGTCCATTCCACATTGTCCATTTTACTTTGACGTGACCTGTTTTTAGGATATGTTGTTTGCTAACGTGACAGTGCATTTTTTGTTGTTGATTGGGCACCATTTAGTTAGGCTATTTGATCGGAGAAACCTGCATGATGTAAAAAGTGTCTGCCAATACATTGTCATACATTTAATCTCCAGCCTGTAGGCTACAGTAAAGGCAACATGCTATTTTTACTATATCCTGTATCTGCTACATGATTTATGTTAGATATTTTTTGGGACGGAATGTTGATGGATCGCTGCAGCACCCTGGAGAGGATCGCTGCAGCACCCTGGAGAGGAGCGCTGGGAATGGACAAGAAATATATTTTGCGCCCCTGCCTTTGACAAAGTGGTCACAGGGCGGCATCAGCGCTCACCCTAAAAAACCCATATGCCACTTTTTGAGTGTCACAGTTTTGGGGCAGAATTATGTTAGGTTTTATATGTTGTTGGAGGTATGTCTTGGTCAGTTTAGTGTAGAAAATGCCGCCCTTGTCAATTTCCCGTCATAGGCGGCCGCCTAACAGCCTGTGTACACTAGCAGGCTGTACATTTAATCGTGCATCTTCGGGCGCCCAGAGTGGCTCCCTTGTGGTGCTGGCAGCATATAGCAGCAGTTCGGTTGTGCATCAAGGATTCAGTATAGTCCATCAAGAATTCAGCATTTTGTATAAGGTCTGGTTATTAAATGGGTAAATGGTTTAATCCATTCTACATTTCATTTATTTATTCACAGATAAATAGTAATATGCTCTAAACCGCTCTGGTGACAAACTTTGCTGCCCTGTTTCCAATCGTCAACATGGCTGGGAGAACCTATTGAAGTAAGTAAATACATTTTGAAAATGTAAAAATAATGATGTATTCTTAGCTAACAAGCTACAGTGGAGGCTAACTCAGATGAGCTGCTAACGTAGCTAGCTAGCTAGCAACTTTACATACGGTACAGCTAGTTAGCTAAGTTAATTAAATATCACCAGCTACCTAACTTCATATTAGCTAGCTAATGTGATGTATTTATCATGGTAAAAAAAAAAAATAATCAAATGCATTTGTAGGAAGCTAGCTAAGGATAGCAGCTCCAACTGAATAGGGCAGGTACTTTGGTGTAGTTCCAGTCTCTAGAAAGGAGTGAGGACAGAGATGATAGTAGCACCATAATATTCAGTGCTGTCTAATTGGAGTATAAGGAAGTCTGGTTTTTGTGATGTTTTCTGTCCTCAGCTACAGAGAGCTGTGAACGCCTGTTGTATGCAGATGAAGAGCGGTGGTTCTCAGTCTAGGTCCTGGGGACTCAAAAGGGGTGCACATTTTTGTTTTTTCTTTAGCACTACACAGCTGATTCAAATGATCAACTCATCATCAAGCTTCAAACAGTATTTATGTATTCATTTTTGATGCCATCCTTGATATGAACCTTCTGTTGTCACATTCTACACATGCATCTATCTATATTCTATGTTATCATTATTTGTTATAAGATATATTATACTTTCAGTAATTCACAATGACCTGATGATGTAAAAGTCTAATAATGACATTATCTTCCATATTCCTACAGATACCTTGCAACTGGAGATTCCTCCTAAACAATTCCCTACAGTTACCGTGTAGGGCACGTCACGATTGGGTGCCAGGGCCACCTGGGAATGCCTCGTGGGGAAATTCAGGCATGTGTGAAGGCTACCTGTGTCCTGCATAACTTCATGAGGATGGACACGAGGACCAGGAGGGGACCTGCAGCTTGCCGCCGTGTGCCAGAGGAGAGGTCTGCTGCTCTGCAGGATGTTGCAAGGATGGGGGCCAACAATGCAGCACTGGAGGCAATCCGTGTGGGAAGGCCTTTACCTCCTACTTCCCTGGCAACACCATATACCACACTATGCATAACCAAAGGCTCTTTTAAGAGCCACCCACCTTGCAATAAGAGTATTCTTCCATTTACTTAGGTATGTCAACTGTAGTTATTCAATTTCCAGTTTCTCTCCCTTTGATTTATACTTCTTAAGTGAGGGTGCCGTTTAGGTAAAATTATATATATAAAAAAAATGTTTACCTTATTTAACGGTGCTGTTCAGGTAAGGGTGATGTCTGTACATAAACAAAGAGTCACCCATATTGAAAAAAATGTGAACAATAAGACACCCAACAACCCACACCTACATTGTTGTGTATCAAGTGTATAGGCTCAGGTGTATAACTGGCTCCTTCCACCTTCAAAGAATAGGCAAGAGGACCAACCATGGAGAATAGTAAGGCACGCCACTATTTATATTTAAGTAAGTACTTTATATAGTTTGTCCTCGTGTGTCTGTGCATGTTTTTCAGTATAAAGTACTCTGCAGCCACACACACAGATTCCTGTTGAACACTGTCTCTTTAACTACCTTGTTTTCTCAATAACAACCCCTTCTCCCTAAATCCTCTAGGTTAGATCACCTGTGTCGGTGAACCCCTCCCGCTTCCGAACTGCCTGACACATAGAGGGCACAGCATGATCAGAGGTGAGAGGTCACTTGGTCGGGTCAACAGGCAGTGTTATTAAAGAGACGCTTTGCATTGAAATACAGATGGAGATGTAGTAGTCCCAGAGTTAATGATCCAAGGTCAGTTTTGCATTTCACCTGATTATTAGGATGACTGACAGTGTTAGAATTGGAAAAAAACACAAGGCTTAATCATGCTATCTCTCTCCATCTGTCTCTCTTCTGCAGGTATGTTTTGGTGTGGGAGAGGATGCCAACCCCCAGCCCTGTCATCGCCACCTCACCGACTCTAAAATAACCCTCTGGCCAACTGGGCCCAAGAATGGTTAGGAGACATTGTTAGAGACACTTATGTAATTGTGATGACCTGAGAGAATGTGTAGTTTAGTAGCACTGGAATTCATTAATCCTATGCTGTCTTCCCTGCTCCTCTGGTCTTATCTCTTTCCCTTTGTCTATTACACTTTCTCTCACGCCTTTCTCCCCACCTCATCTTTCTTCCTCTGTTTTTAGAATGCCCACCAGATGTGCATTGAAGTACAGATTGAACTTATATTTATAATATTACGTATTTATAACTTGGATAATGAACTTCTTCAATAAAGCTTTTCACATTCTCTACTGGTTGAAATTAAATCTCTCATTTGATGAAATACTACACCTATCCTGTGTCCTCATATCAGTGCAGATGAAGGAAATTAGATATTGATATGAACCTCAGAGTATTTGCATGATGCATAGGAAGTGTAGTGTACTGTACTGTTTTTTAAATTCTGGTTCTGTATATATGACTGTGCTGGCCACTCCATTATAGACAGAATACCAGCTGACTGCTTCTTCCCTAAATATTTCTTGCATAGTTTTGAGCTGTGCTTTGGATCATTGTCCTGTTGTAAGAGGAAATTGGCTCCAATTAAGCACCTTCCATAGGGTATGGCATGGCGTTGCAAAATAGAGTGATTGCCATCCTTCTTCAAGATCCCTTTTACCCTGTACAAATCTCCCACTTTACCACCACCAAAGCACCCCCAAACTATCACATTGCCTCCACCATGCTTGACAGATGGCATCAAGCACTCTTCCAGCATCTTTTCATTTATTCTGCGCCTCCCGAATGTTCTTCTTTGTGATCCGAACACCTCAAACTTAGATTTGTCTGTCCATAACACTTTTTCCAATCTTCCTCTGTCCAGTGTCTGTGTTCTTTTGCCCATCTTAATAAAAAAAAATGTATTGCCCAGTCCGAGATCTACCGTTTTCTTTGCAACTCTGCCTAGAATGCCAGCATCTCGGAGTCGCCTCTTCACTGTTGATGTTGAGACTGGCATTTTGAAGGTACTCTTTAAAGGAAGCTGCCAGTTGAGGACTTGTGAGGCGTCTGTTTCTCAAACTAGACACTCTAATGTACTTATCCTCTTGCTCAGTTGTACACCGGGGCCTCCCACTCTATTTTGGTTAGAGACAGTTTGCGGTGTTCTGTGAAGGGAGTAGTACACAGCGTTGTACGAGATCTTCAGTTTCTTGGCAATTTCTTGCATGGAATAGCCTTCATTTCTCAGAACAAGAATAGACTGACAAGTTTCAGAAGAAAGTTATTTGTTTCTGGCCATTTTGAGCCTGTAATCGAACCCACAAATGCTGACACTCCGGTTACTCAACTAGTCTAAAGGCCAGTTTTAGTGCTTCTTTAATCAGGACACCAATTTTCAGCTGTGCTAACATAATTGCAAAATGGTTTTCCAATGATCAATTAGCCTTTTAAACTGATAAACTTGGACGAGCTAACGCAACGTGCCATTGGAACACAGGAGTGATGGTTACTGATAATGGGCCTCTGTACGCCTATGTAGATATTCCATTAAAAATCTGCCGTTTCCAGCTACAATAGTCATTTACAACATTAACAATGTCTACACTGTATTTCTGATCAATTTGATGTTATTTTAATGGACTATTTTGTTTTTGCTTTTCTTTCAAAAACAAGGACATTTCTAAGTGACCCCAAACTTTTGAACAGTAGTGTATGGACTGGCATCCTTGGCATAATTAGGTTATATTAAATTCTACTCAACCCAAAGGCTTTATTGTTGCCATTCAGACTGTCTTGAAGTCGATATAACCGGCTATGATAACTGAGGTTCATAGCTAGGTTCATACACTACGGCCCCACTCTGTGAGCTTGTGTGGCCTACCACTTTGTTGCTGAGCCGTAGTTTCTCCTAGACATTTCCACTTCACAATAACAGCACTTACATTGACCGGGGCAGCTCTAGCAGGGCAGAAATTTGACTAAATAACTTGTTGGAAAGGTGGCATCCTACGACGGTGCCACATTGAAAGTCACTGAGCTCTTCAGTAAGGTCATTCTACTACCAGTATTTGTCTATGGAGATTGTATGGCTCTGTGCTCAATTTTATACACCTGTCAGCAATAGGTGTGGCTGAAATAGCCGAATCCACTAATTTGAAGGGGTGTCCACGTACTTTTGTATAAAAAGTGTATTTACAAACAAATACGTGACTAGCTCAACTGTTCTGGGGAACTACTGTAAGCTTCATAATATAAAATAATATGATAGGTGAACGTATTCCACGAGGTCATTGCATGCATTTATTTAAAAGGTAGCTACAAATATACTTAAATGTTTTGAAAAACTTTAAAATAAATAGTTTCAACGGTATTGGCGGTTTTGAAAAACCATCCCGTTGTCAGGGATCAAGGTAAGGCTTAAGTGCAGACTGTGTGAAGTAACAATGTTTATTGTAACAACAGGGGCAAGCAAACGACAAGTCTAGGCAGGCAGGGGTTGATAGTCCACAGGTGGAGCATGCAGGGTCAGGGGTGCCGGTGATGAGGGCCGGGTCCAAGATGTCTTTAGCGGGAACTCGGCACCTCTCCTCTGGGCCATAACCCTCCCAGTCAACCAGGTACTGGAAACCCCTGCCCCGTGGTCGAACCCTCAGGAGGCGTCTCACCGTGTGCGCTGGCTGGCCATGGATGGCACGGGCGGAGGGATGGGCCTAGACACAGAAGACAAGGGGCAGTCAGACATGGTTTTGACTCTAGACACAGAATAAGTAGGAAAAATACGAAGGGTACGGGGCAACAGAGGGCGAACGGCAAAGGAGCTAATGATCTTGGAACGGGGGTGAAGGTCTCTGCTTCCGGGTGTGTAGCCACGGCACAATAGCAGCGTGCCAGAGCCTCAGGCTTGACCTTCTTGGATACCGGTCGGTACTGCGGAAGCGAAGTGGCACGGGCCTTACTGAACCCCTCCCAGTGGTCCTGGTACTCTGCGGAGCTGGCGGAGGGGTCCGGGGCAATTTCCAAGCCCCCAGGAAGACGCCCCGGTGCAGGCAGAGCTGACTTCAGGCAAAGAGTGTTGCAGTACGGGCTCCAGCCCACGATGACACCAGTAGCCCAGTCAATGGAGGGATTGTGTCGCTGGAGCCAAGAGAATACCAATACCACAGGAAGCTGCAGAGATTCATCCAGCAGGAATTGGATCGTCTCACTGTGGTTCCCCGACACTCGTAGGTTGACGATGGTGGTCTGGTGGGTGACCCAGCCTATATAGAGCGCCCGTCCAGCGCTCTAACACCCATGGGAATGGAGAGGGGTTGAGTGGGGATGCCCAGCTCGGACACCAGGTTAACGTCCATGAGACTCACTTCGGCCCCCGAGTCGATAAGTACCTGGAAAGACTTGGACTGGTCACCCCACAGCAGGGTGGCATGGAGAGGGGAGCGAGTAGGGGGAGAAGAACAATTATCTTTAAGACCCACCAGTGTACTCACTCCAACAAATGAGCTAGGTCTCTTGAAGATACTGTAGACACAAAATTACTGGCAGTACCGCAATACAGACAATTCTGAGTCTCAAGTCTGCGTACGTGAATCGGCAGTCTCCTGAGGCTCTTGGAGAGACTCGGGTAAGCTTGAATCGTCTCGGGGACGTAGACACCGGGGATTTACGGAGTTCATCAGCTGCAAGGTGGGATCCCTGAGTGAGCGATTGGGACCGCAATCGGACCTCTTCTCCCTCCCACGTTCCCGTAGACGACCATCGATCCGGATGGTTAAAGCTTTGAGAGAGTCAAGATCTATTGGTAGTTCTCGGGCTGCCAGTTCATCCTTTACCTCTTACAATAATCCATGCAGGAATGTGTCAAACAGTGCTTCCGGGTTCCAGGTATCCCCCGCTGGTAGCGTGCGGAACTCCACCGCATAGTCTGCCACACTGAAGGTGTCCTGCCGAAGCTGGAGTAACTTCCGGGCAGCCTCTTCTGGACATCGGAGCCTCAAACTTCCCAGCTCCACCACGAAAACCTCCAGACTGAGGCAGACGGCGGATTGTTGCTCCCACACTGCAGTGGCCCAGGCGAGTGCCCTCCCAGACATCAGCTTAATAATGTACGCTATCTTCAAGCGGTCCGAGGGGAATGAAGAAGGCTGCAGCTCGAAAACAAGGGAGCTGGGAGAGAAAGGCCCGGCAGGTTCTGGAATCTCCATCGTAGTGCTCCGGGGGAGGTAAAGGGGGTTCCCAGGAAACCAGGGTGATGGTGCTGCTACCAGCTGGGTTACAGAGGGGCCGGGAGGTTACCGTCGTGGTAGGCTGCCTAGTAGGCAACCCCCGGAATTGCTCTCGCAATGCCTTCCATCAGACCGCGAAGCAAATCCTTGTGCCTACCAATGGTGGCTCCTTGGGAGGAGATGGCATTATGGAGCTGGTCCAAGTCTGCTGGGTCAGTCATGGCCAGTTCGTGCTATCAGGTATCAAGGCAAGACCCAAGTGTAGACTGTGTGAAGTAACAATGTTTATTGTAACAACAGGGGCAGGCAACCTACAGGTCAAGGCAGGCAGGGGTCGATAATCCAGAATAGGAGTAAAGGTACAGGACGGCAGGCAGGCTCTGGGTCAGGGAAGGCAGAGTGGTCAGGTGGGCGGGTACAGGGTTAGGACAGGCAAGAAAAGAGAGGCTGGGAAAAAACAGGAGCTGACAGGACAAACGCTGGTAAACTTGACAAACAAGACGAACTGGTACAGACAGACAGAAAACACTTGCAATAGCCCATTCCGCTGTGATTCATATACATACGGCTGCCTACATGTTAATTAGGAACTGGGCGAAGACATGCCCAGTTGAGTGAAGGGACAAATTCCCATGAACCAGTTTGGCAGCTTGGTGTCCAATAAATACCTGTATCTGTCAGTATCCCTCCCGTAGAATTGTCTTTACACTACAGTACACAGTGTTTGCATGTTAGCCTGACTGTCTGTCTGCCTGTCCGTTACTCTGCTTGGTGCTATTTATATGCACTGTGCTTTGGGGCTGGTGGTGGCGTACTATGTCAGGCAGCTGTGGGAATGTTCTGTAGTGGCACAGAATGGAACTGCCTGAACCAGGCTTAGAATAGAGGATTGGGACATATTGGAAATTGGAATTAAAAACTGTGGAATTAAAGCATCACTGGTTCTAGTTCTAGATTTCTAGAACCCTGGTGCTATGTTAATTGGGTACTCTGTTGAACAGTCTGCTGGATTTACTTCCAAGCTCCAGATGGGTGACATCATCACCTGTGCCATCGTCGCCTAGCAACAGGAGCAGTGCTGAAAGCCAGGTAGGGGCTTCGTTGGTTGGTTTGATGGTGCCAACACCAAAGGATACTTCGGGATTTTGGCAATGAGGCCCTTTATCATCTTCCCCAGAGTCAGATGAACTCATTGATACCATTTGTATGTATGCAGTATGAAGGAAGTTGGAGGTAGTTTTGTGAACCAATGCTAGTTAGCATTAGCACAATGACTGGAAGTATGGGTATCTGCTAGCATGCTACCACAATGGCTTGAAGACTATGGGTATCTGATACCCATATAATTCCAGTCATTGCAGCAGATACCCATAGTCTTCCAGTCATTGCAGCAGATACCCATAGAATTCCAGTCATTGCAGCGGATACTCATAATTTTCCAGTCATTGTGCTAATGCTAGTTAGCATCTTCCTTCAAACTGCACGCAGAGACAAAAATGCTATCCATGAGTTCATCTGACTCTAGTGAAGTAGATGAAGGGCCTCATTGCCAAGATCCCGAAGTATCCCTTTAATAATAACAAGTGATAGTGTGAATACACATTTCATGTGCAGAGCTCTAGTGACCAAATTGATACAGTTGTTGCATTATTGAAGTGTGACAGTTTCACACACGTGTATGCCAGTGGCGGTCAGTGTCGTTTATGATGAGGGAGGACGATTTTTTTTCATGAGCATGGCCTTATTTCTATTACAGCATTCACCCAGTTCAATGTAACATTTATGGTTTAGGCTACTACATGATAGTTGAATTTTCCCTATACCCATCATGAGGTTGCTTCAAATCAAATCAAATTTGATTTGTCACATGCGCCGAATACAAAAGGTGAAATGTCCTCACCTTACAGTGAAATGCTTACTTACAAGCCCTTAACCAACAATGCACTTCACAAGAAATAGAGTTAAGAAAATATTTACTAAATACATTTGTGAAAATGAATAAATAAAATCATGAAGTATCAAGAAAATTAGATAACAATAACGAAGTCGGAAGTTTACATACACTTAGGGTGGAGTCATTAAAACTCGTTTTTCAACCACTCCACAAATTTCTTGTTAACAAACTATAGTTTTGGCAAGTCGGTTAGGACATCTACTTTGTGCATGACACAAGTCATTTTTCCAACAATTGTTTACAGACAGATTATTTCACTTGTAATTCACTGTATCACAATTCCAGTGGGTCAGAAATGTACATACACTAAGTTGACTGTTTCTTTAAACAGCTTGGAAATTTTCAGAAAATGATGTCATGGCTTTAGAAGCTTCTGATGGGCTAATTGGCATAATTTTAGTCAATTAGAGGTGTACCTGTGGATGTATTTCAAGGCCTTCCTTCAAACTCAGTGCCTCTTTGCTTGACATCATGGGAAAATCAAAAGAAATCAGCCACGACCTCAGAAAAAAATGGTTCACCCTTGGGAGCAATTTCCAAACGCCTGAAGGTACCACAATCATCTGTACAAACAATAGTATGCAAGTATAAACACCATGGGACAACGTAGCCGTCATACCGCTCAGGAAGGAGACGCGTTCTGTCTCCTAGAGATGAACGTACTTTGGTGTGAAAAGTGCAAATCAATCCCAGAACAACTGCAAAGGACCTTGTGAATATGCTGGAGGAAACAGGTACAAAAGTATCTATATCCACAGTAAAAACGAGTCCTATATCGACATAACCTGAAAGGCCGCTCAGCAAGGAGAAGCCAGTGCTCCAAAACCGCCATGAAAAAGCCAGACGACGGTTTGCAACTGCACATGGGGACAGAGATCGTACTTTTTGGAGAAATCGTTATGTTTGGAAGAAAAAGGGGGAGTCTTGCAAGCCGAAGAACACCATCCTATCCGTGAAGCACGGGGTGGCAGCATCATGTTGTGGGGGTGCTTTGCTGCAGGAGGGACTGGTGCACTTCACAAAATAGATGGCTTCATGAGGAAGGAAAATTATGTGGACATATTGAAGCAACGTCTCAAGACATCAGTCTGGAAGTTAAAGCTTGGTCGCAAATGGGTCTTCCAAATGGACAATGACCCCAAGCATTCTTCCAATGTTGTGGCAAAATGGCTTAAGGACAGCAAAGTCTAGGTATTGGAGTGGCCATCACAAAGCCTTGACCTCAATCCCATGGAACATTTGTGGGCAGAAATTAAAAAGCGTGTGCGAGCAAGGAGGCCTACAAACCTGACTCAGTTACACCAGCTCTGTCAGGAGGAATGGGCCAAAATTCACCCAACTTATTGTGGGAAGCTTGTGGAAGGCTACCCAAAATGTTTGGCCCAAGTTAAATAATTTAAAGGCAATGCTACCAAATACTAATTTAGTGTATGTAAACTTCTGACCCAAAGGGATTGTGATGAATGAAATACATGCTGAAATAAATCATTCAACTATTAATCTGACATTTCACATTTTTAAAATAACGTGGTGATCATAGCTGACCTAAGACAGGGAATTTTTACTAGGATTAAATGTCGGGAATTGTGAAAAACTGAGTTTAAATGTATTTGGCTAAGGTGTATGTAAACCTCTGACTTCAACTGTAGGTATTCCTTTTGTCCAGGTGGGTAAGGTCAGTGTGGATTGCGTTTGAGATTGCGTCATCTGTGGATCCTTTGGAGCGGTATGTGAATTGTTGTGGTTCTAGCGTTTCTGGCATGATGGTGTTGATGTTAGCCATGCCCAGCCTTTCAAAGCGCTTCATGGCTACCGGCGTGAGGGTGGTAATCATTTAGGCAGGTTACCTTTGCTTTCTTGGGCACAGGGACTATGGTGGTCTGAAACATGTAGGTATTACAGACTCGGTCAGGGAGAGGTTGAAAATGTCAGTGAAGACACTTGCCAGTTGGTCCGTGCATGCTTTGAGCATACGTTCTGGTAATCCGTCTTGCCCTGTGGCTTTGTGAATATTGACCTGTCTGGTAGGCTTGCGTCACTGGGCAGCTCGCAGCTGGGTTTCCCTTTGTAGTCCGTAATATTTGTCAAGCCTTGCCACATCCGACGGGCATCAGAGCTGGTGTAGTAGGATTCTGCATTGGTTTGTGGTGTAAAATTGACGGCTATGAATAATATAGATGAGAACTCTCTTGGGAGATAGTGTGGTCTACAGCTTATCATGAGGTATTCTACCTCAGGCGAGCAATACCTCGAGACTTCTTTGATATTAGACATCGCGCATCAGCAGTTATTGACAAATAGACACACACCCCTGCCCCTCGTCTTACCAGACTTAGCTGCCCTTTCCTGCCGATGCACCGAGAAGCCAGCCAGATCTATATTATCCGTGTCGTCATTCAGCCACGTCTCGGTGAAACATAAGATATTGCAGTTTTTAATGTCCCATTGGTAGGATAGGCTAGGTTTATTAAGACTATGAATTAAAGTTTAGGTCGAAAGAAACATTTGAGATGACAGACAGTGACACATGGACAAACAGTGACACATTCAATACTGCCTTGCACATTCTTGCCTGCATCTAACTTATCTAGAGAATAATCATTAGTCAAACAGTTGCAAATGAGAGTTTCTATTGGACAAATTCAGGTATTTTTAACCCCGTTTCGTTTGGTTCTGTTTAAGAAAAGTTTTTCAACAGAGTCGGCGGATTGAATACACCCCTGATCAACATAAACACAGTTCACTTTCATAGCAGCCACGCTGTATTCCTTCTTTCATCTATGCACTATTCTCTTCTCACCTTTTCCCTTTGTTTGTGGATTTCAATGAACAACACATCAGCTGTTGTTAGCTAAAGTAACTTCCTAGTCAACATAGCTTATAGAACTAATGTGTTAGTTAATCATGCAGTAACATTACAGTGTATAGTCAGTTACACCGGCAGTTACACCAGTGGGATCCGGGGCAGTAAATTAATAAAAACCTAAATCTTACCTAGACTTGGAAGAGTTAC
Source organism: Oncorhynchus mykiss (assembly GCF_013265735.2). Classification (NCBI taxonomy): domain Eukaryota; kingdom Metazoa; phylum Chordata; class Actinopteri; order Salmoniformes; family Salmonidae; genus Oncorhynchus; species Oncorhynchus mykiss. Next base: position 42,152,246 of record NC_048585.1, read on the forward strand.
AGTGTTGTGTTGGATAGTCATAGCCAGCTAGCTAACATAGCATCACTCTGTTTGAGTAACTAAACTAGCCAGCTGCATTTTGCTAGTTATGTAAGTAAGTGAAAGTGAGAAAAAAATGACAATCTCTCTCTCTTGCTTCTCCTTCATTTTTGAAAAACTGTGTTTAACAATTGTCCTTCTCTTTTTGAGTCAACTACTCATCACATTTTATGCACTGCAGTGCTAGCTAGCTGTAGCTTATGCATCCAGTATTAGATTCATTCTCTGATCCTTTGATTGGGTGGACAACATGTTGCAAGAGCTCTGATAGTTTGGAGGACATCCTCTGGAAGTTGCCATAATTAATTGGCATAATTACTGTGCAAGTCTATGGAACGGGGTGAGAACCAAGAGCCTCCTAGGTTTTGTATGTAAATCAATGTACCAAGAGGAGGACGGAAGCTAGCTGTCCTCCGGCTACACCATGGTGCTACCCTCCAGAGTGCTGTTGAGACTACTGTAGACCTTCATTGCAAAACAGTGTGTTTTAATCAATTATTTGGTGACATGAATATATTTAGTATAGTTTTATCTAAAAAGGACAATTTTTTAAATGTTTTACCATTTGTATTTTTATGAGGAGCTTCCACTCGTGTACTGCTACATGATACATAGCTATGAACCCTCAGATGAAATCTCACAAATGGTTTCATATCCTGTCTGGGAGAGAGAAAGAGGGAGAAAGTGTTTGTGGAAAGAGAAAGAAGAGAGAGTCAGTCTCAGTACTGGTTTCACTGACATGTTTATGGTGGTTGCTAATGCCATGTTCTGGCTTTTTCTCTCTCCCCTGCTGTGGCTTTTGCTTTCACAACATTTGATTTTAGTAGTACTTCAGTGTGGTGTATGTCTGTACAAACGCTGTTCTTTTTCTATGCTAGATTGGGTTTTCCTCAACTCATTTGTTGATGATTGTGCACTAACACCTATATTAATTAGTTATGCATGGTAAGCAGCAAATTAATAGAATCATTTACTGTATAGCGTTCAATACAGATCAATATTGGCGTAGCACTACAGTACTGATATGCTACTGTATACCACAGCCTTTTATTCTTCGTTCATGAATACATATTAGGCCGAGTACTAATATTATGCATCAGACCGACCGGCACACCTTTCAACAGGCTCTGCCAGCCTGGCCTGATCACTCTGCATTCTTACGCATTATCGCTCCTCCCTCTGCCCCCCCAATCGTCTCCCCTAGCAACCAACCAACCAGGCTTGCTATTCGTCATGCGATGACATCACCGGCTCCTTAGCAGTCAGCTGCTGCAGTGGAGAGGGAGGGGTAGAGAGCGAGAAAGAGAGGGAATTAGGGAGGGAGGAGAAAAGACAGAGGGAGCTCAGCTTGTCTCACACACAGCAAGTCTCTCCGAGGCTGTTCGAAACACGGAGGCTGCTCCCGGATAAGCAGTTAGGCTAGCGACGAGGAGCTAACACTTGGTGAGACAGCTAAATTAGTTTAGCGACCGACTGTCAGTCAACCATGGATGATATCTCAACCGATGCCGACCCCTATCTACCCTACGACGGGGGAGGGGATACCATCGCACTGCAGGAGCTGCCTAAAAGAGGTACGCCATGATCCCCCTCCCCTTCCTTTGAATGGAGTTTGTAGGTTCGGTCTGTTTGTCCATCTGGCTACAGTTACAGTCATGGCGCTGGATAATCTAATGCTGTAGCGCCCTACTGTTGTTATAATAGATTAAAATGGTGTGGAGTTGATGACTTAGTCAGACGGGAGGACTGTCATGGTGAACGTGTTATCTAGCTAGCTGCCATTCTGCGACCATTCACCTGCTCGTCGATGATTAACCTTGACACCCACAATCAATGTGTCTGTCTCTCTCTCTGTGTGTGTGTGTGTGTGTGTCATATCTGCGTGGTGAATTAGCAGGGTGTGTATTCTCCGGGTTTAGCTGAGCTCGTAGAATCAATAAATGGCCGAGGAGGAGCAATGTGTACTGCCTCCATCTTTATTCTCTTAGAATAAGCTGTTTGATGTGTGTGTGTGCGCGTGTGCGTAGGAACACCTCTACAACAGCTTCCAGATGTTACTCAGCGTGGTGCTGATCCATTTAACATGCAACAGTGTTTCAGTGACAGGGAGGAGGACCTGTTGGGTTGATCTGTGTTGTTCTCTGCCAGATCTCACCAGTCAGTACACCTCCTTCTGCACTGTCACGCACGCACACACACTTAACATCTATAAAAGCATCTGCTATCCTTCTCATTGCCTCTACAAAACCTATACATTTTCAACAGGATTCAATTATTTATTCAGTGTTATGTGGCTACATCCTGGGTCCTTCTTTCACAGTTAGCTAATATGTTGTGTAATCGTCCCTAAGGCCTAAGGTATTCATGGCCCCGCACTGAATAATATGCTTTCCTTTAACATAACCTACCACGTCACATGGTTGACTGATTTGATTCGGCTCTAAAGAGAAGAAAACGAGCAAACATCAGTCCTATTCCATCCACTTTCAGTTTGCGGTTGAGCTCCTTCGTGTGTGTACATTTCCCTCTCTTTCTTATCTTTATTTTTTTTCTTCCGAATGGATTTGGAAGTTTGGTTATGTCTGTCCTTCTGGCTACAGTTACAGTCATGGCACTGGATAACCCGAATGCTGTAGCTCCCTGCTGTTGTTATAATAGACTAAAATGGTGTGGAGCTTATGACTTAGGTCAGACGGGAGGGCTGTCATGGTGAACGTGTGTTCGTGGACGACAATGTTATCTAGCTGGCTGCCATTCTGCGACCATTCACCTGCTCGTCGATGATTAACCTTGGCACCCACTATCAGTGTGTGTGTGTGTCTTATCTGCATGGTGAATTAGCAGGGTGTGTATTCTCTGGGTTTAGCTGAGCTCGTAGAATCAATAAATGGCAGAGGAGGAGCAGTGTGTACTGCCTCCATCTTTATTCTCTTAGAATAAGCTGTTAAGTGTGTGTGTGTATGTGTGTGTGTGTAGGAACACCACTATAACAGCTTCCAGATGTTACTCAGCGTGGGGTGCTGATCCATTTAACATGCAACAGTGTTTCGGTGACAGGGAGGAGGACCTGTTGGACAGATCGATAGTGATGTCTCACTAGTCCATACATCTCATTCTGCACAGTCACACATGCATATGAACACACAAACTATAACATCTATAAAGCATCTGCTATCCTCATTACCTGTACAAAACCTATACATTTTCAACAGGATTCAGTGTAATGTGGATATATCCTGGGTCCTTCTTTCACATTTAGCTAATATGTTGTGTAATCGTCCCTAAGGCCTAAGCTATTCATGGCCCCAGCACTGAATAATATGCTTTCCTTTAGCATAACCTAGCACGTCACATGGTTGACTGATTTGATTCAGCTAAAAAGACAAGAAAACGTTCTAACATCAGTCCTATTCCATCCACTTTCAGTTTACGTTTGAGTTTCTTAGTGTGTGTGTGTGTATGTTAGTTAGGGTACATCCCTGTCTGTAAATCTGAGATAATGGTGTGTGCGCGCGCGTATTCCTCTTGTTAGATTCCCATGTTAAATGACCAGACACAAAAGACACTGCCAAAGGATCCCCTCTCTCTCTCCTCTCGTGCTTGCTCGCTCTCTCTGCTCTCTTCTTGCTCTCCTCTCGCTCTCTCTGCTCTCCTCTCGCTCGCTCTCTCTGCTCTCCTCTCGCTCGCTCTCTCTGCTCTCCTCTCGCTCGCTCTCTTTGCTCTCCTCTCGTTCTCTCCTCTCGTTCTCTGCTCTCTCCCTCTCCTCTTGCTCTCCCTCTCCTCTTGCTCTCCCTCTCCTCTTGCTCGCCCTCTCCGCTTGCTCGCCCTCTCTTCTCGCTCTCTCTCTCGCCCTCTCCTCTCTTGCTCTCTCTCCTCTCGCTCGCTCTCTTCTGTTGTATTGTGTAATCTGTGGTCAATACATTTAATCAAATAAAAATATGGTTATAAAAAAGAATGGCTAATAAATATAAATACACTATGTATTACAGTCAGTTATATACAATGTAAATACTTCAGGAATTAATGGTCATGGGATGGCAATCATATACATATCTGGCAGAAATATTTACGGTTTCTCCCTCACCCAGAATAATTCTCAGCTTTATGTTATTTTTAAATGCACAGAATTTGGGAATTGATTGAGATATTGTCTTGAAAAAAATATTCTGTTATTTGGGAGTATTTCTCACAGTAGAGGAAAATTGCATCTCTGTCTCCACTTCCTCTGTTGTGCAGTGACCACACAGATGCTCCTCTTTGAGTAGCCATCTCTTTTTGTCTCTCCCTGTTTCTATAGCCAATTGGTGGTCGCTGTATTTGTTCAGGATCTGTCTCTGTTTTGTATCCCTGACAGAATAGAGAGATTCTGCCAATTTGTATTCTCTGTTGAGGGCCAAATAGCAATTTAGTTTGTTCAGAGTTTTAATTTTTATATGAGGATTTAATTTCTGTAACAATGTAATTGATGTCCCTGTGTATTTTGGATAATAAGGTTGTTTAGTGTTTTTAACAGCTGACGGGAATCTTTTCAGGGTTCAGCTCTTGGATTTCCAGTGCTTTGAATTCTAAGAATGTTTTGGGGCATAATTTCAAATGATCTCAAAAAGTTTGTTCTTTTCTTTATATTTACAATTAAAGGGAATCGTCCGAGTTCCGCTCTGCATGCATTATTTGGTACTTTCTTTTGGATATTTAGGATAATTCTACGGAATTCTGTATATAGATTTTCTCCCAATGCTTATAATCGTAATTATAGGTTGAAACCCAAACCTCGCTTCCATCTTGTGGTAAAATTACACTTGAATATTTTGCACGATATTTGGATGGGAATATTTACTTTTTATGGAGTAGTGCATTCACTGCCAGACCAAATCCACCAGAGACACAATTATTTTTTTTGTCCCAGGTAGTTGTACCATGTTCAGCCATGGTATTTCCTAATTTGAAGGAGTGTCGACTGCTCTGACTCTTGGCATTTTTTCCCCCTTTATCTCTCTTCTCTCGCTCTCTCTCTACTCTCCTGCTATTCTCTCTCTGCACTCTCTCTCTGCTCTCTCACTTTTCTCTCTCCCTCTCAACCTGCCTTTCGGCCACATGATATTCCCTTAGCAGCACAGGTGCAGGCCAGGGTTAGTGTTGGCTTACTGGTCTCCAGCCCCAGTCAGTCCTGTTGCTAAGCTCAAGCGCCTTGATCTGATTTACAGGACTGTAGTGCTGGAGTAGCCTGATACTGCATTAATGCACAGGAAGCTCCTGTGTGTACTAAGCCCTCGCACTGAATGGTCACACTTTATCGGCATGTGGTACCTGAACACACAAGGTGTGTGCGCATGTGTGTGTCATGAACTCGTTGATCCATGTTGTGGTTGAATCAGTCCCTGCAGGCTTCTGTTTCCACAGTGTCATCATTCAGCTGGATGCTGTGTGTCAGCCTACTGTGTGACAATCTACAGTAAAACCATCCACTCCTCCACATAATGAAGCAATTGATATACATTATGTGTCTGTCTGTGTCTATAATTTTACCATCAAGAGGAGCAACCTGTTATTACGGTCCCAAAAAACAATTCACTGTCCGCCTCTATCTAATTCAGACCTCACCCTCACCCACACTACGCACCTACCTGGCTACCCCAGTACCAGCTCTACGCACTGTGGCTAGAAACCCCACCTCCACATAGAGTCCAGTCATCATTTCTGACTCATCATCAAATCAAATTGTATTAGTCACATGTGCCGAATACAACCTTAGAGTGAAATGCTTACTTACGAGCCCCTAACCGACAGTGCAGTTTCAACAAATACGGAGAAGAATAAGAGAAAAGTAACAAGTAATTAAAGAGGAGCAATAAAACATAACAATAAATACAGGGGGGGTGCCGGTACAGAGTCAATGTGTGGGGGCACTGGTTAGTTGAGGTAGCATGTACATGTAGGTAGAGTGAATGAAAGTGACTATGCATAGATGATAATAGAGAGTGGCAGTGGTGTGGAGGGGAGTGAATAGTCTGCATTTGACTAGATGTTCAAGAGTTTTATGGCTTGGGGGTAGAAGCTGTTTAGAAGCCTCTTGGACATAGACTTGGTGCTCCAGTACCGCTTGACGTGTGGTAGCAGAGAGAAGTCTCTGACTAGGGTGGCTGGAGTCTTTGACAATTTTCAGGGCCTTCTTCTGACACCGCCTGGTATAGAGGTCCTGGATGGCAGGAAGCTTGGCCCCAGTGATGTACTTACTGGGCCATTCGCAATAGAGGTCGACCGATTAATCGGAATGACCGATTTAATTAGGGCAGATTTAAAGTTTTCATAACAATCGGAAATCTGTATTTTTTTTAGACCTTTATTTAACCTTTTATTTAACTAGGCAAGTCAGTTAAGAACACATTCTTATTTTCAATGACGGGCTAGGAACGGTGGGTTAACTGCCTTGTTCAGGTGCAAAACGACAGATTTTTACCTTGTCGGGGGATTCAATCTTGCAACCTTACAGTTAACTAGTCCAACGATCTAACCACCTGCTTTACATTGCACTCCACGAGGAACCTGCCTGTTACACGAATGCAGTAAGAAGCCAAGGTAAGTTGATAGCTAGCATTAAACTTATCTTATAAAAAACAATCAATCAATCAATCATAGTCACTAGTTAACTACACATGGTTGATGATATTACTAGTTTATCTAGCGTGTCCTGCGTTGCATATAATCGATTCGGTGCGTATTTGCGAAAAAGGACTGTCATTGCTCCAATGTGTACCTAACCATAAACATCAATGCCTTTCTTAAAATCAATACACAAGTATTTATTTTTAAACCTGCATATTTAGTTAATATTGCCCGCTAAAATGACTCGTTGCGAACTGTGTGACCTGGCTCGTTGCGAACTGTGTGAAGACTATTTCTTCCTAACAAAGACAGCCAACTTCGCCAAACGGGGGATGATTTAACATTTGCGAAAAAAGCACAATCGTTGCACGACTGTACCTAACCATAAACATCAATGCCTTTCTTAAAATCAATACACAGAAGTATATATTTTTTAAACCTGCATATTTAGCTAAAATAAATCCAGGTTAGCAGGTGAAATTGTCACTTATCTTGCGTTCATTGCACGCAGTCAGTGTATATGCAACAGTTTGGGCCGCCTAATTTGCCAGAATTTTACTTAATTATGACATAACATTGAAGGTTATACAACGTAACAGGAATATTTAGACATATGGATGCCACCCGTTAGATCAAATACGGAACGGTTCCGTATTTCACTGAAAGAATAAACGTTTTGTTTTTGAGATGATAGTTTCCGGATTCGACTATATTAATGACCTAAGGCTCGTATTTCTGTGTGTTATTCTGTTGTAACTAAGTCTATGATTTGATAGAGCAGTCTGACTGAGCGATGGTAGGCACCAGCAGGCTCGCAAACAGTCATTCAAACAGCACTTTCGTGCGTTTGACAGCAGCTCTTCGCAACGCTTCAAGCATTGAGCTGTTTATGACTTCAAGCCTATCAACTCCCGAGATTAGGCTGGTGTAACCGATGTAAAGTGGCTAGCTAGTTAGCGGGGTGCGCGCTAATAGCGTTTCAAACGTCACTCGCTCTGAGACTTGAAGTGGTTTTTTCCCCTTGCTCCGCATGGGTAACGCTGCTTCGAGGGTGGCTGTTGTCGATGTGTTGCTGGTTTGAGCCCAGGTAGGGGCGAGGAGAGGGACGGAAGCTATACTGTTACACTGGCAATACTAAAGTGCCTATAAGAACATCCAATAGTCAAAGATATATGAAATACAAATCGTATAGAGAAATAGTCCTATAATTCCTATATAACCTAAAACTTCTTACTTGGGAATATTGAAGACTCGTGAAAAGGAACCACCAGATTTCATATGTTCTCATGTTCTGAGCAAGGAACTTCATCGTAAAAAAGCTAACATGGCACATATTGCATATTTTACTTTCTTCTCCAACACTTTTTTTTTTTTTGCATTATTTAAACCAAATTGAACATGTTTCATTATTTATTTGAGGCTAAATTGAATTTATTAATGTATTATATTAAGTTAAAATAAGTGTTCATTCAGTATTGTTGTAATTGTCATTATTACAAATAAATGTAAAAAATAAAATAAAATCGTCTGGTTAAACGGTATCGGCTTTTTATGGTCCTCCAATAATCGTATCGGTATCGGCGTTGAAAAATCATAATTGGTCAACCACTAGTTCGCACTACCCCTTGAAGTACCTTGCGGTCAGAGACCGAGCAGTTGCCATACCAGGCAGTGATGCAACCATGCTCTCGATGGTGCAGTTGTAGAACCTTTTTGAGGATCTGAGGACCCATGCCAAATCTTTTCAGTCTCCTGAGGGGGAATAGGTTTTGTCGTGCCCGCTTCATGACTGTCATGGTGTGCTTGGACCATTTTAGTTTGCTGGTGATGTGGACACCAAGGAACTTGAAGTTCTCAACCTGCTCCACTGCAGCCCTGTCGATAAGAATGTGGGCGTGCTCGGTCCTCTCCTCCTCCTTCCCCGGATTCCCCCTCCTCCGCCTCCGCTGCCTCCTCCTCTCCCCCTGCCAGCACAGACTGGGTCACTCACAAATCAGGTTGGTTGGACGGTTACAATATCGAACTGGCTGACTGCTTCTTGCTGGGTGAGACTGTGGTTGTGTCCCAAATGGCACCCTATTCCCTACAACAGTGCACTACTTTTGACAAGAGCCCTGTCAAAAATAGTGCAGTATATAGGGAAGTACGGTGCCATTTGGGATACAACCACAGTCTCACCCAACCAGAAGCGAAAAAAGCACAACTGGCAGTCAGCCAGTTCGATGTTGTCACCTTCCAACCAACCTGATTTGTGAGTTGCGTTTGGGGCTGCGTTTTTAGCTGACTCTACAAGAACAAATGATTTCCCATTGGTCTTCCTCAGGAAGGGAAACTCTGCCAGATGAAAGCCATTCACCTACTGTAGCTCTCCCTGCTCAATGGGAGCCTGCCTAGACCTACTTCTCCCCTACACGTATAGGTCCACATCAAAGGACTTTATATAGCCCAATGCTTTCATATTTCAAAGGCTTGGCTCGGGCCTTTTGAAACAAGGCTTTAAAGCATGGAACACCGAGAATCTCATCGCTGATAGTCTGCCGATATGTACTTATCACAGTGGGGAGGCCGTTCCTTCTCTTGCTAGAACAAAAGCGGTACCTGCTGCGTGCCAACCCGGTAGTGACGAACCTACCGATTTGTACTTGTGGAATTGCAATGCCTATCAGTGGCCAACATCTTGACTATGAGCCAATCAGCGAGCAGGAACCAACACATTTTTGTTGTTGAAAAGAGGGCATTTTCTCTGTACAAGTCAGTCACACTTCATATGCACTGTAAGCTATGCGACGTTAGCTAGATACTTGCACAGACGCAACGCACACAACAGTAAATACTTCCTCCAAGCTAGCTAACAACTAATTAAATCACAATGAATTAGCTAGTGTCCATGAAACCGCTGCCGAGCTACTGGCAGCTACTGAGTTAGTGCAGTGACCAAGATAGCCATGTTGTGCTAGCTAGGTAATGTGCTAACATTAGCTAAATTGCTAAACATTTGGCTATGGGCTGGCACAGGCAGTATGGGATTATGAATTATTAATTAAATAGTTTCTTCTAGACTTGAGCGGTATCCTGGTTTTCATATTGTCATACCGTACGGTATAGCACACAAGTTGGCTTTAAATATGAAGAGAAAAGCCCATTGGGCCTCTATTACCAGAATGCTAACAAACTAATAGTGAAATCACATAGACGCTGTTAACTAAATGCTAACGAGCAAAAACTAAACTCATTTCAAGACAGGCAAATCCAGCTCATAAAGTTAAACAAGCATAGCTAGCAGTTACCGAATGTCATTTTCTGTGAGTGTGAACATTTACAAGCGAAAGTGAACAAGATAAATTGTGCAAATGAACAAAGTTGTGAAGCATGTTTTTCTGAAGGAAGAGCACGAATCAATTTTGGGAACTCATCCAGAGTTCTTTGACTTCTGGCAGAAAGCCATTATAAGATACACTACATGACCAAAAGTATGTGGACACCTGCTCGTCGAACATCTCATTCCAAAATCATGAGCATTAATAGGGAGTTGATCCCCCTTTGCTTATATAACAGCCTCCACTCTTCTGGGATGATGTTGGAACATTGCTGTGGAGACTTGCTTCCATTCAGCCACGAGAGCATTAGTGAGGTCGGTCACTGATGTTGGGCGATTAGGCCCGGCTCGCAGTCGCTGTTCCGATTCATCCCAATGGTGTTTGATGGGGTTGAGGTCAGGGCTCTGTGCAGGCCAGTCAAGTTATTTCACACCAATCTCGACAAACCATTTCTGTATGGACCTCGCTTTGTGCACGGGCGCATTGTCATGCTGAAACAGGAAAGGGCCTTCCCCAAACTGTTGCCACAAAGTTGGAAGCACAGAATCGTCTAGAATGTCATTGTATGCTGTAGCGTTAAGATTTCCCTTCACTGGAACTAAGGGGCCAAGCCCAAACTATGAATCTCAGCCCCAGACCATTATTCCTCCTCCACCAAACTTTACAGTTGGCGCTATGCATTCGGGCAGGTAGTGTTTTCCTGGCATCTGCCAACCCCAGATTCGTCCATCGGCCTGCCAGATGGTGAAGCATGATTAATCACTCCAGAGAACGCGTTTCCACTGTTACAGAGTCCAATGGCGGCAAGCTTTACACCACTCCAGCCAACGCTTGGCATTGCGCGTGGTGATCTTAGGCTTGTGTGGGGTTGCTCGGCCATGGAAACCTGTTTTAATGAAGCTCCCGACTAACAGTTCTTGTGCTGACGTTGCTTCCAGAGGCAGTTTGGAACTCGGTAGTGAGTGATGCAAAGGTGGCATCCTATGACGGTGCCACGTTGAAAGTGAGTATGGCAATTCTACTGCCAATGTCTATGGAGATCGCGTGGCTCTGTGCTTGATTTTATACACCTGTCAGCAACGGGTGTGGCTGAAATGGTCAAATCCACTAATTTGAAGGCGTGTCCACATACTTTTGCCTATATATAGTGTGTCTGATGGTAACCATTTAGTAATGAATTTCATGAAGTGTAACTTCACCTCATGTGCGTGTTGCACAACAGAGACTTGTCGATTAGATATAGATCGCTATGGACTCATCAGCTCGCTTTGTCCCTTTGCAAACAAACACTTGACTGGCTATTTGCAAACAAACACTTGACTGGCTCAAATGTTCTGGGGAACTACGGTAAGCTTAATATTTGAAAATAATGTGACAGGTGAAATGAAGAACGCAATCTGCTTTATCTCCTAAGGTATTGCACAAGTTGACTGCAGGTAATAACTCAAAGTAGCTACAAATATTCAAATGTATTGAAAAACTTCAAAGAAATAGCTTTGACAGTATTGAAAACCCATCCTGTGGCTTTTTTCAAATACCCCGGTATACGGTATTCCGCTTAAGCCTACTTTCTTCATCTTGCTAGATAGTTATCTAGCTGTGGCCATCTGGTTAGTATCGACAAGGGCTTTCACAAAATAACAACATTAGCACAGATCGCTTGGAATCTAGACCATAAGAAATATGCATTGCCAAACAACGCTACTGCCACCGTCTGGTTTGGAGTATTTTAACAAGGCTGAGTGGCTGATGACTTCCAAGGTCTTTTCTGTGTGAACACGAGAGACTGCCGACACTATTCAGAGGTACTAAGTACTGTCGGCAGGCAAACATTTGACAATCCTACCGGTGTCTGAGTTTTAACCGGTACGGAGGTGTCTAAGATTCCTCACAAATTTTTCTACCCCTGTGTAGGGAAAATAAAAATGGGTTGAAGTCAGAAGTTTACATACACATTAGCCAAATATATTTAAACTCAGTTTTTCACAATTCCTGACATTTAATCATAGTAAAATTCCCTGTCTTAGGTCAGTTAGGATCACCACTTTATTTTAAGAATGTGAAATGTCAGAATAATAGTAGAGTGATTTATTTCAGCTTTTATTTCTTTCATCACATTCCCAGTGGGTCAGAAGTTTATTATACACTCAATTAGTATTTGGTAGCATTGCCTTTAAATTATTTAACTTGGGTCAAACGTTTCAGGTAGCCTTCCACAAGCTTCCCACAATAAGTTGGGGGAATTTTGGCCCATTCCTCCTGACAGAGCTGGTGTAACTGAGTCAGGTTTGTAGGCCTCCTTGCTCGCACACGCTTTTTCAGTTCTGCCCACAAATGTTCTATAGAATTGAGGTCAGGGCTTTGTGATGGCCACTCCAATACCTTGACTTTGTTGTCCTCAAGCCATTTTGCAACAACTTTGGAAGTATGCTTGGGGTCATTGTCCATTTGGAAGATCCATTTGCGACCAAGCTTAAACTTCCTGACTGTCTTGAGACGTTGCTTCAATATGTCCACATAATTTTCCTTCCTCATGAAGCCATCTATTTTGTGAAGTGCACCAGTCCCTCCTGCAGCAAAGCACCCCCCACAACATGGTGCTGCCACCCCCGTGCTTCACGGTTGGGATAGTGTTCTTCGGCTTGCAAGCCGCCCCCTTTTTCCTCCAAACATAACAATGGTCATTATGGCCAAACAGTTCTATTTTTGTCTCATTTTACTGTGGATATAGATACTTTTGTACCTGTTTGCTCCAGCATCTTCACAAAGTCCTTTGCTGTTGTTCTGGGATTGATTTGCACTTTTCGCACCAAAGTACTTTTATCTCTAGGAGACAGAACTTCCTGAGCGGTATGACGGCTGTATGGTCCCATGGTGTTTATACTTGCGTACTATTGTTTGTACAGAAGAACATGGTACCTTCAGGCGTTTGGAAATTGCTCCCAAGTATGAACCAGATTTGTGGAGGTCTAACCATTTTTTTCTGAGGTCTTGGCTGATTTCTTTTGATTTTCCCATGATGTCAAGCAAAGAGGCACTGAGTTTGAAGGTAGGCCTTGAAATACATCCACAGGTACACCTCCAATTGACTCAAATGATGTCAATTAGTCTATCAGAAACTTCTAAAGCCATGACATCATTTTCTGGAATTTCCAAGCTGTTTAAAGGCACAGTCAACTTAGTGTATGTAAACTTCTAACCCACTGGAATTGTTTACAGACAGATTATTTCACTGTATCACATTTGTTTGAAAAATTACTTGTCATGCACAAAGTAGATGTCCTAACCGACTTGCCAAAACTATAGTTTGTTAACAAGAAATTTGTGGAGTAAACTTTCGACTTAAACGGTATGTTACCGGCTAGCCTATTAGTTCACTCACTTGTTTGCTCATCCCTGTGTCCACCCTTCCTCTAGAGCCACATCAGATGTGACTAATCATACCCCAGTGTTTGAGCTTTGATCACGTTCCCACTTCCCACAGATCACACCAGGTAAAATCAGTCCCAGGTTCCTGGTATTTCATGTTAGCTTAGCAGTTAGCACCTTGTCTCCTAGCACTTGTAATGATATCCTTAGTTGACATAGCAGTTAGCACCAACTGGCTCTCCTAGGTACTGTTATAGGCTAACCCTAGGCTTCATTAAAAACAGCTTTATTGCATCCTGTCATTCTGCCAACTGTGCCAAGCCACACACTGTTAGCCCCTGGATAACATGGTCATAACATGGTTGTGTGAAACAGTCCTTGTGAGTAGATGCCATCCTCACTAACAGACCCCAGCACGATATCACACATTGCTGGCAAGTTCAGCAAATACACACAAGCGGTGTGTCCCTGACCGCATGCCAAATAGAGAACGGTTATGATGGTCACCAAACCATGGATCATCATCATAACTGAACTAGCTTAGCCTCTACCTTCTGCTGATTTTTCTTCTTCTTTTCTCTTCAGTTAATAATGGTTATGTATTTACCTGCCGTGGGGCGGCATGTAGCCTAGTGGTTAGAGCGTTGGACCAGTAACCGAAAGGTTGTTAGTTCGAATCCCCGAGTCGTTCTGCCCCTGAACAAGGCAGTTAACCCACCGTTCCTAGGCCGTCATTGTAAATAAGAATGTGTTCTGAACTGACTTGCCTAGCTAAATAAAACATTTAATATGTTAGTTTAGTCATCTATGTACTAGTACGTTCTATTGGACAATGGACTTTCTACTACACTATAAGCCAGTGATGGGTAACTTTGATGGTGGTGGGGGCCACAAAAAATCTGAACTCATCATGATTGGCTGCTGTGGCTGTCTGGTCACATCCATTACAGCGCTTGCCGTCAGAGCCGTCCCTAGGTTTTTTAGTGTCCCTAAGTGAAATTTTGTTGCCCTCCCCCCCACATTGCGATCATAACATTTTAGCGGCCTACCTCTTGACAGCGGAGAGGAAACATTGACAGTTTAGATTTCATTTCCTGCAATTTTAAACATTTTGACATGGGGCATAGATAAAATGTTGCCGTTTTTAAAGCGGAGAGAAGATTATTCAATTTTATAACTAATTTCATGCAATTCTAACTCATTTTGCCATGGGGTGGAGAGAGACATTTCCAGTTTTCCAGCTAATTTCCTGTAATTCTACACATTTTGCCATAGGGTGGAGAGAGACATTTCCAGTTTTCCAGCTAATTTCCTGTAATTCTACACATTTTGCCATAGGGTGGAGAGAGACATTTCCAGTTTTCCAGCTAATTTCCTGTAATTCTACACATTTTTCCATAGGGTGGAGAGAGACATTTCCAGTTTTCCAGCTAATTTCCTGTAATTCTACACATTTTGCCATAGGGTGGAGAGAAATGTTTGCATTTCTCTTTCTCAGGCAAAATATCGCCCTGGAAAAATACACAATACACTGTACTGTGTGTCAGTGAGCAGAATTTTAGAATTTGCACAACAAAGAATGGCTCTAATTTCATGCATGCCCCCCAATTATTTACCACATACTTGAGACAAAAGCATTCTTTTTTACTTTGTTTTTGGACACAATAGTGACTTTGTTTTTTCTTGGATGAATTCCCACACCCTTGTACAGTTGTCAGAGTTTCATGACATGAGATTTCCCTCTTTCCCCCCCCCCCTTTTTTGGCAGAGTTGTGTGGAAAGATTACATGAATGTAGACCTGTCTCTGTGTAATTCCTGTCACTCTGAGAATACTGTGAAGCAATGTTCGATAAAGCACGTACTTTTTAAAGACCCATCTTCTTGACGACTGTGTGCTGTTTTTCAGTGCTACGTCGCCGACCACGTATTTTAACGGTGTCATTGTTTATTTCCCTCACATCACATCCACAGCAGAGATGACCTTTTTCAAAATGGCAGTTGGCTGCCCATTTGAGTTAGTGCTGTAGCGGATGAATGGAGATGGAGCAGGGGTGGCCTAAGGGCTCTTCTCAATCTCTGCTTCTGTCTGTCTGTGACGTGTGCGCGAGTCAGCCAGCTAGTAGAAGCTATTTAACTGTCTCTTTTAGATGCTGTGTGGCGCTGCTTCTAACCAGCACAGCCTGACCTGACTGGATTTCGGACATCGGGCATTGATCGTTCTTGATTATCGTTACGATCTGAATGAATTAATGTAATCATGAAATGTGTTTTTTTTATAATAAAAAAATAAAAAAACATTTGTTTTTATACATACAACCGTTTTTTTCCCCTATCAGTCATCTTTGGCAGTTGAAACATAGTTTGCCAATTTTTGTATTCGAATGCAATATTGCTACTTGTTCTGTGCTTTTGTAAAGATCAACTGATCACGCTTAAAGGGTGACCAAAGTTGTGTGGTTCAATCCCTTATTTTGGTGAACTGGAAATCTGTTAAACATTTACTGAAAGAGCACAGTTGGCGGCAGGCTATACTGTGTTATACTCTAGGTGTGGCGTAGTCTACTTTATGCACAGTGTCTGACGTCTATCCGTGTAGGACCTACATCCTGTAATGCCTACATCCAAGACACACAAAAAATGGCAGACTGGTGCACTGCAGTCAGTGTTTGTAATCCTTGACCAGCGTTCACTTCACAGTCACACCACTACTGTGCCTCTGTTACCCCTGTCACAGTCTTACTACGACACAACCTGTAGTGTACACAGAACCATGTGACCGTAGGAAGACCCGCGTGTCCTTGCGCCTATTTTTATGGGGAACCGTTATCAGAGATTGTGAAACGAGTTTCGAGGAAGAGAACCTCACAGACTTGGAAGTAAACATTCTCCTTCACAGTTTAAACCAGAACGGCCCTTTTTGGAAGGACATCTTTTAGAACCTGAATGAACTACTGTTTTGAGTCTAACCTCCATGACCAGTGAGTGATTAGTTGAAAGGAACTCAAGAGACCTGGATAAGCCTCGGTTTCTACCTTGTGTGTTCAATCTGCCATCAAGTCTGAAACCACCTCCATTTGGCTCCAGAGTGCCTGGGGGTGAGGGAGTAACTGATTAGGATATCTGATTATAACAGGTGGTGTGTGTGTGTGTGTGTGTGTGTGTATGTACAGCAGTTAGTCTCTCTCCACCATGTCTGGCTCTAGTTTTGAGATGCAGCAGCCAACAGATGGATGGACGGAGTTTCCACCCAATGTTCATTCTCATTAGTTTTCGTAAGCCAGCGGCGTGTGCCGTGCTTCGCAGTGTCTTCCTAATGGGTCCGATAATGGAGCAGATATTTAGTGCTTCCGGGCTGACGCACACAGTGTTAAAAAAAAAGATGGAGCTGGGGTTTGGCGTAATTTGATTTAAGGGATGACTATCATGTGAGGAGAAAAGACAACACCACACTGTTCAGTCCTCTGCTGGTCGGTTTTGATGTACGGTAGCAGCGTTTTGACTGCGGTTGGTCTTCGTTCAGGGGGCGGGGGGAATCATCTCTCTTGTCTGATGTGACTGCATTAGTCAAAGATTGGGAGGTTTTCTCTGACGCTGTTACTGTTCCCTTTTTTTTTTTTCACCTGGGTTTCTCAGTGCAAATTGACCGGGAAGATTGTTACATCGCTGTCTGACCCAGATGGCTTCTTCGTAGCAGGACTTGTCCCATCCAGACTCCTAGAAATTTGTCAGTGAGCTTGTACTCCACCGTTTGCCAGTCTTTCACAATAACTTTCTCACTGACTTGCGCTCGCTCTCTCTCCTGTAGGATCTAACTACGTCATGTCTAACGGGGGCGGGGTGATGAGTAGCACCACCCACCTGCTGGACTTCCTGGAGGAGCCCATCCCGGGGGTCGGCACCTATGATGACTTCCACACCATCGACTGGGTCCGGGAGAAGTGCAAGGACCGGGAACGCCACCGCAAGGTGAGGACAACATTTACATTTAAGAAACTAGGCTGCTTTAAGAAAAGAAAGGCTGCAGAACCTGTGGCTCTGATGCAATGCATTTTATAGATGGATAATATTTTAGTCATTTAGCATAACGGTGTATTCAACTAAGGTAGGTTAAACAATCACAAGGGTGTCCCCCAGGGCTCTGTGCTGGGCCCCTTAAATGGTGCCCTAGCCTAGACAGAAGTGTTCCCTACTTTCTCTGTGGTGGCTCTGTGTGCATGGCTTGTAAACACCACAAGGAAACCATTTCGTCTTTTGCTATATCTGAGTGGTTCCTAGAAATGTCATAACCTCACTCATTTGAATTTTGTCTGGATGTTTTTACATTTTTAATTGTTCGATTTTTTTTTTTTTATACCTGCCAAACGGGAACAGTAATAGTTGCTGTCAATATGACACACTGCAGTAGCAGCACAAGTTTATGGGTAGTTAGGCCACTCATTATGAGTGGTAATAAATTATCAATATTTTGTTAATAGTTACTCTAAAAAGGGGGAGAACTGTGTGTGTGTTTCTAACCCTGCTCTGTGTGTGTGTGTGTGTGTGTGTGTGTGTGTGCGCGTGTGTGTGCGTGCTCGCAGATCAATGCTAAGAAGAAGGAATCAGCTTGGGAGTTTACCAAGAGCCTGTATGATGCCTGGTCTGGGTGGCTGGTGGTGACACTGACAGGGCTGGCCTCAGGTAACACACACACGCAGTCACCTGAGCTCACCTGTACTTATAGCCAGTTACGGGTAATTACAGTAAATGTAGGCTCATCATCGACAACATGTATGTTTTTCGTCTTGCTTTTGATGAAAGTCAACGTGGCACAGGCTTAAACTATCGTTTCCTTCTTCTCTTCCCTGTCCTCTTCTTCATCCTCTCTTCATCCCCTTCATCCTCTCTTCCTCCCCTTCCTCCTTGTCTAATCAGGTGCTCTGGCTGGTCTAATCGACATCGCTGCTGATTGGCTGAACGACATCAAGGAGGGGGTGTGTCTGAATGCCATGTGGTTCAACCATGAGCAATGCTGCTGGGGCTCCAACGAGACCACGTTCGCTGAGCGGGACAAGTGTCCTCAGTGGAAGAGCTGGGCGGGGCTCATCCTGGGCCAGGAAGAGGTAAGAAGGATTTCATTGACGTAGGTGTTACAGGTTTGAAATAGCTGTTATAAGCACCTTATGTGCTGTAATATAGCAACTTATCGGTGTTATAAGCTAGCGGTTACCAGAGTAGAGAGGGACAAGTCAGGCAGAGGTGAGAGAGGTATAAAGTGTCTTCACCACCGTTTAGACTGACTCCATGTTGTTATAGATGACACCAGGAGTTGATTTGGTCGTTCTATATGTGTTCTCCTGATGCAGACACATTTATGAATCTAACCTCAGAACAAATGTCCTTATACCCTGTGTCAGTGTATTAACAGTTAATAATATGCTCTTCCTCCTCCTCCTCCTCTGTCCCAGGGCCCTGGTTCCTACATCATGAACTACTTCATGTACATCTACTGGGCTTTGTCCTTCGCCTTCCTGGCTGTGTTACTGGTCAAGGTGTTCGCCCCTTACGCCTGTGGCTCCGGTATACCTGAGGTGAAGTCGTACACACGCACACGTACACATGGATGCACGCACACTATATATACAGTATATATTGTGATTCAGAAAGAGCGCGAGATGAGGATTAGCCACGGGGAGCAGTTGGAAATGTTTTGTTCGTCTTGTAAATTCTTAGTCTGAAGCCGTTTGGGATATGTTTGGACATTTACCTTTTTAGTTTATTTTGTTGAATTTAAAGGGATAGTTTCTTCAACTTAGATATTTCCCTTACTTAGACATTTAATAAAAAAGGGAACTCCAGCACACCAGTGAGCTTAATGCGTCCTTAACGTTTTCAATAGACTCTACGAACACCTCCCTTCTCTCTCCCAGAGAACAAAGGACATTTACATTGGCCATGTCGCAAGTACCTCTCCTTCCTCCCAAAGTGTGCACTTGTTCACTTCCCTTCACTGAGTTGTAAGGAAATTACCAGTGGAAGAAGTATGGTGGAAACTCCCACTAGCACATGCCTCCACCAATCCAATGCTTTTAGGTTTGTGGGAAGTAGTGAACGAGGGCACACTTCAGGAGGAGGGAGATATTAATGGGAAACGCATATCTTACTACTTTCCTCCCCCCACGTCTCTGTCTCCCCAGATAAAGACCATTCTGAGTGGGTTCATCATCCGGGGTTACCTGGGGAAGTGGACCCTGCTGATCAAAACCGTGACCCTGGTGCTGGCTGTAGCGTCTGGGCTGAGCCTGGGGAAGGAGGGACCCTTGGTCCACGTGGCCTGCTGCTGCGGAAACATTTTCTCATACCTCTTCCCCAAGTACAGCAAGAACGAGGCCAAGAAGCGAGAGGTGCGTGCGATTATGTGATCTACGGTTCTGTTAGGCGCGGTCAAATACAGTACCCTGCAACTTTTATTGTCCAAGTACGTCAAAGAACGAGCCTAAGGAGAGAGCGGATATGGTTTGTGTCTGTATCTGTTGTATTACATGACCGTGTGGAGTTTTGTCTTCAGCCCTTTTCTGTGTCACCACATAGTAGGATATACGACTGTGTTTTAGGTCAATTCCTGTCGGTGTTTCCGCTGACTCGGCCTGTGTTTCTTTTGTTTTTGTCTTCTCTGCGCAGGTCCTATCTGCAGCGTCAGCGGCCGGGGTGTCCGTGGCTTTCGGTGCTCCCATAGGAGGAGTACTCTTCAGCTTGGAGGAGGTACGTTTTATACTGAGTGTGCGTGCATGTGCCTGACTGTGTGTCTGTTCATTGAATCACACTCTATAATTTCCTTGCTCCCCTGCACCTGTCTGCCCCCCCCCCCCCCCCCCCCCCAGGTGAGCTACTACTTCCCTCTGAAGACCCTGTGGCGCTCCTTCTTCGCTGCATTGGTGGCAGCCTTCATCCTCCGCTCCATCAACCCGTTTGGCAACAGCCGTCTGGTCCTATTCTATGTGGAGTACCACACCCCCTGGTACCTGTTTGAGCTTATCCCCTTCATCCTGCTGGGGGTGTTTGGAGGCCTCTGGGGGGCCTTCTTCATCAAGGCCAACATCGCCTGGTGCCGAAGGAGGAAGTCTACCCGCTTCGGGAAGTACCCCATCCTGGAGGTGATCTTCGTGGCGGCCATTACCGCGGTCGTGGCGTTCCCCAACCCGTACACGCGGCAGAACACCAGCGAGCTGATTAAAGAGTTGTTTACCGACTGCGGACCCTTGGAGTCGTCCCAGCTGTGCCAGTACAGGAGTCAGATGAACGGGAGCAAGGCGTTTGTGGACGCGTCTCCCAACAAGCCGGCTGGACCCGGGGTGTACGCAGCCATTTGGCAGCTGTGCCTGGCGCTCATCTTCAAGATCATCATGACCATCTTCACCTTCGGACTTAAGGTGAGGAACGGCAGGTGGGGGGCAGGTGGAGTGCTGTCTAGTTAATGTGGTTGTATTGGGGAAATTATCAGATCGTGGCCTAATGCAGATCTTCGATTGTAGTCAACACTCCCAAGTAATGCTGATCAGGTTTGGGGTTGAAAGGCATTGAGCAGAATTGGGATTTTAGTTCAGGATATTTTTCAACGGGAAATGTTCAGAAATAGCTGGAGTGGTTCTTTGAGCTGTGGTTCCTATCCCCAGGTTCCTGCTGGCCTGTTCATCCCCAGTATGGCCATCGGGGCGATCGCCGGGCGTATCGTTGGCATCGCCGTGGAGCAGCTGGCGTACTACCACCACGACTGGTTAGTGTTCAGGGAGTGGTGCGAGGTAGGCACCGACTGCATCACCCCGGGACTCTATGCCATGGTGGGGGCCGCCGCATGTCTGGGTGAGTTAAAAAATCCACGTTTATCGGTCGCATACAAAGATCTGCAGATTTTATTGCAGGTGCAGCGAAATCCTTATGTTTATATCTCCAACAGTGCAGTAATATCTAGCAACACAATAAAAATACACACATAATCCAAAAAGTATAAAACAAGTGAAGAATGCGCAATATCTTGGGCTGTGATGATCATGGAATTTTGCATGATGGTTATTGGCCAGCCAAATGACTACCGTCTCCGTAATACCATTCGAATAGCATTTTTTATTTTTTGTGTGTTGTTTATAGGGCCCTATGAAATCCCCCCCCTTTTTAAAAAAAAATTTTAAATCGCCCAAATTAAGTTTTGTTATCTTGGTTTCTTTGTTTTTATTCAGGTTTTCACTCAAATTTTTTACAATTACAACACAACACAATTGTATGTTCTAAGTCCACAACACTGCTATGTTAAGTCCCCCATATCAGGAAATTTAAGCGTTTTTTTTGACCGGTTCCGACTGCCATTTTGGTGTACAAAGCGCTCTGTGAACGCCTTAGGGTCCCGTGCCTTATAATGCCAGAAATCTGTCTGCTCTCCGCTACCATTTTCTCAGCGGAGCTGACTTGGAAGTGTCAGGTTTCACACCTACATTTGCGTAGGGATTGACGTGTCACATTTTCTGGCCTATCCAGACAAAGAATTGATTTACTCTTCCCCTGAGCGAGTCAGCCCAGCCTGTGAGACGGCATATGAACGAACGGTGACAGTCTTATCGGATCCAGCCTGTGTAGTTTAATCCTGCTGTGATATTCTCAAACGGATTTAGAGCTCTCAACGTGAATAAATATTGCATTTCATAGAATTGAAACTATACCGCTTTCTCTTGGTCATAGACGGACAAAATCATTTCGTCCTTAAAGCTGATGAGTATGAACACATTTGAATGGTGTTTCTGCGCCACTCAGGGGACGTTTAGAAGGAAATTCTCTGTCGGCAGTTATATGACATAGTGCCAATATTGTACTGTCATTAAGTATGATCATATTTATTTTGCAGTTATAAGAAATGTTAAATCTTATAGCAAGTCGTTTATAGTTGGATTGTTATTATATTTCGAAAGCATTTCAATCATTTCAAGATCTCTTTCCCCACCTCTGTTGAATAGTGAAAAAAATCATAGGATTTTTAACAATATTTGTACTATGTATTTGAGCTTCTGTCTTCAAAAGTGAGTACACTTCAGCAATTTCTAACTATTTTTACCAGAAAGGGGAGTTCAAGATCTTTCGAGAACTATCCAACTTTACCAGTTTATGGCCATTTCCATGAAAAAGATTTACGTTTGGGTATGTCTATTTAGGGTAAACTTTTGATTCCCACCTATCATTCAACTGTTCAGGAGAACCCCTTTGAGGTCTGGGAATTTTTTTTTTGGAGGGTGTAGTTCCCCTTTAATTCAACTGCATAGCAAGAGAGCGTTGGGGCAAGCTGTGTTTCTGTCAGCTTTCTGTACTGCACGTGTGATTGCAGAGTTTGGAAAATAAATGTGCACCTGATTGGTACAAATCATCATGTCAGGTAGGCCTACTTTGCAGTCAACATTTAATTGTTGTTTTTCTGAAAAGAACTTTCGAAATGACTGTTTCAGCATGCTTCCCCATTGCAGATTTTATAGGGCGCACTATACTGTATCTTCCCTTAAGTGTTTACTTCAGGCTGACTACTAGCATCAAACCAACTTAAAGTATCTACAAAATGAGTTTTGCAACGACACAATTCAAAAGGAAGGATACAGCAAAAAAAATTCCTTTAACTGTTCGAGATTCACAAATTAATATTTTGATTCCTGCGATTCCATTTACCGCGATTGAACCGAACCCCAACTGCTACAATGGCGAAGCGAATCATTCAATTTGTGAAAAATAATCATTCAAAAGAATCGATTCATATTAATTAAAGGAAGATCATATTAATTAAAGGAATCAGTATTTTTCTTATATTGGGGCATTCGTTATACAGTAAATGAATTGTATTTTATTTCCATGATGGCCTTCATCCATAAACGTTGGTTACATGGTTATATGGTAATTGTGCCAGTCTAGCGTTATCAGAAAGAGCAATGTCAGAGTCCGGAATATAAATATAAATGGTGTGTATAGACAGTATATGAAAAGGTGTGTACAGCAGTAGTTATATAGGATGAGCCATGCTTAGAATACAGTAATAATGTATATAGTGGGTCAAACGGTATGTAAACATTATTAAAGTGACCTGTTTTCAATGCCTTAATATACATGGGAGCACCAGTCTCTAAGGTGCCTGGCAGAGTACCGGCGGTGGCCGGTTAGTGATGGCTGTTCAGCAGTCTGATGGCCTGGAGATAGAAGCTGTTTATCAGTTTCTCGGTCCCGGCTTTGATGCACCTGTGCTGTTTCCGTCTGCGAGATGGTAGCAGGGTGAACAGACCATGGTTTGGATGGCTGAGGTCCTTGATTACACTGAAGGACTTCACTGGCTGTGGGTCTGTCTGTGTTTTTATGGTTCTGTCTGTTCTTACTCAGTGTCAGTTTCCCCTTGTGGTACATTGCTATATGGACTGTGTTGGTCGATTTTTTTCAAATGTAATCTATGTTGCTGTAATAAGGCTTTGGTCCTCTCCGATGCAACTCTTCCCTTGTCTCCGGGTTGTAAAAGATGATGCTCTCACTTCTCAGTCAACTTACCTGGTAAAATGAACGGGGAATAATACGTGAATCATTGTGTTGCGTTCCAGGTGGTGTAACGCGGATGACCGTGTCTCTCGTGGTCATCGTGTTTGAGCTGACGGGCGGCCTGGAGTACATCGTGCCCCTCATGGCTGCCGTCATGACCAGCAAGTGGGTGGGCGACGCCTTCGGGCGCGAGGGCATCTACGAGTCACACATCCGCCTGAACGGGTACCCCTTCCTCGACGCCAAGGAGGAGTTCACACACACCACGCTGGCGCGGGAGGTGATTATATCCACACACATATACATACACATCCACACACATATATCAAAACAAACTTCACAAAAATGATTCACAAGTAGATACATGATGTTCTTCCATTCCTGTGTGACTTCAGGTGATGCGGCCACGGCGTAGTGATCCGCCGTTAGCGGTGCTGACGCAGGACGACCTGACAGTGGAGGAACTACAGGGGATCATCAACGAGACCAGCTACAATGGCTTCCCTGTCATCGTCTCCAAGGAGTCCCAGAGACTGGTTGGCTTCGCTCTGCGCAGAGACATCACCATCGCTATAGGTGAGGAGAGATGGCAGGGTGTGTGGGGGGGTGCAATTAATTTATTGAGCTAACCTAGCGCCAATGAAAGCAATGGAATTGTGCCAAAAGTGTAAACCCTCCCTATCTGGCACTAGAGCTCTGCTACCCGACCCAAGCCCGGCGGGCCCCTACATTATGCATCGGGTTAGGCTCGGGGAGGGCCTGTTTTTTGTTTTGTTTTTCAACAATAACAAGGGTACGGGCAGGGCTCGGTAGCACTAACATTTTGAACCTGAGCCGTTTGCTCAAAGACATATCTGACTAAGATCATAACATGGTGTCAGAAGTGCTTCAACCTCGTCAAATGTAAGACAGGAGACATTATTTCACAAAAAATAATAATGTTCCTTGTGTTTGTCGGGAGTTTAGAGTGACTCAAGTAGCAGCTAACTGCTCTCTCATGCCTCGTCATTGAGCAGAGCAGCCCAAGCAGAGTCGTTGCTATGGATACTCCCAGAGCACATGCAGAGCGAGCAGCGGGCAGGAAGTGAGTGACAGACTGAGAGGAGCAGCTAATGGATATACTAACAGAGAAAGTTATTTTGGGTTTCAGGCAGGGCCGGGCCTTACATTTTACATTTGGCACAAAAATTGGTCCTGGGGAGGGTATGACCTAAACATCGCATGGGTATGGCTCGGGTACCCCCCGACTTAGAAACAAACCAAATCTCATTTCTCGTTCTCCACCCACCCACTCCCTCTCTCCCTCCCAACTGTCAACAGAGAACGCACGGCGGAAGCAGGAGGGTATCCTGCTGACTTCGCGGGTCTATTTCACGCAGCACGCCCCTACGCTGCCCGCCGACAGCCCGCGGCCCCTCAAGCTGCGCTCCATCCTGGACATGAGCCCCTTCACCGTGACCGACCACACGCCCATGGAGATCGTGGTGGACATCTTCCGCAAGCTGGGCCTCCGCCAGTGTCTGGTGACACACAACGGGTGAGATGAGATGAGGGGTAGGGTGGCATGGGAAGGGGTGATGCCTGGGGGGGATCGGAGGGTTGGGAGTTTGTCCAAGCTGGGCCTCCGACAATGTCTGGTGATGCATAAAGAGTGAAACGAGAGGGTGGGGGGGTGTGTGTGTGTGCTGGTGGTGGGGGAGGGGTAATCGCTAGGGTGGCATGGGAAATAGGGGAGGGGGGAGAAGAAATTGGGGGGAATGGAAAAGGGATGAGGGAATCACAGCTTCAAAATGGGGGGGGGGTGTGAAAGACAAGGAGGGAACACTGGGGGAAAGAGTCTTCCTAAGTCCTCCTTACCTCAGCCTCTGTGTTGGCAACCTGAACTAACACCTCAACAGGCAACACCGAGTTCCCTCAACACAAACCAGACAACACACTCTCAAGGTCTGTTCCAATATACACACACTACTGGAATTGTACATCATGCATTTGAAGTGATATGCTAGTCTGGATAATGGGATGTACTAGCCATGCATCGCCACACTGTAGAGCGATGCATGGACACTGGGAGCCGTGGTGTTATAACCTGTTATAACCTGTAGGCTGTAACCTGCATGGCCTTTCAGCTAAATGCTAGCTGCGCTACTCTTACCAATATAACTACTGAAATACCACTTAACAAATACCAGACTCACCAATATGCTACCACCATTACTGTAGAACAGGTATCATACAGAGAGGAAACCTATCTAGCTTTATTCAGTAGCATGACTAAGAAGCTCTTAAGGATTGCAGTGTGTTCATTGAAAAATAGTGAGTGTAAATCATAGATTTGAAAAATTCCCGTCATGCAAGCTCGAGACAGAAAATTGTTGTTATCCAGTTTCCTTTGGAGGGACTCGTGTGTCTTGTTTTAGAAGTTGGTGGCCTTCAATTGTACTGTACAAGCTCACTCGTTGAATATGACTCTGAAGGGACACCTGGTGGTTAAAATAGGAATTGCAGGACAGACAGTTTGCATCCAATGATGTATGAACAAAAATATAAACGCAACATGTAAGGTGTTGGTCCCATGTTTCATGAACTGAAATAAAAATCCCTGAAATTTGTCGCACAAAAAGCTTATTTCTCTCATATTTTGTGCACAGATTTGTTTATATCCCTGTTAGTGAGCATTTCACCTTTGCCAAAATAATCCATTCCACCTGACAGGTGTGGCATATCAAGAAGCTGATTAAGCAGCATGATCATTACACAGGTGCACCTTGTGCTGGGGGCAATAAAAGGCCACTTTTTAAAATGTGCCGTTTTGCACAACACAATGCTACAGATGTGAGGGAGTGTGCCATTGGCACGCTGACTGCAGGAATGTCCACCAGAGCTGTTTCCAGAGAAGTGTAGAAACCCTCATTCTGTGCGTCATTACCCGGCAGTCATATACTTAGACTATGTTTAAAGATGGATGTTTAGACACAGTCAGGAGAGGCAGAGTGACTGAGATCACAGATGACGGCAGTCCTTTTGTTTTATACACTTCTTTTTGTCATAATTGTTTCATTTTCTATTGTTTGATGCCACCTTTGGTCTCAATGAATGTGTCATTCAGTAGCTATACATTTAGGCTAAAACGTAGAAACATCAGACATACTATATCCTAGGTTATTTATCTACAATACTTGATTCCGTTACTACTCACAAGGTTAGAATCCATTACAAGTGAACAAGGAAGTTATTGAAACCGACACAAAGATGAATCATATGCACGAATAACACTAGTTAGCATCCAGTTGACGCATGCTGATATAAAATCACCATCTGTAGGAGTAGTATATTTATTGACCATTCTTTTAAAGCAACACTATTAGGATTTGTTTGGTACTTTATGTTATGATTTGACACTGTTATGTCATTTATGTTATGTTTATTTATGTTTCTATAAGTTATTTTGTGTTTTGTATGCTTTGTGCTGCTGTCTCTCTATCTCTCTCTCTCTCTCTCTGTCTTTCTCTGTGTTTGCGCGACGGGCAGTCTCCTGAGTAACAGGTGTGTGTTTGTACAGGATTGTATTGGGCATCATCACTAAGAAGAATATATTAGCGCATCTGGAGGAGCTCAAGGAACACACGGAGCCCCTGGTGACTAGCCCCGCCCCCTGTCCCCTCCCATTCCACTGACCTCTCCCCCTTCCCCATTTCTGCCCACCTACCTAGGCGCGACGCATGAAAGTGTAACTGACAGTTCCCGTTTCCAATAGCAACCCACTCGTCTTACTGTGTCATATTTTCAACTCACTCACAAATGCACTCTTTTTTTGTGGGGGGGGGGGGGGGGGGGGGGGTGCATCCACTTTCTCCTCACTGGATACCCTATCATTCACAAACACAAGTGCCACTCTGTCACTCTCTGGTCTCCCTATTCATTCACTACTAGTCATTAACAACAGTTAGAAAGATGTATATATATTTTTAAAGATCTACTCTAAATGAGTGGTGTTGTTATGGGTCCTTTTAATGTTGGACTTTGATGGGAACTGTCATTTGAAGCTTGATTAGTTAGATCCTCGTCACGTACTATTGCTCCACCGCCATTTCCATCAACGACATGCCACTAAGCTATTAGTCCCTTCATCAGTAGTAGGGGCTGCTTCATCTGCTATAAGAAGTTATTATAGAATATAGATAGAAGCATGAATATACTGATTGTATATTGATCTCGTCCCCCCCGTCCCTGTCCCAATAACTTGCGTACAGCCATGTAGCCATGCCTATTTTTTGTGTGTGTATCACTCGGCCCATCAAAAACCTTCACACGCAAACATTACATAATTTAAAGGCATCCCAAATGGCACCCTATATCCTGTGTAATGCACTTCTCGTTCAAAAGCAGTGCACTGTGAAGGGAGTAGGGTGCCATTTTGGATGCAGTACAGTTT
This sequence comes from Oncorhynchus mykiss, assembly GCF_013265735.2. Classification (NCBI taxonomy): domain Eukaryota; kingdom Metazoa; phylum Chordata; class Actinopteri; order Salmoniformes; family Salmonidae; genus Oncorhynchus; species Oncorhynchus mykiss. Next base: position 42,180,531 of record NC_048585.1, read on the forward strand.
GACTCCAATTAATTACTGCTTCTTCCTGTTTTGTTTTCTTTTTTTTGTCTTTCTTTTTACCTCTCCCTCTCGCTCCCCCCTCCCCCCCCCCCCCAACTGGGTCACCGTCCGTCCGTCTGTCTGGCGGACCAACAGATCGACGACATCTGACCCGACAGCTCGTAGCTCCGCCGGCGTCCCCTTAACCGATTGGCGAGTAACCGGCCGCTACGTGGGAGCGGACCGTTGGTTTTTCTGGGAGGGGGAGATTTAGCATCTAGTGTCCCTGCCGTAGGCCTAGTAGAACCCTCCTCCTGAGAGAGTGAACTCTATGGTGGTGAAGTGATGGTGGTGTGATGGTGGTAGTAGCCGTGTTGTGGTAGCTAATACCTATAGTATAGGTAGCCAGCTAAGACAAGCAACACACATCCAACACCCACCCTGATCCTAAACAGTACCCACCTCATTCAACCCCCTCTCACCTGAACTCAACCCCCGTGCCTCACCCGCTGCCTCCCACCTCAACCTCCCTCACTTCAGATCTGGTCCCCTCCACTTCCTACATGTGCCCCGCCTTCAACAGGCCTGTTCTGTAGATCAGGGACCATATTCATGAAGCGTCAAAGAGTAGGAGTGCTGATCTAGGATCAGTCCTTATAATCATATTCGTTAGGATCTTAAAGGCTAAACTGATCCTAGATTAGCACTCCTACTCTATGACGCTTTGAAAGACAGCCTCTCATCACTCTCTCAGCTCAACGTCTGTCTCTCTCGCTCTCCAGTGTCTGCAGATGTTTCTCACGAAATCTCAGTTCAAGAGCACAAGTGTTTGTAGTTATAACAACAACAACAAAAAAGGCAATTCTAGGAATCAGGATGTCCTAATGGACATCTAATTATTATCCGTTTGCACAATGGTTGCAAACGGTAATTGACCCTCTGTGTTTTATATGACATTTCAACCAATTGCGACCTGGCTCTCAGAAAGGAGTAACCTTTTTAAAGGGAGCCGGTAGTAATGAGCCTGAAGACGCTTGACTGGGTGTTCCAGAATGTTTATCCCTGAGGACTGTGAAGGTTTGGTAAGGCAAGGTGTTCAGTCTTGCTCTTCCTAGTGTGTTCAGTTCATTTCCTCCCTCCAGGCTTCTAACGAGAATCACTCACCCACCATTCTCCCTTGGTTACTCACCTCCTCCTCTCCACCTCGTATCCTTCCTTGGCACCAGTGGGACTCGTGTTTTTGTTGGCATGGTTGCAGTGACACTGACTGTCACGGTTGACTGAGTGGTTACTGTATTCCCTGTTACTGTATTCCCTTGGCCTAAAATGCAGATACAGTTTGGAAGAAATGGAGCATTTGCTTCTCTAGACTGTAGAATTCATCATTATTATTTAGTCATTTTTTTTATTTTTTATATAAATCAACTTAAGTGTCAGGCCCCAAAATAATATAAATCCCCAAACGAAGGCCCCAAACGAATTGCCACAATTTTGTCAGTTAACAGAGCCCATTATTTTGGTTAGATAACAACATGATCTAACCAAATAAATAATATTATCATTCTCTCTCGATTGATTCCACCTTTGTATCCCCGGCCAAAACGACCACCACCACCGACCGTCCAACCAACCGCACTAGCCAACAAAAACACGATACAATTCTCTCCCACGCCAACCAGACTGTGCTCCCTGCCAGCTCATCACTGACTAACTCTCTTTTTTTCTCTCTCTCTCTCTATCCCTCTCAATCTTTGTTTCACTCCCCCCGATCTCTCTCACTCGTTCTGTCTCTCACACACACACTCTCTCTCCCCCTGCAGGCGTCTCCTTGGTATTATCACAAAAAAAGATATCCTTCGTCATATGGCCCAGATGGCCAACCAAGACCCCGACAACATAATGTTCAACTAGTCACCGCCTTCCCGGGTCGTCAAGCTGACGAGGAGGAAAGCGAGGAGGAGGTGGTAAACCTACTGGACGGCCACGGCTCCACCCTATGACGCACAGCCCAACCCCCCCCACCCCTGGGACACACCACCCCAAATCCACCTCAATACTAAACCAGAGCCCTCTAGAGGCCACAGGAAGGAAGAGAAGAACAGACTCTAAAAGGACTTTAAAAATGGCTGCTGTGAGGGACGTTTTGGCCCCTAGGTAGCAGCTACTACAGGCTGGGGCATATATACACAAGGAATGCAATTTAAACACACACCTCCATTTACATACAGAAACATACATACATGAGATCAGACTCACTCATACACAGATGCCACACAAGCATGCCACTAGCCGAATTGCACCTCTTTCAAACACACTCTTCATGCTCCTTCGTCCTTGTCCTGTTTCTATTGGTTCACGCTGGCGGACATTGCTGTGAGCCTGAAGCCTGGCTACTGAGGTAAGAGGTCAGAATGATCCGCTAGGACGCGAGGAGCGACCTTCAGACACCTCGACTGCTGATTGGCTGTCAGCCCTGCCAGGCTCCACCCCCACTGTGTCCCTCCCTCCCCACACCCCGTCCGTCCTCGAAAGCATTGTTTACCTGTGAACTCTCTTTGAGCGAGAGAATGCATGTGTGCGTTTCACCTCCACGTTCCAATCAGGTTGTCATAGTAACCCGAAACTACAAACTCCCACCCTCCCCGCTAAAGGCATCCTCCTGATATTAGACTGGGCGTTGCTCCAAGGTGTAAGTGTGGGTGAGAGAGTGTGTGTGTGTGTGAGAGAGAGAGGAAGGAAGATCAAGGGTACAAGCAGGATGTACTGGAGTAGTTAGTTCATGTCTGAGTGTTGTAGTTCAAGAACAAAATGTCTATTTCTGATGTATGTGAAAACATTCTGTACAGAAGAGTCCGATACTCATCGGTTACATACCCCCTGTTGAAGTAAAGGGTGGAAAACTGTGTGTGGTGGGTGGGTGTGCGCGTGTGCAATTACCTTTTGATCTGAGCCAGGTAGGCAATATGCCATAGAGGTGTGTGTGTGTGTGTGTGTGCACGCGCATAAGTATCAGATGAGAAAAGACTTGTCCGTTTCTCCGACAGTGAAGGTGAGCAGTGTGTATATCAAAATAAATAGGAACACTAACTCAAGGTGAAGTTCTGTTACTGGAGGAGAAAAAAAAAGATCATTTTTTTCTTTTCAAACTATTACTAATGCAACTACTTTTAGAGTATTGATATATACATAATCAAGTAACTTTTTACGGCTTGTAATGAAACAAAGTCAAGACTGGAAAACCACTTCTTTTTTTTTTTTCAAGTGAACAAAATAAATGGATGATTGAGGATGTTGACGGTAATACTGCACAGTAACCATGTCTTAGATCTTTTACTTTGCTTTAATTAAGCTGCCTCATGGTGTGAGAAATGTGTCTTGTATTTTCCACTGGAGCTTAATCTTTTCTTGCATCTCTCCTCCTCTGCCTCGTCGTCAAGTACAACAATTCAACAGGAAATCTTCTTCGCATTTGTAGATTTAAAATCATGAATTGAAAGGACTGAAATAGGAGGTGCATTTCACACAACACTCAATTGACCATACCATGTTTTTTGGGGGAGGTGTGCCAGTAACTCCTTTTAAACTTCAATAAAGTCTCTTTTTGACTTGGGGATATGTAGAAGCACACAGTACACAAAAGGAAATAGTTTTGAACCCTCCATGTGTCAACCTAGACTCATGAAAAAAATAATATAGGATCGTATATCTGATTCACCCTTTAATGTGTGGTTCACCACAGGAAGCAGTGACCTCGATGCGTGCGCCAGTCAGGAGTCCTCTCTCTCTCTCTGGCTTTGTTTCAATGACAAGGTGCATAGAGTAGCACCTTAGCTGCTGAGTGAAGGCTATGGGTTGTGTCCCAAATGGCACCCTTTCTCTATATAGTGCACTTTTTAGGGAAAAGGGTGCCATTTGAGGCACACGTTAAAGCGTGTGGAGGCAGGTGGTGACTTCATGTTTCTCTCTATTACATTGATAGTCTTAGGTCATATTCATTAGGCACCAAACATAATAAAACAAACAGGGAGGGACTTGTCCAATAAGAAACGGATATTTTCCGTTGCCAAATGTTTTTAAAACGTTTTCCGTTGCGTGCCCTAATGCAGGGTTTCCTGGGTCCTCGGTGCACATTGTTTTTTTGCCCTAGCACTACACAGCTGTTTCAAATAACCAACTCATCAAGCTTTGATTATTTTGAATCACCTGTGTAGAGCGAGGGCAAAAACTAAATGTGCACCCAGGGTGGGCCTCTGGACTGAGTTTGGGAAACACCTCTCTGATGGATTCAACCCTGCTGTTGGTTGACGAGCGCATCGTCCTTGTTAACCCATGTGGTGTCACCAAACACTGTTCTTTTCATAACTTCATACTGACTTTTATTTATGGTAGATAGTTGTACATTAATTGTATGATTACATTGATGGTTTGATTGTACATTTAAAACAATGTGTAAAAGTTAATTGTTTTAAATTAAAATTAGAAAATTGCAAAAATGTGTCTGAGTGGGTTCTTAATTCTATTTTAGACATTAACAGGATTCTAATAGTATTGAGTATGTGACGCTTTTCTCAGTGAACAAGATGAATTTGGTGGTACAGTACAATAACACTGATAGAATCCCCTCAGATCAGAAGCTGCTCTGTGGCCACGGAGGAGGAGCACTGGTGTAGAGAAGCGGGAGGGGGAACACTAGTGTAGAGGAATGAGGAGGAGGAACACTGGGTCAAAGAACAGAAGGGAAAGAAATTCTGTGCCACCCAGACTTCCAAAACAAACCAGTCTTTGTAAGCCTCTTTTCCTGTTAAGAGTTGGGAGCGGAAGGAAGACAGCTTCTAATGCCAGTCAGGTTCTCTCACACCGAAGTCTCCTGATACAGTACAGGGATCTGGCCTAGGCCTGGCTTCCCATTCACATGCAGCTCTGCATGCCTTTGTACCTGTTAGGCTCCTTTTAAAATCCACTAGGCTATTTCTATGGGAGAGCTGTGTGCAGACTTCATAGAAGCGGGCTTCTAGTGTGTGTGTACACAATCACCGCCTGTATGCGTCACATTACGCATACTTAGGTTAATGCTTTGCTTCCACTGAACGCTCCTTCCGGTGAAGACTAGTGAGCTTAAACAAGTGTTCACTTGCGCGCTACTCATCTAGAATGACCGCTGTAACTATGGTTACAAAAACAAGATGGCTGCCTTTTCTCATGTACATTGGGAGTGAGTGAGGCTGATCGGAGGAATGCATCAGGTGATGAAGTGTCATGGTCCTTTGAGAGGGAGAGAGACCTACAGTAGAATGGCACAAAGCTTTGTTAATGCACGATTAAAACAAACTGGAGGAAACCATGGTAACACAGCAGATAGATTTTATTTTCACTACAAAAAAAAACAAAAAGCCATCAAGAGCATCATTTTAAAGCAGAGCAACATCGAACCCCCCTCCCTCCCCCAACTATTAAGCAGAAGGAAAGCATTTTTAGTCCGGATAAAGACTAACCCAAATACATCGCTTTCATTTCACATGTAGCCTCTTATTAAAGCATGTACGGAAGAGGGTTGGGGTTTGAGACCCATTCAAAACTTAAACATTCAAAAAATAAAATGGGAAGGAGGGGGGGGGTATTGCATACTAGGAAACATAATGGGGACCATAAAGGCAAAATGGTCAAACATCTAGCATGTAGGAAGTTGTGCATGATCCAATCACCACGGTGGGTCATAATAACAATAATTATAACAATGTCTAATGCAATGTTTCAGAAATGTTTCAATGAACCACTTACTAGAAAGGCTATAGTGGTCATGTGATTAATTAATTAAAAGGATCGCAGACCAGAAGGCCTGAAACAACTAGTCTTCAATCATCCACAAAATGTTAGTCATGATCCAATTATTGTCGTTAATATATGAGTTTAATGCATTTGAACTTAACATGATACTGAAGTTGCAGGTCCAGGTTGGTTGTAACAGTGGTAGGATAATGTGCAATATTTTGAAGTTGAATTATTTTGTCTTTTTTTAAAAAAGCCTTTGTGGTCTGCTTAGTAACAGTGATTGCACGACGTCAGCTTGGAGCTAATTTATGAATTGATCATGAAACAGAATACTGCAACAAAATTAAAGCATAATCGTCAAGTCACTTTCCTGAAAAATCGATTTTCGAGAATGCTTGAATCGAATAACAAACAGCTCTTTTTTCCCCCTCTGCTCACTAATACGAAACAAATTAAATGGCCCTATACATTGCTTTATACTTACATATATCAAATATTGATTATCCTCTCCTCTCCCACAATACATTCAACATGTAGATCCATAAGCATGAGGGATGATACGCAATGTCTTATCAAGTAGATTTATTGTAATCCAGACTAGGTTATTATAATACAATCCAGAGACAGACCTACATACGTAGCTAGGTTCAAGTTTTAAGCTAGTTCCGTTGAAAAGTGAAATAAAATGACCTTTTCTTGACATATTCTATGTTTTTGAGGGTGGGGTTGGGAAATGCATAGGACAGGATCACTCATCCCTCCTCGGGAGCGTTTGTTGTTTTTTCTCTCCTGTTTACACATGGCTTTCATAGATCACCTGACCAGGCTGTAGCTTAGTAGTAACCTCTGGCTCCACCTCTGCCTCCAACCCCACCTCCTCTACTGGCTCCTGCTCGGAACCCTGCTCCTCTTGCTGCTGCTCCTCCTCCTCCTCCTCCTCCTCCTCCAGGTGAAGGGGAGCCAACGGCGGAGGAGACAAGGGAGTGGGCGTGGCCTCAGCCAGAGCCGGGGCCTCCATGGGCAGCGGGGGGTGGATGGACACCTGGATGGCGATGTGCTGAGGCTGCTCGTGCAACGACGCGTCGTCGGAATCCGCTGCAGGGGATCCGGAACGCTCCCTCTCTCTCTCCCGGAGGACGGTGAAGACATCGCCGGGCCCCACCCCGACCAGGGCCCCCTGCACCAGGGCCGCCCGGCATCCCGATGCCCCATCCAGGTGGTGCCCCTCTGGAGCCTGTCGGAGGAACGTGTGCCTCATCTCCTCAACCCCCACCACCTCCAGGATATCCTCCATGAAAGTGCGGCAGTTCATGATGAGGGGGGGCAGCGGGATGCTGCGGGCCAGCTCCTCGATGTAACGGGCAAACTCCATGGTTTTGAACTGGGTCACCTTGGCCAGCTCCAGGGTCTTGGCTGACGTGATGATGGGGATGCGCTTGGCGATCTCAAACGCCTTCTGGAGCTTTAGAGTGGAAGAGAATATGGAATATAACCTCATTGGACATTTAAATATAGGATAGAAAATATTTCACCATTCAAGAATGATTAAAAACATCACATACCCCAGTTACAAACACACACCCCAAAGGCACTCTATCTGCGTAAGGTCCTCACAAGTATAGTAAGACAGGACACAAACCTTCTCGGCGCCTTCTGTGCGGAAGAAGTCGTTAATGGCCTTCTCGGTCTTCTTCAGGTGGCTGCTCATCATGCAGAGGCGAGTGATGTTGAGGATCATGATGATGGTGAAGGTGACGAGGCACACGACCACGTAGTAGGCCCCCAGGTCCCCGTTGTGCAGGACCACCCGCATGGTCACCGTGCAGTTGGCGCTGCCGTGCACGTTGGACGCCATGCACGTGTACTTGCCACGGTCGGCGAACCTGATGTCGGTAATGTTGAGGATGCCATCGTCCGTCAGCAGCCACTTGCCACCTGAGAACGAGAGAGAGCGCGTCGCTGAAACCAACTTTTCCATATCATGCCAGCCTCATATTTCCTACTCAGGGCCAGTAGTCCAGTCAGGTAGTAAATGGACAACTCCTGACCAGAGTTATCGTAATAATCTACAGGTCATGAACAATGGTAAAGGATAGACCTAACCAGAAAATATTATGGAACATAGCTATAAAAAAAAACATTGCACCATAGAAACGGGGGCCATTTCCCTTTTAAGAACTGTTTGTGGTTCCTTCACATGCATTTCCAGGTTGCAGAGACAGCAGTAGCCAGGCTAAGGGGATCTGCTACAGTTTGTCATGACGGTCACGGGTAAGAGCTTTTTATAGCTAGAAGCCCAGGCCATCCTTTCTGCGAAGGCCTTGCATTTTACACTGCATATACAGTGGGGCAAAAAAGTATTTAGTCAGCCACCAATTGTGCAAGTTCTCCCACGTAAAAAGATGAGAGAGGCCTGTAATTTTCATCATAGCTACACTTCCACTATGACAGACAAAATGAGAGAAAAAAATCCAGAAAATCACATTGTAGGATTTTTTATGAATTTATTTGCAAATTATGGTGGAAATAAGTATTTGGTCACCTACAAACAAGCAAGATTTCTGGCTCTCACAGACCTTTAAGAGGCTCCTCTGTCCTCTACTCTTTACCTGTATCAATGGCACCTGTTTCAACTTGTTATCAGTATAAAAACACTTGTGATCATTTTGACCCCATGGGGTGAGATCTTGCGTGGAGCCCCAGATCGAGGGAGATTATCAGTGGTCTTGTATGTCTTCCATTTCCTAATAATTGCTCCCACAGTTGATTTCTTCAAACCAAGCTGCTTACCTATTGCAGATTCAGTCTTTCCAGCCTGGTGCAGGTCTACAATTTTGTTTCTGGTGTCCTTTGACAGCTCTTTGTTCTTGGCCATAGTGGAGTTTGGAGTGTGACTGTTTGAGGTTGTGGACAGGTGTCTTTTACACTGATAACAAGTTCAAACAGGTGCCATTAATACAGGTAAAGAGTGGAGGACAGAGGAGCCTCTTAAAGAAGAAGTTACAGGTCTGTGAGAGACAGAAATCTTGCATGTTTGTAGGTGACCAAATACTTATTTTCCACCATAATTTGCAAATAAATTCATTAAAAATCCTACAATGTGATTTTCTTCTCTCATTTTGTCTGTCATAGTTGAAGTGTACCTATGATGAAAATTACAGGCCTCATCTTTTTAAGTGGGAGAACTTGCACAATTGGTGGCTGACTAAATACTTTTTTTGCCCCACTGTATAGACTGGATTGGTAATTCCCATTTATGTCAACCTATTCCCCCCCCCCCCTGTTCTGATCATTCCATTTATATTATTCTACTGTAGGCCTAGTTCTGATCATTCCGTTTATATTATTCCACTGTAGGCCTAGTTCTGATCATTCTATTTCTATTCTTCCACTGTAGGCCTAGTTCTGATCATTCTATTTCTATTCTTCCACTGTAGGCCTAGTTCTGATCATTCTATTTCTATTCTTCCACTGTAGGCCTAGTTCTGATCATTCTATTTATATTATTCCACTGTAGGCCTAGTTCTGATCATTCTATTTCTATTCTTCCACTGTAGGCCTAGTTCTGGGGCCAGAAACCACTTTATAGCTCCCTCACCTTACCTCTGGAATCAGGCTAGACCTTGGCGGATTTAGGTATGGGCGACATGGGGTGCCCGCACAATGTTGTTGTAATGGTGACATTTGCGCGATCGATTTTCTATCACTCTTTTGCACGTCACATCAATGATATCATGTCACCTTGTGGGTCAGTTAAACTTGTCGGAGTGGGCGCCCTGATTCTAGTTTGTGAGCTAGGCAGGCTACTGCCTGGGAAGGTCTCCCTCTCAGAAGTATGCGATGGGGCGGGGGTAGGTTGACCTAAGGTCTCCCCACTGGAAACCCGAGGTAGGGGGAGCGGGGGAATCAAATTAGTGCACCTCGAACGTTGTACAGTACTAATGCAATTAGTAAAATCAGTCGCACTACGAAATGCTACCAAATAAACCACAATTCATTCATAACACTGTAGCTATATAGTTTCACAGACATATTGTTGCATTCTTTTTCTGGTTTGTGCAAAATGGTTAAGAATGATATAAAACCAGTCTGCACACCACCAAGGTGAATTGGTTTAGTCCTGACTCTTGGTTGACAGTGTTGGGGGATGGGTAATGTATTGATGCTCAAGTGCCAAATCAACACAAATGGATAAGAAAAGGTCTAAACCATCAGGTGCCCAGTTTAGGAAAAAGAGGAAAGAGAAACACGCAAAATATAAAAAAGGTATGCAGCTATGTCATCTCTTTATGAGTATAATATTAAGCATGTAATGAAATAGGCTAGTAGAACACCTGTTAGCCTGTTGCTTGCTATGCTATTACACCTAGGGCGACAATATTCAGTTTTCTGCCCAACTAGCTTACATAACATTGGATATCATTTCACAGTTTCATCATGATAATGTGTGTAGCCTGCTGCGAAATGACTACAACTTAACTAGCACATTATTGATTTGGTTAACTTTCATTGAGGTGACAAAGGTTTTCTGTGATTGTATTGACTAGGTCCTGAGCTCAGTTAGGGACATTTCCAATGCTGTGGGGGAACTTAAAATCATATCTAATTGTATTTGTCACATGGAGGGCAGTTTGTCCGGTGAGCAGATGTTAATGCGAGTGTAGCGAAATGCTTGTGCTTCTAGTTCCGACAATGCAGTAATAACCAACGAGTAATCTAACAATTCCACAACTACTACCTTATACACACAAGTGTAAAGGGATAAAGAATATGTACATAAAGATATATGAATGAGTGATGGTACAGAACGGCATAGGCAAGATGCAGTAGAAGGTTGAGTACAGTATATACATATGAGATGAGTAATGTAAGGTATGTAAACATTATATTAAGTGGCATTGTTTAAAGTGGCTAGTGATACACTTTTTACATAAATGTCCATTATTAAAGTGGCTAGAGTTGAGTCAGTATGTTGGCAGCAGCCACTCAATATTAGTGATGTCTGTTTAACAGTCTGATGACCTTGAGATAGAAGCTGTTTTTCAGTCTCTCGGTCCCTGCTTTGATGCACCTGTACTGACCTCGCCTTCTGGATGATAGCGGGGTGAACAGGCAGTGGCTCGGGTGGTTGTTGTCCTTGATGATCTTTATGGCCTTCCTGTGACATCGGGTGGTGTAGGTGTCCTGGAGGGCAGGTAGTTTGCCCCTGGTGATGCGTTGTGCAGACCTCACTACCTTCTGGAGAGCCTTACGGTTGTGGGCGGACCAGTTGCCGTTCCAGGCGGTGATACAGCCCGACAGGATGCTCTCGATTGTGCATCTGTAGAAGTTTGAGTGCTTTTGGTGACAAGCCAAATTTCTTCACCCCCCTGAGCCTTCTTCACAACGCTGTCTGTGTCGGTGGACCAATTCAGTTTGTCTGTGATGTGTACGCCGAGGAACTTAAAACTTACTACCCTCTCCACTGCGGTCCCGTTGATGTGGATAGGGGGGTGCTCCCTCTGCTGTCTCCTGAAGCCCACAATCATCTCCTTTGTTTTGTTGACATGAGTGGGAGGTTATTTTCCTGACACCACACTCCGAGGGCCCTCACCTCCTCCCTGTAGGCCGTCTCGTTGTTGTTGGTAATCAAGCCTACCACTGTAGTGTCGTCCGCAAACTTGATGATTGAGTTGGAGGCGTGCATGGCCATGCAGTCGTGGGTGAACAGGGAGTACAGGAGAGGGCTCAGAACGCACCCTTGTGGGGCGTTTCTTGGGAACAGGAACAATGGCCCTCTTGAAGCATGTGGGAACAGCAGACTGGGATAAGGATTGATTGAATATGTCCGTAAACACACCAGTCAGCTGGTCTGCGCATGCTCTGAGGACGCGGCTGGGGATGCTGTCTGGGCCTGCAGCCTTGCGAGGGTTAACACGTTTAAATGTCCACAGGTGGGGGTCCACAGGTGGGGGTTGTGCTTACAGCCCAACACCGTGCAGGAAGTTTGGCATTTGCCAGAGAACAAGACTGGCAAATTCGCCACTGGCGCCCTGTGCTCTTCACAGATGAAAGCAGGTTCACACTGAGCACATGTGACAGACGTGACAGAGTCTGGAGACGCCGTGGAGAACGTTCTGCTGCCTGCAACATCCTCCAGCATGACCGGTTTGGCGATGGGTCAGTCATGGTGTGGGGTGGCATTTCTTTGGGGGGCCGCACAGCCCTCCATGTGCTCGCCAGAGGTAGCCTGACTGCCATTAGGTACCGAGATGAGATCCTCAGACCCCTTGTGAGACCATATGCTGGTGCGGTTGGCCCTGGGTTCCTCCTAATGCAAGACAATGCTAGACCTCATGTGGCTGGAGTGTGTCAGTAGTTCCTGCAAGAGGAAGGCATTGATGCTATGGACTGGCCCGCCCGTTCCCCAGACCTGAATCCAATTGAGCACATCTGATACATCATGTCTTGCTCCATCCACCAACGCCACGTTACACCACAGACTGTCCAGGAGTTGGCGGATGCTTTAGTCCAGGTCTAGGAGGAGATCCCTCAGGAGACCATCCGCCAGCTCATCAGGAGCATGCCCAGGCATTGTAGGGAAGTCATACAGGCACATGGAGGCCACACACACTACTGAGCCTCATTTTGACTTGTTTTAAGGACATTACATCAAAGTTGGATCAGCCTGTAGTGTGGTTTTCCAATTTAATTGTGAGTGTGACTCCAAATCCAGACCTCCATGGGTTGATAAATTTGATTACAATTGATAATTTGTGTGTGATTTTGTTGTCAGCACATTCAACTATGTAAAGAAAAAAGTATTTAATAAGAATATTTCATTCATTCAGATCTAGGATGTGTTATTTTAGTGTTCCCTTTATTTTTTTGAGCAGTGTATTTAGTCTTTTGGGGTGTCTTATGCCTAGAATTAGCCATGGCGATTGTATTGTTCATTTGGTTCCGATTCTGAAAGTTTGATAAATTGTGCATATTGACAAGCCATACAAGCTACAACCGCCACTGAGGCTACTAATGGACTAACTGCATGCCTTGTTGTTTTTGGCACAGAGCTCAATTCATTCAATATTTCAAGCAATCTAGGCCTATAAAATACTTGCTCAATCAATTAACTGTAACAAACTGCAATTCATTAATCCATTGTGGTTTTCATTTTGAGTCATAATATGATTCCTATTGAATCAATATTATTTCTTCCTGCAGGACTGTCCTTGAGGCCGCAATCCAGGAACCAGCTATTTGGCACTTGAAATCCATGTTTTATCCTGGAACCCTCTGCAGTGGACCAGTGTTTATGACCTTCCTCTAATTACTGATATTATTTTCTTGATGAGTTCGAGCTGAACGAATAGGCGGGCAGAGAGGTGCCACTAACTTGTTTATTCCATGGCTGGGTCCCAAATGGCAGTGCACTCAGTCAGGGCCCAAAGGGGCTCTGGTCAAAAGTAGTGGGTCGTGATCAAAAGTAGTGCACTAAATAGGGAGCCATTTGGGACACAGCCCATTTGTTCAATATTTAAATAGAGGGTGGGGCTGAGGGACAATGGAATCCGTCTGGAAAAATACCACGTGGTGCTTGTTGGTTAACAACAGGGAGACAAACAAGTCGTGGAACCACAAGCAAGTAGCCAGCCAAACATTAAATCATGTTACAACATCTGTTGACTATTAGAATTGGTTCTTCTTTGTCTACTACTACATTGATGTGTGAACTTCTCACTAAACTAATCTTGGTATATCCAATGTATTAAGAAGCTCTGTTATATCGGGGCAAAATAAATGTCATCCAGGCTATATTTCACCATGGGTCTACATTGACCACTATTCTCCTATCATTGGATGAAGTGTTATCTACCATTACAACAACTACGTAGGCATGTTATTAGACTGTGGCTGGATGGATGATTTCATGTTCCTACATATTTTGAAAGCTCATCCTGAGTGGGTTGCTGACACTCACACAGAGAGAGACAGAAACCGATTCTAGAGCCCGAATAGTGTTGGGCTTGAGACGGAGAATGAATAGCGCAGTGCACACACACACACACACACACACACTTAATCCATCAATCCTCCAGCCGGTCTGTTGTGTCTCTAGAAAACCTGAATGGGTACAGGAAATGTATTCAGACACCGGACATACATTTCAATGAGAAGGACTTCTAAATTTATACCCCCATGTAAAGTGTTCCCAGGCTCACTTCGAACGCGTGTGTGGAATCAAGAGCTAACAAACAGCGGCAAAAGCCGTGAAAGCAAAGGAAAGTCATGTTCAACAGGGAAGAAGCGACTCCTATTCATGGGTTGCACATTGCGTCACAATATTGTTTCGAACAAAGTATCAAGTATCTACAGACAGCCTAAGTAGTGGCAATGACCACCAATCTGCATCCATATAGGCTAGAGTAGATAGACTACAACTGAATGAGAGAACCACGACAACATCATATTAAAAGCCATTACCATGTAATGTATCAAGTATCTACAGTTAAGCAGTGGCCGTGACTTTTGAACTCCAACTTTTTGGAAAAAGAGCCAACTGGCCAGCTTGTTTGATTTGTTGTCCCTCCCTCTCTCTGTTGTCCACAGTTGGACTTAAAATAACCTTTAGCCTGACAGTTCAAGTTGGTTTGAGAAAAATGTATGTAGAACAGCTGCTGATTGTGAGGCCAGAGCAACATCAGGACATTCTTTATGATTCAACGAACTTGACTTACTTGTCTCGGTGTCTAGCAGGTCTCCGTGCGAGTTGAACCACTGTACACTCGGGTCAGGGTCTCCAGTGACGTTGCAATCAATCAGCGCGCAGTTGCCCTCACGGGCGATAATCTGGTTTACTTTCGAGAACACGAGGGGGACAAATCCACCATCTGCCACCGTACCGTTTTCCGTGCTGTTCCCATCTGAAACCGCCGATAAGGCCGCGGTGGCGTGGAGGCTAATAACGGTCAGTAGAAAGAAGCCTAAAGCGTAGCTGCTTGCCCGATGCATTTTTTTGTCTTCCTGACGGTCGCCTTCACCAGATAAGAGTTTGTCATGCCACTCGCATCTTTATGCTCAATATACTGACAAACTCCTGATGGTGGTAATGAATGGCAATTTGGTATTCTGCTACGAATCTTGAACCATTCCACTGAAAAGAGAAAAGACAAAGCAACCATGAACATTGTGAACAGTCGGTTTGTTTATTAAACATCATTTTGGTTCAGCAGAGAGATCACCTATTAAGACCAGTGCCCAACGTCTTTGACATTTCTGGTTTATAATTAACACCCTCGACCAAATAGTCTATGACTCTGACAACAACAAAAAAACAGGGTTTGACTACCAAGCTAACAATGTGACATTGACATTGTTGTTGCAGCAGACTATACTAGTGCTGCTGGAACAGTGCATTTTGTTACAACATAACTAGAGCTGCAATGTAACTTAACAGACATGACATGCCTGTATTTGTATTAGGCCCTAGCTACGTTAGTAGTATTGTTGTCTAAAATCAGTTACGAGTTTGATAACAATATTACTTAGTATACATCAATAGAAGTATTGACAAGCACCACTGCTAGTCAGTTGACAATTTACATGCAACATAGTAGCTAACCTAGTTAGCTAACAAGTCTAGCTATTTGGGATGTTTTTGCACACTAGCAGCTAACGTAACTGGAGGCAAAATTGCGGGGTTTAGCTATAAAACTAACGCTAACGGGTTGTAAAACTAGCTAGCTTATCTGATATCATTTATAGACGGCACTATATAAACGGTGAAGTAGCTCACATAAGATAGTTAGCTCCATGTAAGGTTGGCTAACAGAGAGAAAAAAAAACTAAGATTAGTCCACTAATGTAAGCAATCATAGCTCGCTCGCTAGTTCACTCGCAATAACCTTATCTTGCCGAATAACGTTTTCCAATAACATCTGATAGCATACTTACAATTTCATTTAGCTTACAGGCGTTTAATCGTAAAGAAGGAGAGATCACCGTGTGTCTTTCGGCCTTTGCTGCATTCCGCTATGTCTTCGACGTCCTCATCGCTCTTCGGTTCTCTCTTGCTCAGCTGGCCGCGTGACACAACATTCGGGTCGCTGCAGCATTCGGCCTGCCTAGAATCCCTACCCGAGTCAAATTACCAACAGGCAGCAAGAAAAAACTAGGTCAGTCATTGGCCACGCAACAACTTTATGTGATCGTATTAAAAGGGATCCACATGCCCAAAGAAACATGATTGGATTAACTAGAATAGTACAGTACAGTCTCCTACGTGAATGGTAATCATGACTGTGTCATCAGTGGAATTAGATGTAGATAGAAATGTAGGCCATATTTCATCCACCCCCCCAAAATATATATATATATTTGCAATTAATGAAAACATCACTTATTGTTCCAAAAAACTGTTCCAAAATTGTTCCAAAAAACTATTTTACATGAATGAAGTCCATTCATGCACTGGGCTGTATAGACTACTTTTAGGACGTTCTGCTTTGTCTGCCCTTTCTATTGAGTCTTCGACTACAGTTCTTCAAGCCCTTAACAGAGGCCAGTGTCTCACTCTGTCTCAGATCCAGGCCGTTTGCCATCATCAACCACTGCATTGTTCGATCTGACAGACAGAACTACAGCACTTAAGACTCATGAAGAGCCCCAAATGCCAGGGCACTTAATTTTGTGGTTCTATTGAATCCTTTGACTTCACTTTGTATATAAAAATGACTGATGAGATGAGTATTAATCAGAAAATAACTAGTTTACAAACATTAAATCAAGACAATTAGTAACTACTCCACTCCCTCCCCACACCAACAAACAGACAGACAAACAGCCATACTGTTGTGGTCAAAATAATGCATAAAGCTCAGGAGAAGAGAAAAAAAACTGTTTTGCTTAACCCAAGTTTGTCATTTTTGCCTTCCGGAGTGGATTAT
Source organism: Oncorhynchus mykiss (assembly GCF_013265735.2). NCBI lineage: Eukaryota > Metazoa > Chordata > Actinopteri > Salmoniformes > Salmonidae > Oncorhynchus > Oncorhynchus mykiss. The sequence continues at coordinate 42,197,204 of NC_048585.1, forward strand.
TGACCGACATTGTCACTGCTTTAAAAGCACAAATCAAACTCTGAAATGGACACAGGCTATTAAAAGACTCAATCCATTGATCCCATTCATCAATAATACTAGCTATCTCACATTGGCAAGTGTTGATATTGAGGAAAGTGTGTCATTGACCCAATAGATATCCAGAACACAACACAGCAGAGTTTCAAGGAACTGGAAGTTCAGTTCGAAGCAGGAGTGAGACAGGGGGTTTAAAACTGTACACAAACACTCCGTGTGTCTGGCCTCCACAGCTCTTAAAGCCGCTACATGCTGGAGCAGTGAAAACGTTCTAAGTCACGTGAAGTCACAATTTTAAAAGGAATCCTAACGCCCTGGTGGTAGAAAATGGTAACACGCGAGCACACACACACACTGTAAGAAAATCTTTTAATTTACTTTCCCTCACCAAAATCATGACAATATAACAGTGCATGGATCAATCAACTGTTACATTTTCTCTAATCTTTACAAATGTATACTGAACAAAAATATAAACGTAACATGTAAAGTGTTGGTACCATGTTTCATGAGCTGAAATAAAAGATCCCAGAAATGTTCCATTCGTACAAAAAGCTTATTTTTCTCAAATTTTGTGCACAAATGTGTTTATATCCCCGTTAGGGAGCATTTGTCTTTTATCAAGATAATCCATCTACCTGACAGGTGTTGCATATCAAGAAGCTGATTAAACAGCATGATCATTACACAGGTGCACCTTAAAATGTGCAGTTTTGTGACCCAACACAATTCTACAGATGTTTCAAGTTTTGAGGGAGCGTGCAATTGGCATGCTGACTGCGGAAATGTCAACCAGAGCTGTTGCTAGAGAATTGAATGTTAATTTATCTGCCATAAGCCGCCTTCAACGTCTTTTTAGAGAATTTGGCAGTGCGTTCAACCGGCCTCACAACCGCAGACCACGTGTATGGCGTTGTGTGGGTGAGCGGTTTGCTGATGTCAACGTTGTGAACAGAATGCCCCATGGTGGCGGTGGGGTTATGGTATGGGCAGGCATAAGCTACAGACAATGAACACAATTGCATTTTATCGATGGCAATTTGAATGCACAGATATATCGTAACAAGATCCTGAGGCCCATTGTCATGCCGTTCATCCGCCGCCATCACCTCATGTTTTATGATAATTCACAGCCCCATGACGCAAGGATCTGTACACAATTCCTAGAAGCTGAAAATGTCCCAGTTCTTCCATGGACTGCATACTAACCAGACATGTCACCCACCCATTGAGCATGTTTGGGATGCTCTGGATCGATATGTACGACAGTGTGTTTCAGTTCCCGCCAGTATGCAGAAACTTTGCACTGCCATTGAAGAGGAGTGGGACAATTCCCAGTCATGTGAAATCCATAGATTAGGGCCTAATGAATTTAATTAAATCGACTGATTTCCTTATATGAATTGTAACTCACTCAAATCTTTGAATTTGTTGCATGTTGCATTTATATTTTTGTTCAGCGTACATACTGTCTAACATTTCAGTTAAAAACTATGAACGTTTTGGTGTTCAGAAATGCTCGGCTCACGTAATGCCGATTTAGTTGTAGAGTTGTAAATAGTGTGGACACAGTGTTAGCTACCAAGCTAGACCAAGGACTGCAAAACGGTGATTACATTCACAGTCATCTCCAAGGCAACATGCGTATCTTGTCTGACGTAAATTTGTATCTTTGTGATTGCAGGTGATTCAAGTGTGTGGCATTGATTGCTGACTTCAGGAAGCAGAGGGAACATGCCCCGATCCACATCAACGGGACTGCAGTAGAGTCAGCTGGTTTTAAGTTCCTCAGCGTCCACATCACTGTGGACTTGACGTGGACCAACACCACCACCACTCTTGTCAAGAGGAAGCAACAGAGTCGCTACTTCCTAAGGCGGCTGAAGAAATTCTGCATGAGACCTGGGTCCTCTCCAAATACTATCGCTGCACCATTGAGAGCGCCCTGACTGGTTGCATCACGGCCTGGTACGGGAATTGCTCTGTCCACAACCTTAAGGCCCTCCAGCAGGTGGTGAAGACGGCCCAGTACATCACTGGCACTGTGCTCCCACCCATCCAGGGCATCTACTCAAAGCGGTGCCGGAGGAAGGCGGTATCAGAGCGCACACACACACACACACATATACATACCAAAGTCTTATTATGATTGGTAAATACTATAGACTATAAATTGTGCCTTCCTGTATTAAACTTATGCTAAAATGTTTCTTCTATTCTACTGAGCCATTAATGTTCGTATTCTTTATATTTTATTATTTCTTATTGTTGTTGCATTGAAGCGAAGGACCCTGCAAGTAAGCATTTCGCCGGGCGGTGTATCCCGTACATGCGACTAATAAAAGCTAGTGAATTTGTAAAAATAAAAATAAAAATCTCTGCCAATGAAAATAGTTTGTCGTCCAGTTCGTATCTGATGTGCTCCTCACAAAGATTCCTTGATGAGTGCAGAGAGCCTCTTGAAAGCCTGTGGAGAAAGAAAGAGAAGGTACATTTATTACTCATTTATTGCCTTCAAGTGTGTGTGTGTGTGTGTGTGTGTGTGTGTGTGTGTGTGTGTGTGTGGCTGCATTTACATGTGTGTGTGTTTCTTTACCTCGTCGATCTGTTCTGGTGTGGAGAGGGAGAAGGCCGCTCTGACATAAGGACACGGGTCTGAGCTGTTGATCATGAATACTCCTCCAGGGACAAGCAGCACCTACAGCAGGACAACAGAAAATGTTTAACCAACCAGCACCTACAACCAAATATGGACACTAAGACAAAAGGGGACAAAACTGTACTGCTGCGGTTGGTGGCTGTAGACCCTATGAGCTTCTGTCATAGTTAATTTGCTCACTCCCTCTCTCTCTCACACACACACACACACACACACACACACACATCTTGAAGCTCTGAATTATGTATCATAAAACTGCTGCTTGTACAGTAGATTCTGTGTGCTGATATTAAATTAGCTATTACTTTTACCATTTCCCAGACCCACTATGTACATAACCAGCCTTCTATAATCTACTGCAATTGGCTTCAATTGTTTGGGGCAGTGTGAAGAAAATACCCAAATGTTAGATTTTAAAAAGCACCGATTGTGTTTCCTGTTCTTTCCACATAGAAGCAGACCAATCAGCGTGGATTTGGAGTGTTCTTATGTGGGCGGGGGAAACCGTGGGATTTTAAATCCATTTGCCTTCTTGGATAATGGCAGCTTCACATACTATCCAACATCCTATTTCTGACAAGCACTAGCCCGGGCCCTGAGTAAAAATCTCCTGCTGCTCATCCTGCATACATGAGTAGGACATTAACGCCAGACAACAAAACAGTAGGGTTACCTGTAGCCGAATTGTTGTTAAAGGAGAAGTTCACTTAATTTGAACCAAATCTCTATTTTCATTGTAAATGGCATGGTATAAAAGTGCCAATAAACACTTTTTTGGTGGATCTCACTTGCTTTCGAGAAACTTACCACACCAGTAATATACTTCCTTATGCTTGTTCTGCAGTTGTAGGGGCACAGAAAAACCTGAGCAAAAGCTCCAAAACCACACCGACGCTCTCAGTATGCAGATCCTTCGCTGTTGTACACACGAAACTGTGTCGCGCCGAACTTCATCCGCAACGTTGTATTCCACATTGTGCGACTCGAGTGATACTTCTCGATGTTGCCCACAATCCTTTCCCGTGTGCTCTACATGGAGATGCAGCACGGCTGGATAGAGGAAACGCCTCAAATGGAATATAACGTCGCGAATAAAGTTCGGAATGATACAATTTCACGTGTACAACATCTAAAAGACCTGCATCACTATACTGAGAGCATCGCGGTTTCGAAAAGGAGGTATTTGAGTGATTTTGGAGCCTTTGTTCATGTTTTTCCTGTGCCCCTACAACTGCAGATAAAACGTAAGAAAGTATATTGCTGGTGTGGTAAGTTTCTCTAAAACAAGTGAGATCACAAAAAAAGTGTCTGGGCCCTTCTATAACATACCTAGCATCGAAAATAGAGGTTTGGTTCAAATAAAGTAAACTTCTTCTTTGAAGTATCGAAAATATAGAGATATTATAAAATGACAGGAACCTCCCAGAGATACAGGACTTCAATGTAAGTGGACTATTTTAAAAACACCAAACATAATCTCATTCAGTCAAACAGGTTGTATTAGTTTAGTCAGTGTATGTGTGAGCTGTGGTGGAGCCCAGAGAACAGGTGGGCCTGTAGGGTAGAGTATAGACTGTGTGTGTGTACCTACCTCCTTCTCCATAGCCTTCTCCATGATCAGCTTCTGGGTGTCTGCGACGCCCTTCACCTTGATCCACAGGAACATGCCTGCAGCTGGGGTGTGCCACTCTGCCACATCTACACACACACACACACACATAAGAGGGAAACAGAAGGGTTAGGTCTAGGTATTGTTTGGTGCAGGAGCAGGGATTTTCTTTCTTATTACCCCTTTGGCAAAGCACTACTTCCTCTGATGCTTTGTGATTTTAACAAGGCACTAGCACTGTGTGAGGTGCTGGCTTCATGAGTGTTTTTTTTATGTTAGGCTTCAACGGACACAACCATGCGAATGTGAGTGAAACACAAACCTTTGAGCCACTTGTCTGCAGAGGTGAGCATGGCATCTCTCTGTGTTCTGTAAAACTCAATCACTCTGAAAGAGATATACTGTAGAGTGCTGACCTGCTCATATTGTAATCAATACACCCCCCCCCCCCCCCCCCCCACCCCAAAATAATAATTGCACAACACATAACACAAACAACTCATATCTCTAGCTATATTGACACCATATATGCGTGTTGTTTATACAGCTGCCAGTGGTACGACCTTTGACCTACCCATCTACGTGGTTGAGGAAGCCTTCTTGACCCCAGCCATGCAGCAGCTGGGACACCATGAGCTGGAGAGGGAGAGATTGAGAGAAGGAGAGAAGGAGAAATGGAGAGAAGGTGGAGTAGTCAACACTGCATCTGTTGCATGTTCCAGTGCATTGTGTTGCAAATGGAAGTTAACTCTTTCTGAATTCCATATTGTCTAGAACATTCCATAGGTTATATATACCTAATCCTAACTTCCTTCCGTATGCGTGGAAATAACCCACAGATGTTACGATAACATGATATTCGTCAACAAAGAGCAGGCAGCGAGTGGGCGTGACTGTCTCGTTCTGCCACCTCAAGAAAAGTGAATTAGTGTTGCATTAAAAGGAAAAATCCAGCATCATGTTGATGTGGCCGGTGACACTTTGCTTCTTGAAAGTCCAATTATCTTGAAAACTTGCCTGCTGACATGCAAAAAAACTATGTTGGGACTGCATCAACCATGGACTAATGAAAAAAAATACCTAAATATTGTTTTTGAGTGGATTTTTTCATTAACCTCTGTGATGACACGGATTAAACCACTAACACTCTCTGTCTACTCTCATCTCTATGGGAGAACACATACAATTATGCCACTAATCTATACTGAGAATGGTACAGTACATTCACAGAATTAAATAGAACACAATATAGTAATCTCTCTCTCGATGGCTGCATTTGTCTTGTTGTTGCTATGGTAACTACTCACATTAAAAATGCTGCCAACTGTCTCTTCCGGCAAATTAACTTTAAAAAAAAATACAAATAATAATCAAGGTCGTATTCACAAGCAACCAAATGGAAAGAAGGCAGGCCAAAACGTGGAGGGACTACCTGAAATGTTAACCACCTTGTTTTACCTTGGAATCTTTTTTTGTTTTCTGTTGGGAGAACGTGTTGCTACTTCGTGCACTACTGAAAACGCAGTTTCATGTTTTGCTGTGATTACAGTCACAGGAAAGAAGCCTCATATGGGATTTAAACAATGACTATAGAGACTAGGAAGCAAAGTAGAAAATGCAACCAAACATCACATGAAAGTAAATATGCCTGAACATATTTATTACTACGTACCATTCATTTTAAAGAGGATGGTACGGCAGTTTAATAAGACATGCATTCTATATTACTTATTTACATGTGTTTCAAAGTGAATGGTGGGGTAGTTTACTACTAGGTCTACTTTTAAAGGGGAAGGTGATGCAATTTTGAAGGGTGTGATGGGGTTAGAAGTAGAGGTTAATTAACCTGTGGGAAGGTGCTGGTATGCATTGTAGAAGCCTGGATATGTAGTACCACTCTGTCCACCAGCGGCTTGGGCCCAGTCACAAAGCCTATCCTCAGCCTGCAAAGATAGACACAGAGGGTCATACAGTGCCTTGCGAAAGTATTCGGCTCTCTTGAACTTTGCGACCTTTTGCCACATTTCAGGCTTCAAACATAAAGATATAAAACTGTATTTTTTTGTGAAGAATCAACAACAAGTGGGACACAATCATGAAGTGGAATGACATTTATTGCATATTTCAAACTTTTTTAACAAATCAAAAACTGAAAAATTGGGCGTGCAAAATTATTCAGCCCCTTTACTTTCAGTGCAGCAAACTCTCTCCAGAAGTTCAGTGAGGATCTCTGAATGATCCAATGTTGACCTAAATGACTAATGATGATAAATACAATCCACCTGTGTGTAATCAAGTCTCCGTATAAATGCACCTGCACTGTGATAGTCTCAGAGGTCCGTTAAAAGCGCAGAGGGCATCATGAAGAACAAGGAACAGACCAGGCAGGTCCGAGATACTGTTGTGAAGAAGTTTAAAGCCGGATTTGGATACAAAAAGATTTCCCAAGCTTTAAACATCCCAAGGAGCACTGTGCAAGCGATAATATTGAAATGGAAGGAGTATCAGACCACTGCAAATCTACCAAGACCTGGCCGTCCCTCTAAACTTTCAGCTCATACAAGGAGAAGACTGATCAGAGATGCAGCCAAGAGGCCCATGATCACTCTGGATGAACTGCAGAGATCTACAGCTGAGGTGGGAGACTCTGTCCATAGGACAACAATCAGTCGTATATTGCACAAATCTGGCCTTTATGGAAGAGTGGCAAGAAAGCCATTTCTTAAAGATATCCATAAAAAGTGTCGTTTAAAGTTTGCCACAAGCCACCTGGGAGACACACCAAACATGTGGAAGAAGGTGCTCTGGTCAGATGAAACCAAAATTGAACTTTTTGGCAACAATGCAAAACGTTATGTTTGGCATAAAAGCAACACACCATCCCCACTGTCAAACATGGTGGTGGCAGCATCATGGTTTGGGCCTGCTTTTCTTCAGCAGGGACAGGGAAGATGGTTAAAATTGATGGGAAGATGGATGGAGTCAAATACAGGACCATTCTGGAAGAAAACCTGATGGAGTCTGCAAAAGACCTGAGACTGGGACGGAGATTTGTCTTCCAACAAGACAATGATCCAAAACATAAAGCAAAATCTACAATGGAATGGTTCAAAAATAAACATATCCAGGTGTTAGAATGGCCAAGTCAAAGTCCAGACCTGAATCCAATCGAGAATCTGTGGAAAGAACTGAAAACTGCTGTTCACAAATGCTCTCCATCCAACCTCACTGAGCTCGAGCTGTTTTGCAAGGAGGAATGGGAAAACATTTCAGTCTCTCGATGTGCAAAACTGATAGAGACATACCCCAAGCGACTTACAGCTGTAATCGCAGCAAAAGGTGGCGCTACAAAGTATTAACTTAAGGGGGCTGAATAATTTTGCACGCCCAATTTTTCAGTTTTTGATTTGTTAAAAAAGTTTGAAATATCCAAAAAATGTCGTTCCACTTCATGATTGTGTCCCACTTGTTGATTCTTCACAAAAAAATACAGTTTTATATCTTTATGTTTGAAGCCTGAAATGTGGCAAAAGGTCGCAAAGTTCAAGGGGGCCGAATACTTTCGCAAGGCACTGTACCTGCAGAGACACACACACACACACGGGAAAGGCAGACAGGGGCCGTTTCACTGGTGAAGGAACATCACAACAACAACGAGCAGTGTGTCCTCTGTCTTTGTAGGCACAGCAGTGCTGCATCCTGTGTGTGTATGTGTGTGTGTGTGTGTGTGTGTGTGTGTGTGGACCAGAGGTCCCCACAAGAATAGTAAACAAACATTTGACTAACTGGGGACTTTTTGTTACTCCCCACAAGGTCAAATGCTATTTCTAGGGGGTTTAGAGTTAAGGTTAGAATTACATTAGGGTTTAGAGTTAGGAGCTAGAATTAGTTTCAGGGTTAAGGTTAGGTTTTTGGGTTAAGGTGAGGGTAAGAGTATGCGTTAGGGTTAGGGGTTTGGGAAAATAGGATTTTGAAAGGGACTGAATTGTGTGTCCCCACAAGGTTGGCTGTACAACACTGTGTGTGTGTGTAATACCTACTGGGAATAGCACAAGGTAATTAAATTGTCCACATGAACTGGAAAAACAAGGACTCAATAACCCACTGAGTACACAGCTTCTGACAGTCTCTTGGTAAACAAGTTCTGACAACCACATAGTGAGACAGACTACAAAATCACACTAAATTAGCTGGTAATAGTGTAACAACAAACTGAACAGGTCTTTTTTTTAAACTATATTTTTTAAAGTCTTTGTATGTTTATTGGATATAGAGATAGAGAGGTGAAAGGTAGGTCAGAGACTGCTGAAAGAGTAGTGGGCCGGATTCGAACCCATGCTGGCAGTGGTACATCGTACATGTGCCCCAGAGACAGCGGCTTAGACTGCTAGACCACCCTAGGATACTGAACAGGTCTCTCTTGGCAAAGAGAAGGTTCTCAATTAGACAAACCTGCATAAATGAAAAGGTAAATTAATACAGTGACTGTACTTCCTTCTTCCTCCCTGACCTCTGACCTTAAAACCCACATAGTTGCCTTGGTGATCTGACAGTCTGCCTCACCCTGACGACAGGATCTTTGAGAAGGAGTCTGTCCTGATGATTCTCCCGTCAACGTCCATGGAGAGAAACGTGGGAGCCCAAGGCTGCAGAGAGTTAGAGAAAGAAGCTTGAGCAGCCTGTTCTATTATATACAGTAGGGGTGATGCCAGTGCAATGTGTCCCAATAAAACATACAAAGTCATAATACATTAAACAATTAAACTAGTTTTACCTTGTCAAACTGTAGGAAGTAATAGGGGTCGTCCTCAATAATAAGGAGGTCATACTGCCTGGCAAGCTGTCAAAACAACAACAAAATCTTGATTCATTCTGTGAAGTAGACCTTTAGGGAAATCAATATTTTACAGAGGCCTGAATTGAACTAGCACAATAATTTCAGAAAGAAACCCTCCCTTTCCCTTCGCTCCCATATCCATGAGTCAGTGACCTGACCAGGACCATGTCAAACTCTGGCCCTATTTGAAAAAGAATGTTAAGGAAATCATTAATAAGAACTAGAACAATGGATTCAGATTGGGTCCCTCCCAATTTCCTTCCCGAATGTCAGTTGGCCTGGTCCAGATCTGTTTGTGCTGTCTTGCTAACTCAGAGACAGCACAGCACAAACAAATCTGGGACAAGGCTATAGACACTATGGTTCAGGCTATAGACACTATGTGTCATTGTGGCTGCAATATACACTATGGCTTTGTACTCTGCAGTCTGTATTCTATTCAAATTGGTTGCCTCCCTTCCCTTTCCCTTCCCCTTCCTATCCAATAGAACTCAAGAGAATATTTTTCAATAGAAGCATCTCTAACATCAGATATGTACAGTGTGGTATCCCTCAGGGCAGTTGCCTTGGGCCGTTACTCTTCTCTATTTTTACATATGATTTGCCACTTGTCTTACAAGAAGCTAAAATTACTATTTAAGCTGATGATTGCACATTAAACACATCAGCACCTACAGCCAGTGAGCTCACTCAGTCTCTCAGCAAGGAGTAACAGTCAGTGTCAGAATAGGTAAAAAAACAATCAACTGTTCTTAAATACATCTAAAACCAAAAGCATTGTATTTGGTTCAAAGCATTCTCTTAGACCTTAACCTCAACTGGAGTTGTGCATAAAGGGTGTGACCATTGAACAAGTTGAAGAAGCTGAACTCCTAGGAGCAACATTGGATGGTCAGTTATCATGGTCAAGTCACATTGACAAAGTTGTTGTGAAGATGGGGAGAGGCATGTCTGTTATATAAATATGTTATGCGTTTTTGACAAAAAGATCAACTATACTAGTTGTTCAGGCTCTGATCTTGTCCCATCTTGATGCCTGTCCAGTAATGTGTTCAGGTGCAGAAAAGACACACCTAGCTAAGATGGAACTGGCTCAAAACCAAGCAGCACGCCTTGCCCTTAACTGCACACACAGAACTGGCATCAACAACATGCATCATAGTCTTTCCTGGCTGAGGAGAAATGGACTACTTCTCATCTAGTCTTTTTAAGAAACATTTGTCTGTTGAAAATGCCTAACCACTTGTCTAATCTATTTTCATACACTTCAAACAGACATACATACCCCACCAGCCATACCACTGTGTGTTTCTTCACGGTAACCAATAAAAAAAACTGATTTAATATGCCGCTCAGTTATGTGTAGAACCATGTCATCATGGAATGCTCTGCCACCAGGCAACAAAAAAAAAAGCTGTATCAGAATGCCTCTCCTCTTTCTAAAGATCTAATTGAACTGTACATAGGAATATGAAGATGTACTGTAGATATGAATAATGTGTACATAGTATTGTTGTTGTCATCTCTTGGTGTCTTTCCAATATATAACTCCTATGTTTATTTTGAATGTAATATAATTTTGAATGTAATATAATATCTTATGTTGTTATTGTCTATATCTGTTCTGTACTTTGTCATGTATTTGTACGTTTTATGCGGACCCCAGGAAGAGTAGCTGCTGCATGTGCCGTAGCTAATGGGGATCTGTTTGAATACTTCCTTGAGGTTTCCATGAGGTAAGCACTGATCTAAAATAATTTGGAGAGGTGAGAGCAAGGTTAACAACCTGTTACTTTACCGATTCAACTAATTCAGATCTGAGACTACTTCAAGGAAAGTAGGAAGGAAGGATGCATTTCTGAACAATTTGAATAGGGCCTATGGGTCTGCAGACTCTACCGTACCTCGTAGATATCCCTCTTCCTCTGGGTGATCATGGAGGCCCCGGTGGGGTTTCCTCCATTGGGGATTGTGTAGAGGACCCTGGGTACGGTGCTGTGTGGCTTGTGGACATCTGCCGGGTCCCAGCGGGACAGCACCTCCTTCAGCCCATCGGGGATCATACCGTGCTGATCACTGGGCACATTGATCAGGTTACATCCCAATGGCTGGAGCTTGGGACAGAAAACACAGTGCGTGTGTGTGAGAGTAAATGTGAGAGTGAGTTTTTATAACTATTATTATTAACATTATGTTGTTGTTGTTGATATCATTATCCGTCACATTTTGATTTATCAACAGTGGCCTTGCCATTCGTGCTAATAACGCTTGTCTGAGTGAGTGAGTGCGCGACAGAGAGAGAAAGTGATTATGTGTGTGTGTGTGTGTGTGTGTGTGTGTGTGTGTGTATCTGTGGTTGTGAGTAGAGGTTCTTACTGCAGCGAGAGTTCCAGAATATGTGGGCGCGTCCAGGAGAACGTTATCTCCGGGATTTACAAGCATTTCAAACACCTGCCAAAAAAACACAGAGAAAAGTAGTAGAGGGGAGGGCAAGAATAGGACAGGCTCGCCGGATCATTAGTGGCCGTCACACCTAACTTACCTTCCTTGCACTTTTATTTTCTGCTTTATTAAGGTACCTTTAACTTACTGCGACTGTGATATGCGCTTGTCGGAGCGAGCCATTTTAAAATGAATACACCAACAGTAAGTCGTTCTTGATAAGCGTCTGCTATATGACTAAAATGGAAATGTAATACCTTGCAGAGACCCTCTTGGCTGCCTGTAGTAACACACATGTCCATCTGGCCCTTCTCAGCGCTGTTGGCTGTAGGAGGGTTGTGAAGGTACTTCTGAAGGGCCTTCATCCAAGTCAACAGCTCCGGGATTCTATATGTGGTAGACAGAGGCCTACATTTAAAAAACGTACCATTCATAGAGGTCGAATCCTAACTTTAGTTGAACTTTCAAACTGATGTCCATGTGAGACTAAGTGAACATATTGACTTCGGTGGAAATTCAGATTCGCCTCATCATGAATAACCTGCAGTGACAAGTCACCTTATCTTAACCCTACGTTATCTCACCTTAACCTCATCGTATTTCCTTGGAAAATTGTATTTTTTAAGCAAGAAATAGAGCTAATCATTAATAATAAAACTCGAATAGCAGCCAGGGTATGTCGTAATAAAATGTTCGGTTTTGACATCCCGGGAAACGTTAATTCTAGTGTGCATGATAGGGTGCTTTTTAGGATAGCAGCCTTGGCTTTATCGTCCTGTTCACTCTTATCAGAAGTGATTAAACCAACGCTGTGGAAAGCAAAGCAAAGCAGCGGTTGAGAGCACACGCACGCACACAGGTTGAGAGCTCTACCGACCAATATGAGTCACTATTTACTATTTAGACTGTTGTAAAGGTAGATAAGAAGCTGTTAAGAGATAACCTTCTGCCACCGCCATTAACTAGCATAGGCGTGATGCTGTCCTAACCGTTTCAAGGAACAGCGTTGACCAGTTCGAACGCGTAATAAAACTTGTTTCAAACCATTCATGTCCGCAGGATTCTACAGGCTAAACTCCTGACCGTGCGTAGAGCTAGTCATGTACATTACTCCGTTGGTGTTGAAGCGCTTTCAAAGGCTATGTCCTTGTTGACTCTTTCCTATTGCGCTCTGAAGAAGCTTCCGCAGACTTTTGAAAGATTTCTGTGGGCTAAGAGATGCTACTTAACAATACACAACGAGTGTGTCCAAGATAGCACCGATTCCCTATAAAAGTAGCGCACTACACGGAGTGTACAAAACATCTTTCCATGACATAGCTTTCACCTGGTCTGTCTATGATCCCTTACTGATGTCACTTGTTAAATCGACTTCAAATCAGTGCAGATGAAGGGGAGGAGACAGGTTAAAGAAGGATTTGTAAGCCTTGAGCCACGGGTTGTGTATGTACGCCATTCAGAGGATAAATGGGCAAGACAAAATAGTTAAGTGCCTTTGAACAGTGTATGGTAGTAGCTGCCAGGCGCACTGGTTTGAGTGTGCAATGCTGCTGTGTTTTTCACGCGCAACAGTTTCCCGTGTGTATCAAGAATGGTCCATCATCCAAAGGACACCCAGCCAACTTGACACAACTGTGGGAAGCATTGGAGTCAATATGGGCCAGCATCGCTGTGGAACACTTTCAACACCTTGTAGAGTCCATGCCCTGAAGAATTAAAGCTATTCCGAGGGCAAAAGGGGGATCAACTCAATATTAGGAAGGTGTTCCTAAGGTTTTGTACACTCAGTGCATGTACAGTGCATTCGGAAAGTATTCAGACCCCTTGACCTTTTCCACATTTTGTTATGTTACAGCATTATTTTTAAATTAATTTGTAAAAAAAATGGTTTCTTCATTAATCAATAAAACAGGGTTTTAGACATTTTTTTCTAATTTAAAAAAAAATAAATTAAAAAGCTACCTTATTTACATAAGCATTCAGACCCTCAGATGCATCCTGTTTCCATTGATCATCATTGAGCTGTTTCTACAACTTGAGTGGAGTCCACCTGTGGTACATTCAATTGATTGGACATGATTTGGAAAGGTGCACACCAGTCTATATAAGGTCCCACAGTCAGAGAAAAAACCAAGCCATGGGGTCAAAAGAATTATCCATAGTGCTCCAAAACAGGATTGTGTCGAGGCAGAGATCTTGGCCTCCATCATTCTTAAATGGAAGAAGTTTGGCACCACCAAGACTCTTCCTAGAGCTGGCCGGCCGGCCGACCAAACGGGGAAGAAGGGCCTTAGTCAGGGAGGTGACCAAAAACCCGATGGTCACTTTGACAGAGCTCCAGAGTTCCTCTGTGGAGATGGGAGAACCTTCCAGAAAGACAACCATCTCTGCAGCACTCTACCAATCACGCGTTTATAGTAGAGTGGCCAGACAGAAGCCACTCCTCAGTAAAAGGCACATGACAGCCGGTTTGGAGTTTGCCATAAGGCACCTAAAGACTCTCAAACCATGAGAAACAAGATTCTCTGGTCTGATGAAACAAAGATTGAACTCTTTGGCTTGAATGGCAAGCGTCACGTCTGAAGGAAACCTGGCACCATCCCTACGGTGAAGAATGGTGGTGGCAGCATCATGCTGTGGGGATGTTTTTCAGCTGCAGGGACTGGGAGACTAGTAAAGATCGAGGGAGATGAACGGAGCAAAGTACAGAGAAATCCTTGATGAAATCTTGCTCCAGAGCGCTCAGGACCTCAGCCTGGGGCGAAGGTTCACCTTCCAACAGAACAAAGACTAAGCACACAGCTAAGACAAGGAAGGAGTGGCTTCGGGACAAGTCTCTGAACGTCCTTGAGTGGCCCAGCCAGAGCCCGGAATTGAACCTGATCGAACATCTCTGGAGACCTGAAAATAGCTGTGCAGCAATGCTCCTCATTCAACCTGACAGAGAGGATCTGCAGAGATGAATGGGAGAAACTCCCCAAATACAGGTGTGTCAAGCTAGTAATGTCATACCCAAGAAGACTCGAGGCTGTAATCACTGCCAAAGGTGCTTCAACAAAGTACTGAGTAAAGGGTTTGAATACTTATGTAAATGTGATATTTCCGTTTTTATTTTTAGTACATTTGCAAAAATGTCAAAACTGTTTTTGCTTTATCGTTATGGGGTATTGTTTGTAGATTGATGAAGGGGAAAAACGATTTAATCCATTTTAGAATAAGGCTGTAATGTAACAAAATGTGGAAAAGGTCAAGGGGTCTTGAACTTTCCAGAATGCACTGTATATACAAAATAGGGTGCCATTTTGGGCAGACCCAATATCTTCTCAGTCACTGACTCACCCGCTGGAGGCAGAGTACTGCAGAGCCCTCTTCATCATGGTCTCGTCGAAGGTGATCATATCCCCGTTCTTCACCTGGAAGGAGCAGGAATGGAAGGGGAAGGTGTTGGGGTTGGGAGCCCCTGCGGCCAAGGAGATCATGGATGGGGGTGACCTTTGCTGGATGTCAGCTTTGGGATGGAGGGGGGTGAGACAGATAGGATACAAAGGTACCAATGAAATAAAAAATATCTGAAAACTGACAAAGAAAAAAAATACAAAAGAGAAATTCTACATGGCAAAATACAGAATATAGAAATACGGAAAAGAGCTCTACAACCATGACGACTTACTTAATATTCGGATAGGTGAGGGCTTCCGAGCTGCACTAACAGCTGTCAAAAACCGAGCGTAGTTCATGGCTCCTGTAAAATCACCTTCTAACAATCAGCACTGACAGAGCAAGCTTGCCTGTGGTGTGTCAACCGCACCTCCTGGGGAGGAGGTGTGCATGATGATGACACATGGATTCACTTGTGTTCACTTGACTACTAAATACTAATGCAATGTTGATTGTTGGGTCAAGTTACAAAACATGAGTGTGATATCGTTGGCACTTACTATGCAGCCCCAAGGTCCACCAGAGGACGCTATTATTCCATACGTCGTTTGATTTAAAGACGTCAGGAATAATGGCGCCCTCTGCAAAACCTTTGGGCTAGCTACTATGTTGTTTTGCTTTTGCCGTATGGCAGCACTGAAGTGGATTATCGTGCACTAAAGGCGGAACAAATATAGGAACAAGTAGCAACATATGCACGGAGTTAGACTGAAATTCATTGCACCAAAATCTTAACACAGGAATAAACTTCAGAAGATCAACAACCGAGTAATATTTACAACCACGTTTGTTTCATAACTGACCTTGAATAATATTGTGCTTAATCGTAGTGGCCGCCGCTGGATAATGTATTTTTCCACTAGCAATAGTTCACACAAGTGACCGGTGTGTGGACTACATTACCCAGGTGTCAAAATAGTCTAATTTTGAGATTACTGTACAGTAATTGTGTAAATCAACTAACTACATAATTATAAACATGTATAATTGCCCCCATGTCCCCAATAATAAAATCGTAACAAACGATCTTAGACAATTTAGGAATGAATCGAATCAGTGGAACAGTCGAGTACTTTCATGACAGCAGCGTATCCGAATCCACATTCATAGTCGTATTCGAAGCTGCAAGGAAAAGTCTACGTTGCTGCTAGCGTAACTACCTAGCTAGCTGTTAGTTTTGATTTCATTGTCTTGTGTATTTTCAAATGACTCTGCATTACTGTCATGTTTATACAAACAACGGGGAAATGCGTTGAGGGAAAGCAGCTTCATCCTTACCTTGATTCGTGAGCAACTAGCGTTCATTTATCTAAAAGGCAGCCAGCTAACTCTAGTTAATTATTACAGCTAACGCTAGCCAGCTAAGTTAGCTAACTTTAGTCAGTTGTATTTTGTCAAGCGACAACACATGTTGGGCTTGCAAATGCTTCATCAAAGTAGACTATTTGCTACTTATCACGCTATCAAAGCACATGACAACTCTTGAGTAGGTTTGGTCGTCCCGTGATCGCATTGAGTAGCTAGATAGTTACAGTAAACATTTGGTTTACCTAGCGAACAGTTGCTGACGACTCTTCCGTAGATTGCTGACGACTCTTCCGTAGATCGAGCAAGGCCAACTTGGTAGGATGTAGACTGGCAGAACCTGTTTTCTGGTTTCAATGGGGAAAAGGAAAGACATGATCCACCCAAGGTTTATTTTAGGTGAGTTGTTTGTTTACTGTTAATGTTATGCGCCCATGTCTCAAGCATGGTTTTGAATTGGAACATTTTACACCATCATATTGACTACCAGACATATAACATATTATGAAGTGTCCAGAAGCCACTAACGTTAGCCATTCTTCTGAGACATACATGGCAACATAATGATAATGATAATACATGTCATTTAGCAGACACTTTTATCCAAAGCGGCTAACAGTCAGCCATGCATGCAGGTTGGGACGGCAGGTAGCCTAGTTAGAGCTTTGGGCCAGTAACTGAAAGGTTGCTGGATCGAATCCCCGAGCTGACAAGGTCTAAATCTGTCGTTCTGCCCTTAAACAAGGCAGTTAACCCACTGTACTCCGGTAGGCCGTGATTCTAAATAAGAATTTGTTCTTAACTCACTTGCCTAGTTAAATAAATAAATTGCGGGAACCAAGCGCTACCAACTGAGCCCATAACAACACTATACACTACCAAATAGGCCTGACTTTGTTTATATATCTTGTCTACATCTCTATTTGTTGTCTGTACTACACCTGTCCAAGGTGATGGAGGCCACGTGGGCTTACAAAGCCTGCATAGGCGGAAACACAAAAAACACAAGAAGAAGCATCACCGCGACAACGGACACAGCTCCTACTCCGAGGCCCTGGAGTCAGACTCCGGGATTGTGTTCAAGCCCCCCACACAGCTCAGACTCAAGATCAAACTGGGAGGCCAAACGCTTGGGACAAAAAGGTGAGACCTCGCTGCCATTTTAATAGTCTCACTTGAGACTCTTTTTTTTTTTTGCACAACAATTTAAGTCAATAAGTAATTGTTTTAGTTAAAGTATGATATAATATTTGGACTCGAAGTGACAAATCCGAATTGCCCACTTCGTGCAAATCCGCATGAATGCGTTGTCTTTTCCTTTGATATGACATACAAATTATTTTCAGCCTACGTTTTATTTCAGGGCTGGGTTTTATTTGAATGATACCACCCATTAGCATGGCATTGTTTATTAATCAGAAACAGCTGCAAAGTTCTTCCTCTTCATGACTGAAATCAGCCTTGTCTCTTTAGCCATGGAGCAAACAACCATAGGGGGTGTACATTTGTTTTTTTCACCACCACTTTTTACATCTTAGCAGAAAAGTAACATAATCCATTGGATAATTAGTCAATTTTAAATGTTTTGTTAGTCTGGATTTAAAAACCGATACCTGACAATTTTATAAATGGTATAATTGCGTTATATGATAGAATTTTGCAAACCCTCTCCC
The DNA here is from genome assembly GCF_013265735.2 of Oncorhynchus mykiss. Taxonomy (NCBI): domain Eukaryota; kingdom Metazoa; phylum Chordata; class Actinopteri; order Salmoniformes; family Salmonidae; genus Oncorhynchus; species Oncorhynchus mykiss. Next base: position 42,215,206 of record NC_048585.1, read on the forward strand.
CCCATTGCCGCAAGATGAATGACTTTGACCACTGAAGTGTATCTTCGTCACACGCTCCACTGCGTTAGCTAGAAACCACAAGTGTCTATCCAGATCATGAAAAGGCACCCGCGAAAGAAATTCAAGGGACTTATAGTTTACTTGTCATTTGCGGCATGCATGAGCAAAGTCATTGTAGCCTATCATTTCACTTCCTTATGAGAACCATGAGCACAGGCTGACTTGGTGTGCTGTACCGCATCCAAAGCCTGCCAGCAGCCTACCAAAAGTTGCACCGTGTCCATTACAATGTAACAAAAAAAAATATTATAATAATTGTTGATATTCAATCTTTCAATAGTTATCCATATTACCAGAGTTTCGTCTTGCTCTAACATTTTTTAATTTTTTTATTTGACCCTTATTTTTTTATCAGGTAAGTTGACTGAGAACACATTCTCATTTACAGCAACAACCTGGGGAATAGTTACATGGAAGAAGCGGGGGGATGAATGAGCCAATTGGAAGCTGGGGATGATTATGTGGCCGTGATGGTACGAGGGCCAAATTGGGAATTTATCCAGGATACTGGGGTTAAAACCTCTACTCTTACGATAAGTGCCACGATTTTTAGTGACCACAGAGAGTTAAGACACCTGTTTAACATACCAACCCGAAAGATGGCACCCTACACAGGGCAATATCCTCCATTTTTCTATGGGAGTTTCGCAGCTGCAATAAAGGGAAGATGCCAAAATTTTGGAGATAACAATAGAGATTGGCAGCATCTAATGGGGATCCATAATAAATACAAATAGGCCAGTGGTTTCCATCTGTGGTGAAGTTTTCCCTAAATCCAGCTGGCTAATCTTTTGAATACGGTGGAGTTAAAACAAAATTTAAACAGCAACAACATTAGCTAGCTAGATTAGGTTAGCAAGATAGCTAGCTACACTGACAGTTGTCAGTGTCCTAATTGTTGATGTATATATATCAACTCCACATGGAAATTCCCAATTCGTGACTATGTACAGTACAGTACCGCCATTCTTCGGAGGTGAAACCTAAACGTGCATTTCTTCTGTATGACAGGAAATGACGTCAAAATAGTGGCAGCAACTTCATCTGGGGGGGGTCCCTTTAAACGTATGGTTTGTTGTTCTCTCTCTCCTTCTTTTCTCATGAACCAGTGTGCCAACGTTCACTGTGGTCCCTGGTGTAGCCCATTCCCAGTGTCCTCTGATGATCGTGGACGACGATGACGACTCTGATGATGATAAACCTTCTGAGGGTGTTCCACTTGAGCAGTACCGGGCCTGGCTTGGTGAGTGCAAAGGTCTGTCTCTTACACTCATCATATCCACTCATGTTCAATATAGAAGTAATGATGTGCTTAATGTGATTTATTTACTATATATACACTCCATATACAGTGCATTCTGTATAAACTGAAATTACATTTGCGTAAGTATTCAGACCCTTAACTCAGAAGCTTTGGCAGTGATTACAGCCTCGAGTCTTCTTGGGTATAACGCTACAAGCTTGGCACACCTATATTTGAGGAGTTTCTCCCATTCTTCTCTGCAGATCCTCTCATGCTCTGTCAGGTTGGACGGGGAACGTCGCTACACAGCTATTTTCAGGTCTCTCCAGAGATGTTCAATCGGGTTCAAGTCCGGGCTCTGGCTGGGCCACTCAAGGACGTTCAGAGACTTGTCCTGAAGCCACTCCTGCGCTGTCTTGGCTGTGTGCTTAGGGTTGTTGTCCTGTTGGAAAGTGAACCTTCGCCCCAGTCGGAGGTCCTGAGTGCTCTGGGGCAGGTTTTTATCAAGAATCTCTGTACTTTGCTCTGTTCAGCTTTTCCTCGATCCTGACTAGTCTCCCAGTCCCTGCCGCTGAAAAACATCCCCACAGCATGATGCTGCCACCACCATGCTTCACCGTAGAGATGGTGCCAGGTTTCCTCCAGACGTGATGTTTGGCATTCAGGCCAAAGAGTTCAATCTTGGTTTCATCAGACCAGATAATCTTGTTTCTCATGGTCTGAGAGTCTTTAGTTGCCTTTTGGCAAACTCCAAGCCGGCTGTCATGTTCCTTTTACTAAGGAGTGGCTTCTGTCCGGCCACTCTACCATAAAGGCCTGCTTAGTGGAGTGCTGCAGAGACGGTTGACCTTCTGGAAGGTTCTCCCATATCCACAGAGGAACTGTGGAGCTCTGTCAGAGTGACAATTGGGTTCTTGGTCACCTCCCTGACCAAGGCCCTTCTCCCCCGATTGCTCAGTTTTGCCGGGCGGCCAGCTCTAGGAAGTCTTGGTGACTCCAATTTTTTTACATTTCACAATGACGGAGACCACTGTGAAACTTTCAACTCTAGAAATGGTTTAATACCCTTCCCCAAATATATGCCTAGTTTGAGAAATAGACGCCTCACAAGTCCTCAACTGGGAGCTTCATTAAATAGTACCCGCAAAACACCAGTATCAACGTCAACAGTGAAGAGGCGACTCTGGGATGCTGGCCTTCTAGGCAGAGTTGCAAAGAAAAAGCAATATCTCAGACTGGCCAATAAAAGATTAAGATGGGCAAAAGAACATAGACACTGGACAGAGGAACTCTGCCTAGAAGACCAGAATCCCGGAGTCGCCTCTTCACTGTTGGCGTTGAGACTGGTCTTTTGCGGGTAGTATTTAATGAAGCTACCAGTTGAGGTCTGTTTCTCAAACTAGACACTCTAATGTACTTACTTGTCCTCTTGCTCAGTTGTGCACCGGGGCCTCCCACTCCTCTTTCTACTTTGGTTAGAGCCAGTTTGCTCTGTTCTGTGAATGGAGTAGTTCACAGCATTGTACAAGATCTTCAATTTCTTGGCAGTTTCTCGCATGGAATAGCCTTAATTTCTCAGACCAAGAATAGACTGACTAGTTTCAGAAGAAAGTTATTTGTTTCTGGCCATTTTGAGCCTGTAATCGAACCCACAAATACTTAAGCTCCAGATACTCAACTAGTCTAAAGAAGGCCAGTTTTATTGCTTCTTTAATTAGAACAACAGTCTTCAGCTTTTCTAACATAATTGCAAAAGGGGTTTCTAATGATCAATTAGCCTTTTAAACTGATAAACTTGGATTAGCTAACACAACGTGCCATTGGAACACAGGAGTGATGGTTGCTGATTTTTTTCTATAAAAAATATGCCATTTCCAGCTACAATAGTAATTTACAACATTAACAATGTCTATACTGTATTTCTGAACAAATTATGTTATTTTAATGGACAAAATATGTGCTTTTCTTAGTGACCCCAAACTTTTGAACGGCAGTGTATGTATTCACAACCCTTTATGACACTCCAAATTGAGCTCAGGTGCATCCAATTTCCTCTGATCTGTATTTATTTGCATACATTTCTAAAAAACATGTTTTCACTTTGTCATTATGGGGTATTGTGTGTAGATGGGTGGGAAACAAATCAATTTTGAATTTAGGCTTTATCGCAACAAAATGTGGAATAAGTCAAGGGGTATGAATACTTTCTGAAGGCACTGAATAAATAAGTTCACTGCACAAGGCAAATGTTTAATGTAATTTCAGTGAGCCTGTTTCTGTCTTTGCCAAACATCAAGTGTTTGAATGAAATGGCATGCTAATCCCTATATAGTGCACTACTTTTGACCCTGGTAGTGCACTATATACAGAATAGTGTGCCATTTTGGATCATAGCCTTGTCTTTTTAATATCATAACCATGCACTTGTTTTCTTTCTGTTCCCTGCCTCTAGATGAGGACAGTAACCTGGACCCGTCTCCTCTGCCAGACATGGACTCAGACTCCCTGGGTAAGCCGGTGGACGAGGAGGAGAAGTGGCTGGACGCCCTGGAGAAAGGAGAGCTGGACGACAACGGAGAGTTGAAGAAGGAGATCGATGAGTCCCTGCTCACAGCCAGACAGGTAATGTAACAAGAGAGCAGGCCCCAGACCAGTCTGTCATATCAAAGTAGGGATGACTTTCACTTGACCACGTGGCTTGATTCAGGGAATTTTGCCAGGTCACAATATGATCTGAGAAACGGGAAAATTCCAGCCAAAAACGTTATTTTGGTATTTGTTTCATTAGTCCATTGTTGATATAGTCCCTAAATGTTTTGCATGGCAGCAATCACGTTAAGATATTTCTGTATTTTGAAAGTTATGTATCTTGACTTGATTGCTGACATGCAAAACATTTAGGGACTATATCAACAATGGACTAATGAAACAAATATCCAAAGTTTTTGTGTGGTGTTTTCCTTTAAAAATTTTAAAGATTAAAAGATTACAGAAAACCTTGAAATATTTATGTAAAGCTTTAGGTCTACATCCTACTGACCCTGAATGGTTGTGTGTGCGTCTGCCTTACAGAAAGCCCTCCTGCACAAGCAACAGAACCAGCCTCTCCTGGAGCTGCCCATGGGCTACAAGGAGAAGGAGATGACCACCGAGATGATGCAGAAGAGAGAGGAGTGTGCCCGCAAGAGGCGCCTGCAGGCGGCCAAGAAGGCAGAGGAGGACAAGAACCAGACCATTGAGAGGCTCACCAAGACCTCCAAGGCCAAGATCAAGAGTATGAGGGAGCGTAAGTCCAAGCAGGCCCAGTGTCCCATGGTCCGCTACTATGACTCAGCCCAGGGAATGGAGATTTCGTTCCCAACAGGGGTGCTTGCCCCGACCCCTGCTTCCCTGTGCCCCCCTCCCCTGGCACCGGTAGGCTGCGGGATAAACGGGTGCAGTAATCTGAAGAGGTACTCGTGCTCCAAGACTGGGATCCCTCTCTGTAGTCTGGACTGCTACAAGAAGAATCTGGTCCTTGTTGTGGAGAGTGCTGCTTGAATTTGACCGTTTTCAAATGTTTTGGCTTGCTGGCAGTTTAGACTCTTGGGCTAAATGGACAATGTGTCATTTTTTTTGTATTTTGAGAGATTATGAAAAGGCTTTTTTTTTTTTCTCTCTCTTTGTGTGATGTATACTATCAAAAGAGTTCCAACCAATGCATCAGTCAGTCAATTTAGTCCTGATACTAGGATGACATAAGGTAGGCTACAGCCACACCAGGCCCTATCAAACAGCAAGCATTTATTTCTAGATCCTTAGTTTGTGGAAGTCCACATAATGTAGATTGAATAAGACTTTAAGAAGGCAAGCTTATTTTTGTAACAGCAGGACAGAAATAACAGCGCTGTTTGCCTGATGATCATGAAGGACTTTCATTTGTATAAATATATGAATGGTTTCGTATTAATTTTGGCAAGCATAACAGCAGTAACATGTTTGATAAATTGAGAAAATGACCCAGAGGAAACCAAAATATGTTTTTCTTTTAATTGTCACAAATGTGCATTTGTATCACAAATTATTACATTTCCATACAAAATACTGTACATCTTAAATAAAATATCATAACACTTATCTTCCTCCAAAACAGCCACATGAATAGAACTCTACCTAAGGCAGTGTTGCCATGCCAATGTGGAAAGGATAGCAGGCAAGAACAGTCATATTATTTGGTCAGTGCTGTTTGGGATCCTTGGGACGTTCTGAACCCTTACCGTTTTACATTTCACCCGCAATGGCGTGACGTAAGAGTTGGTATGTCCCAAGAATGCTGTTTAGACTTTTCCCATATTATTTGGTCTGGCACACTTTAGCTAACAGGAATGTCAGAACCACGGAACTAGAATGAGACTTGCTATGGCCAGAACAGCAGAACAACGCTTTCCCTTTAAATCTACCCTTTAAAAAAATAAAATCCAGCATGTTTTCTGAGGTATTATTACTCAGTTTTTAGTTAATCTATTCATTACATAGGGAGCCATTTTGGACACAACATAGCATCTGATAAACCCAGGGTATATTTTTATTTTTTAATTAACTAGGCAAGTCAGTTAAGAACAAATTCTTATTTACAATGACAGCCTACCAGGGGAACAGTGGGTTAACTGCCTTGTTTAGGGGCAGAACGACAGATTTTTACCTTGTCAGCTCGGGGATTCAATCCAGCAACCTTTCGGTTACTGGCCCAACGCTCTAACCACTAGGCTACCTGCCGCCCCCAAAACCTGTTTAGTAGGCAAGCGTAGTGGGATGTTACAGATAGAAATGCCATGAATAGAGCTGACGCGCTTCCTTTTACCTCATGTTTGTTCCACAAAACATATTTCTATCTGGATGCAGTCCTGGAGCTGATCCAAGGCTAACAGAGAACAACCTTGGTCTGTGAGGTTTCCTGTTACCTGCCATCAGGTGATCAAGGCACAAGAGGGAGTCTTAGATCCCAGAATATCTCTGACCGACTGCAAGCAGGCGTTGACGTCAACTGTGAAACCTTTAAGACCAAGGTTGTGTTCATTAGGGAAAACCGTAGCAAAATATTTTGTGATAGAAAACGTGAACAAGCATTTTCTTATTGGAGTTTATGTACTCCCCCGTCTGTCTGTTTTCTTCCGTTTGGTGCCTAATGAACAGGGTTGTGCTCTGGGGTTGTCTGTCTGCCGATAGGTAGTAGTGTTACCAGAGTTCATAAGAGACTGTTGGCAGACGGCTCGTCACAAGGCCAGGCCGAAAGACAGGCGGAAGGCCATCTCCACGGGAACCTCTGCCACAGAGTCATGGAAACACACGTAGAATTCCTGAGGGACGGGTTCGAGAAGCATCCGGCTGGAACACAGAGGGAAATGGCAGTGTGTTTCAAGCTGGAGTATAGGCAGGACGTATAAAAAAAACTAAATCAAAACAAAAAGCACTAGATGTCCAGAGAGTAGACAATACCGCAGCAGCACCTTGATAAATGGACATCTCTATGCCCAATATATCTATGTCTGAAATTCACTGTAAGCCAGAGCCCAACTGTTACATGTTGGTCTGCTATTCTCAGCCTCTCACTCAAAAGTTAACTGGTTTACTTCACATTTCTTAACATTACCACCCAGACAGACCTCTCTCTCACCGAGGGCACACACACCTCTGAAACGCAGAAGCACGTCCAAAAGCAACAGTCGAGACATCCCAAAGTGCCATCAGTCATTACTACAAGGACAGCCACCATCCCTACCCTACATTCACCCCCCCCCCCAAAGAAAACACAATATAGAATTCATAACACTGACCCTATATAGCAACAGAGGCAAGATAAATATCATTCTTAGGACACTCAATCATGTACAGTGGCGCTCCCACTATGTAAGGCAAGCACAGACATAGTTGACTTGGTTGTCTCTCAAATGGCAACCTACTCTCCTTAGTACATTGACCAGAGCACTAAATAATGCACTATATAGAGAATAGTGTGCCATTTGAGATTCACACTGAAACACGGTGTCCTCTGACGTACCCTAATCCCTAATATAAGCGCACTACTTTTATCCAGAGTTCTAAATAGTGCACTACAAAAGGAACAGGGTAGCATTTAGTTTTTTATTCTGTCACGTACCCTATAACCCAGTAGGTCATGGTGGGGGCTGGCTTCCTCTGGTCGGTCCAGTTCTCAGGTTTACACTGGAACAGAACTCCGTGTTCCTTCACTGGGCCCAGCCCATGGGTCCCCTGGGGTCTGTCTGTACCTGGCCTGCCCTACTCACACAAAGAGAGGTCTAAGAGATTAAACATAAACACACACCACCTTTTTTATTACAACATAGACATTCTTACATACAGTGTGTTTGCAGTAGCGAACCATCACGTTGGTCCCATGTTTCAAGGGCGGAAATAAAATTAATAAAGCCGTAAACAAACATGGTATCTTTCTTAAAGTAAGGCAGCTCCAAAATGAAGGTGTTTCAGCCTAGCTCTGTGTTTTCTGTGGTGGAGGGGTAGCCAGCAAAAATACAGAGTGTAGGCGTTGGTAATCTTACCTAATTGCGCCGAGATTTGCTCAGCGTTCTGTCTGCTTATATGCCCCCGTTATTTATCCTACGGTTTTGACTTGGTGTACAGGGAGAATACTGAACGAACAGCCCATGTTCTAAATTCTGTAGCTGTACATTTCACACGTACTGAACAAATAGTTATATCGACTATGTCCATCTTAGCTCGCTCATTAATCCTGAAGAGTCTATTGACGCACCCATGTGTAAGTAACAAAATTCAAAAATCTGTCAGTTTAAGCTGGAGATGTCATTTTTTTGTGTGTGGGCTGCGTCTCTATCCACCGCATCCACGTATGCAAATCATTTTTTACTATCTATTTTTACATTTAGGAATGTTATTTATCAAATCATTTAAAACGATTTTAGGGGGGGATACCTAAAGGGGTCCTAAAATTCAAAATCCAATAGCTAAATGATACATTATTTAAAAAAAAATAAACATCCTCTCCACTGTCAATGGTGTTATTCTTCAGCAAACTTAACATGTGTAAATATTTGTATGAACATAAGATTCAGCAACTGAAACATAAACGGAACAAGTTCCACAGACATGTGACTAACAGAAATGGAATATTGTGCCCTTGAACAAAGGGGGGGGGGGGGGGTCCAAATAAAATGTAAGAGTCAGTATTTGGAGTAGCCACCAGCTGCATTAAGTCATGCGGTACATCTCCTCCTCATGGGCGGCACCAGATTTGCCAGTTCTTGCTGTGAGATGTTACTCCACTCTTCCACCAAGGCACCTGCAAGTTCCCAGACTTTTCTGAGGGGGGAATGGCTCTAGCCCTCACCCTCTGATCCAACAGGTCCCAGACGTGCTCAATGGGATTGAGATCCGGGCTCTTCGCTGGCCATGGCAGAACACTGACATTCCTGTCTTGCAGGAAATCACGCACAGAACGAGCAGTATGGCTGGTGGCATTGCCATGCTGGAGGGTTATGTCAGGATGAGCCTGCAGGAAGGGTACCATATGAAAGAGGAGGATGTCTTCCCTGTAACGCACAGCGTTGAGATTGTCTGCAATGACAACATGCTCAGTCTGGTGATGCTGTGACACACCGCCACAGACTATGATGGACCCTCCACCTCCAAATCGATCCCGCTCCAGAGAACAGGCCTCGGTGTAACGCTCATTGCTTCAAGCGAATCTGACATCACCCCTGGTGAGACAAAACCGCGACTCGTCAGTGAAGAGCACTTTTTGCCAGTCCTGTCTGGTCGAGAGACGGTGGGTTTGTGCCCATAGGCGACATTGTTGCCGGTGATGTCCTCAGTCCAGCCTCTCTCAGCCTATTGCGGACAGTCTGAGCACTGATGGAGGGATTGTGCGTTCCTGGTGTAACTCGGGGAGTTGTTGTTGCCATCCTGTACCTGTTCCGCAAGTGTGATGTTTGGATGCAATCCTGTGCAGGTGTTGTTACACGTGGTCTGCCACTGCGAGGACGATCAGTTGTCCGTCCTGTCTCCCTGTAGCGCTGTCTTAGGCGTCTCACAGTACGGACATTGCAATTTATTGCCCTGGCCACATCTGCAGTCCTCATGCCTCCTTGCAGCATGCCCAAGGCACGTTCACGCAGATGAGCAGGGACCCTGGGGCATCTTTCTTTTGGTGTTTTTCAGAGTCAGTAGAAAGGCCTCTTTAGTGTCCTAAGTTTTTATAACTGGGACCTTAATTGCCTACCGTCTGTAAGCTGTTAGTGTCTTAACGACCGTTCCACAGGTGCATGTTCATTAACTGTTATTTGGATTTTTGAAAGACAGGGTCCTGAAAAAGGGACGTTTCTTTTTTTGCTGAGTTTATTACCATCTTAAAACAATTCCATATACTAGCTTAGTACCCCCCCCCCCCCCCTCCAACGGCTTAAACTTTTATAGGTTAATGTCTTAATTGAAATTACGGCTTGCCTCTTATCCGCTCATCGCTCCCTTATGCCATAGTTTGTACATCTCCATTGCTATTTTGCTTATATAGGTCTATTCCATTTGTATCTTATTCGTCATTGTAGGAAATGTTGGAATGATTTCATTGTTTTGTTACTTTGTGTATTGTAACTAGCTCGTGTGCTTTTCGTCACGTGGGAGGGGACACTATATCATGTTGTTGGGTCTGTAACCATGTATGCCAGTGACAGTCTCTTCTCATTCAAATATTGGTTTTCAATAAAAAAAAGTTCAGTAATAGACCGATGTAAATCCAGTTGATATTGAGAGGGTTGTCTTGTTTGCGCATTGCGCCGCCTGTGCGTCTGTATATTGTCTATAAAGTGGATCCTCGTGATTGTATTTTCCTTCCCTTTTAGACCACGTAGGCCTAATAAAATACTTCAAATGGTAAGCTAACCGTCTCTCTCTCTCTCTCTCTCTCTCTCTCGCTCGCGCCATCTCTGTCTGTGTGGTGACTTAAAGAAGAGTAAAGTTAAATTCAGCAAGATGTTGAGGCCTTATCTGAACTAACATTCATCTGAACTTCTGTCGCTGTCCATCTTGAAAGTGCTGAATAAATAGGCCTACCTCGTCGCAGCTCGTTCTCTTGCACGTGCTTATACTTACAGCTAAGTGTTGATAACATAAGAATAAACATGATGAATTTAATGAACATTAAATGTAGTAATGCTTGTGTATGGTTCAAAAGTCTAAACTCGTGTCGACATTCGTTATTATTGAAGGAGAATGTGGTTCTTATTGAGTTACACAAATACACAAGGAGTCAGTAGAAACCATATTTATTTAAGCAAGTCAGCTATATCAGCTAGGGTTTTTAAAAAGGCAGTAAACGAGGCTGAATGAACAGTTTCGCTGCCAGACGAGTCTCCGCTGATAGCCATGGTGCTGAAAGGAAAGCTCTGCTGTTGGGACAGCTTTATGTAGGCCTTAACAGTTTGCGGGCACCGTTTGTCACCGTTATAGTGCAATTAACGTGTTGTTTAGTGTTGTGTAGTGGCTTTGCTGGCATGCAACTAAAAGAAAAAGTGGGTAGGTTTGCCCCACCAAGATGCACATGCTAAAATCGCCACGGTGTGTGTGAGAGAGAGTCTGTGTGTGTGTTCCGTTCTGTATCTTACCCTGGGCGGCAGGCTCCGCTGGAAGGCAGCCCGTATGGAGAGGCAGCAGTGGTGGAAGTTGCGAATGAGCTGAGGGTGGATGGAGCCGCTGAGCTGGGCCAGTTCCCTGTGTGTAGGAGCGATGAAGATACCCTGCACCTTCTCCATCAGCACATAGTGGAACAGAGTGTTCTCTGCCCCAGACGTCAACCTGGCCAACACAGAACAGAGAGAGATTGGAATGGAATGGGATGGCATAGAACAGAATAGAAGAGAATGGGGTGGAATAGAATGAGATGGAATACAATTTGAATAGTGTGATATGGAATAGAATAGGATGGACTGAAAGGATAGGACCACAGCAGAGAGGAGATTTATGGCATTATTACAACGGGGAAGGATAAACTAACTTCTAACACTGCTGGCCTGTTTCACTCACCTCATAGTGTTGTACTTCTCCCCTGTCTCTCTCTCAGTCAGACTCTTCTTCAGGGTGCCCAGGTAGAATGGGTTAGGATGCTTCATCCTGGGAATCTAAGGGGGGGAGGGGGAAACAACATTGGTATTTGACAAAACCCAGTGTATCACTAAATATCGTGCTCTCCTAGCAGTGTGTGTGTGCACTTTACTGTCTGTATGTCTGTCTGTAATTTAATAAAGTGTGCCGTGGAACATAACTTTTTATAGATATAAGGATGAGAGACGCAATGGGGGAAGGAAGGTTAAGACCCTACCTTGAAAATGCTCCCACTGCCTCGACTCCCATCAGATCCTCCAGAACCCAGCGAGTCTCTCTGGCCGACCAGCTTCCGGGCCGAGTCCGGGGTGGAGTGCGGACTGAGTCCGGTCGGCCTTCTTACACCCCCGTCCGACTGTCCCTCGCTCCCGCTGTCGGACTGACTCCTCTTGGAGCTAGGTCTCCGAGCGCCTCGTCCAAACAGGCTCCGGCCCACCACCTTTCCTCCTCCCTGGTCCAAGGAGGGCGGCTTCACGCCCCCGGCCAGCTTGCTGAGGACAGGAGACGAGGCAGCCAGGGTGTCTAACCTCAATGGAAACTCTTTGTGTTATCCTCAATTTTATCTATGCACTTATTTATACACAATTATTTTACTTCTACACGTTGAATTTTTTGTTTTTAAAATTGTCAAACTAAAAACAACCTGTCACGGACGAACGAGGGGAGGAACCAGTCAGCACAAGAAAGGCAGGGGGCAGGCGGGGCGGCCAGGCGTTCCTCCATCCCTAAGTCCAGCTCCTCCAGCTGTAGGAGGGTAGCCTTGACCTGGTCCACGTACACACAGTCGGGCCCTGGGGCCCCCGTGGCAGGGGCTGCACAGCCACTCGCCTCCAGGAGCACACACTGCATGAAATGCCTCTGGGGGAGAGGGAGCGGTAGAAAGAGAGAAGGAGAGAGAGAGAGAGAATGTATGGGATAACAGATGTCTGTGTGTAGTTGGTATCCTGGAACACAAAACTAGGGTCAAATGTTGGATGTCTGTCTGAGAGACAGCTAGAGGGGAAAGAGAAAGAGGAGAGAAAGAAAGGTAGAGAAAAAGAGCAAGAAATGACACAAAAACAAAAAGGTGACGCTCATTAGAGTAACTGACGGAACATAGAATCCCAGCATTCTCAATGAAGACCCTATATGTCATCGTATATGTACAGTACCAGACAAACGTTGGGACACACCTACTCATTCAAGGGTGTTTGGTTATTTTTACTATTTTCTACATTGTGGAACGTGTAAAGCTGTCATCAAGGCAACGGGTGGCTACTTTGAAGAATCACAAACATAAAATACATTTGGATTTTGTTTCAACACTTTTTGTGGTTGTTACTACAGGACTCCATATGTGTCACTTTATCGTTTTGATGTCTTCACTATTATTCTACAAATGTCGAAAAATATTCCAAATAAAGACAAAAACCATGGAATGAGTAGGTGGGTCCAAAAGTTTGACTGGTACTGTATGTACCTATGGTCTTACCAGTCCCACTATGAGTAGGAAGTAGCGTCCCTGGGGCTGGCAGTAGCCAGGCATGGTACAGTGGTTGTTAATGGTCTTGGTCTGGTGGATCTGTGAGCGGTGGCGAGGGAACACCTCCCTCCAGACAACCAGCTGGCCCACGCGCTGCTCTGAGGCCAGGGGGAGGAGACAGTAGTGCTGGCAGTAGAGAGAGACGTCAAGCAGGTCCTCCTTGGGGAGGTGGTTTGCTATCAGATAGCCCTGGGGTTGGACACAGGCAGAGAGACATACACGTCGAGAGACAAGAGACACAGAGTACACACGCACACAGGTTGGACACACACACACAGAAAACACAATTGAATTTAGAATTTTTACTAACACAAGTCGCCCCATCGTATTAGAGTGCCAGACTCTTTCTATACAAAGGTCATGAGAATGGAGACTTGAACCTAGAGAACAACCTTCTACAAATCATGAATAATTCAGCATCAATTGATAGGCTGATGTGCCATCCAGAGAATGAGGGGGTACAGCATGTTATTCTGGGTGATGATATCCCATCTACAGTGCATTCGGAAAGTATTCAGACCCCTTAATTTCTTCCACATTTTGTCGCGTTACAGCCTTATTCTAAGATGGATCAAATATTTTTCCCTCCTTATCAATATACACACAATAACCCTTAACAACAGAGCAGTTTTACCCAATTTATACAAAATTAAAAACTGAAATATGACATTTACATAAGTATTCAGACCATTTACTCAGTACTCTGTTGAAGAACCTGGCAGCGATTACAGCCTCAAGTAATATTGGGTATGACGCAACAATCTTGGCACACCTGTATTTGGGGAGTTTCTCCCATTCTTCTCTGCAGATCCTCACAAGTTCTGTCAGGTTGGATGGGGAGCGTCGCTGCACAGCTATTTTCAGGTCTCTCCAGAGATATTCGTTTGGGTTCAAGTCTGGGCTCTGGCTGGGCCACTCAAGGACATTCAGAGACTTGTCTCGAAGCCACTGCTGCGTTGTCTAGGCTGTGTGCTTAGGGTCACTGTCCTGTTGGAAGGTGAACCTTCGCCCCAGTCTGAGGTCCTGAGCACTCTGGAGTGTGTTTTCTTCAAGGATCTCTCTATACTTTGCTCCATTCATCTTTACCTCCTCGATCCTGACTAGTCTCCCAGTCCCTGCCGCTGAAAAACACCCCCACAGCATGATGCCGCCACCACCATGCTTCACTGTAGGGATGGTGCCAGGTTTCCTTCAGACGTGATGCTTGGCATTCAGGCCAAATAGTTCAATCTTGGTTTCATCAGACCAGAGAATCTTGTTCCTCATGGTCTGAGAGTCTTTAGGTTGTGCCAAGCAGGCTGTCATGTGCCTTTTACGGAGGAGTGGCTTCCGTCTGGCCACTCTACCATAAAGACCTGATTGGTGGAGTGCTGCAGAGATGGTTGTCCTTCTGGAAGGTTCTCCCATCTCCACAAAGGAACTCTGGAGCTCTGTCAGAGTGGCCATCGGGTTCTTGGTCACCACCCTGACCAAGGCCCTTCTTCCCCAATTGACTCAGTTTGGCCGGGCGGCCAGCTCTAAGAAGAGTCTTGGTGGTTCCAAACTTCTTCCATTTAAGAATGATGGAGGCCACTGTGTTCTTGGGGATCTTCAACCCTGCTGACATTTTTTGGTACCCTTCCCCAGATCTGTGCCTTGACACAATCCTGTCTTGGAGCTCTACGGACAATTCTTTCAACCTCATGTCCTGGCTTTTGCTCTGACATGCACTGTCAACTGTGGGACCTTATATAGACAGGTCTGTGCCTTTCCAAATCATGTCCAATCAATTGAATTTACCACAGTGTCACGGTCTTCCTCCTCTTCATCTGAAGAGGAGAGGCGAGAAGGATCAGAGGACCAAAATGCGGCGTGGTATGTGTTCATAGTGAATATTAATAAAGAGAACACTGAACACTGCAACATTATACAAAAGAGTAACAAAAACAATAAACCAATGACGACCGTGAAGCTATAATGAGACCTGTGCTGAAACAAGCCACTAACATAGACAATCACCCACAAACAAACAGTGCAACCCAGGCTACCTAAGTATGATTCTCAATCAGAGACAACTAATGACACCTGCCTGTCAGGTGAGTGTGTGTGTGTGTGTGTGTGTGTGTGTGTGTGTGTGTGTGTGTGTGTGTGTGTGTGTGTGTGTGTGTGTGTGTGTGTGTGTGTGTGTGTGTGTGACACGACACTCAACCTTGTAGAACAGACAGGAACCCAGTGTCACGTAGAGACGCCTCATGCCATAGAAGTCCTCTGACTGCCAGAGAGAGAGAGAGAGAGAGAGAGCGAGATGTTGAGAGAGAGATGTTCAGAGAGAGATGTTGAGAGAGAGATGTTGAGAGAGAGATGTTGAGAGAAAAAATAATTAACAGTTTTAGAAGGATTAAGTAGTGGATCTACTTCCTGCCGGTCTACCCCCCCCCCCCCCCCCCCTCTCTCCAGCACCCCTCCCTCCCAGCCCTGCTTCATTTAATCAGCTAGAAGATGCAGGTATAAAGAAGACGTAATCCTGCATTACATGAAATATACACAGGCCAGTCCAGAAATACTCACTACTAGACCCTACACAGGGGAGGAGACAGCTGGTGGCTCCGTTTTAATGGGAATGGGGATGAGCATGACACCTTGTCTACTTCCCAAATGGCACCCTATTCCCTACACATTCCCTATGTCATGATTTGACTTACCATTTCTCCGAAATCTGACGATTCAAAGTCTGAGAGAACAGTGTCCACCTCCATCTGTGGACAGACAGATAATCAGAGACCATAGAAGTAGAATTCAGATGCCGCATGACGTATTTCTGCATTCACAAAGGCTGCAGTCAGACATGCTCTGGAACTAGACATGGAAAAATTGCCTGACTAGTCGGCAGGAGCACATGTCCTTTTTTACCGCCAGACAGCAGAGGGCAGCAAAGACAATACATAAATCCAACAGGGTGGGGGGGGAGGAAAGCCCATTAAATATATTATAGCAAGAGCAAATTGCTTAAACGTATCACTGACTTGACAGCCTAAAACATCCTGTGCCCTAAAACATTTCAGAAGACGTAACAAGCGAGGCGCAAACAGCAAATGGTGAAGACATCAATGAAGAAGAAGACATCTTAAAAGTGGCCCATCACAACCGTGGCCCAAAGTGGTGGCCCATCCCCAGACCTTTATCTCAGGGGGCAGAGGGAGCCACCGCACCGCTGGCAGTCCGTCCAGGAAGAGAGTCCCCGATAGGTCAGTGGGCGTGGACCCAGAGCTGTCACTCAACCTGGAAGGCTGGATGAGCTGCTGGAAGAACAGGCAGAAGAAATGGTCCAGCCTGGGGGCGTGGTCCGCCTGGCAGAATGCACTGTGGGGGAGCGGAAAGAGCGATGGAGACAAGACGGAGGGGGAGGAGGGGGAGAAAGGGAGGGATGGAGAGAGGGATGGTGTGGTGGATGGAGAGATGAGATGAAGGGGTGGAGGAGAGAGGGAGGGAGGAAGCAAGGGGAGAGAGGGGGACAGAAGGAGGTAGAGAAAGAAGTGGTTAGTTTAAAGAAGCCAACAACCTGTTCAGGTTTGATGTAACAGTATAAATGACCTTGCTTCAAATGAGAAGCCAGAAAGACTGGGACCGCTTGAACCAGGAAATCTAACCGGTGTCCAAAATGGCACCATATTCCCTATACAGTGCACTACTTTTGGTCAAATTCAGGATGCATCCCTGCTGTCAGCACAACAGACCTGTCCAGAGAGCCGTGCATCACCTTGAGAGTCCTCACTGCGCCTCCCACTACCGCCTGCAGATACAACAGAGGAACCCTGGGGAAGAATACGAGGGGAAAAACACAGTCACATCCACGAGGAGTAGGCCAGAAAAACACAGTCACATCCACGAGGAGTAGGCCAGAAAAACACAGTCACATCCACGAGGAGTAGGCCAGAAAAACACTCCGAACCTCAGCTACTTACCGACCATTTTATTGATCAAATATTCTGGAAGGGATACAGCATTTAGTTGACATATGGGATTGGCTGAGACAGGGTATTGAATATGGAAGCATGCATTGGATGACTTTGCCGTGTCGGTACCTCTCAGCAGGCAGGGCGATCACCAGCAGGTTGTTGCTCTCCTTCCAGTAGCCCACATGGACCAGCTGTTTATTGAGCAGAAGAGAGGAGCTGAGGAGAGGGGGAGGGGGGAGACGGGAGAGGGGTAGAAGGCAGAGAAAAAAGGAGGGAGTGGGAGGAGGAACAGGTGCAGGGGAAAAGACCGAGGAGAAATACAATCACGGCATGAATGAATGGAATTTCTACATTTCGGACTTTGGTAGATCTCAGAGCCGCTTGAAGTGGGTCTGACTGGTGATAGGTAGAGATCAGTCAGGTGGGTGGGGAATTTCCTACACTACCTGACTATCTGTCCCCCGGTGACATTCTCCAGCATGTCAGACAGAGTGAGAAAGATCCCTCGGACTCCTTTCAGCTGACTGGACGCCTCAGACACTGGGTACTGGTACAGGATCTCCTGCTGAGGGGACATGGAGGTACACACACACACACACACGCACACAGTCCGTTAGAGAAGGATCTTTGTCATTAGTATTCTCCACACCATGCTGTCTGCTATGAAGGGTGTGGAGCGGACCACTTCAGAGAGAGCCGGGAGGGAGTAGGGCCTCATAGCCATGGAAACAAGGACAAAAGCTCTGATAATTCTTACAATGCCAGACATTCCCCTCTGGGTCACCAACACACTAGCCTCGTGGAGAACCAGGTCACCCTAAACAGAAAGCCTGGGGAAGTCCATGGCACAAAATCAGCTAAAAAAAAAGTTGGGTGGGCACACAGTGAAAAACTAGTTACATGTCAAACCAGTCAAATGCCTTGCTTGGGTGGAGGTGCTCACGACATTATTATTGTTGTAGGTGCAACAGTGAGTGAGGATGGCTGTGAAATCGCCGATTAAAAATCCTGTTAAAGTATGCTGATGTATGCCGTGTTTGTGGTGAACCGTACGCCTGGAACCGGAACAAACATCATCTTTTGCAAGGTAAATGGTCTTTATTGCGACCGGACTACACACGGGCTTTAGAAGAGATAACGGAGCCTGTCACACATTGCCTTTCCTGTGTCATTTGTTGTGTGACAGCCAAAGTGTACCAATGCGGTCACAATTCACGGTGATCTATGAGACACGCCCCCATTCTCATCCAATGGGGCTGCAGTGGAGCGGGTTGAGAGGTTCAAGGTCCCTAGCGTTCACGGCACCAACAAACTATCATGGTCCAAGCACACCAAGACAGTCGTGAAGAGGGCACGACAAAGCCTTCTCCCCCTCAGGAGAGTGAAAAGATTTGCCGTGGGTCCTCAGATCCTCAAAAGGTTCTACAGCTGCAAAATCGAGAGCATCCTGACGGGTTGCATCACCGCCTGGTATGGCAACTGCTCAGACTCCGACCGCAAGGCACTACAGAGGGTAGTGCGAACGGCCTAGTACATCACTGGGGCCAAGCTTCCTGCCATCCAGGACCTCTATACCAGGCAGTGTCAGAGGTAGGCCCTAAAAATGTTCAAAGACCCCAGCCACCCTAGTCATAGACTGTTCTCTCTGCTACCGCACGGCAAGTGGTACCGGAGCGCCAAGTCTAGGTCCAAGAGGATTCTAAACAGCTTCTACCCCCAAGTCATTAGACTCCTGAACATCTAATCAAATGGCTACCCAGACTATTAGCACCCCCCCCTCCTCTCAAGCTCTGTCAGGTTGGATGGGGAACGTCGCTGCACAGCTATTTTCTTAAAACCTGTTATTGCTTTGTCATTATGGGGTATTGTGTTAAGATTAATAAGGAAAAACATTTATTGAATTCATTTTAGTATAAGGCTGTAATGTCACAAGATGTGGGGAAAAATCAAGGGGTCTGAATACATATCAAAATATAAATTCACAAATAATCTCAATAATCCTAAAACTAAATAGGACAATAGCAAAAATCCCCCTGCCTGCACACATTTAAAGGTTTGGTATCGCATTTTAGGCTTGAAAGAGACATATCTTTAAATCATTTTAATCACAGCAAATGTGTTGCCGAGGTTGTAAGAATATCAGATAGCATTCTGTTTTGAAAAATAAATATTTTTTAGATAGGGTATGGACTCTATGCCATGACATTCACACATCTCGTAATGCTCCCAGTGTACCAAGTAAACCACGTTGACTGAGGTATGACGGTACAGTGTAGTCACGGTATTAGTGTAGTTCAACTGTCATTGTAAGATTCAGGGCTCACTTGCAAAAAGAGACCTTGGTCTCAATGGGACTCCCTGCTAAAAGAAAGGTCTCAATTAGACTCCCTGCTAAAAGAAAGGTCTCAATGGGACTCCCTGCTAAAAGAAAGGTCTCAATGGGACTCCCTGCTAAAAGAAAGGTCAAACCCCAAAAAAATAGGGTGTCATTTCGGATACACCGCGAGACAGAGCGGAAAAGGACAACGCCAACTCTGTATTTAGGAGCCACCACAGAGAAGAGGCCTAAATCACAGGGCAGAGAGAGGAGAGAGAGCATGTCTGAGATGAGGGTGTAGCTGCTAGCAATGTTCCCTCCAATTTTTTTCCAGCACTGAGCAAATTTCAGGTTTGCTGAGCGCAAACTTGAACAGTGTGACAATTCTGTGCAACTTCCGTGGCCCGTTTGCTGTGAACACTGAGGCTGTACCCGCTTTAAGTTACAGTTTTAACTGTGACCAAGTAGCCTACTGTGGCTATTTGATCGTAATGTAGGCCTACCAGAGTGGCCCACCGTCAAAAGCAATGGCCGAAAATGCACCCCATAACATTTTAACATGGAAGTAGATGTTCTATCATACAGCCTACAGTAGCAGCCAATGTGTGGTGTTCAATCTAGGCCTACATTCCATGAGAAAAAGAAAAAAAACAGGCAGGGCTTGACATTAACCTGTTTATCCACCTGTCTTTCAGACAAGGAGGTGACTGAAAATGTTGTGTTTGACGCAAGAAATCACTTTACAAAATAAAATGCATTATTATCCCCATCTCATTATTACAGAGAATAAGACAAATTATGCTACCCTCTGCCTATTGGCTACTTATCTTATTCAAGATGTCTCAAAATACAACACTGCCGCTTTAAGACATAAAAAAAAAGCTCTTTACCCGACTCGCTTTTCAAAGATGGCTAGAAATGCACACATTTTGTGCGCTTGTTGGAAGCAACCACTGTTGACTAGAAATGAGCTATAACTGGGCTAATAACTCATTTACTAGCAAAGAACATGAACAAATGTGCACGTGTGGCTACATGCATATCTCGCTTTGATCTCAAAACAAGCGCATCTACTCGGGACCGCACATACTGTAGCCCAAACAATCCAGTCAAAAATGAACGGCACAGATCCATATATGGCTATGGCTATTTGCATATAGGCCTGCCGCAGCTCTGACTGGTTATGTAGAGTACGGCCTGAGGCATGCCGGTCAATGCAATAGAATCCTACTCCAATGCGCTCTGCCTACAAGAAAATATCTTGCAAAGTTAGTTTTGCATACGCATAGTGCGTTTTGTTATGGTACGTTACATTGAAAGTGGCTAATATTGCGTTGACTCGATCACAATCCTCACAGTAAAACGAAATGTTGATAGTATTAGCTAAAGGGGAAAACTCTAGAAAGTTGAGTGAAGTACAGTCTAGTGCTTCTCTGCGTAGGCTGATATTTCTTCTGTGCAGAATTGCGATGGGAGCTGCACGTGCAGGAACACTGGCTACTAGTCTACCTCCCCACAGAGCAAGAAAACAGGAGACGTGGATCAGCACTTCACTACAAAATCCTCTGACCTCGGTGCTCTGTTCCACCGTGTTTGACTTCCACAAGTGCCAGTTTCCCCGGATACAGATGAAGCACTCCCCTGGTCTAAACAGCATGATCAGTATAGAATCTCCATTGAAAGAGATTTTTAAGTCCAACAATAAACCTGAACAGTGTCTGGGAAATGATGCTGCTTTTGTTGGTGTTATTTATCTGATTACTAGCATGGTTAACTTATTGCTGCAAGGTTAACCTAGGCTGGGTAACCTGTTGGAGCTAGTAACATAAGCATTTTGCTGCACCTGCTATAAACACCTGCAAATCTTTGTATGCTACTAACAATCTTTGATTTATGTATCGTCAAAGGATAGCATCAGGAAGCTTACCCGCTCTGGTAGGCTTCCAGATCCAACAGCAACCATAATACACACACACACACACACACACACAGCATTCGGAATGTATTCAGACGCCTTGACTTTGTCCACATTTTGTTACAGCCTTATTCTGAAAAGGATTGAATTATTTTTCCCCCCTCATCAATCTACACACAATACCCCATAATGACAAAGCGAAAACAAGTTTTTAGAAATTTTAGCAAATGTATAAAAAATATAAGAATAAATATCTTATTTACATCAGTATTCAGACCCTTTGCTATGAGACTCGAAATTGAGCTCAGGTGCATCCTGTTTCCCTTAATAATCCTTGAGATGTTTCTACAACTTGATTGGAGTCCACCTGTGATAAATTCAATTGATCAACATGATTTGGAAAGGTACTCACCTGTCTATATAATGTCACACAGCTGACAGTGCATGTCAGAGAAAAAAACAAGCCATGAGGTCGAGGGAATTGTCCGTAGAGCTCCGAGACAGGATTGTTTCGAGGCACAGATGTGGGGAAGGGTACCAAAATATTTATGCAAGGTTGAAGATCCCCAAGAACACAGTGGCCTCCATCATACTTAAAAGGAAGAAGTTTGGACCATCAAGACTCTTCCTAGAACTGGCTGCCCGGTCAAACTGATCGGGGGAGGTGACTAAGAACCCGATAGTCACTCTGACAGAGCTGTAGAGTTCCAAATGGGAGAACCTTCCAGAAGGACAACCCTCTCTGCAGCACTCCACCAATCAGGTCTTTATGGTAGAGGCCAGACGGAAGCCACTCCCCAGTAAAAGGCACATGACAGCTGCTTGGAGTTCGCCAAAAGGCACCTAAAGGACTCTCAGACCATGATAAACAAAATTCTCTGGTCTGATGAAACCAAGATTGAACTCTTTGGCCTGAATGCCAAGCATCACGTCTGGAGGAAACCTGGGGACCATCCCTACGGTAGGGATTAGGAGACTAGTCAGGATTGAGGGAAAGATGAACGGAGGAAAGTACAGAGAGATCATTGATGAAAACCTGCTCCAGAGACCCCAGGACCTCAGACCAGGGTGAAGGTTCCCCTTCCAACAGAACAACAACCATAAGCACACAGCCAAGACAACGCAGGAGGGGTTTCGGGACAATTCTCTGAATGTCCTTGAGTGGCCCAGCCAGAGCCCGGACTTGAACCCGGTCGAACATCTTTGGAGAGACCTGAAAATAGCTGTGTAGCAACGCTCCCCATCCAACCTGACAGAACTTGAGAGGATCTGCAGAGAAGAATGGGAGAAACTCCCCAAATATAGGTGTGCCAAGCTTGTAGCGTCATACCCAAGAAGACTCGATGCTGTAATCGCTGCCAAAGGTGCTTATATAAATGTAATATTAGTTGTTTATTTTTTATATATTTTCAAACAATTGTAAAAACCTGTTTTTGCTTTGTCAATATGGGGTTTTGTGTGTAGAAAAACAATTGAATCAATTTTAGAATAAGGCTGTAATGTAACCAAATGTGGAAAAAGTCAAGGGGCCTGAATACTTTCCAAATGCACTGCACACACACACACACACACACACACACACACACACACACACACACACACACACACACACACACACACACACACACACACACACACACACACAGAGAGAGAGAGGAACTGACCTTGTTCTTCTACTCCTACTTCTGTTTCTCCACTGTGTGTGTGTGTGTGTGTGTGTGTGTGTGTGTGTGTGTGTGTGTGTGTGTGTGTGCGCTTTTGGATCTGGAAGCCTACCAGAGAGGTAGTTCTGTTCTCTAAAGCTTCTGCTTTTGTCAGAAATAGGGGTATTTTCTGACTGTTCGAATACTCACATGATTTATATTTTTGTACTCGAGTACTCAATGAAAAAATAATAACAAATTTAACACAAGGCCCACACTGGAAAACAATATGTGTGCATTTGTCTATATGCCAACCGTGCGCAACAATGCTCAATTTATCAAAACTATTACAGATATCAAATCCTAACTGCTATATAGCCCCATATACAGTATTTTCAGTCAATAAAAAAGCAAGTGCAATTTAAGATTCATTTATTGAAACCGTAATATCAACTGGTTAAATTATATCGTGGAACACAATCTTCAAAAAGGCAGTAACCTCAGCAGTGGCCCTTGCTTGTGGAAGCCTATGGCTGTGCAATGGCATAGAACAGAATTTTTTTCCAAATGAAAAAAAAAAGATGCCAGTGCGAAGTGATGCGTTATCCTCAAAGAGGGATCATTTGAAACGGGGCTCAATTTGGCCATTTTAAAGAATAGAAATCGGAGTTACAAACCAAAATATGTCTTATTTTCTCTATACAGATATTCGATTGAGGTTATTCTGCCGGTTGTTTGGAATTTTCTAAATGAATTAACACGGCATGGTGATGAATTACGGCCACGGCATCTGTTTTGTGCTTAATGATTCTGATGAAAATACTCCGTCTTTACCAAAGTTGTATATTTTCAATTGAACCGGACTATGCTTTGTGGGGTTATAGCCTAGGATAACCTATTCTAAAATGGCACAAAAGTTCGCAAAGTAGCCTAAGCAGAAAATAGACTGGGCGAAATTATTCCAAAACTGCAGCTCGCTGTTGGAACACATATTTTCCTACTTCAATCAACCAGTCCATTTTTGAATTTGTTATAAAATTGTTATCATTTGGCAGTGAATGTAACTAGTGTATTTCCCATCAGTTAGATACGTAATTATAGGCATTTCTATAGGCCTAACGGGAGCTTGCGTGCGCTCTCGGCACAAGTGTGTGGAGGGAACGGTCGGAAAGCAATTGAGTGAATGAGACACGCGAGGAGGAAAGGGAATTTAAGGAGAAGAACTGTGTGATGCTTGGCTTGATTTCTTTCTTTTTTTTACAAATGGAACACTAGAGTCAAAGCAAAATAATGTTGTCTTCCAAGGCACATTTTTCATTTGCCTGTTCGTGCAGCCACAAAGCACCAAATAGTTTGACAGTATTAATTTGTATTTATTTTTAAGTGATCTCTGGTTAAAGATCGAACTTTGATGTCCGTTTGAGTGTTCTAGTACTCACGCCCATCCCTAGTCAGAAAACACAGACTGTATACCACCAAAATAGGTTGGTTGTTCTAAGTCCACAACGATGCTTTAACCACATCAGGAGACCCCTTTGAGGTCTGGGGGAGAAAGAAAAAAACATCGAAGAAATTTTGATTTTGGGGTATAGTTACCCTTAATTCAAGTGCGCCCCAGCCAGAGATCATTGTTCAGTTAGTGATGTTTCTGTAGCGCTTATGTGATTTCAGAGTTTGCAAAACAAATGGCCCCTGGGTTGATGCAAATAGTCATTCTGCCAGGTAGGCATAGGCTACATTGCTACAACATTTAATTGAAGACGCATATCTGATGATGCTAATGGCTACACAAAGTGTAGACGTGTGTGCGCACGCACGCACGCACCACACACGCACGCACGCACGCACCACACACACACACACACACACACACACACACACACACACACTGGGGAATTCCTGTGCCTTTAACTTGATTTCTTACTAAGTTCAATAAATCTTTTAATATCGTCAAATTCCGTGATTCCATCCGCATTCTCCACAACACAGAACTCAAATGAAGGATGGGAAAACAAAACTAACAGATTGCGCCTTTACCATAGACTTGTGCTGTGAATGTAAAAAAAGATCAAGGTAGAGGTTACTTTTAACCAGACCTTGGATCAGATGACCCTACCCCCAGTCCTACACTTTTATCTATGGCCTCTGGTCTTTAGTAGTGCACTACCTAGGGTATAGGGTACATTTCGGACAAAGTCCAACTGAACTAACCTCTTCTAGTGGGGAGTCTGAGTCCAGTTTGAGTGACAGGTACATGACAATGTGAGGGATGTGTCCTATAGACATCTGGAGCTCCACCGTGTCCTCGCCCCACAGCAGACGCACCAGCTGGCTAACCGAAGGAGAGGGCCTGAGCCTGGGAGCAGAAGACATGTCCACACCTCCCTCCCCTGGTCCTCCTGGACTGGCTGTCTCCAGGGTCAGCTTCACCTGGGAGGGAGGAGAGGGGAAAGAGAAAGCAGGAGAGAGAAACTAAGACCTAAAGACATCATCATCGGTATCTTTTCACCACATTCTAAAAACGGCCAGTCCGAGTTTTCCCTTTTCAAACACTGTAAAAAAAGGCGGTAGGCTGTGGGTTTGGCTACAAAACAAAAGCCGGCAGTGACTTTGTACGACTCTGGAGAATCACAGTCGGACAGAATCGGCAGGGGGAACTACACTGTGATCATAATAAGAACATTAACAACATTTAATCCAGTCCATTAGGGCTTCCGCGTCATTTATTTGGCCTAGCGCTACAGGAAAGCAGGAAGGGTTCACGAAGACAAAGCTCAGGAAAAGAGGAAGTAGATGTGATTCATTCAGGAAAAGAGGAAGTAGATGTGATTCGTTCAGGAATAGAGGAAGTAGATGTGATTCGTCCAGGAAAAGAGGAAGTAAATGTGATTCATCCAGGAAAAGAGGAAGTAGATGTAACTCGTTCAGGAAAAGAGGAAGTAGATGTGATTCATTCAGGAAAAGAGGAAGCAGAGTAGGGAGACAGGTAGCCTAGTGTTGGACTAGTAACCGAAAGGTTGCAAGATCGAACCCCCGAGCTGACACGGTACAAATCTGTCATTCTGCCCCTGAACAAGGCAGTTAACCCACTGTTCCTAGATCGCCATTGAAAATAAGAATTTGTTCTTAACGGACTTGCCTAGTTACATAAAGGTCAAATAATATTAAATAGAAGAATGGTGATTGATGGAGAGAGAAATGGATTATATTCCTGATCACTGAAAGAGAAGCAGCATGGATGTGTGTGAGAATCAGAAACAGATCCTGCTGCATGGCCCAGAAGAGCGCAGCTCTGTCATCCTCAGAGCTTTTTGCATGACACACCACCATTCACACAAAGCTAAGCAAGCACACTAAGGACCGCACATGGAAACTCGTAACAGTATGGTGTATGGTGCATGCTACCATTTACAGATGGCTTATGTCTGTGCACTCTTGTATTTCAAAAGGCAATTATATTAGTGCATGCTACCATTTACAGATGGCTTATGTCTGTGCACTCTTGTATTTCAAAAGGCAATTATATTAGTCCTTAGCAGGCCTCTTTAGTCCTTAGCAGGCCTCTTTAGTGCTGACAGGTTATTGCCCAATTGCATACATGTGCACACTAATATAATACTGTAGCCTACACACACAGACTTAAACAAACTGGAATACAAATGTGAAAAAGAACTGTGTACACGCGCACACACACACAGTGCTGGCTCTGGGCAGTAACCTGTCAGCACTAAAGAGGCCTGCTAAGGACTTATGGTTGACGTTAATTGAGACGAATCAGAACCAGGTGTTTGTGTGTGTGCGTGGTACGCGCGCAGGACTGTGACACTGGAAATGGTCTGACTCTCTACCTCCCCGAGAAGTGTTCACACTCCTAATGGAGTTCAAAGGACTGGAGTCAGAAATGTGGTAGAAAGTTCATGCTTACACCAGTCCAATGCTTTCAAAACTTTGAAGGGTTCGTGAGCAAGTCCTTTACAAAGACTAAGCATTTATTCATTGCATTTTCACTCCCTGTGTTTTGAATTCATCCATAACTCTAGGGCGAGGGCCAGAACATCTCCAGACACTGTCACCAGAAACCCACAAACCGTTGAGCAGCACCAGGGAAGGCGCCAGGCCTGGGCCGGATGCCATGTTGGCTCTGCAGGGAACAGTAGCCTGTTATTAGGAGAAGGGCCTAACGGTGATGAGTGAGTCCTTCTGACACTATTCTGCACACACACACAAAAATGTCAAATGTCATAGAACAAATTCATTTTACAATGAATAGAATAGTATAATAGACACTGCCAGACCGGCTGAAGGGCTGCGGCACTACGTTCTCTCATGATAAATAATGGGGATGTGGTTAGGTTGGAGGGTGCTCTCGGTAGATTCCTGCCTGCTGATGTCAGTGATCCAGATAGACAGAGAGAGAGAGAGACAAAGGGGCATAGGGAGAGAAATAGAGTGAGAAAGAGGGAAGAGAGAGAGAGCGAGAGAGAGGGGAAAAGAGAGACAAAGAGAGAGACAGGGGTAAAGAGAGAGAGAGAGAGAGAGAGAAAAGAGATTGAGAAAAGAGAGAGAGAGAGCGAGAGCGAGAGTTAGAGAGAAACAGCTAGAGACAATTGACATATATATAGAAAGAGAGAAAGGGGAGACAGAGCAGAAAAAGGGGAGAGCGAGAGAGAGAAAAAGAGAAGAGAGAGAAAAGAGAGAGAGAGTTGGGAAAGAGAGAGAGAGGGGCAGGGAAAGAGAGAGCGCGCACGCGAGAGAGAGAGAGAAAGTACTACTGACGATACTATACTATGAGGTCAGGCAGAGGGCATGGTGGTCCAACCTCAATACAAACTGCTGCTCCGCCCATATAATTGCTACTGTCTACCACGCTTTACCTGGGAGGGCCATTCACACACATGACCACATACATACAGCCAGCCAGACGCTCACGTGCGCACACACACACACACACCACCGAAGTTTCCACTGACTATGTCAGTAGAGCTCCGTCCGACGAGTGGCCTTGTTGTTTTTTCACCTCTCTCTCTCTCCTCCTCTCTTCTCTTCCTCTCTACAGTGTAATTTACTATCTGGCTTTCCGCGTATTCTAATCAGCTGTGCTTTCAGTGGCTGCAGCATAATGGTCGTTTTCCTGTGTTTTCTCAAACAACTCCCGCCGCAGTCTGGCCTCTCTCCTCTCTCTCCTCTCTCTCTCTGTCGGCAAACGCCATCACTCCCGCCGACACTGTAATTTACAAATTCCTCCTTCTTGAGGCCCTGTTTTGACCGTGTGAGGAGACGGATTTGGAAAAAGCTTGAGCGGTTTTCTGAATGGCGATCAAGGCGTCATTTCCCCGACTTGGACAGTTTTCCTCATGTAGATAGGTGGTGATTGTTTCCTACTATATACGTTTTGACAGCCGAGTGAAGCCAGATGGCAATGGAAAAATATTTCTATATTCGGCGGCGAGCGGCATTCATACTTCACCATACATTCTACAATGGATTTACATAAACTTAAATGCCACTTTCTGGATGCAGGGAGAAAATTAAACGTGAAGGAACATCATCTTCCCAAAGCTCGGTTGGAAGAGCAATTGAACAGACACTTATTGAGATTAGCTGGGGGGGTTTTAGGGGGTGGGGGGTTGGCTGGGTTTTGTTAATTGATTCATTGTCCAAAGCAAGATAAGCAGCCGGTTTTCTGACCTGAGATCCACACACTTATCTTGACATTTTATGCACGCTACACGTCTCACATTGACGTCAACGAATGATTCACGTGGAAGTTCGAGTTGCACCCTTTTTTTTATTCATCTCTACTGAATCGGGACACCTCAGGGCATTCTAGCCTCGTGAATCTGTCCAGAGCCAAAACATCCATGTGGTTTCTAATAACACATTCCAGTGACCTCCAAGACCTCTCTTTGAACATGTGGGACAGTGGAGAGCTCTTGACTAACAGTCTCGGTCTGCCTTTGTGCGTGTGTTCGTGTGCGTGTGCGTGTGTGTGTGTGTGTGTGTGTGTGTGTGTGTGTGTGTGTATGTGTGTGTCTGCCTTGCGTGTTAGTGTGTGTGCTTTGCATGTGTGTGTCTGCCATGAGTGCGTAGACCCCAGATTGTAACACTTCTAAGCAGAGCAGATGTGTTGGTTCGGGGGGGGGGGGGTTTGTCTGTAAATTGAGTTCTTTCATTGGCTGCCGTTTCTGTTTCAGAGGCTGTGTCCGAAACGCTGCAGCATGCATCGTTAATAATGTGACTGGGGCTCATAATACAACAACATCAACAACAACGAAGTTCTGTCGGCGGTCTTTCGCATACTTTCATATTTGCAGCGTTTCAATTTTGTAATACACTTAACTTCAGAAACACACCACAAAGCGGAGCATAATTCTATCTAACTACTGTTGGTTTAATATGGCAGTAAGGAGTTGTGTGGGTGGGCTTGGAACACACACATACACATACTAGAGCTGGGCGATAGGGACAGAAATCCATATCGATAAATGGACTAAATTAATAGGATAACGATATATAGAACAATACATTTATGACGTTGCTAGTCCCATGTGGCTCGGTTGGTAGAGCATGGCACGTGCAACGCTGGGGTTATGGGTTCGATTCCCATGGGGAACCAGTTCAAATATGTATGCACTCACTACTGTAAGTCAATCTGGACTAAAATGTAAACCATGTTTTTTTTATTTTTTTTTATTACCCTTTAAACTATTTAACTAGTTTGAATGTTGTAGCTATAAATTGACCCTTCGCTAAAACTCGCCCCAGAATTTTTGCCAACCAATCACAGCGCTGCAATGGATAGCAACTGTGGTCTAGTGCAGACACCTCGGTCGAGCACACGTTTCAAACACATGAAAGCCAATGACGGCAGTGGGAAAACCTCACAGTTTTATTTTCAAAAAAGTATTGTTTAAATTGTTAAATAATTGATCAGTACGCCAGTGGTACTTGGTACTGTGATTCCTGAAATGCATGTTGATTAGGAGTATTTTTCAAATCTGAAATGATACTTTTGTTACATTGTTTGCTAGCTCAGCTGGTTAGCTAGAGCTCAGTCTCATTGACCACCTAATGTAGCTAGCCATGTTATTAATAAATTCCATCTGCTGTCGACATCAGGACACGATTTGAGAACACTAGTTAGCTTCAAAAGTGGTTATTAGCTTTGACTGCATGCTGACAGTAAATTCAGAATCCTTCGGTAGCAACACTACAAACACCATTTTTACCAGGTTCCCGTGAAGCAATTGTAATGACAGTCCACCTCAACAGACCCAAGAGTTTCCTGTTTAGCAAGAGGTAGTCTGTGAGTCATTTCACTGTGCATTAAAAACACAGTTTGAGATCATTGTGAGGGGATTTTGCCAGTGGTGAGGAGGAATTGGTCTTCCTGGGAATATATTGTCTGAGATTGCAACAGTAACCAAGGGGGGCGGGGCTTAGTGAAGGGTCAATTGCCCCATTAACAGTCACCCATATTATTTTTGGTTTATCGTCCAATACAACACACACACACACACACACACACCCACACACACTAACCTGGGTAGGACCAGGAATGCAGGACAGAACCCTCTCAATGTTCTCTGTGGTAACATCCACATCGTCTACTGCGACCAGGTTGTCACCTGGGACGAAGAAGAAAGTCTCACTCCCAGCATCATGTTACATATAGACAACTTAGACTAAAGGGGAATAGTGACATTCCTGTAAAAGTACTTTGCGCCACATTGTGTAACCTGTTCAGAAATAGTATAGTTTTGTTGAGGAGCACAGTGTTTGGCATGACAAGGAGGGGCAACTCGTATACAAAACAGACCGGTATCCAGTCAAGAGACACAGTCCACAGATCTAGGAACAGCCAGATGTCCTGTTGTTTCTTTTTGTAAAACAACGAGTTTCACCTGCCTCTGTGCAGACTCGTGTCCGTTCCAATCAACCCTAACACAGATTCCACCTTAGTTATTTCAGTTAGTTAACTAGTCTAATTGCTTTAGCATGGACTGGTAGGCTACATGAAAGTCATGGCTTTAAACACTAACTCATGTGGAAAGTCTTTAGTATTCAGCAGTTTTGTTTTTTGCATTCCTTGGGCTGCCCAGAACGACCGTGCCCAGCCTCTGCAAACATCAAAACTATCTACTGTAAAACACAACGTTATAAGTCTAACTTTATTTAATATAAAAGGTGTCAATAAATTAATTTATTGCATTCTATACAATTTGTATACGACTGATCCCAGTGGCTGTGTCTGAAATGGCAAAAGTAGTGCATTACATAAAGAGAAACGGGTGCCATTTGGGACGTACCCAGAGTGATGGTTTTGTACACTCACCTATCAGTATCTGTGCACACTTGACGGCCGGGCTGTTGGGCACCAGGCCGTGGACAGTGATCCTCTCCTCCCTCCTCCCTGCGGGGTCTCCCTGGCCCCTGCCCCAGGACGGGCGATGCACCACCCCCAGAAGGGCCTCCAGTAGACCCCCTCTCTCCGGGGGAGGAGGGGAGCA
The DNA here is from genome assembly GCF_013265735.2 of Oncorhynchus mykiss. Classification (NCBI taxonomy): domain Eukaryota; kingdom Metazoa; phylum Chordata; class Actinopteri; order Salmoniformes; family Salmonidae; genus Oncorhynchus; species Oncorhynchus mykiss. Next base: position 42,246,482 of record NC_048585.1, read on the forward strand.
GCTCCCCAGGCGTTTGGGGTTCAGGTAGAGAAACACTTCCTTCAGCTGCTGGACCATCACCCCCACCCTCTGCCCCGCCTGGTTTTTCAAGATGGATACTGGACGAGATGACGAGTCTTCGCCTCCTCCATCGGGCCCTCTGCTCTGGGATGGTCGCCGCTTCCTCCGAAGGATCCTGGCCAGTCTTTTTAGCTTGGGCTCTGCTTTGGTTGGAGCACCATCAGGAAGCTTCCTGGACTCGTCGCTGATGATCTCCGCTTCCTTCTCGCTGAAGCGGACGTGATTGGTGGAGAGGCCGTAATTGGTGGCTACCTGAGCCAATGCTGCCGCTTCCTCTCCCTCGCTCAGTTCCAGGTAGAAGAGCTCGCCGTTCTTCTGGACGTCGTCCAGCCATTCTGGCTCTAGGTCGCTGGGAGTGAACCGACAGAGCATAGAGTGAGTGAAACTGTGTGAGCAGAGCCAAAAAGGGTGGATTGTCTGTCCAGGGACTGCTTCAGACAAGGAGTATCAGGTTATTTGAGCATGAACAAGAAACACAACTCTGGCTTGCGGATTAAAAGTATGTCCTAATTATGCTGAACAAAAATATAAATGCAACATATAAAGTGTTGTTCCCATGTTTCGTGAGCTGAAATAAAAGATCTCAGAAATGCTCCATATGCACAAAAAGCTTATTTCGCTCAAATGTTGTCCATAAATTTGTTTACATACCTGTTAGTGAGCATTTCTCCGTTGCCAAGATGATCCATCCACCTGAGCCAGGTGTGGCATATCAAAAAGCTGATTAAACAGCATGATCATTACGCAGGTGCACCTTGTTCGGGGGACAATAAAAGGCCACTAAAATGTGCAGTTTTTTCACACAACACAATGCCACAGACGTCTCAAGTTGAGGGAGCATGCTGACTGCAGGAATGACCACCACTATTACCAGATATTTTTTATTTATTTTTACCCCGTTTTCTCCCCAATTTCGTAGTATCCAATTGTTCATCGCTACAACTCCCGTACGGGCTCGGGAGAGACGAAGGTTGAAAGTCATATCTTGTCTCATCGCTACAACTCCCGTACGGGCTCGGGAGAGACGAAGGTTGAAAGTCATGCGTCCTCCGATACACAACCAACCAAGCCACTGCTGCTTCTTTAACACAGCGCACATCCAACCCGGAAGCCAGCTGCACCAGGACTGCTTCAGACAAGGAGTATCAGGTTATTTGAGCATGAACAAGAAACACAACTCTGGCTTGCGGATTAAAAGTATGTCCTAATTATGCTGAACAAAAATATAAATGCAACATATAAAGTGTTGTTCCCATGTTTCGTGAGCTGAAATAAAAGATCTCAGAAATGCTCCATATGCACAAAAAGCTTATTTCGCTCAAATGTTGTCCATAAATTTGTTTACATACCTGTTAGTGAGCATTTCTCCGTTGCCAAGATGATCCATCCACCTGAGCCAGGTGTGGCATATCAAAAAGCTGATTAAACAGCATGATCATTACGCAGGTGCACCTTGTTCGGGGGACAATAAAAGGCCACTAAAATGTGCAGTTTTTTCACACAACACAATGCCACAGACGTCTCAAGTTGAGGGAGCATGCTGACTGCAGGAATGACCACCACTATTACCAGATATTTTTTATTTATTTTTACCCCGTTTTCTCCCCAATTTCGTAGTATCCAATTGTTCATCGCTACAACTCCCGTACGGGCTCGGGAGAGACGAAGGTTGAAAGTCATATCTTGTCTCATCGCTACAACTCCCGTACGGGCTCGGGAGAGACGAAGGTTGAAAGTCATGCGTCCTCCGATACACAACCAACCAAGCCACTGCTGCTTCTTTAACACAGCGCACATCCAACCCGGAAGCCAGCTGCACCAATGCGCCGGAGGAAACACCGTGCACCTGGCCACCTTGGTTAGCGCACACTGCGCCCAGCCCGCCACAGGAGTCGCTGGTGCGCGATAACCGGTCGCGGCCGGTTACGACAGAGCCTGGGCGCGAACCCAGGGACTCTGATGGCACAGCTGGCGCTGCAGTACAGCGCCCTTAACCACTGCGCCACCCGGGAGGCCCCTATTACCAGATAATTTAATGTCTCTACCATAAGCCGCCTCCAACAATGTTTTAGAGAATTGGGCAGTACGTCCAACTGGCCTCACAACCACGTGTAACCATGCCAGCCCTGGAACACCACAACTGGCTTCTTCACCAGCGGGATCATCTAAGACCAGTTACGAGGACAGCTGGTGAAACTGTGGGTTTGCACAACTGAAGAATTTCTGCACAAACTATCAGAAAGCGTCTCAGGGAAGCGCATCTGCGTGCTCGTCGTCCTCACCAGGGTCTTGATCTGAGTGCAGTACAGCGTCATAACCAACTTCAGGTGGACAAATGCTCACCTTAGACAGCCATTGGCACGCTGGAGAAGTGTGCTCTTTACGGATGAATCCCGGGTTTCAACTGTACCGGGCAGATGGCAGACAGTGTGTATGGTGTCGTGTGGGCGAGCGGATTACTGATGTCAATGTTGTAAACAGAGTGCCCCATGGTGGCGTGGGGTTATGGTATGGGGAGGCATAAGCTACCGACAGAGAACACAATTAAATTTCATCGACGGCAATTTGAATGCACAGATACCGTGACGAGATCCTGAGGACCATTGTCATGCCATTCATCCGCCACAATCACCTCATGTTTCAGTATGATAATGCAAGGCCCCATGTCGCAAGGATCTTCACACAATTCCTGGAAGCTGAAAATGTCCCAGTTCTCCCATGGCCTGCATACTCACCAGATATGCCTCATGCAGCGTGTTTGGAATATTCTGGATCGACGTGTACGACAGCGTGTTCCAGTTCACGCCAATATCAAGCAACATAGCCATTGTAGTGAAGTGGGACAACATTCCACAATCAACAGCCTGATAAACACTATGCAAAGGAGATGCGTTGCGCTGCATGAGGCAAATGTTGGTCACACCAGATACTGACTGGTTTTCTGATCCATGCCCCTACCTTTAAAAAAAAAAAGGTATCTGTGACCAACAGATGCATATCTGTATTCCCAGTCATGTGAAATACATAGATTAGGGCCTAATGAATTTATAGCAATTGACTGATTTCCTTATATGAACTGTAACTCCGTAAAACATTCGAAATTGTTGCGCGTCACGTTTATATTTTTGTTCCGTGTCATTTAGAGCATATTAGCCGTCATCATAATATGACAGATTAGTCTTTCTCATTTCCCCATTTCAATTCCCGTGTAAAAAATGAGTCTCGCATGATAGATGCTATTCAAACGGGTTAGTAACACAATTATACTATACAACTACTGAACCTCTGTTAAACAGCCAAAAAAGTATGATAGTCCATCTTTTGCATTCTGTTCTGGATCAGCGTTTAACCACAGTCAAGGGAGAGTGGTGACTGAAAAGCGCATTTTTAAGAGGACAACGATCATGTACAGGTGTAAAGGTTTATAACATATAATTTAATTATAATTATAATTATTTAATTATTATAATTCTTATAATTTGATAATACTGGAAAACCGCTCCATTTGCATGGCGTTTTATTATCCCTATAAGCGTCTCTGGTACTCATCCTCAGTACATTTCTGTTCCAATTCATCATGTGGCATTTGGGGGAAGAAAGAAAACAACAAGACTGGAGAAAGACTGGATATTGTTTGTTTTTTAGTCAACCAGAGAAGAAAGAGGACAACCCACACCGCCACCCCCACCCTAAGAGAGAAAATGCCCCCAACTCAGAGAAAAAAAGAATAACTGAAAAAATTCAACCAGGCATTTTTTTCAGTCGGTCAGTCTCCCTCTAAATTAAGCTGTGTCGCCTCTGTGGTAGGCTCTTGGAAACCACATCCATAAATTCACGAAGGATGGTGAATAGCATATCATTATTTAGGAAGGTTAAGTTTCCAAATTGGAAACAGAAATTTCCCAAACTTTAAAAGAAAAAAAAGAAGAGTCGATTTAATAGGCCAAGAATAGTGCTACAGTGACTGTTCCTTTTGCTTAATCCATATTTTCTCTTTCAATACCCTCTGCATCCCAAATGGGGTTCCACAGGCCACAATCAATAGCCTGATCAACTCTTTGCGAATTGGATGTGTCGCGCTGCATGAGGCAAAAAACAGATACTGACTGGTTTTCTGATCCACGCCCCTACCTTATTTTTTAAAGTATCTGTGACCAACAGATGCACATTCCCAGTCATGTGAAATCCATGGGTCTAATGAATTTATTTCAATTGGCAAACTTCCTTATATGAACTGAAACTCAGTAAAAATCTTTGAAATCGTTGCATGTTGCATTGATATTTTTGTTCAGTATAATTAAGGTTTAGTGTGGCAGGTAGCCTCGTGGTTAGAGCGTTGGGCCAGTAACCAAAATGTTGCTGGATTAAATCCCACAGTTGACAAGGTAAAGAATAATCTGTCGTTCTGCCCCTGAAGGAGGCAGTTAGGCTGTTCCAGGTAGGCCTTCATTGTAAATAAGAAATGGTTCTTAACTGACTTCCCTAGTTAAATAAAGGTTACACATCAGAATGAATGCATGCATGAATGAGCCTCTATAGCTTCATGAGAGTATATTAAAAAGTGTTTGGATGTTATTAAACAGATGGGATACAGCAAACCCAAAATCATGCATTAACCAAGACTACTCTTCCCCTGTGTGTGGACGGTGGTTAATGCATTATTTTGGCGGAAAGCTCGAGATACATGCAGATGCGCGCGAGTCCCCGAGACAGCAGGGCGACGACAGGGAGAATGTGCATGGCAAAATGAGCGATAGTGAATCAACAGACAGTCAGTCCGAGTACTCCGAGTAAGAAAAACATGTATATTATTGCTTTTTGCTTTAGAAGAGACAGAAAGAAAAAACATTGGGCTCTGCCCAATACCATGTTAGCTAGCTAGTCATCTTCCATCAGCTGCCAGTTCCACCTCAACTTCATAACTTGACAACCGAGGCAGATCACTGGAAGCGACTAGGTTGCACACTCACTGTAAAGTGGTGTAGTGGTAGCCGAATGCCTGTTGATTCACTATCGCTCATTTTGCCATGCACATTCTCCCTTGTCGTCACCCTGCTGTCTCGGGGGCTCGCGCGCATCTGCATGCATCTCGAGCGTTCCGCCAGACTTTTTAGTAGCCATTATTCAATTTATTAAATGTGTTCGACAACACGATACAAGTTACTCTAAACTTCAAGTAAATCAGTTCGAGCTAGTTGAATGAGCATTGGCAGTCTTTCGCCATGTTGTCTGCATACGTGAACTTCAACTTTGCCACGTGACAAAAATTGTCTCGGTGTGGTTGGCTGATCTTCACGTTGCCCTGACAACGTGGACGCTTTCCGTTTGCTGGATAGAAAAAAGACGAGGGGCACAGAATCACCCATGCCCCATCTAGACACAAATGTACGTGCAATAAAAAGAGGTTGACTGAATGCATGTTTCAATGCAACAACTTTGATAGTAACAAAAAAATGCACTACCTCTTATTGACTAAGCCTAAACTAAGCAAACAACATAACATTTGTAGGATAAACTCTGCTAAATGTGATACAAATGTATCTCATATTTGCAGAGTATCTAATGAAATCACAAAGGTTGCAAAATCTAAATAGTGTACATTTTAGCAAGCTATCTCCCTATGAATAAGATGGGCATGGGTTGAGCACTTCTGTTTCCCCCGCCCCCTCCCCACGAACTGCACGAGGCCTTTAAATCCTCTATGGCATTCACAGTGCTTTAAACAAAGCAACAATAGTCAATGCGAGAAGAAACACAAAAAAAGTCTAAATAGTTTACCAAAACGTCTACATAACATTTTCATATAAACTCCCCTCATCGTTGCCATAGCATGCATAAATATACTGACCTGTATAGAAGCACACTGCGTATGGAATCAAAGTCTTCTAAATTCTTAGAAAATGGTGTGGACGTTTCTCCATCTGTAGCAATGTTAAACATTATTTATATTTCATATTTTCACGGACAGGATGAGTTTAACATTGAAAGCCTTGCTAATCTAACTACACTTTTCTATTCCAGACAAAAGTTCAGATGGTTTAAAATGAAAAGTGCCGTTTAGGACCGGTTGTCTGCCAGCAGTCTTCTTCTACATATTTAAATACATTTTAAAATGTTTAAATCCCCAGTCGTGGTCCGGTATTGAAGGTAGAATCCGTGCACTAGTCAGAATGAATAACCTGGTCTAATGCTGCTGTCGATCCAAAAAAACAGAATAAACTTTCCTCACGTCAATCACTGACACAAGTGCACGCAGTTCCTCCCCGATGCTTTTGAAGACGAGAAGAAAGCGGTCCTGAATACTTCTCCAGACTCCATCCAGTATGTTCAGCAAGCTCAGTAGCACATGTACGAGTTGAGCCGTTTCTTGTCGAGCGGGTGTACTTGGCAGGTGGCGTAAAACGCCGCCTCTTTTGCTCAGTAGATGTAACTATGAATTCAGAAGCTATACAAGCCTTTGTTGTAGCACTTCATATCTACTTTGTTAATATGTATTTGTTTGTATGGTACAATTGTAACAATCACGAAAAACACGTATTACACTCTTCCTGAATAATGTCGAATTTATGTACAGAAAAATGTATACTTCTGTTGTTTATTTTATTTGTCGCTTGTGCAGTATGTCAAAGGTGGGGTGCGGTCACAATTATTAAACAAATTATCAAGATTGAGATCTATGTTACCAACTTTTATTAATGAATAACGTTCACAAGTACGTAATGCACTCTGATTATACTCCCTTCCTCCAAATTCCCAGGGGAAGCAAGGAACGGTCATCAAAAGCAGAGATCAAAAGAGTAAACTCTTCAATCTCTACCCGCTTCGCACTCAGAAAGGAGTACTAAATCTCAACATCGTGGATAGCGAGACAAAACACTTTAGAAACACATTTCTCAAGTCAAGAACTATAGAAATTATCCCTGAAAGTATAGTCCTGCTTTTCATTGCGCTATGCTCCAGTTCTTGTAACACGAGCATACTATTTTCAGTCATGGTGAGAACACCAAATCTAAATTGTACAGATAGAAGAAAACGCCGACAAAACGTTTTTGTTATTCTTGTTCCGAAAAAACATAACAATTACTCACTAAATGAAAGATACAAGTCAGATACTAAATAACCACAATGCTATCTGGTGTCACAGTCAACGCATCATATAGTTCATTGGCTGAGTAATGTTGACAGTGAGAGTAGTCAACGTGGTAGCTCCTTGTGGGCGTGAAGCCAACTATGGCTCGGATGAAAATCTAGCATCAGAGTTGAATGACTTTGTGTTCGGGATTAGTCATAGTGGCTGTATACTGACATTCAAAACATTACAAATAATATCCTTATCAAGAGTACTTTTTTTTAAAGAGATGGGAAGAAATTATTTTGAAGTTTGTTAACAAGCAAGCGCTCAAACAAGTGTATGAATATTAAATGTGTCCGGCTAGAAATAGGAGATTTTCAGAGTACTCTGTCAAAATTGTCCGACTGCCACATAACGACCATCTAGCAAGTCAAATGTGCTCAACGTTGAATGTTTTAAAAAGGTATCATTCATTTTGCATACGATTTAAAACTTTCTAACCAGTCAAAATCATTTTTCATTAAATTTGATGATATTTGAATGAAACTAGATCAAGTAGTATGACCAAAGTATGAACAATGACTGTTGCTTCTACACTGCTAAAGTGTGATCAAAAAATTACTGAGCCCTCCCCCTTGTCAAGCACATGGATTCAGGAGGTGGGATGGAGGTGGGATCATCAATTCCATGACAAAGGTCCTTCTCCCCAGATTACTCAATTTGGCTGGGCAGCCAGCTCTAGGAAGATTCTTGGTAACTCCTAACTTCTTCCATTTAAGAATGATGGAGACCACTGTGTCCTTGGGGACCTTCAAAGCTGCTGACACTTTTTTGTAATCTAAAAAAGATACATTTCAAGGAAAACGTTTTTATATAATTTGTTAAATGTTTAGCTAACATAATATAATGTAAAAGTATGCATTACGGTTTCTGTAAAATAATAAACGTGGCATCAGAAGATAACATAATATCCCGTGAGGTGTTGAGGGAAAGACATTACCTATAGATTGGACATAATCATAGAGATAAAAGGCTACATCGGAATGTTGGCATGCACAGGAAAAACTGTACATTTCTAACATTTAATTAAATCAAATCAAATGTCACATACGCCAAATACAACAGGTGTAGGTAGACCTTCCCGTGAAATGCTTACTTAGACCTTAACCAACAATGCAGTTCAAGAAATAAGAGTTAAGAAAATATTTACTAAAGAAACTAAAGTAAAAAATAAAAAGTAACACAAAATAGCCCATTTGATTAATTGTTCAGCCGTCTTATGGCTTGGGGGTAGAAGCTGTTAAGGAGCCTTTTGGACCTAGACTTGGCGCTTCAGTACCACTTGAGTGCGGTAGCAGAGAAAACGGTCTATGACTTGGGTGACTGGAGTCTGCCAATTTTTTGGGTCTTCCTCTGACACTTAGTATATAGCGCCTTACGTCGGATCCCGAGTAGTTGCCATACCAGGCGGTGAGGTGATGCAACCGGTCAGGATGCTCTCAATGGTGCAGCTGTAGAACTTTTTGAGGATCTAGGAACCCATGCCAAATCTTTTCAGTCTCCTGAGGGGGAAAAGGCGTTGTCGTGCCCTCTTCACGACTGTCTTGGTGTGCTTGGACCATGATAGTCTGTTGGTGATGTGGACACCAAGGAACTTGAATCTCTCGACCCTCTCCATTACAGCCCAGTCGATGTGAGTGGAGGCGTGTTCGGTGATGAACATTGTGGGCACTATGGTGTTGAACGCTGAGCTGTAGTCAATTGAACAGCATTCTCACACGTTCAATGAACAGCATTTACGGTTGAGATTTAATGATGTTAGTAAGGAATCGATATCATGTCAGTCAGAAGTTCAATGGTAGGCGACAGCCACATGGTGGTACTGTTGCCTAGGCACCCCCCATACCTCTTGCCTACAGCTATAGTTATGGAATTGTTTGTGTGACAGGGTCCGCGTCTCGCCCGAGGCCAGATGCTTCCACGACGCCGCCCTCTTCTGGCTCATGTCATTTCATCAGCCCCTTTCAAAGAATAGACATTTCTTTCCACTGTTCGATTGTCATGTTCTGTGTCCTTTTGATGCATTTAAATCAAATACTTTGCCAGTAGTCATTTTGATGAAATTACCAAATCTACTGGCAAACTATTCCATTTTGACTCTGTACCTGCACCCCCCAGTATATATTGTTATTTTTTTACTGCTCCTCTTTAAATTACTTGTTACTTTTCTCTCTTATTCTTATCCATATTTTTTGAAACTGCGCTGTCGGTTAGGGGCTCGTAAGTAAGCATTTCACTGTTAGGTCTACACCTGTTCTATTCGATGCATGTGACTAATACAATTTGATTTGATTAGGAAGGGCAGTTGTTGCCACTGCACTTAACGAGAATGCCACCCAAATCGTCCACAAGATGGAAGCAGATTGTCCATTTGTATTTACCTGCTGGACAGACATTTCAGACAGCTGGAGGGTGCATCCCAAATGGCACCCTATTCCCTATAGAGTGCACTACATTTGACCAAAGCAGCTTTATAGGGAATAGAGTGAAAATTGAGATGCACAGAGAGAAATAACCTCTAAATCCCAGAGGTTTGTTTGAGTTATGTTCTACTGCAATCTTACATGCTTGAGGTATAGAAGTTAAGTTTCCCCGGACCACGGCTACAGGATCAGATGATCATTTCCCTAACCTTAACCATCAAGAGGTGGGAGATATATCTGACCCTGTATCAGTGGTTATCATGCAGATCCTACTCCTGCAAAAGGGTGGTTGGACCCGTCTACTCATTGGGGTTTATGTGTAAAGATGATAATGTTGTGTAAAATTGAATTTTTTTAAATAAATCAATCAATACATAGAGTGATGGATGAAAGTAGTTTCATGTTTGTTTTATATCCCAGTAAATCTTATTTGGTTTACGTGTTGTAAACCTTGTCAATCATACACACCTCAATGTCAACGCTAATATATAAGAGGGACAGAGACTTGATGAAATCTTAGGAAAAAAACACTTGCAAGTTTATTGATTCACGTAATTATTTGGGGGATTTATTTTATACAACATAGCAGAAAGTATTGATACCCCTTGACTTATTCCACATTTTGTTACAGCCTGAATTCAAAATGGATGAAATATTTTTTTTTCTCCTCACACAAAATCCCCATAATGACAAAGTGAAAACAAAATACAGAAATATCTAATTTACATAAGTATTCACACCCCTGAGTCAATACTTTGTAGAAGCACCTTTTGGCAGCAATTACAGCTTTGAGTCATCTAGGGTATGTCTGCATCAGCTTTGCATATATCTTCTTCATCAAATTTCAATTCAGGCTGTAACACAACAAAATGTGAAATACGTCAAGAGTTATGAATACATTTTGAAGGCGCTAGATTGCACATTAACTCATCATTGTGTAGTGTAGGGGCTCCCGAGTCGCGCAGCAGTCTAAGGCACTGCATCTCAGTGCTAGAGGCGTCATTACAGACCCTGGTTTGATTCCAGGCTGTATCACTGCCATAGGGCAGTGCACAATTGGTATCAGAGTGTCGTCCGGGTTAGGGTTTGGCCGGGGTAGGCCGTCATTGTAAATAAGAATTTGTTCTTAACTGACTTGCCTAGTTAAATAAAAAATAAATAAAGTAGTCTTGCCAAAGTGAGGTTGCAGGAATGGACTCCATCCCCGTCGCTATTCTTACTTTCTTCGGCATTAATCAAACCTGTATAGCCTGAAAAGACTGATAAGATAAACATTTACTTGTACAGAGTGGCTACGACCTGTGTTTGCCCTTTTTCCGTGCAATAAACAATCTTACGCTCTGTGGCATGTGTTACTTTATGCAGCTGCTGCTGCCACTCCTCAGCAGCTGCTGCTCTCACACCTCACTTATCTCTGCTTTGAACGTTCCAAAGATATTAAGACATTATCTACGTGGTTTGTACATGTTGTCTAGGGTTAATCTAAGGATATTAAAGTCAACAAGTAGTAATAACAAGTAGTAATAACTGGGTAATAATAATATTACTGTTTGGAACAGTAGTAGTAACCAGAAAATGCCCTATTTATGCAGTACCAGTCAACATGGTTGTAAGCGGTGCGTAACTGGCAGCAGGGAAGTCAGGCGCAGGAGAGCAGAAATGGGCAACAGCCGGAGCACTTTAATGATACAAACACAAACGGAACCCAGAACAGCAAAATACGGGTTGAAACAACCTGTTGCCAACCAGTCAGAAATGCACAAAACACTTACAAGAAACAATTCTACACACAGAAGTGGGGGGAACAGAGGGTTATCTACACGTCAAATAATTAGGGAATGTAAACCAGGTGTGCGGGATAACAAGACAAAACAAATAGAAAATGAAAAGTGGATCGGTGATGGCTAGAAAACCGGTGACGTCGACCGCCAAACGCCACTCGAACAAGGAGAGGAACCGACTTCGGCGGAAGTAGTGACAGTACCCCCCCCCCCCCCCCCCCCCATGATGCGCGGCTCCAGCAGCACGCCGACCCTGGCCTCGGGGCCGACCCGGAGGGCGAGGTGCAGGGCAATCCGGACGGAGACGGTGGAACTCCCGCAGCATTGAAGGGTCCAACACGTCCTCCACCGGAACCCAGCATCTCTCCTCCGGACCGTACCCCACTCACTCCACGAGGGACTGAAGGCCCCTCGCCCGACTCCTCCAATCCAGTATGGAGCGAACGGCGTACGCAGGGGCCCCCTCGATGTCCAGAGGGGCGGGGAGAGCTGAAACCTGTCCTCAGGACTTTGAATGGCCCCACAAACCGAACACCCAGCTTCCGGCAGGGCAGGCGGAGGAGCAGGTTTCGGGTCGAGAGCCAGACCCGGTCCCACGGTGCGAACTCCAGGGCCTCGCTGCTGTGACGGTCTGCTCTGGCTTTCTGCCGCAGCACGGCGCCACTGAAGGTGAACATGGGCATCGTCCCATGTCTCCTCCGCTCGCCGGAACAAGTCGTCCACCGCAGGAGCCTCGGTCTGACTCTGATGCCAAGGAGCCAGAACCGGCTGATACCCCAGTACTCACTGGAAGGGGGAGAGGTTAGTGGAGGAGTGGCAAAGTGAATTCTGGGCTCTCTCTGCCCAAGGCACGAACGCCGCCACTCCACCGGCCGGTCCTGGCAATAAGACCGCAGAAAACTACCCACATCCTGGTTAACTCTCTCCACCTGCCCATTACTCTCGGGATGAAACCTGAGGTAAGGCTGATCGAGACGCTCTATGAACGCTCTCCAGACCCTCGACGTGAACTGGGGACCTCGGTCAGACACTATCCTCAGGCACCCCGCAGTGTCGGAAGACGTGAGTGAACAAGCCCTCTACAGTCTGTAAGGCTGTAGGGAGACCGGGCAGAGGAAAGAGACGGCAGGACTTGGAGAAATGATCCACAACGACCAGGATTGTGGTGTTACCCTGTGAGGGAGGGAGATCTGTGAGAAAATCTATCGACAGGTGAGACCATGGCCGTTGTGGAACGGGTAAGGGGTGTAACTTACCTCTGGGCAGGTGCCTAGGAGCCTTACACTGGGCGCACACCGAGCCGGAGGAAACATAAATCCTCACGTCCTTGGCCAAGGTGGGCCCCAGTACTTCCCACTCAAACAGAGCACTGTACGACCAATACCTGGATGACCAGAAGAGGGTGACGTGTGAGCCCAATAGATCAATACCCTCCTTCTTCTTCACAAAAAATAAACTCGAGGAGGCGGGTGAAGTGGAGGACCGAATGTACCCCTGACGCAGGGATTCGGAGACATATGTTTCCATAGCTGCCGTCTCCGCCTGTGACAGAGGATACACGTGACTCCTGGGAAGTGCAGCGTCTACCAGGAGATTTATCACACAATCCCCCCGACGATGGGGTGGTAATTGAATCGCCTTCTTTTTGGAGAAGGTGAGAGCCAAATCGGAATATTCGGGGGGAATACCTGGAGACCTGGTCTGGACTAACCAGGCAAGCTAACCAGGGTAGGCCTAGCACCACGTGAAATGCAGGGGAGTCAATGAGGAAGAGACTGATTCTCTCCTTGTGATCCCCCTGCGTCACCATGCCCAGGGGAGCGGTGGCCTCCCTAATGGTCGACTGTCTAAGGCGTGAACTGGGAAGGGCATAGCCACTGGAACAATGGGGATCCCTAGACTATGGGTGAATTATCAGTCTATAAAATTGCCAGACGCGCCTGAATCGACGAGCACCTTATGCTGGGAATGCGGGGAAAACTCAGGAAAAGTAACATACAAACACGTGTGCAACAGAGGGCTCTGGGTGAGAATGGTGCCGGCTCACCTGAGGTGACGCCAGAGTGCCCCCTGCTGCCTCGACCCCCAGAGGAACCAAGCCGGCACCGACCGGCAGTGTGACCTCTGCGGCCACAGATGGTGCACGAGATGGAACCTCCTCCGGTCTCCCTGAGTGCAGCACGTCCCAGCTCCATGGGCATCGGAGCGGTGGTGCTGGGGGATGGAACCGACCGACCCCGCTCTGGACGTCCTCGGGTAGCCTGCAGGTTATCCAGCCGAATGGACAGGTCCATCAGCTGGTCGAAGGTCAGGGTGGTGTCCCTGCAGGCCAACTCCCGACGGACGCCCTCACGCAAACTGCAGCGATAGTGGTCGATCAGGGCCCTGTCGTTCCATCCCGCGCCGGCGGCCAGGGTCCGAAAGTCCATCGCGAACTCCTGGGCGCTCCTTGTCCCCTGCCGCAGATGGAAGAGACATTCACCCGCCACTCTACCCTCGGGCGGGTGGTCGTAGACTGCCCGGAAGCGGCGGGTGAAATCTTCGAAATGTTCCAGCGCCACATCTCCTTCTCCCCACACGGCGTTGGCCCACTCCAGGGCTTTCCTCGAGAGGCACGAGATGAGGGTGGTTACCCTCTCACGGCCCGAAGGAGCCGGGTGTACGGTTGCCAGGTATAGTTCCAGCTGCAACAGGAAACCCTGGCAGCGTGCAGCCATACCATCGTACTCCTGGGGAAGGGCGAGAAGAATCCCACTGGGATCGGGGGCAGGGGGGGGCGAGTAGTGGAGACCCCAGTTGTGCTGGTGGAGGCGCTGGAGGAACTCCCTGTCTCTCACAGCGGTCCATGGTTTGGACGATGCGGTCCATAGCGGCGGCGAGATGGTGGAGCATTGTCGCGTGCTCCCAGACGCTCTCCTCGACCCCTATACCAGGGGCACCTGCTCCTGCTGACTCCATATTCGGGTGTGGAATTCTGTAAGCGGTACGTAACTGGAAGCAGGGAAGTCAGGTGCAGGAGAGCAGAAATGGGTAACAGCCGGAGCACTTTAATGATGCCAACACAAACGGCACCCAGACACAAACAATTCCAAACACAGACATGGGGGGAACAGAGGGTTATATACACGTCAAATAAATGAGGGAATGTAAATCAGGTGTGTGGAAAAACAAGACATAATAAATAGAAAATGAAAGGTGGATCGGCGATGGCTAGAAAACCGGTGACGCCGAACGCCGCCCGAACAAGGAGAGGAACCGACTTTGGCGGTGCTTACCTACAGAACAGCAAGAGGAACTGCCCCTCCCTACCTTCAGGCTATGATCAAACCCTACTCCCCAACCAAGCACTCCATTCTGCCACCTCAAGTCTCTAGGCCCTCCCACCCCTACAGAGGGCAGCTCCCGTTCATCCCAGTCCAAGCTCTTCTCTGTCTTGGCACCCCAATGATGGAACTGTCTCATGAGGACTGCCACAGGAATGGAAGACCCAAAGTTACCTCTGCTGCAGAGGATAAGTTCATTAGAGTTACCAGCCCCAGAAATTGCAGCACAAATAAATGTGTCACAGAGTTCAAGTAACAGACACATCTCAACATCAACTATACAGAGGAGACTGCGTGAATCAGGCCTTCATGGCCAAATTGCTGCGAAGAAACCACTACTAAAGGACACCAATAAGAAGAAGAGACTTGCTTGGGTCAAGAAACATGAGTAATAGACATTAGACCGGTGGAAATCTGTCCATTGGTGTGATGAGTCCAAATTTGAAATGTTTGGTTCCAACCGCCGTGGCTTTGTGAGACGCAGAGAAGGTGAACGGATGATCTCCACATGTGTGGTTCCCACCGTGAAGCACTGAGGAGGAGGAGGTGGATAGTGCTTTGCTGGTGATTTATTTGGAATTCAAGGCACACTTAACAAGCATGGCTACCACAGCATTCTGCAACGACACGCCATCCCATCTGGTTTGCACATTTGATTTTCAACAGGACAATGACCCAAAACACACCTCCAGGCTGTGTAAGGACTATTTGATCAAGAAGGAGACTGATGGAGTGCTGCATCAGATGACCTGGCCTCTATGGATGTTGTAGAGCATGAACCTGAAGAAGCGGGTCACTATTTTGATGTTTGCAAAGAACTACAGGGTGTTGTCCAGGGTCACGCCAAGGTTTCTTTGCACTCTGGGAGGGTGACACTTTGGAGTTGTCAACTGTGATGAGAGGTCTTTGAGAGGGCAGGCCTTCCCTGGGAAGAAGAGCAGTTCCGTCTTGTCGAGGTTGAGCTTGAGGTGGTGGGCCGACATCCAAGTTGAGATATCTGCCAGTCGTCACCGGGGAAGGAGAAATTAGTTGAGCGTCATACGCATAGCAATGATAGGAGAGACCATGTGAGGATATGACAGCGCCGGGTGACTTGGTATACAGAGAGAAGAGGAGAGGGTCTAGAACCGAGCCCTGGGGGACACCAGTAGCGAGAGTAAGTGGTGCAGACACAGATTCTCTTCATGTCACCTGGTAGGATGCAATCCAAGAGTGTGCATAACATGAGATGCCCAGCCCTGAGTGGGTGGAGAGGCGGATCTGATGGTTCATGGTGTCAAAGGCAGAGGACAGATCTAGGAGGATGACTTCATAGGAGAGAGTCAGCTTTGGCAGTGCAGAGAGCCTCCGTGACGCAGAGAGCCTCCCTGACACAGAGAAGAGCAGTCTCGGTTGAGTGACCCGTCTTGAAGGTTAAGGGTCAAGAAGATTGTTCTGAGAGAGATAACAAGAGAGTTGATGAGAGACAGCACGCTCAAGTGTTTTGGAAAGAAAAGAAAGGAGGGATACCGGTCTATTGTTTTTCAGATGAGTCGAGTGTTGGTTTCTTGAGGAGGGGAGTAACTCGGGTCATTTTGAAGTCAGAGGGGACGCAGCCAGTGGTCAGGAATGAGTTGATGAGGGAAGTGAGGAATCTCCAAAGATGGTCTGGAGAAGGGAGGAGGGGATGGGGTTGAGCAGGTAGGTTGTTGGGTGGCCTAGTCTCAGGATTTCATCTGGACAGAGAGGGGAGAAAGGGGTCAAGGCGTAGGGTAGTTCTGTGTGAGTGAGACCAGTGGACTCAATAGGCTGAGTGAATGATTAGCGGATGTCGCCAACCTTTTTTTCAAAGTGGTTGACAAAGTCGTCAGCAGAGAAGGAGGGAGGGAGGGGGTGGATGATTAAGGAGGTAGGGGAACGTGGGGAAAAAAACGATGCTCAGCTGCTTTCTCCTCTAACAACTCGACAGATAGAATTAAAACACTTGTGATTATTGCATTGTTTGCTCTATAACCCATTCTTTCATACGCCACTGTGATATACAATAAGGCCATGAAAACAAACAAAAAAGTCACACAGTGGCAGAATAAATTCAACTCCACATATCTTTGTTTCATCACAAAACCGGAGAGGACATCTGTCCAGTGAAGTTCACAAAGTAAATATTGCATGTAACAAAGAGTTGAATAATATGCAGCATGGTCAAGCAAGTTCATGTTTGACAGTTTACTAAACAACCATTAGAACTGATTTAGAACCACAGAGTTACAGCAAATCTGCACAAAGACAATGAGCACTGCCTCTGCTATTCCAGCACCATTTTATCTTAAACATTTAAACATAATCAAATCAACGAGGCTATATATGCTTTGTTTAATACACTGAAAACAAAAGATACCCCCCCCCCCCCAAAAAAAACGATTTGGTCCAATCAATGTTGCTAAATATCACAAACTGGGACAGAGGGGCGCTGTTTCCCTCGCTCGGCTGCCTTCTCGGGTTAGATTCAGCCACTTTCGATTTGAAGGGAAGATCATAAAATCACAGAGAGGAAAGATAAATAATGTATCATTTTTATTGGTCTGGCTTCCCTTGGCATCCATAAATGCACACCACTGATAATATAGCCAGGTATGTTAATTATCTAGCTACATAGCCATGCTATTAGTATATTCATTAGCTGATTGATTTATACCTTAAACAGCATTGAGAAGTGTAACGTTAAGGTCCAGATTTTAGCCAACCAGGTTAAAGTTTTCACCCACACTTTCTCTCTCTCCCCACTCTCCCTGATTGTCAGTTTACAGCACTGAACTACAATAATCCCGAGAAAGAGGAGAACCTGTGCCAAGGTTCACAACTTAATTTAGCCAGTGTAATTTAACTAAGTCAGCCATGCACATGCTGTCCACCGTCTTTCTCTCTGGCATGTGTGTAGAGCAGACACTAGCCATTTGATTTGTCTCTAACATTACAGCTGTGCAGTTCACAAGTTGTCTTGTTTTGTCCCCAAGACCCATGTCTTCCATTCTCAGATTTACAGCAGTTGATTATCTTTACAGAAGCCTATAGTCAGTCATTCAGTACAGCCACATTTTATTGCCTTCTCTCAGTCTCTTTCTCTCGCTCTGATAGTCTTTACCATCTTAGAGCTGTCACCAACCCTATTCTCACTGCCTAGACCTGACGCTTCCTCTCTATGAGTGAGGAAATCTCCTCGAAACATGTAAGTCCTCCTAAACTAATGGTTTCCAACTGCTAGGAGTAAGCTTGATGTAGTTGCAAGGGATAAGGGACCAAATTTGAACTTTTGGACAACTCTACACTATAAGTGAATTTGTTCAAATACTAGCCTATGTCTTGTGATTTCATCAAATGGAGACACCAGACAAAGTATTTTTATGCTTAATGTTAAAACAAATGAAAATGAAAATAACCTCATAAAAGATTATATTCTCTACTGTCACCTCATATTCACCACTTGATCTCAAATCCAAAATGCTGGAGTATAAATCCCTAATTAAAATGGTAGCTTCATTGCCCAAACACATACTGTACTGTGTGGTGAGGAGTCGATGTTGTCGGCTTCATTTCTTGCCTGAGATGTTTTCATTCGTAATAACAGGACGTTTTCTTTTTATGCTTGATTATTTAAATTTGTTATCAGCATAATTTGTTTTTTCGCCTCTCCTGAACTCTTTCCAAGGCAGATTTTACCGCCTTTGGTCCACAGACGGCAACACTTGTTTGAGGTCAGCGTCTTTGAAAAAAAACATTTTTGAGAAGAAATCAAGGATTTATTTTCCAATGACTCCCATCGTTTTTGTCCAGGTGAGATGTGTGTTGAAATTGTGAGTGGGTGGGTCTTCCCAAATTGGCTTTCTTGAGGGGAGGCATATCTTTAGTGGGTTGAAGAGGTCCTTGTGGAGTGGGGCATTGTAGACATTGTAGACTTTTTCAATCATTTTGTGGGTTATTTCAAGTCTCTTGTAAGTTATTGCGAGTCTCCAGATATGTGATGTTTGCCAGGACAGGGAGGAAGGGAAATGAGGCGGATCGTAGTGTGCCAGACAGTGATGATTTTCATGGTTAAAGTTCATTGAATTGCCGTGTTGTGTTGCAGTATTAACGGCCTGTTTGCAAACAGAATGGATGATTTGGATTGGATTTTAAAAACGCAGGCTTCCTTCTTTTCACTTTTTCATAAAGCCCAGTAATGTGGGGTGAATGGAACGTTGTTGACCCTCTTTTTATATTGTGGTGCCAGCATCATGTTATGTGTATCCTAACGGTAGCTACAGCTTAAGCCCCTCTTACCTCAAGAGTAAGTAACATAACAGACCATGATGGTGGCGAGTTTCATAAACCATCATGTGTAACTTAAACTTAGCCATTCATGCACATGCTGTCTCCGGTCTCGCTCCATGTCTGGTGTTCAGACCAGACGCTACACATTTTGTTGTCCTCTCTCGGTCTCTCGCTCTCTTCCTCTCTGATAGTCTTGACCATCTCAGAGCGGTGCCAAGGCCTGCGACTCTCCTCTCCTTTAGAGCGAGTTCCTAATATTGACAACTTGAGGTTGTTATGCAGTTGCTTCTCGCCTAAGTAACATTCACAAGTTGTGTTTTTCTCCCTCCTAGTCTTGAACATCTGTGCTGTTACTTCTCCTTCCAATTGTTTGAGATGAGTTTTTTACAACTTTGCATGAAAAACAAATGTCTTTCATAACTCTTCAACAAGCTGAAAGCATCCTTTTTAGTTAAGAAATGAATAGGAATACAGCACCAGTGTCTAACTTGACTCGGAGGGCACGTTTAGACTTAGATGGGCAACTTGGGACACATTAGGGATGAACATAGAATTTCCACCTCCAGAAATTAGTCTAATAACATTTGGGAAAATGATTTGTTTAAATAATTGTTTACATATTTTTAACAGATTAATGATCAGGTATGCTATTAGCAATGAGCATTATTACCTTTAGCCCAACTAATGCAGCAAAGTATATTATGTATAAATAAATAGGCTGAAGCATGGGGTTGCCTATCTGTAATTACCCTATTAGACTTATCGATAACACTTTACTTGACACAGTGTCATAACCATGTCATAACATGGTCGTAACACTGTCATGACCCATATATTTACACCTGTCGTGACATATATTGTGCTATTTTATGGCTGGTTATGACACCTACATAAGATTGTCAAAAAAAAACACATTTATTCAAATGAGTTTTTTCCTTTCCAAGAAGTTTCCTTTCATGTGAAAGTTTGTTTCTTAAACCCTTTGTTGTTGTAATGAATTATTTTACAGTCATGTTTTTTCCCCATCATATTGTAAACAACTTATGGTAAATACACGTTAAGCATTATGACCATCATAATCATATTAGCCAGATGGGCATGTACTGTACGTGATAGGCCTTTATATCAGTCATCAGTCAAAAAGAGGGTGTCTTGTCCTGCTCCTGAAATCTGCTCCTGCATTCATCCCAGTCATCAGCAACAGAACATTGGGTTAGGTGCATGTCTAACATGAATGTGTGCACAATTACAATGATAATTTAATATGGTCAATTAAAAATATATAAATAGATGTCACAACAGGTCTAAATATGTCATGACAGTGTTATAACCTGTTATAAAAAGGTCATGACAAGTTATGTCAGCTGTTATGACATATACAAGAGTATGTGGACACCTCTTCAAATGAGTAGATTTGGCTATTTCAGCCACACCCGCTGCTGACAGGTATATGAAAATCAAGCACACAGCCATGCAATCTCCAGAGACAAACATTGGCAGTAGAATGGCCTTACTGAAGAGCTCAGTGACTTTCAACGTGGCACCGTCATAGGATGCCAACTTTCCAACAAGTCCGTTTGTCAAATTTCTGCCCTGCTAAAGCCAGTCAACTGTAAGTGCTGTTATTGTGAGGTGGAAATGGCTAGGAGCAACGGCTCAGCCACAAAGTGGTAGGCCACACAAGCTCACAGAACGGGACCAACGAGTGCTGAAACGCTTAAAAATCATCTGTCCTCAGTTGCAACACTCACTACTAAAGTTCCAAACTGCTTCTTGAAGCAACATCAGCAGAAATGAAATGAAATGAAAATGGCTTTCCATGGCCGAGCAGCCACACACAAGCCTAAGATCACCATGTGCAATGCCAAGTGTTGGCTGGAGTGGTGTAAAGCTCGCCGCCATTGGACTCTGGAGCAGTGGAAACGCATTTCTGGAGTGATGAATCATGCTTTACCATCTGGCAGTCCGACTGACAAATCTGGGTTTGGCGGATGCCATGAGAACCTGCCCCAATACGCAATGCTAAATGTAAAGTTTGGTGGAGGAGGAATAATGGTCTGGGGCTGTTTTTCATGGTTCGGGCTAGGCCCCTTAGTTCCAGTGAAGGGAAATCTTAACGCTACAGCATATTATGACATACTAGATATGATTCTGTGCTTCCAACTTTGTGACAACAGTTTGGGGAAGGCCCTTTCGTGTATCAGCATGACAATGCCCCTGTGCGCAAGGCGAGGTCCATACAGAAATGACTTAGAAGAGCTTGACTGGCCTGCACAGAGCCCTGACCTCAACTCCATCGAACACCTTTGGGATGAATTGGAAAGCCGAGTGCGAGCCAGGCCTAATCAACCAACATCAGTGCCCCACCTCACTAATGCTCTTGTGGCTGAATGGAAGCAAGTCCCTGCAGCAACATTCCAACATTATATATATATATATATATATATATATATATATATATATATATATATATATATATATATATATATATATATATTTCACCTTTATTTAACCAGGTAGGCCAGTTGAGAAGAAGTTCTCATTTACAACTGCGACCTGACCAAGATAAAGCAAAGCAATGCGACAAAAACAACAAAACAAACGTACAGTCAATAACACAATAGAAAAATCTATGTACAGTGTGTGCAAATGTAGAAGAGTAGGGAGGTAAGGCAATAAATAGGACTTAGGAGGTGAAATAATTACACTTTAGCATCAACACTGGAGTGATAGATGTGCAGAAGATGATGTGCAAGTAGAGATACTGTGGTGCAAAAGAGCAAGAGGGTAAGTAATAATATGGGGATGAGGTAGTTGGGTGTGCCATTTACAGATTGGCTGTGTACAGGTGCAGTGATTGGTAAGATGCTCTGACAGCTGATGCTTAAAGTTAGAGAGGGAGATATAAGTCTCCAGCTTCAGTGATTTTTGTTCCAGTCATTGGCAGCAGAGAACTGGAAGGAGAGGCGGCCAAAGGAAGTGTTGGGTGTTGGCTTTGGGGATGACCAGTGAAATATACTTGCTGGAGCGTGTGCTATGGGTGGGTGTTGCTATGGTGACCAGTGAGCTGAGATAAGGCGGGGCTTTACCTAGCAAAGACTTATAGATAACCTGGAGCCAGTGGGTTTGGCGACAAATATGTAGTCAGGGCCAGCCAACGAGAGCATACAGGTCGCAGTGGTGGGTAGTATATGGGACTTCTGGTGACAAAACGGATGGCACTGTGATAGACTGCATCCAGTTTGCTGAGTAGAGTGTTGGAGGCTATTTTGTAAATGGCATTGCCAAAGTCAAGGATCGGTAGGATAGTCAGTTTTACGAGGGTATGTTTGCTAGCATGAGTGAAGGAGGCTTTGTTGCGAAATAGGAAGCCAATTCTAGATTTAATTTTGGAATGGTGATGCTTAATGTGAGTCTGGAAGGAGAGTTTAGTCTAACCAGACACCTAGGTATTTGTAGTTGTCCACATATTCTAAGTCAGAACCGTGCAGAGTAGGGATGCTAGTCGGGCGGGAGGGTGCGGGCAGCAATCGGTTGAAGAGCCTGCACTTAGTTTTACTAGCATTTAAAAGCAGTTGGAGGCCACGGAAGGAGTGTTGTGTGGCGTTGAAGCTCGTTTGGAGGTTTGTTAGCAGTGTCCAGAGAAGAGAACAGAACAAACAGAACATTGTTTTTGAGGATCGCCTGCTGAAGTTGTTCGAGAGATGTTCAGTTTGCAACGGAACATGCAACATAGAGAATACCAGCAAGGGGACCCTCAGCATCACACAGACATGCCTTCGCTGTGAGCATTCCTATAAAAGGTGATGATTAATTCAAAACACCCATATGCGACCCCCTCCCCCCAAAAAAAACGGAATAATAATTATGATTGTGTAGATGTTCCAAACATGCTCATCAGTGGCTTGTATGCAGCTTGTATGAAGCTTGTATGCCTGAAGATGCTAAACTTGTGTATGTTCATTAACGGTCAATTACCATGAGACCGGCAGTCTTTTGCGTGACAATATCCGGCTAACATTTCATGAACGCCACATCCCTAATCTGACGTGAAATAGAAAGGTGAATGCAGCGATCTGGTTGGTTCCACCATGCTAATCATTATAACCATTGATCATGTAATTAGTGCTCTGTGTGTGTGTGTGTTTGACCGACCAGTATCTTTGATGAGGGGCCAGAAGTTGACCTACGCTGTCATGCCCATCAAATGGGGCGCTGGCAAAGACCTTACCTCCAGCCTCACCTCTTGCCTGCTCACCAAAGGTCATCGATGCGGAGACCAGAATTAGGTAAGTTAAGTCTGGCCTGTTCAAACTTCAACATAGTATATGTTTGTCAGATATCACCTATCCTAACTGCCATTGGTAATAAATCAGTGACCGTATGCGTTCACAGATTCATCTATGGATCCAGCACACGGAGGCTTGTAAAATGATGTGATGGAGTCATGACCGACAGACAGGCTGGATACTGAGGTCTCTGAATGGAGAGAGACCTGGCTCTCAACACATCCACAATTTGGGACTGAAGGTGATAACTAATAATATATTACAACAGAAATGTCCAGCATTTGCAACACCCTTTTCATTCCATGTGTCACTGATGAACTCTGCCTCAACCTTGTCTGTTTCTAAAGACGGAGAGGGATGTAGATGCTTTTGCCAGTCGCTCCTTGGTCGTTCGATGGGGAGACAATAATTGGGTAGGTTTTGTCTGACCTGTTCAAACTTCAACATAGGTAATATCTGACACACAGGTATTATCCTAACTGCCATTGGTCATAGAACAGTGACTGTGTGTGCATGTGTTCACACAAACAAGTATGTAGCCAGCACATGGAGACTTGTGGAGATCAAGTCATGAAGTCCAGACGTGTTTGATATGGATGTCACATCTGAGTGCTGCAGCAGGTGCTTTGCGCCTCTTGACCAATCAGATTCAAGGAAATTGCAAGTCATGCAGGATGGACACAAAGCTCAAGGCGCGACCTTCTCTGTCCTCTGGTATGTATTTAGCACACATGATAACACATCACTCCTGACAGACAAAAGCAAAAACTCTTACATAAAAGTAGCAGCCTCTACATCAGCAATCTGACATGCTGCATTGCAGAGGTTCCCAAACTTTTTTTTACTCAGGAAGGGGGTTCCAGCATTGGGGAACACACCTTCAAAAACTCAGTGCCTCTTTGCTTGATATCATGGGAAAAATCAGAAGATATCAGCCAAGATGTCAGAAACAAAATTGGAGACCTCCACAAGTCTGGTTCATCCTTGGGAGCAATTTCCAAACACCTGAAGGTACCACGTTCATCTGTACAAACAATAGTACGCGAGCATAAACACCATGGGACAACGCAACCGTCGTACCGCTCAGGAAGGAGACGCGTACTGTGAAAATAAATCCCAGAGCAACAGCAAAAGGACCTTGTGAAGATGCTGGAGGAAACAGGTACAAAAGTATCTAAATTCACAGTAAAACGAGTCCTATATTGACATAACCTGAAAGGCCGCTCAGCATGGATGAAGCCACTAATCCAAAACTACGGTTTGCAACTGCACATGGGGACAAAGATCGTACTTTTTGGAGAAATGTCCTCTGGTTTGATGAAACAACAATAGAGCTGTTTGGCCATAATGACCATCATAATGTTCGGAGGAAAAAGGGGGATGCTGGCAAGATGAAGAACACCATCCCAACCGTGAAGCACGGGGGTGGCAGCATCATGTTGTAGCGGTGCTTTGTTACAGGAGGGACTGGCACACCTTACAAAATATAAGGCATCATGAGGAAGGAAAATTATGTGGATATATTGAAGCAACATCTCAAGACATCAGTCAGGAAGTTAATGCTTGGTCGCAAATGGGTCTTCCAAATGGACAATGACCCCAAGCATACTTCCAAAGTTGTGGCAAAATGGCGTAAGGACAACAAAGTCAAGGTATTCGAGTGACCATCACAAAGCCTTGACCTCAATCCTATAGAACATTTGTGGGCAGAACTGAAAAAGTGTGTGCGAGCAAGGAGGCCTACAAACCTGATTCAGTTACACCAGCTCTGTCAGAAGGAATGGCCAAAATTCACCCAACTTATTGTGGGAAGCTTGTGGAAGGCTACCTGAGACGTTTGACCCAAGTTTCAATTGTTTAAGGCAATGCTACCAAATACTAATTGAGTGTATGTAAACTTCTGACCCACTAGGAATGTGATGAAAGAAATAAAAGCTGAAATAAACAATTCTCTCTACTATTATTGTGACATTTCACATTCTTAAAATAAAGTGGTGATCCTAACTGACCTAAGACATGGAATTTTTACTAGGATTAAATGTCAGAAATTGTGAATAACTGAGTTTAATGTATTTGGTAAGGTGTATGTAAACTTCCAACTTCAACTGTACAACTCCCTACTACATCGCACAGTTCAGGCTGGATCTGATTTACCTTTAGAGAAACTGTGCTATGTGCGCATTGAGCTCACAGAAAGAAAGAAACTCAGCAAAAAAATAAACATCCTCACTGTCAACTGTATTTATTTTCAGCAAACTTAACGTGTAAATATTTGTATGAACATAACAAGATCCAACAACTGAGACATAAACTGAACAAGTTCCACAGACATGTGACTAACAGAAATGGAATGATGCGTCCCTGAACAAAGGGGGGGGGGGGGGGGGGGGGGGGTCAAAATCAGTATTTGGTAAGCCACCAGTTGTATTAGGTCATGCAGTACATCTCCTCCTCATGGACGGCACCAGATTTGCCAGTTCTTGCTGTGAGATGTTACTCCACTCTTCCACCAAGGCACCTGCAAGTTCCCAGACATTTCTGTGGGGCATGGTCCTAGCCCTCACCCTCCGATCCAACAGGTCCCAAACATGCTCAATTGGATTGAGATCTGGGCTCTTTGCTGGCCATGGCAGAACACTGACATTCCTGTCTTGCAGGAAATTACACACAGAATGAGCAGTATAGCTGGTGGCATTGTCATGCTGGAGGGTCATGTCAGGATGAGCCTGCAGGAAGGGTACCACATGAGGGAGGAGGATGTCTTCCCTGTAACGCACAGCGTTGAGATTGCCTGCAATGACAACGAGCTCAGTCCGATGATGCTGTGACACACCGCCCCAGACCATGACGGACCCTCCACATCCAAATCGATCCTGCTCCAGACTACAGGCCTCGGTGTAACGCTCATTCCTTCGACAATAAACACAAATCCGACCATCACCCCTGGCGAGACAAAACCGCGACTCGTCAGTGAAGATAACTTTTTGCCAGTCCTGTCTGGTCCAGCGACAGTTGATTTGTGCCCATAGGCGACGTTGTTGTCGGTGATGTCTGATGAGGACCTGCCTTACAACAGGCCTACAAGCCATCAGTCCAGCCTCTCTCAGACTATTGCGGACAGTCTGAGCACTGATGGAGGGATTGTGCGTTTAGGATGTAACTCGAGCAGTTGTTGTTGCCATCCTGTACCTGTCCCGTAGGTGTGATGTTCGGATGTACCGATCCTGTGCAGGTGTTGTTACACGTGGTCTGCTACTGTGAGTGCGATCAGCTGTCCGTCCTGTCTCCCTGTAGCACTGTCTTAGGCGTCTCACAGTACGGACATTGCAATTTATTGCCCTGGTCACATCTGCAGTCCATGCCTCCTTGCAGCATGCCTAAGGCAGATGAGCAGGGACCTTGGGCATCTTTCTTTTGGTGTTTTTCAGTCAGTAGAAAGGGCTCTTTAGTGTCCTAAGTTTTCATAACTGTGACCTTAATTGCCTACCGTCTGTAAGCTGTTAGTGTGGTGTTGGAGGGCCAGTAGGAGGCACTCTTTCCTCTGGTCTAAAAAACTTTCCAAATGCCCCAGGGCAGTGATTGGGGACACTGCCCTGTGTAGGGTGCCGTCTTTCGGATGGGACGTTAAACGGGTGTCCTGACTCTCTGAGGTAATTAACGATCCAATGGCACTTATCGTAAGAGTAGGGGTGTTAACCCCGGTGTTCTGGCTAAATTCCCAATCTGGCCCTCAAACCATCACGGTCACCTAATAATCCCCAGTTTACAATTGGCTCATTCACCCCCCCACCTCTCCCCTGTAACTATTCCCCAGGTCGTTGCTGCAAATGAGAACGTGTTCTCAGTCAATTTACCTGGTAAAATAACGGAAAAATAAAACAAGTGTCTTAACGACCGTTCCACAGGTGTATGTTCATTAATTGTTTGTGTTTTATTGAACAAGCATGTTTCCGGAAACCGTGTTTAAACCCTTTACAATGAAGATCTGTGAAGTTATTTGGAATTTTACTAATCATCTTTGAAAGACAGGGTCCTGACAGGGTCCTGAAAAAGGAACATTTCTTTTTTTTGCTGAGTTTATATCCTAAATGGAATTCAAAATCATTTAACCGATGTCGGTCAATTAGTTGTTTAAAACAGAAAAATCACCAGTATTTTGGTTAAATCGCTGAGCACTACTCTATGGTAGTGACAAGAGGAAAACTGAAGCACTACCCAATTTCGAAATTGCACCTTGTGCATTCTACCACTACAACTTTCAAGAGTAAATTGAAAGCCAGACGGAGTTCCTTAAAAAAAATAAGAACAAATTATGCCGACCCCACAGTTTGGAACCACTGCTGTATTGCATGGAAACTTGACTATTTTTCAGTCTGATCAACTGTAGGGTACCAACAACAGCAGCTGCATAGTCCAGCCTACTATGCGCCGTGTCCCTCCGACCAGGGTAAATTATTTATATTTAAATTTGGGCTGACTAGGCTACATAAACCTTTTCAACCCCAAATGATTAACTGGAATGAATAAACCCAATATCTGACATAGACTGTGAGTACATTTTTAATTCGGCACAACAGTTGCATAGGGCAAGAGTGGACTACACGATGCAAACAAGCAGAAAGCAAGCTCAGCCCTGTGAGTTTTATTGACCAATCATGTTGCTTCTCTATGTCTGTTTATAGAATCCCTAGTCCTTCTTTTAAACATAATTCATATGAACAAGTACAGGGTTGCTGCAGTTTGACAGAGTTTTCATCCTCCCCAAGGTAAGGAGTTTTTCCAGGAGGTTAAAAAAATAAATAATTGCCCACCTGATTAGAAAAACTCTGGTCCCATCATGGCCCATTTTAAATATTTTTACAACAAATTCATCATGTCATACCTTATAAGGTCCGGAGTTTTTCCTGGTTACTAGATCAGGAAAAACTACAGGCCCAGGAATTTTCTTTCCGCTACATCTCTCTGGGACCTGTGGTGCCACTTCTGGTCCTAATTAATAAAAAATAAATCAAGAAATCTGTAATAAATGTTGACGTTTTTGCCCATCTTAGTCAAATTTGACATCTGACTAAGATGTTTGATGCAGTATTTCTCAAGTGAAATAATGTGCATGAAAACAAGTATTCTCTCGTTGAATAACAACAGACAGGTCATTGAATAATCCTGTCCATAGTTCCAACTCCTACTAGCAGTAGTACTATTGACCAATCACAGACGAAGGGCGTAGACTTTGGCTACCAAACATCGACTTACCTCAAGAAAAAAATTTGCGCGAACACTTGTAAATAAACCTTCTGAACCCCAAAATGACTGGGAAGCATGGAACAGGCTGTAATGGCCAAATTCTGTTTGCCTTTTTTGTTAAACACATAAATAAATATTGAAATTAAAACAGCCATGTGTATAAACACAATGGTTTCATGTGAGTGGCCCTGGAAATGTTTACAGAGGCAAAGATAATAAACACATATGCCAGTGAAAAAGCCATATTACAACCAATAATTAACAAAAATATAAAACGCAACATGAAACAATTTTTACGACTTTACTGAGTTACAGTTCATATAATATAATACAATTATATAATTAAATAATATATATAATTAAATCAATTCATTAGGCCCTAATCTTTTCACATGGTACTGGGCTGGGGCACAGTCATGGGTGGGCATAGCTCACCCACTTGGGAGACTGGCACACCCACTGGGGAGCAAGGCCCAGCCAATAATAATTTGTTTTTCCCCATAAAAGGGCTTTATTACAGACAGAAATACTCCTCAGCACCCCCCCACCACCTCATGAGCTTAAATAAAAGGTCCCAGAAATTTTCCATACGAACAAAAACGTTATTTCTCTCAAATGATGTGCACAAATTTGTTTACATCCCTAATAGTAGGCATTTCTCCTTTTCCAAGATATACCACACCTGTCAGGTGAATGGATTATCAAGAAGCTGATTAAACAGTATGATCATTACACAGGTGCACCTTGTGCGAGGACAAAAAAAGGACACTCTAAAATATGCAGTTTTGTCACACAACACAATGTGTCAAGTTTGAGGGAGCGTGCAATTGGCATGGTGACTGCAGGAATGTTCACCAGAGCTGTTGCCAGAAAATGTAATGTTCATTTCTATAACATAAGCCACCTCCAATGTTGTTTTAGAGAATTAGGCAGTACATCCAACTGGCCTTACAACCGCAGACCATGTGTAACCACACCAGCCCAGGACTTCCACATCATTCTGATTGGCTGGGCCTGGCTCCCAAGTTGTTGTTTTTTACCAGGTAAGTTAACTGAGAACACATTCTCATATACAGCAACAACCTGGGGAATAGTTACAGGGAAGAGGAGGGGGATGAATGAGCCATTTGTAAGCAGCGGATGATTAGGCGACCATGATGTGATGAGGGACATCTTGGGAATTTAGCCAGGACACCAGGGTTAACACCCCTACTCTTACAATAAGTGCCATGGGATCTTTAGTGACCTCAGAGAGTCAGGACACCAGTTTAATGTCCCATCCGAAAGACAGCACCCTACACAGGGCAGTGTCATTGCCCTGGGGCATTGGGCTATTTTTTGGACCAGAGGCAAGAGTGCCTCCTACTGGCCCTCCAACACCACTTCCAGCATCTGGTCTCCCATCCAGGGACTGACCAGGACCAACCCTGCTTAGCTTCAGAAGCAAGCCAGCAGTGGGATGCAGGGTGGTATGCTGCTGGCAGTGGGTGAGCCTATGCCCTCCCAGGCCCACCCATGGCTACGCCCCTGCCTAGTCATGTGAAATCCATAAATTAGGGCCTAATTCATTTATTTATTTCCTTATTTGAACTGTAACTCGGTAAAATCGTTGAAATTGTTGCATGTTGCGTTTATATTTTTGTTCAGTGTAGTAATTTGAAATAAGGTTGACTCACAACTTTTGCTTGGAGGGATGATTGCAGAACAGAACTACAGAGGACAAAGAAATGACTCTGCTTAATCTATAGATTCATCCTTTCTGTGACTGCCTCTCGACGACGAAGCGAGCAAGCTTCTTCACCCAGCCAGAGTGAGAGTTCAGGCAGATCTTCTCTCCACTCACCAGACCAGCACTGGAAAACAAGACACAGTCACTGTGGCTGTACAGACAGCTCCAAGACACATCCACTGTTTATACAGACACTTCAAGACACATCCACTGTTACAGACAGGGGTATGTCAGCTCATCATTACTCTCCAGATTATATTACAGATGCTTTGTCAGGCTCATTTGCATCAAATGTCAGACTTTTTGGAAATGAGGTGAATCCATTTCTTTGGAAGTTGGAGTAATATTTTGGGATGTTCACACTGTTTTCACTCTAAAAACAGACAGGAGATTGGGGTCATTGAGTTTGATACACGTGCGAGTAACTTCATGGGAAATGTGTTCCACGCTTCTGTCTGGAGGAATTGCAAACAAATGAAGCCCCTACTCCCTATGAACGTGGGTAGACCTGAGGGGATTGGATAGGTGAAAGCAATATGGCAACATTTCACCTGGCCAATCAGAGGTCCAGATGGATATACCACCATATTGTTTACACCCGTCCAGTCCTCTCCGATCTCCACAATTGCCTAGAGGGGCTAGCAGCCGGTCTCAAATCAATACCTAACCCTCACCCTTGGCCCCAACCCTTGGATTCTGCAGATCTGTCAGATCTAAGCAATGTGGTGGAAGCTCCACCACTGCACTACTTATACCTACCCAGACCCGACAGATCTGCAAACATCAAGGGGTTAGGGCCAAGAGGGAGGCGTAGGGAGCTACAAGAGTTGCCTCGTTAATGCGCTCTCTCTCTCACAAGAACGAGATTTCTATAATCTCACTCCCTTTCTCTGCTCTGATAGACATCTCTCCAGTGTTGCACGGCGTCATTTATTTCCTTATAGAATCATAGGGTTCTAGAGGAGCTGCAGCACCCTGGATACATTTAACTCAATGTGGGGGGGGGGGGGGGGGGGGAATGAGAGTTAGACTACTGCTGTCTGTTCGGAAATTAATGTAATAATTCAGAATAGTGTAACACACCTGTAAGGCCACCGAAACTCGCACATTGTTTGTTGACTAGCGTAAACAGTTTAGGACACTGATCTCCCACGGTATAATCAAGTTGATAGTGCACCCCAGCAATGACCAGCCGCAAGCAACGCCTTCCCAAAAACTCTTCCTCAGCATGCCTCCCGCATCCTCACATTCAGCAACTCATTTGCATAACATTGTGTGATAGGCTGAGAGACTTTTAAATGTGTAAAACATTATACCATGAGAAAGCCTATAATTTTGCCCCAGAGGTTCAATATCTTATTTTATTATTGCGTAGCAGTAGAGTGTATCCCAAAAACAAGGCATAGCTTACAGTTGGGAATACACTGCAAATACAGTGGGGAGAACAAGTATTTGATAACCTGCAAAATCGGCAGTGTTTCCTACTTACAAAGAATGTAGAGGTCTGTCATTTTTATCATAGGTACACTTCAACTGTGAGAGACAGGATCTAAAACAAAAATCCAGAAAATCACATGGTATGATTTTTATGTAATTCATTTGCATTTTATTGTATGACATAAGTATTTGATCACCTACCAACCAGTAAGAATTCCGGCTCTCACAGACCTGTTAGTTTTTCTTTAAGAAGCCCTCCTGTTCTCCACTCATTACCTGTATTAACTGCACCTGTTTGAACTTGTTACCTGTATAAAAGACACCTGTCCACACACTCAGTCAAACAGACTCCAACCTCTCCAAAATGGCCAAGACCAGAGAGCTGTGTAAGGACATCAGGGTTAAATTGTAGACCTGCACAAGGCTGGGATGGGCTATAGGACAATAGGCAAGCAGCTTGGTGAGAAGGCAACAACTGTTGGCGCAGTTATTAGAAAATGGAAGAAGTTCAAGATGATGGTCAATCACCCTCGGTCTGGGGCTCCATGCAAGATCTCACCTTGTGGGGCATCAATGATCATGAGGAAGGTGAGGGATCAGCCCAGAACTACACGGCAGGACCTGGTCAATGACCTGAAGAGAGCTGGGACCACAGTCTCAAAGAAAACCATTAGTAACACACTACGCCGTCATGGATTAAAATCCTGCAGCGTACACAAGGTCCCCCTGCTCAAGCCAGCGCATGTCTAGGCCCGTCTGAAGTTTGCCAATGACCATCTGGATGATCCAGAGGAGGAATGGGAGAAGGTCATGTGGTCTAATTAGACAAAAATAGAGCTTTTTGGTCTAAACTCCACTCACCGTGTTTGGAGGAAGAAGAAGGATGAGTACAACCCCAAGAACACCATCCCAACTGTGAAGCATGGAGGTGGAAACATCATTCTATGGGGATGCTTTTCTGCAAAGTGGACAGGACAAGATCGCGAGATCTTGGCCAACAACCTCCTTCCCTCAGTAAGAGCATTGAAGATGGGTCGTGGCTGGGTCTTCCAGCATGACAACGACCCGAAACACACAGCCAGGGCAACTAAGGAGTGACTCCATAAGAAGCATCTCAAGATCCTGGAGTGGCCTAGCCAGTTTCCAGACCTGAACCCAATAGAAAATATTTTGAGGGAGCTGTGTTGGACTAGTAACCGACAGCCCCGAAACCTGAAGGATCTGGAGAAGGTCTGTATGGAGGAGTGAGCCAAAATCCTTGCTGCAGTGTGTGCAAACCTGGTCAAGAACTACAGAAAACGTATGAACTCTAATTGCAAACAAAGGTTTCTGTACCAAATATTAAGTACTGCTTTTCTGATGTGTCAAATACTTATGTCATACAACAAAATGCTAATTAATTACTTAATCATACAATGTGATTTTCTGGACTTTTGTTTTAGATTACGTCTCTCACAGTTGAAGTGTACCCATGATAAAAATTACAGACCTCTACATGCTTTGTAAGTAGGAAAACCTGCTAAATCGGCAGTGTATCAAATACTTGTTCTCCCCACTGTATGTCAATGAACAAACAGCAGGCAGACAAAAACAGCCCTTTAACAATATTTCAAATACAATCTCGGGAAAACACAGATTGAAAAGCAATTGGCTCTTGTTGAAATAGAGAACATTCTAAAATCGGGCTGCTGTCGGCTACCAAAATATTTGATCAAGTTCCAAATATTGTTTTACAAAGTAAAACCAGAGAGAAAAAGAGCCTTTGAGCTGTGCATCGTTGGGTGAGTCAGTGAAACTGGATATCACTTCTAGGACTATAATTTACTCCTCATATTGTACAATGTGTGTCTCCACACACCTAGGTCTAGGCTATTGATGGATTCAAGACAATGTCGGTTTATCTACCTCAGATCCTCAGTTTGTCAGTTTCAAAGATGCCTGTCATTTCGATAATTTGCGTGGTACTATGGTGCTTTCAGGACAACTGGGAACTCTGGGGAAATCATTACGTCAGAACGTTTGAGCTCTAAAAAGAGGCTTGAGTTCCAGTCTTGGAATTCCGAGTTGGATGACCGTTCAAAATGAATTTGCCCAGTCGGTTTTAGTATTTTTTCGGAGTTCCCAATTGTCTAAAATGCACTGGTAAGAAGTAGGAGATTTCAGAATTCCGAGTTCCCAGTTGTTTTGAACGCAGCATTAAAGATTATGCCAAGGTCTTCAGTCATTCAGTCAGGGCGGCAGGGTAGCCTAGTGGTTAGAGTGTTGGACTAGTAACCGAAAGGTTGACAAGGTACAAATCTGAGCTGACAAGGTACAAATCTGTCGTTTTAAATGTTAAAGGATGTAGAATTGCATAAAATGCATTCATAAAAAGACAAATATTTTCCCGGACCCTAGGCCACATTTTCCCCATGTGTGCAATTTCTGTAATGCCTCTACTCTACTGCTCTATGCAAATGTGATGATATGCATGCAATGTTTTATTATAAAGGTCATTTAATTTTTCTCATCCGGTACCTCCGAGCTCCCCAGGTTACCCCCCTCTTGTGCTCACTTTTTGTTCTGGCACCTCCCGATACACAAATGAAGCACTGCTTTCCAGGCTTTATAAGATCTGGCATGTGTCCCCAATGTTGTCAGGCAGAAATTTGACCGTAGAGTCACTCACATGACCTCTCTGGTCTTGCAGTGTGGCCCTCTGGGAAGGATCTCGACGCTCTGTCTGGACTCCAGCTGATTGCACAGGCATTGTCTGTTGTAATCCCTCCCGATTGGGTGCACACCAAGAACAATTAATCAATCTTTTAGTTCATACAATCCAAAGAGATTTTGTTAAAATATGTTTTCATTATTTTGTTTTGTGTATTGGATAGAAACAGAGTCCAGTATTGCAACACAAAAGTGTTTGCTCTCTACAGTTCCTCATTCACATAAACACACACACACTCACACACAGACAGTTGGAGAGACATCTAAGAAGCTGGCCCAATAAAAGTTAACTTTAAGGTCCAGTGTTTACTGATGATATTCAGTTGTAAACTGTCAAATGTTCTGTACTTTTGTACTTTTCTTAAACAACAGCTGTAGACTAACAGTGAAATGGTTACTTACAGGCCTTTTCCAACAATCCAGAGTTAAAGATAGAACAAAACAGAAATAGTGACACGAGGAATAAATCACAGTGAATAATGAGTTGATGTGCAGGGGTACGAGGTAATTGAGGTAGCTAGCTATATGTACATATTGGTAGGTATAAAGTGACTATGCAAAGGGATAATTGACAGTAGCCACAGTGAGTGAATGTGTGTGGCGTCAGTACACCTGTGCGCGTGTTGTGTGGGCATATGTTGTGTGTGTTGGGGTGTCAGTATGAGTGGGTGGGTAGAGTCCAGTGTGTGTATAGAGTCAGTGAGAGGGAGTTAGTGCAGAAATGGGTCAATACAGGTAGTACGGGAAGCCATTTCATTAGCTACTTAGCAAGTCTTGTTCAGCAGTCTTATGACTTGGGGGTAGAACCGGTAGAGGTTGTTGACTTGAAAAATTGAGGATCATGGGAGACCCACGTTATAGGCGAGTAAACGCACGGAGACGACAAAGTGCGTTTCGAAAATCGCCAAAGACTAATTATTTTAACCTAAAGCATTTAATAAAGACATTTATGGGGAATGGGAATGAGAGGGCTACTTACACTGTGTTGGAAAGGGATCACAGCAGTGAATGAATGAGGGTATGAGGCATGAGTTGAGGTGTTCAGAGGCTTGAGTTCAGTGCAGGGCAGGATTTGACTGGGAAGACAAAAAACAATAACACAACACACTACGCAGTTAAGACAAAAGAGCTAAGAATGAGTTAGTCCAAGCAAGGAGTAAAATCATTCATGTGTAACAATGGGATTGTGTATGTGATTGACTCGACATACAGGAATGAGAGAAAATGTAGAGGTGTACTCACAGTGCTTGGAGGGGAAGCATTCAATGTGCCAGTGGAAGAGCGGGCACATGAGACATGGCTTCAGTTCATGTCAGGAGAAAGTTGACAAAGGAAGTGGAGTTGAGTAGTCATCACCTTGTAAATATAAATAGACGATTACATTCCATTACAGCTGCGCCATCGTAGGTTTGGACAACGAGTTTGTCTATAACTTAAACTCAGACATCTCAAAATGCATAAAGTCAAACAAAGACTGCGCATCTCACCCACTTGACACATCAAAGTATCTCAAGAAACGTCCCTGAATAAAGCCCTGATCATCCACATACCTGACGACAACTGCAAGCAGACTGGTGGCACAGTAGGTCCCAGAGCGGTGAGGCAATTTTTACACCCTGGGGCTTGGAGTTTTTCCTTATATGTTAACCTAACTAGGAAAAAGGTATGACAGTGATTAATCAGTCGTAAAAAGGTTTTATATGGGCTATGATTGGACCAGATTTTCCTAATCAGATCACATGATTTTTCCTCCTGAAAAAAAACTCCTGAAAAAAAAAATCCTGGCCCTGGGGGGCCCTGAAAACCCTGTCAAACTGCATCTACCTTATACTTGTTCCTATACATTATATTTAAACTAGATTTGGAGGGTGATTTCCTCTACCCAGACACATAGACAACAACTGATAGACAATAACTGATAGACAATAGAACTCACAGGGCTGAGCTAGCTTTATGCATGTTTACATCATGCAGGCCTATGCAGCTGTAGGCCTTACAAAACATTTACTCACATCTGTCGCCACTATTATGTTGATTCATTAATTCCAGTTAATCATTATGGATTAAAAACGTATATGCAGCCTAGCCAGCCCAATTTTGAATATAAACTCAATTTGAGCACATTCACGTTTTTTCCTGACACACAAACGGACTATAAATACATAACGTTACCAATGAGTTGACCCTGACCAGATTGGACGGTGGGCATAGGCTGTATGCAGCTAGCCTACAGTTGATGAGACTGAAAAATAATCAAGTTTTCATCCCATACAGCATGTCAGATTTCTAATGTTTAGGTGTAGTTTAGGCTGCTGCAACATTTATATCATGCGTTTTTGAGTGTCTGTTCCAGGTGAGTATGTGTTATCATCTTTGCTAAATAAATACCAGAGGAAAGTGGAAAGCCTACTTGAGCACACGCGAAAGAATGCGCAGCGTCAATCTCTTTAATATTTTAATGGATGATGTGCTGGAATCATTCGGAATTGTTTTCGACATCGCAAAAAAAAGAGTTGAAAGCTCGATAAGTTCAGCAAGTAAAGCATAGTAACGTGCAATTACCTCTGCAAGCTCCTTGTAGTTGCCCATGCACAAAAACGCAGGCAAGGCGTGCAGTACAGACGGCTTGATGAAAGGCTCCCTGTTAACAATCTATACTTTTGATCAGCTGGTATTTTAACTCGCACCTTTTCCGTGTACCCCAGAGAATGAAAGGGGTTCTTCGACAAAAAGTCCACAACATTTTCAGCAGCGTTGCCTATTATACCATTCTGGCGCATAAAACTGCACACTCGCGCTGGTACAGTTGGTAGCTAGCCATTTAAATTGACAATATATTTAAATTTGCTAAAACCAAGAATTTGTTATACCTCCTCAGTATCCTGTAATTTGAAAAAACTCATTTGAATTTAATACAATCCCAAAAATGCTTCAGGATCACTTTTCACTCTTAAAACAATGTCACCAAGCTTCTCAACACATAGAAACCCCATAACGCTCAGTGGCACAATCCCAATACAACTCAATAGGTTAGTTCTCTGATGCTAATTCTATGATTGGATGGACAATATGTCAGTTCTTCCTGCTAAAGATTTAATTGGTTGGAGGACGTACTTCAGAGTGGTCATAATTACCATGTACACTACTGTTTGGGGTCACTTAGAAATGCCCTTGTTTTTGAAAGAAAAACTATTTTTTGTCCATTAAAATAACATCAAATTGATCAGAAATACAGTGTCGACATTGTTAATGTTGTAAATGCCTATTGTAGCTGGAAACAGCAGTTTTTTTATGGAAAATTGACATAGGCGTACAGAGGCCCATTATCAGCAACCATCACTCCTGTGTTCCAATGGCACGTTGTGTTAGCTAATCCAAGTTTATAATTTTAAAAGGATAATTGATCATTAGAAAACCATTTTGCAATTATGTTAGTACAGCTGAAAACTGTTTCTCATTAAAGAAGCAATAAAACTGTCCTCCTTTAGACTGGTTGAGTATCTGGAGCATCAGCATTTGTGGGTTCGATTACAGGCTCAAAATGGCCAAAAACAAAGCACTTTCTTCTGAAACTTGTCAGTCTATTCTTGTTCTGAGATATGAAGGCTATTCCATGCGAGAACTTGCCAAGAAACTGAACAGAACAGTGCAAACTGTCTCTAACCAGAATAGAAAGTGGAGTGGGAGGCCCCAGTGCACAACTGAGCAAGATGACAAGTACATTAGAGTGTCTAGTTTGAGAAACAAACGCCTCACAAGTCCTCAACTGTCAGCTTCATTAAATAGTACCCGTAAAACACCAGTCTCAACATCAACAGTGAAGAGGCGAGTTCCTCTGTTCAGTGTCTGTGTTCTTTTGCTCATCTTAATCTTTTATTTTTATTGGCTGGTCTGAGATATAGCTTTTTCTTTGCAATTCTGCTTAGATGGCATGTCTGTCTTCAAATAAATCCAGAGTGAGTGCAAGAGACAGTGAGAGTGAGAGACAGCAAGAGAGCGAGAGTGTGAGTCAGCGGGAGAGCGTGAGAAAGTGGTTTTGGGTTGACATGAAACAGCCTGCATTGAATTCCAAGCTCAAGCAGACAGATGGGCAGCTCTTCTTCTATTTGCTAAACCACTTGATTAGCAAAAAGACCGCCACACGCTCATCCCACAACAGAATCATCCTTAGAGACCATTAGAGACCTACAGTAAAGCTGTCCTCCACGGGGTTGCATGTAAACGTATATCACCATGAACACCGCAAGCATAACCATCATTCTGCTCACACTTCTGTCCATCTTCTCAACAACTGAAGGTAAATAATCATTCATTCATCACTTAATATTGTATAATTAATTATGTCTTTTATTATTTTACTGCATTTGTAAGCTGGGTACTTTCATTTGAAGTTTTAGCAACTAATCAACATTCCAGTAGTGTTGGCGACTCTTTACATGACAGTGTTCTTATTACTGGGTTATTATCCATGTTTATACAAATGAATAACTAATGTAACTACTACTCATTGTTATACTGTGTTTACAGCAGCAACCCTTACCCTAACTCTAGCCCTAACCCGTAACCATAGATATGCAAGAAAAACACTGAAATTGAACCAAGAGATTTAAGACAAAGCCATTGTGCTTTCCACCCTACTTCTCTATAGGGATAAAGCAACCACGGGTTCTACGCTGCCTTTGCCCCAAAGTGCAGGCTGGTCTTATTCCGTTCAGTGATTTGAAGAGTGTGTGGCACCTCTCTCCTCGCCCACACTGTTCAAAGACTGAAGTCATGTGAGTGTATCCCTCCCTCTAATGATAAATCAACATAACTGAGCATTTATAATCAGTAACCGGTATGATTATTAATACATTTTGACAATGATCTTCTCCTCAGAATAAGTAAAAATGTTGTTGTCCCTCAAATGATAAATCGACACCTTGATAGTTTATCATCAGGTTAATTGTTTTGAGAGTGATCTTCAGACTAAGTGTTAAAAACATGAAAAGTAACTTATGATTTAAATAAAGTTCAAGAATTTGCTCAAAGGGTACTGGTGCACATTTTGAAGTGAATTAAAAGGGATAGTTTGTAATTCCTGACCTTGAAAGTAGTCTTTGGATCATCTATGAACTATGCCTTTAATTATTTTCAGTGTCACACTCAAAAGGGGAGGTCAACTCTGCCTGGACCCAAAGAAACGTTTGGTGAAGATTCTGGTGGAGAGATCAACCAAAAGGTAATAACAATCCTTAACTGAATAACATAGTCCATGGCAGTGCATTGCTGCCATTGTCTTGTATTAGTGAAATCATAGTCTGGTCATACCCAAATCTAACTGCCAGTAGCGCAGGACCTGAAGCAAGGATATGCATTTTCTTGATACCATTTGAAAGGAAACACTTTGAAGTTTGTGGAAATGCAAAATGAATGTAGGAGAAAGTAGCACATTAGATTTGGTTAAAAAGATAACAAAGAAAAACATGTTTTTTTTTGTACCATCATCAATTTAGATGTTGGCCACTAGATTGCAGCAGTGTATGTGCAAAGTTTTAGACAGATCCAATGAACCATT
Organism: Oncorhynchus mykiss; assembly: GCF_013265735.2. Classification (NCBI taxonomy): domain Eukaryota; kingdom Metazoa; phylum Chordata; class Actinopteri; order Salmoniformes; family Salmonidae; genus Oncorhynchus; species Oncorhynchus mykiss. Next base: position 42,286,453 of record NC_048585.1, read on the forward strand.
GTATATCTGTTCAAAATGTTGTATCAAGACTGCCCAAACGTGCCTAATTGGTTTATTAATACATTTTCAAGTTCATAATTATGCACTCCCCTCAAATCAATAGCATGGTATTCTTTCACTGTAATAGCTACGGTAAATTGGACAGTGCAGTTAGATTAACAAGAATTTAAGCTTTCTGCCCATATCAGATGTCTACGTCGTGGGAATCTTTTTTGTTACTTACAACCTCATGCCAATCACATTAGTCTATGTTAGGGGGGGGAACACCGATCCCATAGAGGTTTTTAAAAAAGCAATGTCCTTGGCTAGTTTGACTTGTTTGTCTTCTATTTTGCAGAATGCAGGAAAGCAAACGTTCTAAAGAGGTTGGAAGCGTCACTCCTGCCCTGTTACACTTGTCAACCAAATGATGGACGTGATTCAACTGGACTGCCTTCCCAGTGACCAATTCTGAAGCACCCACTAGAATACTATGAATCCGATTGGGATATTGCACTGGGAAATAATTATCTTGAGTGGAAGGGTAAATTGTGGCATTGTGTGCCCATTTTCTCTATCCACGCACGACTTCATTGCCGTCTCATATATCACACCCAAATATATCATCTTATATGAATTATATGTCCCTTCACTGTTTTGGTATGTTTATTACATATAATTTTTTTTACTACTACTTATATGTTAATTATATCTTCACCTGTGAAAAACACAGGTAGGGTCAGAAGGAGGAGTCCTTAAGAAGAGAGCTGCATATAGGTAACTGAAAATAGTCCTTTATAACAGGACTTAAAGACAGTGTCTGTCTATTGATGCTTTCATTTTCTAACTTGTCCAAGCAGGCAAATAAAAACAACATATTCATATCTGCTGACTGTCTCTGTATAACGTTCCACTTTCAGTCAAGCTTTTGGTTTCCAGACAAAAAAAAAGCTCTATAGCAAAGACAATGGCAGAGATGTTGGCAAACTAATGTCGTTCCCTATGTCCCACAATTTCTTATATAGCGCACTACTTTTGAACAGAGCCCTATGGGCCCTTGTCAAACATAGTGCTCTATATAGAGAACAGGGTTCCATTTGGGATGCAGCCAGTGTGTTTTGATGCCTTGGCCTGTGATGACAATGTCTCACACAGTGCCTGCAGAAGCTGCAGCATGTGACTTACTGTTGAAGGTTATTACTAAAGACAACATGGACAAGTCATTGCATCTTCTTTTGTACCCTGGCCAAAACCCTCATTTACCAAAACACAGAGGTCTTGGTATGGTGCCAATACTTTAAGAAAAAGACTAATTGTGAGAACATGGAAATAGAATGAGCCCGGATTATTTGCATTAGTTTTGTGGGAAGCACATGCAGAGAACAACATTTGGAGCCAGTTTCTTAGACACAGATACATCAAGCCTAGTCCTGGACTAAAAGTATTTTTAAATTGAGATTCTCCATTAATTTGAGCATGCTTTTTTAGCCCCGAGCTAAGTTTAGACTGAATCTGTGTCTGGGAAACCAGCCCTGTGTGACAAATGACAGCAGTTTTAAGACGAATAGGTTCAACTTTTGTTCATATATTTTTTTCTTAGAGTATTTCTGAGTTTAATGTCTTAGTAGAATACATACAGTGGGGAGAACAAGTCATGTATGGCAAGATCTTGGCCAACAACCTCCTTCCCTCAGTAAGAGCATTGAAAATGGGTTGTGGCTGGGTCTTCCAGCATGACAACGACCCGAAACACACAGCCAGGGCAACTAAAGAGTGGCTCTGTAAGAAGCATCTCAAGGTCCTGGAGTGGCCTAGCCAGTCTCCAGACCTGAACCCAATAGAAAATCTTTGGAGGGAGCTGAAAGTCCATATTGCCCAGCGATAGCCCCGAAACCTGAAGGATCTGGAGAAGGTCTGTATGGAGGAGTGGGCCAAAATCCCTGCTGCAGTGTGTGCAAACCTGGTCAAGAACTACAGGAAACGTATGAACTCTGTAATTGCAAACAAAGGTTTCTGTACCAAATATTAAGTACTGCTCTTCTGATGTGTCAAATACTTATGTCATGCAATAAAATGATAATTAATTACTTAAAAATCATACAATGTGATTTTCTGGATTTTGTTTAGATTCTGTCTCTCACAGTTGAAGTGTACCTATGATAAAAATTACAGACCTCTACATGCTTTTTAAGTTGGAAAACCTGCAAAATCGGCAGTGTATCAAATACTTGTTCTCCCCACTGTATCTTCACATCAGTTTATGTGATCAGACACACAGTATTTACCTTGTGTATGACTCCCTAAGTTGTTTAGGTGTCCTGTGTTTTTCTGCATCTTTTATAGGCTTACACTGCTAAGTGTCTCCAACCCTAGATGGCCCCTGCTCTTTTCCAGACCTCTCTGCCTTGCAGGCACACGAGACAGACCAGCTCATGACTACCTTTTGGTAAACATGGTGTGAACACACACACACAAACACACACTTGCGGTAGGGACATTCCTGAAGAAATCTCCATCTGTTATTGTTGAGGGAGCTACAGCAGATGCCTTTAGAAACCATCACATCATCACCCGCCTGCCCATCAGCACTAGACAGGTTAACATTTTATTTAATTCTATTTCTTTAACTTTGATATAACCCCAGGAAGTCCCATCAAGGTTACAAGGCCTCTTTACCACCTCTTTATCATGAAGCTGTGTCTCCTGCTGGCTCTAGTGGGCAACTACTATATATTCTTTGCCAACGGTTAGACCCAAATATAGAAACATTCTATATAGAAATGTTATTTAGAACTAGTATGCCTCTCTGACATGTGGAATAAGGAATCACCTTTGCTCTATTTGTGACATTTCTACAAAACCCACAATGTTTTCCTAACTGTGTTGGTCAGCATTTGTTTCTATCTTCATCAACATTATTGTATAGTTTTGTTTATGTACTATAATGTGTAGAGCGAGATGGCGTTAATGGCTTCTATGCTCATCATAGTTAAACAAGTTAACATGTAGAGGATCATCCTATGTATATACACAATAATACAGTCTGTCTAATACCAAGTCTGGAACTAACAGGACCCGGAATAGCTTCTACCAGTGGATGCTCCTCAGACGAGGAAGGGGAGGACCATCCTCCTCAGTGAAATTTCATAAAAGTAAAAATAGTGAAACATTTAAAAAGTTATCCTTTTTAGATAAAACAATATTAAATATATTCATATGTCACCAAATAATTGATTAAATAAAAAATAGGATATGTTGCAATGAAGGTCTACAGTAACTTCAACAGCACTGTCTGGGGTAGCACCTTGGTGCAGCCAGAGGACAGCAAGCTTCCATCCTACTCTGGCAACATTGACTTCAATACAATACCTAGGAGGCTCGTAGGTCTCACCCCTTCCATAGACATACATGGTAATTATGACCACTTCCGGAGGACGTCCTCCAACCAATCAAAGCTTTTGCAGGAAGAACTGACATGCTGTCCATCCAATCATCTGATTAGGATCAGAGAATTAACCTATTGATTTGTATTGGAATTGTGCCACAGAGCGCAATGGGGATTCTATCTGTTGAGAAGCTTGGTGACATCATTGGATAGGGATTAAGAGTGAAAATTGATAGTTCAGCATTTTGTGGATATTATTCAATTCAAATGAGTTTTTTCAAATGACACGAGTCTGAGGAGGAATATTATAAATTGTTTTCTTACTTTAAGAACTTCATTTTTGCGTCCAGTAAAGGCAATTTATTTCAATTTGCCTTGCTAACTTAAATGGCTAGCTAGCTACTGTACCAGCGCAATTGTGCAGTTTTCTGCGCCAGAATGGTAGATTGGCCAATGCCGCTGAAAATGTTGGTTCCTTGTGGACTTTTTGTCGAAGAACTCTGGGGTACACGGAAAAAGTGTGAATTAAAAGCGAGGGTCGACCTCTGGCTGAGATCAGTTTCATGAAGAAGAACGAAAAGGTGAGGGTGTTCAATACCACCTGATCAAAAGTATAGATTGTTAAAACCTCTTACACGGAACCCAAAACGGCTGCGCGCGTTCGCTATCCTATCGTACAGAAATGTATGTTGATCGCGTGTTGTGTAGACCAAGCGCGGTCACGACATGTAGGTTAAAATATCAAAACAAAATCGAAACCAATGACATTAATTTGGGAACAGGTCGAAAAGTATTAAACATGTATGGCAATTTATATAGTTAGCTTGCACTTGCTAGCTAATTTGTCCTGGGATATAAACATTGAGTTGTTATTTTACCTGAAATGCGCAAGGTCCTCTACTCCGCCAATTAATCCACACATAAAATGGTCAACAGAATCGTTTCTAGTCATCTCTCTTACTTCCAGGCTTTTTCATCTTTGAATTTATATAGTGATCGGCATCTATACTTTCATAGTATTACCACGACAACCGGCAAAACATTTAATCTTTCAATCACCCAAGTGGGTATAACCAATGAGGAGATGGCACGTGGGTACCTGCTTCTATAAACCAATGAGGAGATGGGAGAGGCAGGACTTGCAGCGCAATCTGCGTCAGAAATAGGAATGATTTCTACTTGAGCCCTTTGCAACGCAGACTCTCGTTGGCGCGCGCGAGCAGTGTGGGTGCAATAATTGAACAACATGGATTTCTAAATTTATTTTGCAACGCACGCGACGTGGCTGGTCTGGTCAGCATGTTAGGGATCGCGGACTGCTAGCGGTCCACCTGCGACAACATCTGATGAAATTGCAGAGCGCCAAAATCGAAATAAGAAAATCGAAGTATTAAACATTCATGAACATACAAGTGTCTTGCATTATTTAAAAGCTTAACTTCTTGTTAATCCAACCGCGTTGTCAGATTTCAAAAAGGCTTCACCACGAAAGCATACCATGCGATTATCTGGAGGACAGCGCCCCACATCAAAATACTTTTTCAACCAGCACCGGCTTCACAAAAATCACAAATAGTGATAAAATCACTTACCTTTTGATGATCTTCCTCTGTTTGCAATCCCAAGAGTCCCAGCTACACAACAAATGTTTGTTTTGTTCGATAAAGTCCTTCTTTATATCCAAAAAAGTCAGTTTAGTTGGCATCATTGATTTCAGCAATCCACTCCTTCAACATGCATACAAAGGAATCCAAAAAGCTACCGGTAAACTTCGTCCAAACAAGTCAAACAATGTTTCTAATCAATCCTCAGGTACCCTAATATGTAAATAAACGATAATATTTCAGATGGAAAGAACGGTGTTCAATAGAAAAGGAAACTAACGAAGAGTGTGCCCTCATTTACACGCTCCAAAAGTCTACCTGTACAGATGAGAACACCTTGGATAAACTACAACTACTTGTTCAAGAAACAAGCCTGAAACCCTTTCTAAAGACTGTTGACACCTAGTGAAAGCCATAGGAACTGCAACCTGGGTCCAATTTATTTGTATATCCCATAGGCTAGCATTGAAAAGGCCTGTGACCTCAAAATAAAACATTTTTCCTTGGGTTTTCGCCTGCCATATTAGTTCCGTTATACTCACAGACATTATTTAATCAGGTTTTAGAAACTTCAGAGTGTTTTTTATCCAATTATATGCATCTATTAGCTTCTGGGCCTGAGTAACAGGCAGTTTACTTTGGGAACGTCAGTCATCCGGAAATTTGGGATACTGCCCCCCTAGCCTTAAGAAGGAAGCCTTTCATCAAGCCGCCTGTATTGCTCGTCTTGCCTGCGTTTTTGGGCATGCAATAATTTGCATTTAGAGGATACGACGAGATATAAAGTTCCGCCGACAAGGGCAACTATAAGGAGCTTGCAGAGGTAATTGCACGTTACGATGCTTTACTTGCTGAACTTATCGAACTTTCGACTCTTTTTTGGGATGTCGAAAACAATTCCGAATGATTCCAGCACATCATCCATTAAAAGATTAAAGAGAGTGACGCAGCGCATTCTTTTGCGTGTGCTCAAGTAGGCTTTCCACTTTCCTCTGGTATTTATTTAGCAAAGATGATAACACAATGACTCCGGACAGACAAAGCAAAAACTCATGATATAAATGTTGCAGCAGCCTAAACTACACCTAAACATTAGAAATCTGACATGCTGTATGGGATGAAAACGAGATTATTTTTCAGTCTCATCAACTGTAGGCTAGCTGCATACAGCCTATGCGCACTGTCCATCTGGTCAGGGTCAACTCATTGGTAACGTTATGTATTTATAGTCCGTTTGTGTGTCAGGAAAAAACGTGAATGTGCTCAAATTGAGTTTATATTCCAAATTGGGCTGGCTAGGCTGCATATACGTTTTTAATCCATAATGATTAACTGGAATTAATGAATCAACATAATAGTGACGACAGATGTGAGTAAATGTTTTGTAAGGCCTACAGCTGCATAGGCCTGCATGATGTAAACATGCATAAAGCTAGCTCAGCCCTGTGAGTTCTATTGTCTATGTGAGGGTGTTGGCAGTTTACAGTTTACTCAAAAATGAAGAAGAATATTCCAACATGGAAAACACAAATATCCAAAGCACAAGAACACAAACCCACATGACAAACAATAAAGCACAAAACAGAGAGGGAAGCCAGAGGGTTAAATAAGGAACATAATTATTGTAATAGAAATCAGGTGTGTATAATGAAGACAAAACCAAACGAAAAGGAAACATGGATCGGTAGCGACTAGAAAGCCGGTGACGTCGACCACCGAACGCTGCCCGAACTTCGTCGGAAGTCATAATAGTACCGCCCCCCCCCCCCCCCCCCCCCCCCCCCTTGGAGGACGAGGAGCAGGGCGATCCAGATGGAGGCGGTGAAATTCCTGCAGTAATGATGGATCTAGGATGTCCTCCACCGGCACCCAACATCTCTCCTCCGGACCGTAACCCTCCCACTCCACGAGGTACTGAAGGCTTCTTGCCCTGAGTCCATAATGGCTTGCACAGTATACGCCGGGGCCCCCTCGATGTCCAGAGGGGGCGGAGGAACCTCCCGCACCTCAGCCTGCTGGAGCGGACCAGCCACCACCGGCCTGAGGAGAGACACATGGAACGAGGGGTTAATCAGGGAGAAGTTGTAATCTAAGTTGTAATCTATAACAAACAAAGTCCTCAGGACTTTAAAATGGCCCCACAAACCGCGGACCCAGCTTCCAGCAGGGCAGGCGAAGGGGCAGGTTTCGGGTCGAGAGCCAGCCCCCGTCATGCACCGGGCCTCACTAGGGTGGCGGTCGGCACTCGCCTTCTGCCGCCTGATGGCCCGTTGTAGACGCACGTGGGCAGCGTCCCATGTCGCCTCCAAGTGCCGAAACCATTCATCCACCGCAGGAGCCTCGATCTGGCTCTGATGCCACGGTGCCAGGACCGGCTGATAACCTAACACACACTAGAAAGGGGATAGGTTAGTGGAAGAGTAGCTAAGGGAGTTTGACCATCTCCGCCCAGGGGATGAAAACCGACCACTCCCCCGGCCGGTCCTGGCAATAGGACCGCAGAAACCTACCCACATCCTGGTTGACTCTCTCCACCTGCCCGTTACTCGGGGTGAAAACCTGATGTGAGGCTGACCAAGACCCCAGGCGTTCCATAAACGCCCTCCATACTTTAGACGTGAATTGGGGACCACGATCAGAAACTATATCCCCAGGCACCCCGTAGTGCCGGAATACATGGGTGAACAGGGCCTCCGCAGTCTGTAGAGCCGTAGGGAGACCGGGCAAAGAAAGAAGGCGGCAGGACTTAGAAAACCGATCCACAACGACCAGGCTCGTGGTATTACCCCTCGACGGGGGTCAAAATCCACCGATAGGTGTGACACGGTCGTTGTGGAACAGGAAGAGGCAGTAATTTCCCTCTGGGCAGGTGTCTAGGTGCCTTGCACTGTGCCCACACCGAGCAGGAGGAAACATAAACCCTCACGTCCTTAGCTAAAGTGGGCCACCAGTACTTCCCAGCAAGACAGCGCACTGTCCGACCGATGCCAGGATGACCTGAGAAGGGTGACGTATGGGCCCTACAGATCAAACGATCACGGACATCAAACGGAACGTACAGACTCCCAACTGGACACTGTGGGGCAGTGGGGTCCTTACGTGACGCCCGCTCGATGTCCGCTTCCACCTCCCATACCACGGTGCCACCAGGCAAGAAGCTGGAATTATGGGAGTGGGATCCGCGGACCTCTCCTCCGTGTCATACATCCGGGACAGTGCGTCTGCCTTAACGTTCTGGGAACCTGGTCTGTAGGATAGAGTGAAAACAAAGCGGGTGAAAAACATGGCCCACCTCGCCTAGCGAGGATTCAGTCTCCTAGCTGCCCGAATGTACTCCAGATTGCAGTGGTCAGTCCAAATGAAAAAAGGGTGTCTAGCCCCCTCAAGCCAAGCAGGTTAAGGATGGCGTCCCTGCAGGCTAGCTCCCTACGACCGTCCTCGTGTAAACTACACCTGTAGTGGTCGATCAGGGCCCGCTCATTCCATTCCACGCAGGCGGCCAGAGTTCTAAAGTCCAGAGCGAACTCTTGAGAGCTCCTCATCCCCTCCGCTCTCCTGGTTGGTAGGTGATCAAATACTTATGTCATGCAATAAAATGCTAATGAATTACTTAAAAATCATACAATGTCATTTTCTGGATTTTTGTTTTAGATTCCGTCTCTCACAGTTGAAGTGTACCTATGATAAATATTACAGACCTCTACATGCTTTGTAAGTAGGAAAACCTGCAAAATCGTCAGTGTATCAAATACTTGTTCTCCCCACCGTATAAGGAAAAACTCCAGGCCCCAGTGGATAAAAATTGCCCCACTGTTCTGGGACCTATGGTGCCACCAGTCTGCTTGCAGTTATCGTCAGGTATGTGGATGATCAGGGCTTTATTCAGGGACGTTTCTTGAGATACTTTGATGTGTCAAGTGGGCGAGATGCGCAGTCTGTGTTTGACTTTATGAATTCTGAGATGTCTGAGTTTAAGTTATAGACAAACTCGTTGTCCAAATCTACGATGGCGCAGCTATAATGGAATGTACTGTATCTCCAATTTGTATTTACAGCTAAGTTTTTGTCTTCCCGGTCAAATCCTGTCCTGGTCAAGGCTCTGAACATCTCAGCTCATGCCTCATACCCTCATTCATTCACTGCTGTGATCCCTTTCCAACACAGTGTAAGTAGCCCTCTCATTCCCATTCCCCATAACATGGTACTATAAATGTCTTTCTTAAATGCTTTAGGTTAAAATAATTAGTCTTTGAAACACACTTTCTCTGTGGGTTACGTGCCTATACTGTGGGTCTCCCATCCTGTTTCATGTCACCAGCTTCCACTGATTACAGTATATACACTGAGTATACAAAACATTAAGAACATCCACTCTTTTCATTAAATAGACTGACCAGGCAAATCCAGGTGAAAGATGTGATCCATTATTGATGTCCACTTAAATCCACTTCAGTGAGTGTAGGTGAAGGGGAGGAGACTGGTTAAAGAAGGATTTTTAAGCATTTAGACATTTGAGTATGTGCCATTCAGAGGGTGAATGGGCAACAAAAGATTCAAGTGCTTTTGAACACACGGTATGGTAGTAAGTGCCAGGCGCACCGGTTTGTGTCAAGAACTGCAAAGCTGTCGGATTTTTCCACACACAACAGTTTCCCGCGTGTATCAAGAACAGTCAACCACCCAAAGGTCACCCAGCCAACTTGACACAACTGTGAGGAGCATTGGAGTCAACATGTGCTAATATTTCAGTGGAACACTTTCCACACCTTTTGGAGTCCAAGCCCTGACAAATTGAGGCTGTTCAGGGGGGTTCCTAATGTTTGGTATACTCACTGTAATAGTGTTGCCCTCACTGTTGTATTGTCAGAGATGAGGACTTGTGTTGTTTAAATTGTAGGTTTTCCCAAATCCTGCAAGTATTTCCTGAACAATTGGGGTCTGTTGTCCGTCACCAAACTGTTAGAAGATGGCATAGCATATACACCCCCCTTCATATTTATTTGGACAGTAAAGCTACATATTTTCATTTGGCTCTATACTCCAGAATTTGGGATTTGAGATCAAATCACATTTTATTATGTCACATGCGCCGAATACAACAGTTGTAGACTTTACAGTGAAATGTTTACTTACTGGAGCGTTCCCAAAAATGCAGAGTTGAAAAGTAAGACAAATATTTGCTAAGTAAAAAAGGACATAGTAACACAAAAACAATAATGATGCTATATACAAGGAGTACTGGTACTGAGTCCATGCTTCAAATGTTTCATATGAGGCAACAGTACAGAAGGTCACTTTTTATTTAAGGGCATTTCATATCTGTTTTACCGTTTAGAAATGTATCTTCCCTCATTTGAAGGCGTGATAAGTACTGTATTTGGAGAAATTCACTTAGTGTATTTAAGTTTTTGGGGGCGGCAGGTAGCCTAGTGGTTAGAGCATTGGGCCAGTAACCAAAAGTTTGCTGGATCGAATCCCCGAGCTGACAAGGTAAAAATCTGTCATTCTGCCCCTGAACAAGGCAGTTCCCCGGTAGGCAGTCATTGTAAATTCAAATTTGTTCTTAACTGCCTTGTAAATTTTAAAAAATGTTCTTAAAAGTTTAATATTTGCTCCCATATTCCTAGCACAAAAATTACTACATCAAGCTTGTTTTTTTAAACATTTATATTTTATTTCACCTTTATTTAAACAGGTAGGCTAGTTGAGAACAAGTTCTCATTGACAACTGCGAACTGGCCAAGATAAAGCAAAGCAGTTCAACACATACAACAACACAGAGTTGCACATGGAATAAACAAAACATACAGTCAATAATACAGTAGAAAAAGTATATATACAGTGTGTGCAATTGAGGTAGGATAAGGGAGGTAAGGCAATAAAATAAATACAATATGAGGATGAGGTAGTTGGACGGGCTATTTACAGATGGGCTATGTACAAGTGCAGTGATCTATGAGCTGCTCTGACAGCCGGTGCTTAAAGCTAGTGAGGGAGATATGAGTCTCCAGCTTCAGTGATTTTTGCAGTTCGTTCCAGTCATTGGCAGCAGAGAACTGTAAGGAAAGGCGGCCAAAGGAAGAATTGGCTTTGGGGGTGACCAGTGAGATATACCTGCTGGAGCGTGTGCTACGGGTGGGTGCTGCTATGGTGACCAGTGAGCTGAGATAAGGCAGGGCTTTACCTAGCAGAGACTTGTAGATGACCTGGAGCCAGTGGGTTTGGCAACAAGTATGAAGCGAGGGCCAGCCAACGAGAGCGTACAGGTTGCAGTGGTGGAAAGTATATGGGGCTTTGGTGACAAAACGGATGGCACTGTGATAAACTGCATCCAATTTGTTGAGTAGAGTGTTGGAGGCTATTTTGTAAATGGCATCGCAGAAGTTGAGGATCGCTAGGATGGTCAGTTTTACGAGGGTGTTTGGCAGCATGAGTGAAGGATGTTTTGTTGCAAAATAGGAAGCTGATTCTAGATTTAATTTTGGATTGGAGATGTTTAATGTGAGTCTGGAAGGAGAGTTTACAGTCTAACCAGACACCTAGATATTTGTAGTTGTCCACATATTCTAAGTCAGAACCGTCCATAGTAGTGATGCTGGACGGGCGGGCTGGTGCGGGCCGCGATCGGTTGAAGAGCATGAAGAGTTTTACTTGCATTTAAGAGCAGTTGGAGGCCACGGAAGGAGAGTTGTATGCTATTGAAGCTCGTCTGGAGGTTAGTTAACACAGTGTCCAAAGAGGAGCCAGAGGTATACAGAAGGATTTTGTCTGCGTAGAGGTGGATCAGAGAATCACCAGCAGCAAGAGCGACATGATTGATGTATACAGAGAAGAGAGTCGGCCCAAGAATTGAACCCTGTGTCACCCCCATAGAGACTGCCAGAGGTCCGGACAATATGCCCACCGATTTGACACACTGAACTCCATCAGAGAAGTAGTTGGTGAACCAGGCGAGGCAATCATTTGAGAAACCAAGGCTGTTGAGTCTGCCGATAAGAATGTGGTGATTGACAGAGTCGAAAGCCTTGGCCAGGTCGATGAATACGGCTGCACAGTAATGTCTCTTTTCGATGGCGGTTATGATATCGTTTAGGACCTTGCACCCATGACCACCTCTGAAACCAGATTGCATAGCGGAGAAGGTACGGTGGGATTCGAAATGGTCGGTAATCTGTTTGCTAACTTGGCTTTCGAAGACCTTAGAAAGGCAGGGTATGATAGATATAGGTCTGTAGCAGTTTGGGTCTAGAATGTCTCCCTCTTTGAAGAGGGGACTCAACAAACTTGTGACTCAACAAACATGGATACATTTGCAGTTTGTTTTGGTTGTGTTTCAGATTATGTTGTGCCCAATGAAAATTAATGGTAAATAATGTATTGTGTAATTTTAGAGTCACTTATCTTAAGTAAGATAATATGTTTCTGAACACTCCTACATTAATGTGGATGCTACAGTGATTCAACATAGCCTTGCGGCATCACCGTCCATTTCCATTTTTTCCCAAGAAACATAAATAAGAACCAGTCCTGTGACTCTTCAGCCACAGGGATGCTATAGAAAGCATTACTGAAAAACTAGCATGTACAGCATTCTTTACTATTCCAAGGTCTTGCACAAAACGATAATCACCAGATGGTTTCCTAAAGTGTAAATTGATGTGTTACAAGGTGAATTCGGGCAGGGAACCATTGCGCCTCTTTCAACTAACGCGCTATGAATGGGAATGATACCCCTTTCGGCTCCTTTGCTAAGAGGGTACTGAGCTTTGTAAGGTCTGTGGGTGCTTTTCAGAATTACCACAACCTTTCATGCGTCCAATATTGGTCTTTGATTTAGCCCACAGTTCTTCAGGTATATATTTTAGCCAATCAATGTGTGAATTATCTTGTAATACCACAGGCATGGTTTCAACGGGAATTGGTTATTCTTTTGGTGTTGTTTCATTTTCCTTCAACGGTCTTTCCCCATGTGTGTTATTTGGCTTCACATAAGACAGTGGTTTTGTTTCCCATGCAATAAAATGTGTAGTTACAGCTGTCTTCAGATCTTGTCTCAGGCCTGTCACCAGAGCATGGCACTGGAAATAAAGGCTGCTGCATGAGTCTTGGTCAAGTGTCAGGCCTTAGTGTTGGAGGTCGACCCTGTTTGGTGGAATGGATTTTCTGCCCATGTGCATTTGGGGAAAGCAGCATTTACATGCTGTAAAAACTGCATCCAGCTTTTCACCACGATCAGCAACTGGTACATTGCGGTCCCAAATATGTTTATAGTCCTTCCATTTAAATTTCAAGCAGCAGCGGGGTATTTCTTCAATTTCTCTGGTGGTGGGGTTGTACATGGAGATTTCTTTGACATCTTCCTCAAACCTCACAGCATCCTTTGCTGGGTCAATGACATCGCCCACTATTGCTTTTATTTCGTCAACATCCACGGTTTCTCCATTTCCAGCATCGCACCTACATTATGGTTGGGTTAGCGAATTATTGGAAACATTCCCTCAAGCTTCTGCTTATCATCTCTTCCTTCGTTGGTGTCCTCGCTGCTGCTCCTTTTATCTTCATCTTGGCTACTTCCCTGACGTCATTCTTCCTGCTTGCACTCCTGAATTTGCTTGTTTCTCTACTGCCTTCTCTTCACTTACATTTCTCCAGTTCATTTCTTAGCTCTTCTAGCTCCTCTCCTTCACTCTCCCTCTCGTTTGCTCTGGCCCTTTTTTTTGCTGTTAGCTTTCTATCTTTAGCTCCAGCACCTTCTGCAGCTCCTCCAACAGCTCCTTATGCTACAGCTCCTCCACCTGGCACAGTCCCAGCCCCAACTGTGTTCTGAGAGGGTGGGAGGCCACCATCTCCGTCTGCTGGTGGAGGATTTGGCAGCGGCGGATACAAGGGGGTCTTCATGATATCCTCTTACAGCTTTATCCTTTGCCTTTTCTGCTTCTCTCACTTTCTGAAATCGTCCCACTTCACTTGAACTTTGTGTTTTCTTTCAAGTTGGCCTCTCGCAGATACCAGTCTTTCTGTACCCTGTTTCCCATCAACAGGGAAATGTCCATTCTGTTCAGCCTTCTGTTTGGTTCAGTACCCCCCCTAACAGTTTTTTTGCCATTACACTACACGGTCCTTTTGGTTCCCAGCACGGATCCTCCATCCTACTCTTACTATTTCCCTTTCCCGTAATAAATCCGTTTGTTAAACTCTTAAAAATAAATGATCTTAACACGTCATTACACAACTCTCACACTGGGGCTAAACCCCTGTTCAGTTAATTAGTCAAGCAGACAGTACTCTCATCCACATTCACTTAGTACTATTCCCAAACACACTCAGTAATCTCCCTTATTACTTGTCGTTACCTCCTATGCATGCATATGTATCTTCTGCGGTTCCTCTATATTCTCCATAGTCGCCATAGTCTCTACAGTATCTATACTCTCTACAGTATCTATAGTCTCGCTTATCTATAGTTGCTCAGTGTCTGTAGTCTATGTAGTCAATAGTCTACAGCAGGTATTCCCAAACTGGGGCTATGCGCAATTCCGTCAGGGGTGCGCCAAATAAAAATGTGATTCACAATTACAGTGGGGCAAAAAAGTATTGTCAGCCACCAATTGTGCAAGTTCTCCCACTTAAAAAGATGAGAGAGACTTGTAATTTTCATCATAGGTACACTTCAGCTATGACAGACAAAATTAGATTTTTTTTACGGAAAATCACATTGTAGGATTTTTTATGAATTTATTTGCAAATTATGGTGAAAAATAAGTATTTGGTCAATAACAAAAGTTTCTCAATAATTTGTTATATATCCTTTGTTGGCAATGACAGAGGTCAAATGTTTTCTGTAAGTCTTCACAAGGTTTTCACACACGGTTGCTGGTATTTTGGCCCATTCCTCCATGCAGATCTCCTCTAGAGCAGTGATGTTTTGGGGCTGTTGCGGGGCAACACGGACTTTCAACTCCCTCCAAAGATGTTCTATGGGGTTGAGATCTGGAGACTGGCTAGGCCACTCCAGGACCTTGAAATGCTTCTTACGAAGCCACTCCTTCGTTGCCCGGGCGGTGTGTTTGAGATCATTGCCATGCTGAAAGACCCAGCCACGTTTCATCTTCAATGCCCTTGCTAATGGAAGGAGGTTTTCACTCAAAATCTCACGATACATGGCCCCATTCATTCTTTCCTTTACACGGATCAGTCGTCCTGGTCCCTTTGCAGAAAAACAGCCCCAAAGCATGATGTTTCCACCCCCATGCTTCACAGTAGGTATGGTGTTCTTTGGATACAACTCAGCATTCTTTGTCCTCCAAACACGACGAGTTGAGTTTTTACCAAAAAGTTATATTTTGGTTTCATCTGACCATATGACATTCTCCCAATCTTCTTCTGGATCATCCAAATGCTCTCTAGCAAACTTCAGACGGGCCTGGACATGTACTGGCGTAAGCAGGGGGACACGTCTGGCACTGCAGGATTTGAGTCCCTGGCAGCGTAGTGTGTTACTGATGGTTGGGTTTGTTACTTTGGTCCCAGCTCTCTGCAGGTCATTCACTAGGTCCCCCCGTGTGGTTCTGGGATTTTTGCTCACCGTTCTTGTGATCATTTTGACCCCACGGGGTGAGATCTTGCGTGGAGCCCCAAATCGAGGGAGATTATCAGTGGTCTTGTATGTCTTCCATTTCCTAATAATTGCTCCCACAGTTGATTTCTTCAAACCAAGCTGCTTACCTATTGCAGATTCAGTCTTCCCAGCCTGGTGCAGGTCTACAATTTAGTTTCTGGTGTCCTTTGACAGCTCTTTGGTCTTGGCCATAGTGGAGTTTGGAGTGTGACTGTTTGAGGTTGTGGACAGGTGTCTTTTATACTGATAACAAGTTCAAACAGGTGCCATTAATACAGGTAACGAGTGGAGGACAGAGGAGCCTATTAAAGAAGTTACAGGTCTGTGAGAGCCAGAAATCTTGCTTGTTTGTAGGTGACCAAATACTTATTTTCCACCATAATTTGCAAATAAATTCATTAAAAATCCTACAAGTTGAAGTGTACCTATGATGAAAATGACAGGCCTTTCATCTTTTTAAGTGGGAGAACTTGCACAATTGGTGGCTGACTAAATACTTTTTTGCCCCACTGTATATTTTCTGCACTATGCAATGATATGGGCAGCGACCATGTAACACCTTTACAACATACAGAAGTGCGCCGTTATCAAGG
This sequence comes from Oncorhynchus mykiss, assembly GCF_013265735.2. Lineage (NCBI taxonomy): Eukaryota > Metazoa > Chordata > Actinopteri > Salmoniformes > Salmonidae > Oncorhynchus > Oncorhynchus mykiss. The sequence goes on from NC_048585.1 coordinate 42,302,632, forward strand.
GGCAAAGTATTGACGCATTTTTTTTTTAAATTGAGAGACTAGCTTAAAAAGTTCTTTACTGACCATCATTTTCACTTGTCTGACTGCTTGTATGATGACGAGTTTCTCACACAACTGGCCTATCTGGGGGATGTTTATTCTCACCTGAATGATCTGAATCTAGGAGTACAGGGACTCTCCACAACTATATTCAATGTGCAGGACAAAATCGAGGCTATGGTTAAGAAGTTGGAGGTATTCTCTGTCTGCATTAACAAGGACAACACACAGATCTTTCCATCGTTGTATGATTTTTTTAATCAACTCAAGCTTACGGACAATGTCAAATGTGATATAGCGAAGCACCTGAGTGAGTTGGGTGTGCAATTACGCAGGTACTTTACCGAAACAGATGACACACACAACTGGATTCGTTATCCCTTTCATGCCCTGCCTCCAGTCCACTTACCGCTATAGAAATTGCAACAAGCGGTTCTGTGAAAATTGTATTTAATCAGAAGTCACTGCCAAATTTCTGGATTGGGCTGTGCTCAGAGTATCCTGCCTTGTCAAATCGTGCTGTTAAGACACTGATGCCCTTTGCAACCACGTACCTATGTGAGAGTGAATTCTCGGCCCTCACTAGCATGAAAACTAAACTGCACACACAGACTGTGTGTGGAAAATGATTTAAGACTGAGACTCTCTCCAATAGAACCCAACATTGCAGAGTTATGTTCCTTGCGAGTTATTCACAATTTTCGATGAACAAATACGTTTTTATATGTAAGATGGTTAAATAAAGAGCAAAATTAGTGATTATTATATTATTATTTGTGCCCTGGTCCTATAAGAGCTCTTTTTCACTTCCCACGCGCCTGGGTGTGACAAACTCACACTCATTCTTATGTTTAATACATGTATCGTATTGTGTGTGTGTGTGGCAGGCTTACAATGATGGCAAAAAACAACATTTGAGAGTGCGCTGACCCTGGTACTAGAGGGTGTACGCAGCTGGAGGTTGAATGTTTGAAGGGGTACGGGACTAAAAAAAGTTTGGGAATCACTGCTCTACAGTATCTATACTTTCTACAGTATCTATTGTCTCACGTCTCTATAGTCTCATTAGTTTATGTAGTCATAAATGCTATAGACTATAGTCTTGCCGCTTCCCATACATATAGAATAGCACCTTGTGCACTTTATGCTATTCCCAGTGGTACCCCGACCACATAGACACTTCTCATAACTGCCTAAAATAACACCTTGTGCTATTATCAGTGGTTCTCAAACCTCGTAGACACTTCTCATATAAATGCCTACAGACAATTGTCAATGGGGCCTCTCCTGCCCTCACTCTAGCCTCTTCCTAAGACTAGCTCTAGCCTTCTTTTAAGACTAGTGGTACCCTTCTTCTACCTCTTTATGTTCAGTTTTATCCTTTTTATTTAAAAAAATGCATAAAAATACATTTTAATTGACTTACTGAAATTCAGTAGACGTGTCCCTCAGAGGTTTGCGGATCAGGCATCTTCCCCCGGGCAGCTCACAGTAAATGTCTGGTCTGGGTGGGTCCACATCGTCTTTGGTCATACGGGAATTTCCCTTGCACGCCTTCACTTAGAATGTGCCATCGGTGTTCCCTCGCAGACCTTCAGGGACACCTGAAGTCAATCTTAAATGAATCACTCTTTGTTATCAGCAAGCTGGAGAGGTAACAAACTCTGCACACCGTACAGGTCTATCAGAAGTTCCGCTGTGGCTGTCCCAGCAGTTGTCTTATATACGGCTACGGTAATGATTTAATTATGCATAATTAAATCATTACCGGTGGCTCGCACATGTGACTGACCAATACCTCACGAGGCTTTCTCTCTCGAAGTTGAGACCTTTGAACTGAGATACCTTGGTTGTTCCCATAGCAATATTCTGGGCATACTGCCAAGGGCATACCATTTCCCTCACACTAACATGATTATGGATAATCATGAATTAATCTTGAATAATGATGTGCGAGAAAGTTGAGGCATAAATATCATACCCCCAAAAATATGCTAACCTCCCGTTATTGGTAATTGTGAGAGGTTAGCATGTTTTGGGGTAAGATCTTTGTTGGAATACAGAGCCAAATGAAAAGATTTAGCTTCACTGTCCAAATAAGTACATAGGGGAGTAAGTGTATAGTATAGTGATGTCCAGTAGAGTATGGTACACTACATGACCAAAAGTTTGTGGACAAGATATGGAGTTGGTCCCACCTTTGCTGCTAGAACAGCCTCAACTCTTCTTGAAAGGTTTTCCACTAGATGTTTGAACATTGCTGCGGGGACTTGCTTCCATTCAGCCACAAGAGCATTAGTGAGGTCGGGCACTGATATTGGGCGATTAGGCCTGGCTCGCAGTCAGTGTCCCAATTCATCCCAAAGGTGTTCGATGGAGTTGAGGTCAGGGCTCTGTACAGGCCAGTCAAGTTCTTCCACACCGATCTCGACAAGTCATTTCTGTATGGACTTTGTGGCTTTGTGCATGGGGGAATTGTCATGCTGAAAAAGGAAAGGGCTTTCCCCAAACTGTTGCCACAAAGTTGGAAGCACAGAATCGTCTAGAATGTCATTGTATGCTGTAGCGTTAAGATTTCCCTTCAATGGAACTAAGGGGACTAGCCCAAACCATGATTATCAGCCCTAGACCATTATTCCTCCTCCCCCAAACTTTACAGTCGGCACTATGCATTCGGGCAGGTAGCGTTCTCCTGGCATCCGCCAAACCAGATTCATCCGTCAGACTGCCAGATGGTGAAGCATAATTCATGACTTGAGAGAACATGTTTCCACTGCTCCAGAGTGCAATGGTGGCGAGCATTACACCACTCCAGCAGACACTTGGCATTGTGCATGGTGATTTTAGGCTTGTGTGCGGCTACTCGGCCATGGAAACCTATTTCATGAAGCTCCCGACTAGCAATTATTTTGCTGACATTGCTTCCAGAGGTAGTTCGGAACTCATTAGTGAGTGTTTGCAACCGAGGACAGATGATTTTTAGGCTCTACGCGCTTCAGCACTTGGCGGTCCCCTTCTGTGAGCTTGTGTGGCCTACCACAGTTGCGCCGTGATTGGCTGAGTGTTCTGTCGCTCATGGGGGCCCTACATCACTGCAGAATCTGCAGGGAGAGCTAGGCAGTTCAAGCCCCTTTGGGTGCAGCCATAGATTTACATTAGAAGTGCCCGCCCACGAAGGCTCAAGGTCATTGGCTACAGAAAACAAATGACATCAAATGACGTTATAACTTTGATCATGTCAACATCATATTTTCAAAATCTTAGCTAGCAAAATAGCTAGCTAGACAAGCAATCATAATGAATCACATCAAGTATCTTCTAGCAAATCCTTTTCAATCCTTGTCATATGAAGATAGATTATAGATCAAATACATCGGTGTTCAGGCATATCAGCTATGGTTTTTAAAAAGGCTGAATGAACTGTTTTTAGCTGCCAGACGAGACTCCACTGATCGACAGGTGTAGCGGTGGTAAGGATTCACTCCATGGGGTTGAAAAGAAAGCTCTGCTGTTGGGACAGCTTTATGTAGGCCATAACAATTTGTGGACACCGTTTACCACCATTATAGTGAAATTCCTGTATTGTTTAGTGTTGTGTAGTGGCTTTGCTGGCATGCAACCCCCCCAAAAATAGAGTTTTCTCCACCAAGATTTACATGCTAACATCGCCACTGAATACCGTACAAAAGCACATCCCAGGATGCCCCAATATCTAAAAGGTACACACACACACATATACAGTGCCTTGCGAAAGTATTCGGCCCCCTTGAACTTTGCGACCTTTTGCCACATTTCAGGCTTCAAACATAAAGATATAAAACTGTCTTTTTTTGTGAAGAATCAACAACAAGTGGGACACAATCATGAAGTGGAACGACATTTATTGCATATTTCAAACTTTTTTAACAAATCAAAAACTGAAAAATTGGGCGTGCAAAATTATTCAGCCCCTTTACTTTCAGTGCAGCAAACTCTCTCCAAAAGTTCAGTGAGGATCTCTGAATGATCCAATGTTGACCTAAATGACTAATGATGATAAATACAATCCACCTGTGTGTAATCAAGTCTCCGTATAAATGCACCTGCACTGTGATAGTCTCAGAGGTCTGTTAAAAGCGCAGAGAGCATCATGAAGAACAAGGAACACACCAGGCAGGTCCGAGATACTGTTGTGAAGAAGTTTAAAGCCGGATTTGGATACAAAAAGATTTCCCAAGCTTTAAACATCCCAAGGAGCACTGCGCAAGCGATAATATTGAAATGGAAGGAGTATCAGACCACTGCAAATCTACCAAGACGTGGCCGTCCCTCCAAACTTTCAGCTTATACAAGGAGAAGACTGATCAGAGATGCAGCCAAGAGGCCCATGATCACTCTGGATGAACTGCAGAGATCTACAGCTGAGGTGGGAGACTCTGTCCATAGGACAACAATCAGTCGTATATTGCACAAATCTGGCCTTTATGGAAGAGTGGCAAGAAGAAAGCAATTTCTTAAAGATATCCATAAAAAGTGTTGTTTAAAGTTTGCCACAAGCCACCTGGGAGACACACCAAACATGTGGAAGAAGGTGCTCTGGTCAGATGAAACCAAAATTGAACTTTTTGGCAACAATGCAAGACGTTATGTTTGGCGTAAAAGCAACACAGCTCATCACCTTGAACACACCATCCCCACTCCCACTGGTGGTGGCAGCATCATGGTTTGGGCCTGCTTTTCTTCAGCAGGGACAGGGAAGATGGTTAAAATTGATGGGAAGATGGATGGAGCCAAATACAGGACCATTCTGGAAGAAAACCTGATGGAGTCTGCAAAAGACCTGAGACTGGGACGGAGATTTGTCTTCCAACAAGACAATGATCCAAAACATAAAGCAAAATCTACAATGGAATGGTTCAAAAATAAACATATACAGGTGTTAGAATGGCCAAGTCAAAGTCCAGACCTGAATCCAATCGAGAATCTGTGGAAAGAACTGAAAACTGCTGTTCACAAATGCTCTCCATCCAACCTCACTGAGCTCGAGCTGTTTTGCAAGGAGGAATGGGAAAAAATGTCAGTCTTTCGATGTGCAAAACTGATAGAGACATACCCCAAGCGACTTACAGCTGTAATCGCAGCAAAAGGTGGCGCTGCAAAGTATTAACTTACGGGGGCTGAATAATTTTGCACGCCCAATTTTTCAGTTTTGATTTGTTAAAAAAGTTTGAAATATCCAATAAATGTCGTTCCACTTCATGATTGTGTCCCACTTGTTGTTGATTCTTCACAAAAAAATGCAGTTTTATATCTTTATGTTTGACGCCTGAAATGTGGCAAAAGGTCGCAAAGTTCAAGGGGGCCGAATACTTTCGCAAGGCACTGTATAATCGTGGCTGAATGATGACAGATAATATTCAGTTGGCTTGGTTTTCCGTGCATCAGCAGGACAGAACAGCTACAGGGTGGGTGTGTGTGTCTATTTGTCAATAACAGCTGGTGCACAATGTCTAATATTAAGGAGGTCTCGAGGTATTGCTCGCCTGAGGTAGAGTATCTCCTGATAAACTTTAGACCACACAATCTACCAAGAGAGTTTTCATCTATATTTTTCATAGCCGTCTATTTACCACCGCAAACCGATGCTGGCACTAAGACCACACTCAACACACTGTATAAGGCCATAAGCAAACAAGGAAACGCTCATCCAGAAGCGGCACTCCTAGGGACTTTAATGCAGCCAAACTTAAATCCGTTTTACCTAACTTCTACCAGCATCTCACATGTGCAAAAAAACAGACCACCTTTCCTCCACTCCTAGAGATGCATACATTGCTCTCCCTCGCCCTCCATTTGACTAATCTGACCATAATTCTATCCTCCTGATTTCAAGCTAAAACTAAAAGCAGGAAGTACCAGTGACTCGCTCAATATGGAAGTGGTCAGATGACGTGGATGCTACGCTACAGGACTGTTTTGCTAGGTGCAGATTGGAAAATGTTCCGGGATTCATCCAATGGCATTGAGGAGTATACCACCTCAGTCACCGGCTTCATCAATAAGTGCATTGATGACGTTGTCCCCACAGTGACCGTACGTACATATCCCAACCAGAAGCCATGGATTGCAGGCATCCGATAATAGCACCATTGTCCTTGTGCCCAAAAAAGCGAAGGTAACCTTCCTAAATGACTACCGCCGAGTAGCACGCATGGCTGTAGCCTTGAAGTGCTTTGAAAGGTTGGTAATGTCTCACATTAACACCATCATTCCAGAAACCCTAGACGCACTCCAATTCGCAAACCGCCCCAACAGATCCACAGATAACACAATCTCAATTACACTCCACACTGCCCTTTCTCACCTGGACAAAAGGGACACCTATGCGAGAATGCTGTTCATTGACTACAACTCAGCGTTCACCACAGTGCCCACAAAGCTCATCACTAAGCTAAGGACCCTGGGACTAAACACTTCCCTCTGCAACTGGATCCTGGACTTCCTGAAGGGCTGCACCCAGGTGATAAGGGTAGGCAACAACACATCTGCCACGCTGATCCTCAACACGGGGGCCGATCAGGGGTGAGTGCTTAGTCCCCTCCTGTACTCCCTGTTCACCCACGACAGCGTGGCCAAGCACGACTCCAACACATCATTAAGTTCTGATGATACAACCGGAAGTAGGCCTGATCACTGACAACGACGAAGACAGCCTATAGGGCGGAGGTCAGAGACCTGGCATTGTGGTGCCAGGACAACTACCTCTCCCTCACCATGTGCAAGACAAGGGAGATTATCGTGGACTACAGGAAAAGGAGGGCCGAACATGCCCCCATTCACATTGATAGGGCTGTAATGGAGTGGACCAACAGTTTAAAGTTCCTTGGTCTCGAAATCACCAACAAACTATCATGGTCCAAATACACCAAGACAGTTGTGAAGAGGGCATGACAACACATTATCCCCCTCAAGTCATAGACTATTCTCTCAGCTACCACACGGCAAGTGGTACCGGAGCTCCAAGTATAGGTCCAAAAGGCTCCTTAACAACTTCTACCCCAAAATTCATCAAATGGCCACCCGGACAATTTACATTGACTTTAGCCCTGCCTACAAATTACCTCGACTAACTTGTACCCTCTTCACATTGACTCGGTATCGGTACCCCCTGTATATAGCCTCGGTATTGATATGTTATTGTGTTACTTTTTTTATTTCTTTTTTACTTTAGTTTATTCAGTAAATATTTTCTTAACTCTATTTCTTGAACTGCATTGTTGGTTAAGGGCTTGTAATAGGCTAATTGACATAATTTGAGTCAATTGGAGGTGTACCTGTGGATGTATTTCAAGTCCTACCTTCAAACTCAGTGCCTATTTGCTTGACATCATGGGAAATCAAAAGAAAGTCTGATTCATCCTTGGGAGCTATTTCCAAACGCCTGAAGGTACCACGTTCATCTGTACAAACAGTAGTACGCAAGTATAAACACCATGGGACCAAGCAGCAAAACAAAAATAGAACTGTTTGACCATAATGACCATTGTTATGTTTGGAGGAAAATGGAGGAGGCTTGCAAGCCGAAAAACACCATCCCAACCATGAAGCACGGGAGTGGCAGCATCATGTTGTGGGGGTGCTTTGCTGCAGGAGGGACTTGTGCACTTCACAAAATAGATGGTATCATGAGAAGGAAAATGTTGTGGATATATTGAAGCAACATCTCAAGACATCAGTCAGGAAGTTAAAGCTTGGTTGCAAATGGGTCTTCCAAATGGACAATGACCCCAAGAAAACTTCCATAGTTGTGCCAAAATGGCTTAAGGACAACAAAGTCAAGGTATTGGAGTGGCCATCACAAAGCTCTGACCTCAATCCCATAGAACATTTCTGGGCAGAACTGAAAAGGAGTTTGGGAGCAAGGAGCCTTACAAACCTGACTCGGATACACCAGCTCTGTCAGGAGGAATGGGCCAAAATTCCCCCAATTTATTGTGGGAAGCTTGTGAAAGGCTACCCGAAACATTTGACCCACATGAAACAATTTAAAGACAATACTACCAAATACTAATTGAGTGTATGTAAACTTCTGACCCACTGGGAATGTGATGAAAGAAATAAAAGCTGAAATAAATCATTCTCTACTATTATTCTGACATTTCACATTCTTAAAATAAAAAGTGGTGATCCTAATCCTAACTGACCTAAAACAGGGAATATTTACTAGGATTAAATGTCAGGAATTGTGAAAAACTGAGTTTAAATATATTTGGCTACGGTATATGTAAACTTCCGACGTCAACTGTAGATACATCTGTCCATAACACTTTTTTCCAATCTTCCTCTATCCTCTGTCTGTGTTCTTTTGCCCATCTTAATTGTTTTCTTTTTATTGGCCAGTCTGAGATATGGCTTTTTCTTTGCAACTCTGCATAGAAGGCCAGCATCCCAGAGTCGCCTCTTCACTGTGTTTTGCGGGTACTATTTAATGAAGCTGCCAGTTGAGGACTCGTGAGGCATCTGTTTCTCAAACTAGACACTAATGTACTTGTCCTCTTGCTCAGTTGTGCACTGGGCCTCCCACTCCTCTTTCTACTTTGGTTAGGGCCAGTTTGCGCTGTTCTGTGAATGGAGTAATACACAGCGTTGTACGAGATCTTCAGTTTCTTGGCAATTTCTTGCATGGAATAGCCATCATATCTCAGAATAAGAATAGACTGATGAGTTTCAGAAGAAAGTGCTTTGTTTCTGGCCATTGTGAGTCTGTAATCGAACCCACAAATGCTGATGCTCCAGATACTCAACTAGTCTAAAGGCCAGTTTTATTGCTTATTTAATCAGAACAACAGTTTTCAGCTATACTAACATAATTGCAAAAGGGTTTTCTAATGATCAATTAGCCTTTTAAAATGATAAACTTGGATTAGCTAACACAACGTGCCATTGGAACACAGGAGTGATGGTTGCTGATAATGGGCCTCTGTACACCCATGTAGATATTCCATTAGAAATCAGCCGTTTCCAGCTACAATAGTCCTTTACAACATGAAAAATGTCTACACTATATTTCTGATCAATTTTATGTTATTTTAATGTACAGAAAAATGTGCTTTTCTTTAAAAAACAAGGAAATGTCTAAGAGGCCCCAACCTTTTGAGTGATAGTGTACAATAAAAATAATTACATATTTCTGCAGGGTCAAGTGGAAACAACCAACCCAGTTACACATGGACAATCCATTGGCTGTCCCTGTGACTGAATAAATAGCAACGCATTACAATGAAGAGAACAGCTTCTTGTACTGCCTTCCCAGACACATTTTTGAATGAATTGGCACTGTTTATTTTCTTTTATGATGTTATTTTTCAACTCAAAAGCTACTACTAAATGATCTTCCCTCCATCAACAAGTCCTTATATACTGGAAGTTATTGTACAAACAACTTCATACCACATAACAGAATATATCTGTTGTTTCTCAACATACCAATTTGGAACAAGTGTTTATATTTTAGTGCCTGGATGGAAAGGAAGGTATTGTCTGTTGTTCACTTGTTAGATAGGAATGGGAATATTATACTGTATGAGGATTTCTGTGTAAATTCGACTTTCAGTGCAATCGCCAACTATTTGGTGAAGTTATTTAGAGTATCCCAAAGTATTTTGCGCTGATGGTTAGAAACACAGTACCTCATATGGTCGACATCCCTCATTTGTCATCATTACTGATTGATGGGCATAATTTCACAAGTGATAAATTGCCTAACAAAGAAACAATTTATCTCCTATGCAATTCAGCAGAAATTCCACATCTCAAATGTATACTAAGCCTATTATTAGGACATTTCGTACTAATTACTTGTATTTTCATATACCATCTATAGCGAAGGAATTGTACTTTAAAATATTTTAAAATAACTTTCCTTAGGCATAGAATCACAATAACAGTGTATTTTGTGACTCAGAAATTGAAAACAGACCATTTGTTTTTCCTTTGTGGTTACATTACTACATTTTGGAGTGACATGTATGACTGGTTAGAATCAGAAATCTTTCCAATAACCCAGTTTACTAAAGATAATATAACTTTCGGTATAATAATGGAAGATAAGAACATAGAAATTCTATTGAATGTTCTATTTATTTTGGGTACATTTTATATTCATAAAAGTAAATGCATAAAAACACAGCTTTTGCTTATTGCTTTTCAGAAAGAATTGTAGATTACTTTTTTTATTGAAATGTATGAGTGGAAAAAAAGTTGGCAAAAGGACTCCTGAAATTGATTAATGAATTAGAGTTATAAGAAGACCCCATTGCTTATTTGTAGCCTATATTTTATTTTCGTATTATTTATTTTTGGTTTGTTTATTTAGTTATGTTGTACCTCCTGTGCGCTCTGTTTCCCACTTGAATGTATGTTATGGTGTTTTATGGGGAACAGGTGAGAGCAGTGCGTTTATTCCCTTGTTTACATTTGCTTTTCTGCTCGAAAAAAACAATGCTTGACTTCCTTTAGATACGTTTAGTAACGTTTGGGAAGGTTGGGTATGGTGTGGCTATTATTAAGCTTTGGCTACTGAAGGCCTATGATATGAAGGCAGTGGGCCCCAGTGCTCCGACAGGTGAACTTGTGGTGAGGAAGTCTGCTTCAGGCCTACCAGAGTTACTCCTATGATCTAACAATTATAATGCTTACCTTTGTACAATATTCTGATAGAAAATTAACAAATTAAACTCCTTCTGTAGTTTATACCTGTATAGCAGATGCAGTAGCCATCTGATATAATGAAATGCATGTCTGTGCCATGGCATGCCGCCGGCATATCTCTATATCTCTCTCTCTGTGGTTAGGACTATGCTTCTCTTCCTTTTATATAGGCTATACAGTACCAGTCAAAAGTTTGGACACACCTACTCCTTCCAGGGTTTTTCATTATTTGAACTATTATCTACATTGTAGAATAATAGTGAAGACATCACAACTATGAAATAACACATATAGGATCATGTAGTAACCAAAAAAAGTATTAAACAAATCAAAATATATTTGATATGCCTTGATGACAGCTTTGCACACTCTTGGCATTCTCTCAACCAGCTTCATGAGGTAGTCACCTGGAATGCATTTCAATTAACAGGTGTGTCTTGTTAAAAGTTAATATGTGGAATTTCTTTCCTTCTTAATGAGTTTGAGCCATATCAGTTGTGTTGTGTCAAGGTACGGGTGGTATCCAGAAGATAGCCCTATTTGATAAAAGGCCAAGTCCATATTATGGCAAGAACAACTCAAATAAGCAAAGACAAATGACAGTCCATCATTACTTTAAGACATGAAGGTCAGTCAATACGGAAAATTTCCTGAACTTTGAAAGTTTCAAGTGCAGTAGCAAAAACCATCAAGTGCTATGTTGAAACTGGCTCTCATGAGGACCGCCACAGGAAAGAAAGACCCAAAGTTACCTCTGCTGCAGGGGATAAGTTCATAAATTCTTCACAGAGTTCAAGTAACAAACACATCTCAACATCAACTGTTCAGAGGAGACTGTGTGAATCAGGCCTTTATGGTCATATTGCTGCAAAGAAACCACTACTAAAGGATACCAATAAGAAGAAGAGACTTGCTTTGCCCAAGAAACACGAGCAATGGACATTAGACCGGTGGAAATCTGTAATTTGATCTGATGAGTCCAAATTTGAAACTTTTAGTTCCAACCGCCGTGGCTTTGTGAGACGCAGAGTAGGTGAAAGGATGATCTCTGCATGTGTTGTTCCCACTGTGAAGCATGGAGGAGGTGGTGTGAGGATGCTTTGCTGGTGACACTGTCAATTAGTTATTTAGAAATCAAGCCACACTTAACCAGTATGGTTACCACAGCATTCTGCAGCGATACGCCATCTCAACTGGCTTGCGCTTAGTGGGACTATAATTTGTTTTTCAATAGGACAATAATCCAAAACACACCTCCAGGCTGTGTAAGGGCTATTTGACCAAGAAGGAGAGTGATGGAGTGCTGCATCAAATGACCTGGCCTCCACAATCACCCAACCTGATCCCAATTGAGATGGTTTGGGATGAGTTGGACCACAGAGTGAAGATAAAGCAGCCAACAAGTGCTCAGCATATGTGGGAACTCCTTCAAGACTGCTGGAAAAGCATTCCTCATGGAGCTGGTTGAAAGAATACCAAGAGTGTGCAATGCTGTCATCAATGCAAAGGGTGGCTACTTTGAAGAATCTAAAATATATTTTGATTCGTTTAACACTTTTTCGTTTACTACATGTGTATATGTACATGTGCACATTGGTGTTATTTCATAGTTTTGATGTCTTCAATATTATTCTACAATGTAGAAAATTGTCAAAATCAAGAGAAACACTTGAATGAGTTGGTGTGTCCAAACTTTTGGCCGGTACTGTATACAGTGCATTCGGAAAGTATTCAGACCCATTGACTTTTTCCACGTTTTGTTACATTAAAGCGGTATTCTAAAATATACATTTTTTTCATTTTACACCCAATACCACTGAATGACACATTTTTTTGAATTTTTTGCAAATGTATTAAAAACTGAAATACGTTATTTAAATGAGTATTCAGACCCTTTGCAATGAGACACGGAATTGAGCTCAGGTGCATTCTGTTTCCATTGATCATCTTTGAGATGTTTCTACAACTTGATTGGAGTCCACCTGTAGTACATTCAATTGATTGGACATGATTTTGAAAGGCACACACCTGTCTATAAAAAAGGTCCCACAGCAATTTGGGGAGAAGGGCCTTGGTCAGGAAGGGGACCAAGAACCCGATGGTGACTGACAGAGCTCCAGAGTTCCTCTGTGGAGATGGGAGAACTCTCCAGAAGGACAACCATCTCTGCAGCACTCTACCAATCAGGTTTATCAGACGGAAGACACTCCTCAGTAAAAGGCCATGACAGCTCACTTGGAGTTTGCCAAAATGCACCTAAAGGACTCTCAGACCATGCAAAACAAGATTCTCTGGTCTAATGAAACCAAGATTGAACTCTTTGGCCTGAATTCCAAGCGTCACGTCTGGAGGAAACCTGGCACCATCCCTACGGGGAAGCATGGAAGTGGCAGCATCAGAGCCCGGACTTGAACCCAATCGAACATCTCTGGAGAAACCTAAAAATAGCTGTACAGCGACACTCCTCATTCAACCCAACTGAGCTTTAGCGGATCTGCAAAGAAGAATGGGAGAAACTCGCTAAATACAGGTGTGCCAAGCTTGTAACGTCATATCCAAGAAGACTCAAGGTTGTAATCGCTGCCATAGGTGCTTCAATAAAGTACTGAGTAAAGGGTCTGAATACTTATGTAAATGTGATATTTCCATTTTTAATAGTTTTTGCAAAATGTTCTGAACCTGTTTTTGCTATGTCATTATTAGGTATTGTGTGTAGATTGATGAGGGGGGAAACAATTTAATCCATTTTAGAATAAGGCTGTTATGTAACAAAATGTGGAAAAATTCAGGGGGTCTGAATACTTTCTGAATGCACTGTATATCTAATTTGTTTTAATGACATAAAATCAATCCAAACTGTGCAGCGGCCAATTGTGAGTTGAAAAGAGACATCTGTTACCAAACACAAACATTTAATGACATTCAGAGATTGTCAATCCAAGCCTTTGATACTGGGTAAGCCTACAAGGTAGGGAGAAATGTATTTTCTGTTTGTCAAGATTGACATAGTCTATTTATTGTGGTGTTGAAAATGCAAACCATGATATGGAGGTGCCCCTAGTCTGTATGATTTTTTTTCATTGGTTGCGTGGTACATTGTCACAGAAACCTGATGGTGGAAAAGTTGTTTACATATTGTCCCCAGCACACTCCCTCAAAACTTCTGTGGCATTGTGTTGTGTTACAAAACTGCACATTTCAGAGTGGTCTATTATTGTCTCCAGCACAAGGTGCACCTGTGTAATGATCATGCTGTTTAATCAGCTTCTTGGTATGCCACACCTGTCAGGAGGATGGGTTATCTTGGCAAAGGAGAAATGCTCACTAACAGGGATGTAAACAAATTGGTGCACAGAATTGGAGAGAACAAAAATGTAAATGCAACATGTAAAGTGTTAGTCATGTTTTATGAGCTGAAATAAAAGATCCCAGAAATGTTCCATATGCGCAAAAAAACGTTTTTCTCTCCAATTTTGTGCACCAATTTGTTTACATCCCTGTTAGTTTTCCAAGATAATCCATCCACTTGACAGGTGTAGAATATCAAGAAGCGGATTAAACAGCATGACCATTACACAGGTGCACCTTGTGCTGGGGACAATAAAAGGCCATTCGAAAATGCAACAGAAGTTTTGATGGAGCGTGCAATTGGCATGCTGACTGCAGGAATGTCCACCAGAGCTGTTGCCAGATAATTAAATGTTAATTTCTCTACCATAAGCCACCTCCAATGTAATTTTAGAGAATTTGGCAGTACATTCAACCGACACAACACAGACCACGTGTATGGCATCGTGTGGGCGGGCGGTTTGCTGATATCAATGTTGTGAACAGAGTGCCCCATGGTAGCCATGGGGTTAGGGTATGGGCAGGCATAAACTACGGACATGCACAGAGATACTGTGACGAGATCCTGAGGCCCATTGTCATGCCATTCATCCGCCGCCATCTCCTCATGTTTCAGCATGATAATGCACAGCCCCATGTTGCAAGGATCTGTACAAAATTCCTGGAAGCTGAAAATGTGCCAGTTCTTCCATGGCCTGCATACTCCCCAGACAAGTCACCCATTTAGCATGTTTGGGATGCTCTGGATCGACATGTACGACAGTGTTCCAGTTCCCGCCAATATCCAGTAATTTCGCACAGCCATTGAAGAGCAGCGGGCCAACATTCCACAAGCCACAATCAACAGCCTGATCAACTCTATGCGAAGATGATGTGTCGCGCTGCATTAGGCAAATGGTGTTCAGACCAGATGCTGACTGGTTTTGTGGTCCATGACCCTACTTCTTTTAAATGTATCTGTGAACAACTGATGCATATCTGTATTCCCAGTCATGTGAAATCCAAGGATTTGGGGCCAAATTTACTTCTTTAAATTGACGGATTTGTCTTTTTTACTGTAACTCAGTAAAATCTTTGAAATTGTTGCATGTTGCGTTTATATTTTTGTTCAATGTAATTATAAATATGGCATCAAAATGTTGCAAATCTGATTTCCCCCTAGCTGATCATTGTCTGCAGCCTTCCTCTGATCGTAGTGTAATGAAACAGGCAGACAGAGTGAGCGAGCTTGTCCTGTGGTGTTAGGTGAATCCCCAACCTTCATGCCTGTAGCCCTGAGTGGCATCAATTGTGCCACCAAAGCATGCTGAAGTGGCTACAGTTGTTAGTTTTGGTCAAACATTATTTTGAGTTAATTCTATGAGGGGGGAGCATTTTAAATTTTTCTGACACTGCAAAGGGAGAGTGTCTTGTGAGGGGGGGGGGGGTGCATAATGTTTTTAGGACAGCTTGAGTTGGGGATCAGCCCCTCCCCTCCAGTTAATTTCAATCAGTCCCTAAATTATTCAAATGTAAATCTGTGTGTGTGCAGAGATACACACGTGTTCCTCTCAGATGGTCCTGGTGAAATCTGGTCCTTATTCCAGTAATCTGATGACATCTATTGGCCTATTTGGGAATTGAACAAGTGTACTGTACTTATTCTAAACTGCCTATGGAGGGAGCCAAGGACCAGAGAGCAATATGAGGCAATCAGGCAGACTGAAGGAACACTTTACCAAACAGAACACCGACCCAGGTAGAACATTGAGATGATGGAAGTAACACTGAATTAAAGTAGAATAATGTAGACTGACAAAAGGCTAAATTCAGACTAGGTTAACTTATTTTTTTTTCACCAGTTTGCTGTAATAATTTGTTTTTAAAAATGCATACCTGAATGGATAGATGTAAACATGCAATACTTTACTGATAAATAACAAGTATTTCAGTGTCACACAGCAGAATAGCCTATGGTAGAAAAATATGACAAAATATAAAATAAAGTGACAAAACTGATCCAAGTTTCCTGTAATAATTGATAACATTATTTTGTCAAGCTTCAACGAGTTTTTTTCTGAACAGCTTGTTGACTTTTCCCTGAGCTTGTTGTGTGCAGCTAGTACATCTTTCTGAACACTGTACTTATTATTTGTGAAACGCTTCACCCCTATGAACGCACCTCTAGAGTAAACCCTCTCAAGTACCCCCAGTGCTTAGTAATTTTCCGGTAAACTGCATTGATAACGCCAACCGTATAACTGAGGTACTGTAGCTTAGCAGCCTACTGGTTAAAGTGCATGGTGTCCTATTCTTGGTGGGTTTGGAATATGAAGGGCTCTGTCCGGACTTGTTGTGCATGCTCTCCTCACTGAATACTGTATCCCGGTGGTTATCAATATTGTGATATTTCTCATTAAGGCTGCTATCCTACTTGAATTGTTTTATTTTTATGGATGAAAGCATTTGGCCACAACATTCTAACCGGCGACACCGTCTCTAATCCTGCCTCAACTCGCAAGTCTCACAGCTAATACACGCGGAGAAAATTATTCATTTTTTGGCTCTGGGGAAGAGGCGTTCGATTCGGTCGCTCAGCCTCCTTCATTACACACAAACAAGTTCTGGTCAGGGTGATGGCTCTTCACCAAAAAAATTGTCTGTTTCTCTCACGAACTGGTAGAATTGAACTTGGGCGCGAGGTCCTTCCGCACAATCATGTCCAGCAGGGCTCGTTTCTGGTAGGACTTAGCTTTGTTGTTCACCTCACTCTATGCGGGGTGATAAGAGACTTTATAAAACCTCGACAACTGTACCACGGTGTGGCTGCCTTTACACAGGACCCAAACAGGCTGCGCGCGTGCGCCATCGTGCATAAATGTATTTTGTCCCCCCACACCAAACGCGATCACAACACGCAGTTTAAAATATCAAAACAAACTCTGAACCAATTACATTAATTTGGGGACAGGTCTAAAAGTATTAAACATGTATGGCAATTTAGCTAGTTAGCTTGCACTTGCTAGCTAATTTGTCCTATTTAGCTAGCTTGCTGTTGCTAGGTCATTTGTCCTGGGATATAAACATTGAGTTGTTATTTTACCGGAAATGCAGAAGTTGCTCTACTCCGCCAATTAATCCACACATAAAATGGTCAACTGAATCGTTTCTAGTCATCCCTCTTCCTTCCAGGCTTTTTCTTCTCTTGACTTTATATTGTGATTGGCAACTTTCATAAATTAGGTGCATTACTGCCACTGATCTCGGTTGTCTTTCAGTCACCCAGGTGAGTATAACCAATGAGTAGATGGCACGTGGGTACCTGCTTCTATAAACCAATGAGGAGACGGGAGAGGCAGGACTTGCAGCGTGATCTGCGTCAGAAATAGAACTGATTTCTATTTTAGCCCTTGGCAACACAGACGCTTGTTGGCGCATGGAGCAGTGTGGGTGCAATAATTGAATAACATATTTCTACGTTTATTTTGCAATGCTCGCGCATGGTGTAGTCAGCCTGTTACTAATGTCTGCGTCGAGTGTTAATTAAAGTCATAATGTGCATAGTTTACATTAATTAAATCTCAACCATAAATGTTAGAAACGTACAATTTTTCCCGTGCAAGCAGACATTCCGACGTACCCACATTTAACTATAATGTAGCCCACGCTTGTGTATTTCCTGTTATCGCTAAGGGCCTAGAAAACATGATGTCCAATCTATAGTTAATCTGTCTTTCCCTCAACACCTCACGGTATGTTATTTTATCTCGCTGTATACAGAGCTAAACGTTGTTAGCCAATCACATACTGTGTTGTTACCAGTTCCCAGTTGCCAAAATCAGACAACCAATAATTGTTGCGTCCACTGCTTTCAGTCGAATAGAGGTGCTATTCGGGCTCCTTAGGATGTCCCTTCAGTCGAATAGAGCAGTTCATAGACTTTCCCAGAGGGTCTGTGCTATTCAGGGTCCTTGGGATGTTCCTACCTCTATCAAGTGTAAATGTAAAATGGTTAGGTTTAGTGTTAGTTTAAGGTAAGGACGTCCCAAGGAATCCGGATAGCAGTGACCGTTCATAGAGTGAGAGACTGGCAGGATATTTGAGAGCTCGGCAGCAACACAGACATTATTTTGTTAGATTTTTTTTTTTTACAGCCGGCAGAAGTGATTTCCTTGATCCAACTTGTCCTTGATCCAACTGAGTAGTAAGTAGGCTATACTTAAGTTGTGATTATCGTTAGGAAAATGTAGGCCTACTGTGTTTATAAGTCCAATTTGATTTATCAGAAAAAAATAATGTTTTTGTTGATAACGTATTGTCGAAAGCACGTAGGCAATATTATTTACGGTGTCGATAGGGGAGTAGGCTAGTGTACATTTGACTTGTAAAAGACAAACACAATCTAATCAAAGTAATCAAAGATAAAGTATTGCTCCTATTGAAATGTAATGTGCTTTTAGTGTGTATTCTGTTGCATAAATTTTTTTTAACTTTTGCCTATTAGATCAATTTCAGTGCGCGCATGTCTGATTTGACTTAATCCATGTTCAGGTGAGGCCATTCCATGTCTTTATCGCTTTGTATGAGAAGGCAGTTTGGTAGAAGGTGGTAGACCGTTTGAGGACGCTACAATCACCCCTGGAGGAGGTTCTTGGGACACTGCTATTTAAGTCTGAGCAGAGGTTGACGAAAACATTCAACGGTGGTGATGCTTATATTGCGTTTTATTTTGAAAACCAGGCAGATGTTGGAGTAGAACTGAACAGGTTGAACTTGTTGAGTACACTCTTAGAAAAAGCGGTTCCAAATGCTTATACGGCAGTCCCCATAGAAGTACCGCTTTTGGTTTGAGTAGCAACCCTTTTGGTTTCCATGTAGAACCATCTGTGGAATGGAACACAAAAGGGTTCTACCTAGGCACCAAAGGGGTTCTACCTGGAAACAAAAAGGGTTCTCCTATGGGGACAGCGGAAGAATCCTTTTAGGGTCTAGATGGCACCTTTTTTCCTGAGCGTAGGCCTACATTACCGTGGTTTTCTATAAAAAGTAAATGCAACAGGCCCTGTGCTTCTCTGGAGGATCACCAACTCAGTATGACTAAAATGAGCAGTTCTAATTTGCACCGTTATGCAATTATTACGAGACTGGATACAAGTAGCTAATTCTGGCAACATATGTTCTAGCATTCATTTATTGAGGCAAGCAGATCAGAGATGTCAAGGTGGTACACAAGAGTTTGCTACAGTATGTGTATAGTGTACATAACCACTACCAATATACCTTTTTAAAATAAGCATTTAGTCAATCAAATAATTACTCTGTAAAACACGGAATGCAGTTACTCTATTGAACTAGTAGGATGAAAGAATTTACACTCAGACAATTACAGTGTACATTAAATACATTATACATTACGGAAAACACAGAGTATATGACTATCACCAATAGGTTAAAACAACGTGGTAACACGTGTCTTCAGTTCAGAATAGTCTCTAAGTGAAAATATGTGTGTCTAACACACATGAGCTTGGTAGCAAGTTCTCGAAGTAAGACCAAATTCACTGTTCTTTTAACCAAATTCAAGCAGAAATTCACACCGAACCCGAAATCAACATTTATTTGCACTTTGCTAGTTATTACAAAAGACAGGAAAACACAGCCAGATTCAAATCTAATCAACTCAATGTAAATGATAGGAGCAAATCCTTCTGTTGCTCCCTCTTTGAACTATCAGCTGCCTGACAAACAAAATAACACTCCGTGTAACAACAAATCCATAGCACTTACAGTACAATAAAATATACAGTTAAATTGGCTGTGGCTATAGATACTTTTGTACCGGTTTCCTCCAGCATCTTCACAAGGTCCTTTTCTGTTGTTCTGGGATTGATTTGCACTTTTCGCACCAAAGTACTTTCATCTCCAGGAGACAGAACATGTCTCCTTCCTGAGTGGTA
Source organism: Oncorhynchus mykiss (assembly GCF_013265735.2). Classification (NCBI taxonomy): domain Eukaryota; kingdom Metazoa; phylum Chordata; class Actinopteri; order Salmoniformes; family Salmonidae; genus Oncorhynchus; species Oncorhynchus mykiss. Next base: position 42,322,644 of record NC_048585.1, read on the forward strand.
CGCCGGCTGCGTGGTGTTTATACTTGCGTACTATTGTTTGTACAGATGAACGTGGTACCTTCAGGCGTTTGGACATTTCTCCCGAAGATTAACCAATTTGTTTTCTGAGGTCTTGGTTGATTTCTTCTGATTTTCCCATGATGTCAAGCAAAGAGGCACTTAGTTTGAAGGCAGGCCTTGAAATACATCCACAGGTACGCCTCAAATGATGTCAATTAGCCTATCAGAAGCTTCTAAAGTCATGACATCATTTTCTGGAATTTTCCAAGCTGTTCAAAGGCACAGTCAATTTAGTGTATGTAAATTTCTGCCCCACTGGAATTGTGATACAGTGAATTGTAAGTGAAATAATCTGTGTGTAAACAAATGTTGGAAAAATTACTTGTCGTGCACAAAGTAGATTTCCTAAACGACTTACCAAAACTATAGTTCGTTAACAAGAAATTTGTGGAGTGGTTGAAAAGCGAGTTTTAATGACTCCAATCTAAGTGTATGTAAACTTCCGACTTCAATTGTATACAAATTCATATCTCTTCACGAACTCTTGAACAATCCAAACATGACAATTTAATTCACACCTCTCCTGGCGTCAGTGACCCCCGGACTTCCATGGGAACGCCAGCAAGTATTATCACCTTCTCATCCTTCCACTACAGTGGTCATTTATGGAAAACAATTGAAAAATCATGCCAAATAGTGTCCCCCTGCAAGAACGGTTTTGGGGTTTCCAGGACTGCCGAAACATTGAAAAAAGAACACTGTCCAAAGATGCTTTTCTTTTTCAGGCCCCAGAGCCTGTAGGATGGGCGTTGGCAGTTTGTTAATTATTTGGCCTGATATAAAGCCAGAGCAGTGGGTGGCGACATGCGCTTGTGACATTTGTTTGCAGACCGCCATAGTATCAAAGAAGAAGACCTCGTATGCCCCACTGGCGCCGACAGAGATGGCCGCCTCGCTTCGCGTTCCTAGGAAACTATGCAGTTTTTTGTTTTTTTACGTGTTATTTCTTACATTAGTACCCCAGGTCATCTTAGGTTTCATTACATACAGTCGAGAAGAACTACTGAATATAAGATCAGCGTCAACTCACCATCAGTACGACCAAGAATATGTTTTTCGCGACGCGGATCCTGTGTTCTGCCTTACAAACAGGACAACGGAGTGGATCCTATGCAGCGACCCAAAAAAACGACTCCGAAAGAGAGGGAAACGAGGCGGTCTTCTGGTCAGACTCCGGAGACGGGCACACCGTGCACCACTCCCTAGCATTCTTCTTGCCAATGTCCAGTCTCTTGACAACAAGGTTGATGAAATCCGAGCAAGGGTAGCATTCCAGAGGGACATCAGAGACTGTAACGTCCTTTGCTTCACTGAAACATGGCTCACTGGAGAGACTCTATCCGAAGCGGTGCAGCCAACGGGTTTCTCCACGCATCGCGCTGACAGAAACAAACCTCTTTCTGGTAAGAAGAGGGGCGGGGGCGTATGCCTCATGGCCAACGTGACATGGTGTGATGAAAGAAACATACAGGAACTCAAATCCTTCTGTTCACCTGATTTAGAATTCCTCACAATCAAATGTAGACCGCATTATCTACCAAGAGAATTCTCTTCGATTATAATCACAGCCGTATATATCCCCCCCCAAGCAGACACATTGATGGCTCTGAACGAACTTTATTTAACTCTCTGCAAACTGGAAACGATTTATCCGGAGGCTGCATTCATTGTAGCTGGGGATTTTAACAAGGCTAATCTGAAAACAAGACTCCCTAAATTTTATCAGCATATCGATTGCGCAACCAGGGGTGGAAAGACCTTGGATCATTGTTACTCTAACTTCCGCGACGCATATAAGGCCCTGCCCCGCCCCCCTTTCGGAAAAGCTGACCACGACTCCATTTTGTTGATCCCTGCCTACAGACAGAAACTAAAACAAGAGGCTCCCACGCTGAGGTCTGTCCAACGCTGGTCCGACCAAGCTGACTCCACACTCCAAGACTGCTTCCATCACGTGGACTGGGAGATGTTTCGTATTGCGTCAGATAACAACATTGACGAATACGCTGATTCGGTGTGCGAGTTCATTAGAACGTGCGTTGAAGATGTCGTTCCCATAGCAACGATTAAAACATTCCCTAACCAGAAACCGTGGATTGATGGCAGCATTCGTGTGAAACTGAAAGTGCGAACCACTGCTTTTAATCAGGGCAAGGTGTCTGGTAACATGACCGAATACAAACAGTGCAGCTATTCCCTCCGCAAGGCTATCAAACAAGCTAAGCGCCAGTACAGAGACAAAGTAGAATCTCAATTCAACGGCTCAGACACAAGAGGCATGTGGCAGGGTCTACAGTCAATCACGGACTACACGAAGAAATCCAGCCCAGTCACGGACCAGGATGTCTTGCTCCCAGGCAGACTAAATAACTTTTTTGCCCGCTTTGAGGACAATACAGTGCCACTGACACGGCCTGCAACGAAAACATGCGGTCTCTCCTTCACTGCAGCCGAGGTGAGTAAGACATTTAAACGTGTTAACCCTCGCAAGGCTGCAGGCCCAGACGGCATCCCCAGCCGCGCCCTCAGAGCATGCGCAGACCAGCTGGCCGGTGTGTTTACGGACATATTCAATCAATCCCTATACCAGTCTGCTGTTCCCACATGCTTCAAGAGGGCCACCATTGTTCCTGTTCCCAAGAAAGCGAAGGTAACTGAGCTAAACGACTACCGCCCCGTAGCACTCACATCCGTCATCATGAAGTGCTTTGAGAGACTAGTCAAGGACCATATCACCTCCACCCTACCTGACACCCTAGACCCACTCCAATTTGCTTACCGCCCAAATAGGTCCACAGACGATGCAATCTCAACCACACTGCACACTGCCCTAACCCATCTGGACAAGAGGAATACCTATGTGAGAATGCTGTTCATCGACTACAGCTCGGCATTCAACACCATAGTACCCTCCAAGCTCGTCATCAAGCTCGAGACCCTGGGTCTCGACCCCGCCCTGTGCAACTGGGTACTGGACTTCCTGACGGGCCGCCCCCAGGTGGTGAGGGTAGGCAACAACATCTCCTCCCCGCTGATCCTCAACACTGGGGACCCACAAGGGTGCGTTCTGAGCCCTCTCCTGTACTCCCTGTTCACCCACGACTGCGTGGCCACGCACGCCTCCAACTCAATCATCAAGTTTGCGGACGACACAACAGTGGTAGGCTTGATTACCAACAACGACGAGATGGCCTACAGGGAGGAGGTGAGGGCCCTCGGAGTGTGGTGTCAGGAAAATAACCTCACACTCAACGTCAACAAAACTAAGGAGATGATTGTGGACTTCAGGAAACAGCAGAGGGAACACCCCCCTATCCACATCGATGGAACAGTAGTGGAGAGGGTAGCAAGTTTTAAGTTCCTCGGCATACACTTCACAGACAAACTGAATTGGTCCACTCACACAGACAGCATCGTGAAGAAGGCGCAGCAGCGCCTCTTCAACCTCAGGAGGCTGAAGAAATTCGGCTTGTCACAAAAAGCACTCACAAACTTCTACAGATGCACAATCGAGAGCATCCTGTCGGGCTGTATCACCGCCTGGTATGGCAACTGCACCGCCCTCAACCGTAAGGCTCTCCAGAGGGTAGTGAGGTCTGCACAACGCATCACCGGGGGCAAACTACCTGCCCTCCAGGACACCTACACCACCCGATGTCACAGGAAGGCCATAAAGATCATCAAGGACATCAACCACCCGAGCCACTGCCTGTTCACCCCGCTATCATCCAGAAGGCGAGGTCAGTACAGGTGCATCAAAGCTGGGACCGAGAGACTGAAAAACAGCTTCTATCTCAAGGCCATCAGACTGTTAAACAGCCACCACTAACACTGAGTAGCTGCTGCCAACACACTGACACTGACTCAACTCCAGCCACTTTAATAATGGGAATTGATGGGAAATGATGTAAATATATCACTAGCCACTTTAAACAATGCTACCTTATATAATGTTACTTACCCTACATTATTCATCTCATATGCATACGTATATACTGTACTCTATATCATCGACTGTATCCTTATGTAATACATGTATCACTAGCCACTTTAAACTATTCCACTTTGTTTACATACTCATCTCATTTGTACATACTGTACTCGATACCATCTACTGTATCTTGCCTATGCTGCTCTGTACCATCACTCATTCATATATCCTTATGTACATATTCTTTATCCCCTTACACTGTGTACAAGACAGTAGTTTTGGAATTGTTAGTTAGATTACTTGTTATTACTGCATTGTCGGAACTAGAAGCACAAGCATTTCGCTACACTCGCATTAACATCTGCTAACCATGTGTATGTGACAAATAAAATTTGATTTGATTTTATTTGATGTAGTCTAACAAACGTTAGAAGAAGATGGCGAGTGTTTATTTTTCTTTACCATATATTTGTCTTTATATAACAGCATATTGTTAAATAGGGATAAATAATTGAAGATGTTTTTGGATTTAAATTGATAGCTACGTTACTTTTTTACTTACATCAGCCTAGCTAACGTTAGCCAGACAGTTTTGTTTAACCAACGTTAGCTAGCAAATTGTTTTTGTTGCTTTCAGTTTGTATGTAACGTTAGCTTGCACTTAAATGGCATCCCTCGAGGAGGTCTTATTTAATTTTTCCAACCAGGCGAAGTACTATGGCACCACTGATCTCGACAAGAGGCGCAACAATCGTAGAGGGCAGAAATGCACTATTCAGGGTAGAGGTAGACCGATTAATCGGAATGGCTGATTAATTAGGGCCGATTTCAAGTTTTCATAACAATCGGAAATCGGTATTTTTGGGCGCAGATTTAGCCAACTTTTATTTATTTATTTTCTTTCTCTTCACCTTTCTGCATGGGTAACGCTTCGATGTGGTGGCTGTTGTCGTGTTGCTGGTTCGAGCTCAGGGAGGAGCGAGGAGAGGGACGGAAGCTATATACTGTTACACTGGCAATACTAAAGTGCCTATAAGAACATCCAATAGTCAAAGGTTAATGAAATACAAATGGTTTCGAGGGAAATAGTCCTATAATAACTACAACCTAAAACTTCTTACCTGGGAATATTGAAGACTCATGTTAAAAGGAACCACCAGCTTTCATAGGTTCTCATGTTCTGAGCAAGGAACTGAAACGTTAGCTTTCTTACATGGCACATATTGCACTTTTACGTTCTTCTCCAACACTTTGTTTTTGCATTATTTAAACCAAATTGAACATGTTTCATTATCTACTTGAGGCTAAATTGATTTTATTGATGTATGATATTAAGTTAAAATAAGTGTTAATTCAGTATTGTTGTAATTGTCATTATTACAAATACATGTTTTATTTATTTTTAAATCGGCCGATTAATCGGTATTGGCTTTTTTTGGTCCTCCATTAATCTGTATCGGTATCTGCGTTGAAAAATCCTAATCGGTCGACCTCTAATTCAGGGTAACATTAAGCAGTTCGCTTCTATTACATAACTGGAAGGATTTAGCTATGAACAGCCATTTTCCATCTAGGTAGTTGATCATCCAGAAGTTGCTAGTTATACATTTAGTTATATGACTGTCATATTGAGTTGTCTAGTTATAAGTTAACTCTGATCAATCAAATGGATAGGTCTAAGCAATTATGGTCATTCCAACTGCCCTTAACTTGGTGTCTTTGCTAGACAGACACACAGACAAAGAGAGAGTAGGGAGAAATAAAGGGTGAGAATGAAAGAGAGGTGGGAAAAGAGTGAAAGACGGAGAGAAAGTCGGTTGTGCAAAATGACTTAGACTTGAGTACTACAACAACTCTTGTCTTCAAACTTGTTAGGCAATCACATGTACCTACGGGGGAAGGATGGCCAGCCACACAGGTGGGTGATTTTCACTGAGGAGAAGGAACCCATGCTGTCCGAGATGCATGTTGGCCATTTCTGAGTGAAGCGCATGATTGCCAAAATCAACATACACTTTTTGCAAAGGATTGTCAAGGATGTGGACAGCTGGGCATGTGTAATAACAGTTTGTTCATCGATCACATTCTATTATATCTCAAATGTGTTATGATTTCAATGAATGTCATATCAGAGAGAACAGAATGTTTCAATTTGTCACCTTCTGCTTAAGTGAGTACCAGTCTAGCCTGATGGCGACCGATTATTTTACCAAGTGGGTGGAGGCAATACCCATTAAGGTCTGTAAAGGAAGAGAATATACTTAACTCTACATTCCCTTCTGTAACCCATTTAAAAAGGCTGCTTGGAACCCAAAATGTATTTTCTTTTGTATGATACCCATCAAGGACCAGACTGGCGAGGCCACCTCCAAGGCGATGATGTGTTCAACACCCATGGTTCTCCTGAGGTCATCTTGTGTGACCGAGGTCGTGTACTCTGGAACAAGGTACGGATGTTATAGGTTATATCATGTCACCAATGGTTTGTTGTATTTTTTTTTTTTTTACAATTTGATTTTGTTTTTCCCATGGTACATAACCAGACATTTCAATATATTCCATTGTCAGTAGATATCCCTTTCCTACCCCCTCCTCCAGGTTTGGATGAACGGACCAACCACACCCTCAAGACTGCCATGGGCAAGGCCTTGACGGGTTCCTAGGAATGGTGGCAGAACAACCTGAAGGTAATTATCTTTGCACCCGTTAGCGTCCAGGCCTCCAGAGTACTCAACCTTTTGCCTACTGTATGGACGGGATCCATAGCTGTTTACTGAGGTAAACAATACATTTGTATATAAAAGTATTGCCTATACTGTAGTATAAAAAATGTGTGATTGACTTAGTGTTTTTCTATTGCTTTTTGTGTAACGTACTTTTGAGATCACTGATACTCAACCTGATGTGGAGGAAGTTGTCGAACCAGATCAGAACTCCTTCAAGGACCACCTTCAGGGACGGACTGAGAAGGATGTGGAGGTTTTTGACCAGGTCAAAATTATTGTCCGCTGTTAATTTATTTTCTGGCCTTCCAAGAGCTATATAAGAGATGCATTTGTAATAAAATGAAATATAATTGCATTTATTTCTATTATCAGTCAAGGTGAGACTGAACATGGACAAGGCATATGAGAAAAAGGAGAGCCACTGGAGGAGAATCAAGGGGACCAAGTGCTTCGACATCCGGGCAAATTACTTGGCTTGGAAGAAGGACGAAAGGAAGGCGAGACCTGGGAAAGCTTGGTGCTCTTTCGCTCCTAGCTGGGCTCACCATCCGTTAAGGTGAATATAACATTTCAGATGATAACTATTTCCAATTGCCTTCTCGTGGTGGGTGGCATCACCATGCTGTCAGTAGTACCAACACTGGCCCAGTGGTTTCTCCAAATAGTAAATCTCAAGGTTAACCACTGGGTCACGCTAAGTAACCACCACTTCCAGGTACGTACCGTTAAGGTGGTCATGACACCACCCTGGAGTTTCTCACAACTCATCTCTCTATCTTTCCAGGGACCATCCCTTACCAACCCCACTGACATCAAAAATGAGACCGGTATCCTTTCTTTTCTGTCTGCCATTAACATTATTGCATGTCTAATCAAACATATAGTCAACCACAAGGGGGTACTAATGAGCTATATTTTTTTTTAAATCATAGAGGACTATTTTTTTTTTTCAAGTGTAGATAAGGCAATGCCTGTTTAAAATGAAAACATGCCAGCCAGACAAGCCACTGTATGAATCAAATGTATTTACATATGAATAGGGTGGAAATTAGCTGACTTTGTGATCTGTAAGGTAAGTAACAATGTGGTAATTGGTAAGATATATGAAGTGGGGAAAAGTCAGGATCCTAGTCAGGCTTTTGTTTGTCAAATCCTGATTAAATATATTTCATGTTTTTTAAATGTTTTATTTAACCTTTCTTTAAATGTCTATCAAATCTGTAAGCAATTGTGGCCTTAAATCAATGACAAACAGCTGAAATGTTCAGGATCTGTGATCAAAACAGGCTGGGGTGTTTTTGGTTCCGTTTAGTCTAAGGATATGCAGTAAGAATGCAACTGCACTGAATTGAATAGCCTGATTCAATGGGATTCTCCTGAATAATACATGTTTTTATCTGTTATGCTGTTTTGTCTATGTTGATTTTCAAGAGCTTCTGTATCATGTTTTCTATTTGTATGGCAAACATGATAGCTGTTTTGACATTGTTTTATTAGGTCATCGAGCTTGTTGCTAGTGATGTAGTCCTCAATGGTACGTTTGATATTTTCCCCTCTTGTGAACAGCACCATGGTGTGGTCCCAAACTCCACATGGTGTGGTCCCAAAAAACATGTTCTTCTCCAATTTTGTGCACAAATTTGTTTACATCCTTGTTAGTAAGCATTGCTCCGTTGCCAGGGTAATCCATCCACCTGACAGATGTGGCATAACAAGAAGCTGATTAAACAGCATGATCATTACACAGGTGCACCTTGTGCTGGAGACAATAATAGACCACTCTGAAATGTGCAGTTTTGTAACACAGCACAATGCCACAGAAGTTTTGAGGGAGTGTGCAATTGGCATGCTGACTGTAGGAATGTCCACCAGAGCTGTTGCCAGATAATTAAATGTTAATTTCTCTACTATAAGCCGCCTCCAGCGTTGTTTTAGAGAATTTGGCAGTGCATCCAACCGCAGACCATGTGTAACCACACCAGACCAGGACCTCCACATCCGGCTTCTTCACCTGTGTGATTATCTGAGACGAGCCACCCAGACAGCTGATGAAACTGAGGAGTATTTCTGCCTGTAATGAAGACCTTTTGTGGGGAAAAGGGTGGGCCTGGGAGGTGGGTGGGCCTATTCCCTCCCAGACCCACCCATGACTGCGCCCCTGCACAATCATGTAAAATTGACTGATTTCCTTATATGAACTGTGACTCAGTAAAATTGTTGCATGTTGTGTTTATATTTTTGTTCAGTACAGAAGGATGACGTGAGGTCCAGGGATAAATAAGCTTTGCACACAATGTACAGTTTCCTCTTTTATATGATTGTCACTATTTAAATGTCTAAAGGAGCCTGGTGTGCAAAGCAATGTGATGTGCCAACTACGATCTATCCTCACATGTCTTTTAAAATGATGCCCACCGTGTAAGCTTAGTTCGTCCTAGGATGATGTTTCCAACTGAATTCTTTCCATAACCTCCAATCAGAACAAGTTTTGTGTCTTTTATGATGACATCTGACAGAGAAATAGCATCATTAATGGACAGAATACAGAATACAAAGATCCCTTAGTTATATGAATAAAGCTCTGCAACAAAATCAGTAGATACTCACCCTCATCTGTGGTTAAGATGCCTTCAAGCAAAGGAATTGTTTCCCTCAATGGAGGCTGCTGAGGGGAGGACGGCTCATAATAATGTCTGGAATGGAGTGAATGGAATGGGATCAAACACATGGAAATAGATTCCTTAGTTATATGATTTAGTATAAAGCTCTCCAACAGAATCAGGAGATACTCAGAAGATACTCACCCGCCTCCCCAGTTGCAGCGATGGGACAAGCCTGTAACTACAAATTGGATATCACGAAATTAGGGAGAAAAAGGTGTAAAAATACATTTAATTATGAAGATACCTGTGGTTAAGATGCCTTCAAGCAATGGAATTATTTCACTCAATGGAGGCTGCTGAGGGGAGGACGGCTCATAATAAAGTCTGGAATGGAGTAAATGGAATGGCATTAAGATACCATTCCACTGACTCTGCTCTAGCCATTACCACGAGCCCGTTCTCCCCAGTTAAGGTGCCACCAACCTCTTGTGGTTTCACTATCTACAATGGAAAGGATATACAGAAGTTTTGTAAGATAAAGTGTAAAGATGAAATTCATATTGAATAAACTACAATACCTGCTACATATTTTAGTTGTGTTAAGTTTTATCAAATACTTTTCTGGTATTTATTGCAGTAAACACAGTGTATGGTTGGTTTAACTGATACAGTACATGTCTGCTTTCTATAATAACAAAATGGATTGGCTGTATTTGATCTCATAAATGTTTTTGTAATAATCGGCATCATTGCAATAGAAGTCAGATCTAGTTTAAGTAGAAGCAAAGTGTCACCGGCCTGATAATGTGGCCAGTGACACTTTGCATCTTGAAAGTCCAACATTGTGAAAACTTGACTGCTGACATGCAAAACATTTTGGACTGTAACAACACTGGACTTGATGTAAAAAAAATACCAACATTTCGTTTTTGAGTGGATTTAACCCTTTAAGGTGAATGCTCTACCCTGTATCCCATGCTGATTAAGAGTTTCTGATAAATTACTCAAATATAAATAGCTCCAGGATTTATTTCGGAATGCAGATAATTATCTCTTTACAATTAACAATGACACATACTGGCCCTCTGTACACTCAAGTTTTACAACTGATGTACCACATATTTGACACAAATGTTATGATAAAGTAGAACAGATATTTTGGAGTAGTTGGTCTGCACAGAAATGTCTGCATGTATTTTTTTTCTCTATTTTTTTTTTATAGCTCATTTTCCTACTGGGTTCGGGTGACCATTGTTTGGGAATTGTGTAAATCACAGAAATAGAATAACATTATTTATGTTGGATGTGCATAGATTTGAGAGAAATCCATATTTCTTGCTGAATGTTGGACTTATATGGCGGAAGTCTTCCTTATGAGCCTTTCTCCTGGGATCTTATTGCGCTTATTTATATCATTCGTAACTATATTTTCTTTCACAAAATTGCGTCAAACTATTTCTAAGTAAATATAATCCACAAAACAACACAGACTCCATTTTGAAGTCTTTCTATCATCTCAATGTGTTCACAAAGAAACAGAACAACACACTCACCTTGTCACACGGAAGCCATTTTCTCCAAATCACAGACGAGGAGCTCATTATGTTTTCAGCATTGTGATGAAGTATCCCACTCTCTAATCTCTAATCTACATTTGTGTCTTGTCGCTGCAACTTCAGGTTATGATTTTCTGACTTAAAAAAAGGAACAGAAGGACACGCACACAGTTATAGGCACACACGTACAAAGTACACACACACACACACACTTCTCCCCAATCACATGACTTCATATCAATCCCTACACTTTGTGGTTTCTATCATCATGAACACCAAAGGTGCCTGTAAAGGATTTTCACTCTCACTTCGCCTCTGATCATAAACCTATGCGCTATGATAAATTACTTTGTTGTTTTAATTTGTAGACAATTGTTTTATAAGTAGAAGTAGTGTACTATTCCTTTTCTTTAATTTGATATCATTGTTTTCTTGAACAGTGTGCACCCTGCATGTACAGTGCATTCGGAAAGTATTCAGACCCCTTGACCTTTTCCACATTTTGTTACATTACAGCCTTATTCTAAAATGGATTAAATAATTGTTTCCCTCATCAATCTACACACCATACCACATAATGACAAAACAGAAATACCTTATTTACATAAGTATTCAGACCCTTTGCTATGAGACTCGACATTGAGCTCAGGTGCATCCTGTTTCCATGAGATGTTTCTACAACTTGATTGGAGTCCACCTGTGGTAAATTCAATTGATTGGACATGATGTGTAAAGGCACACGCCTATCTATATAAGGTCCAACAGTTGACAGTGCATGTCAGAGCAAAACCCAAGCCATGAGGTCGAAGGAATTGTCCGTAGAGTTCAGAGACAGGATTATGTCGAGGCACAGATCTGGGGAAAGGTACCCAAATATTTCTGCAGCATTGAAGGTCCCCAAGAACACAGTGGCCTCCGTCATTCTTAAATGGAAGAAGTTTGGAACCACCAAGACTCTTCCTAGAGCTGGCCGCCCGGCCAAACTGAGCAATCGGGGGAGAAGGGCCTTGGTCAGGGAGGTGACCAAGACCTGATGGTCACTCTGACAGAGCTCCAGAGTTCTCTGTGGAGATGGGAAAACTCTCCAGAAGGACAACCATCTCTGCTGTACTCCACCGATCAGGCCTTGTCATCCTGTGGATGTATTTCAAGGCCTACCTTGAAACTCAGTTCCTCTTTGCTTGACATCATGGGAAAATCCAAAGAAGTCAGCCAAGACCTCAGAAAAATTTTGTAGACCTCCACAAGTCTGGTCCATCCTTGGGAGCAATTTCCAAATGCCTGAAGATACCACGTTCATCTGTACAAACAATAGCACGCAAGTATAAACACCATGGAACCATGAACTGTTTGGCCATAATGACCATTGTTATGTTTGGAGGAAAAAGGGGGAGGCTTGCAAGCCGAAGAACACCATCCCAACCGTGAAGCACGGGGGTGGAAGCATCATGCTGTGGGGGTGCTTTGCTGCAGGAGGTACTGGTGTACTTCACAAAATAGATGTCATCGTGAGGTATGAAAATGATGTGGATATATTGAAGCAACATCTCAAGACATCAGTCAGGAAGTTAAAGCTTGGTCTCAAATGTGTCTTCCAAATGGACAATGACCCCAAGCATACTTCCATAGTTGTGGGAAAATGGCTTAAGGACAACAAAGTCAAGGTATTGGAGTGGCCATCACAAAGCCCTGACCTCAATCCCATAGAACATCTTCTGAAAAAGAGTGTGGGAGCAAGGAGGCTTACAAACCTGATACAGTTACACCAGGTCTGTCAGGAGAAATGGGCCAAAATTCACCCAACTTATTATGGGAAGCTTGTGGAAGGCTACCTGAAACGTTTGACCCAAGTAAAACAATTTAAAGGCAATGCTACCAAATACTAATTGAGTGTGTGTAAACTTCTGACCCACTGGGAATGTGATGAAAGAAGTAAAAGCTGTAATAAATAATTCTCTCTACTATTATTCTGACATTTCACATTCTTAAAGTAAAGTGGGGATCCTAACTGACGACAGGGGATTTTTACTAGGATTAAATGTCAAGAATTGTGAAAAACTGAGTTTAAATGTATTAGGCTAATGTGTATGTAAACTTCCCACTACAACTGTTTGATTCAGAGACCGTTGTATGAGGCTGTGCTGCTTGTGTTAGTAAGTAACTACACTTTCAATTTGAGCCTCTGAGTTTCATCATGCTCTATGTCCTACATATAAAATAAATACTCTTGTATTTCTGGCTCATTTTTAAATTATGGTTTTATAGATTTAAGTCTGGCAAAATAGAGATTGTAGTATGATATCAGGTATTATCATGGTGGCCTTTGCTGGACACGCATTTGAACTGTTGAACAGAGTTGGTCTCAGCGTGTAAAAGAGGATACTGTTCTTAAATAGTTTTGTTAAAATAATTGCTTGAAACATTTCATGTTTACACAGGCAGCTCATTTCTGATCTTTTGACACTTATTTGGTATATCTGATACATATCTGATCTTTTCCCAATGTGTAAACAGAAAGAAAACACATGGAATCTGGTCTTTTGAGTTCTGATTCATACCATAGACGTGTTTGTACATGTAGTATATATTTTTGGCACATGACCTGCCACCACCAAGACTACCACACCAAATTTGGATAGGAACAGTGAAAGAAAATGAGCATTGCATCTGCGTGCTATTTCAGAGAATACCTCAGTGTGAATGCGCTGATCTGATATGGGTGTCAGAACAGTACAGGGGGAAAAAATTGTACATGAAGTAAAAACCTTAGGATGGCTGTGTAAACACAGCCTATGAAAGAAACCCCTAGACTTGTGCGGAGGTGAACGAAGCACAGGGTGCTCAAGTCACTTACTCACTCATCCCTGTCGCGCATAGGGCAAGGTCCACAACTTCAACCTTCGAACTGGGTGCTCGAAGAACTCTAATTTTGACAGCATGCATGTAGGCCGATAGGATACGCTCAATATTTGACTTCAAAAGATCTTATCTGGACATTTCAAAACCAAAGTATATTGCCATAAAAACACAATAATTGATAACATATTCATGTTCATCTTTTTAATTTGGGTTACTTAAGTATTTCTCTTGCATAGAGGTCAAAACAGAAAAGAAAAGGAAACAGGGATATTTAACTTTTCATCAGTTTCAATAAACGTTGCATCTTGTGGTTAGAAAATGTTGCATCTCTTGTGAAGATAGATTGAACCATGTATGAGGCCTAACATTCAAGCCCAATCTCTAATCTGATGTTAGCTGGGCTGTATTAGCGATGATGTAGTTGTGTTTTCCTTGTATAGGAATGAAAACAAATAGATTGAACTACACCAAATGTTGCATAGTTTAAAAAAAACATTGCCTCTTTTGTGAAATGACATGATCCACCCAAGAAGAAGAAGAAGAAGAAACGAATATCTTAATTGTTGCTTGCTGGGCTGTAACTGAGCTGCAAATAGGCTGTCTAGCTGTGCTATAGATGTCTTGTATAGCTGTGCCATCTCCCTTGTGCTGCTCAGGGCTTGACGGTCAGCTGGGCCTGACCGTACACCTGCCTGAGTGCAGCACAGTCCAGACTGGCCATCAGCTTGGTGGGTCCCTCCCTTCGCGGGGTAAAACTCTCTGTCCACGTCATGGACGAGCCAGCCAGGATCAGACTGGAATACACACATATACACACATGAGTATGCACACACACACACACACACACACAAAACACACACACACACATACAGGTATCACTCTGCTCACCTGTAATGTTTATACTTGGGTGGCATGACTCCTGGCCCCTCCACGCGAATGTACACATCCTCCAGGTTGAACTTGAACGGGTTGGTGAACTCCACAGTCACAAACATCTCCTCACTCACCTTAGCCAGACCAGACACCTACAGAGAGGGGATGAGAGTTGGTCCTGGTCCTGTCTGTGAAGACCCAGCAAGGATCGATAAACTGAGCATATTTGGAAAATACTTTGCATTCTATACCAGGGATGTCAAACTCATTTAGCACAATTCAGTCTTTATTCGGTCTTCAACACGGTTCGGAGGGCTGCACTGAAACTTGGTTATATTTCCTCGCAGTCAAAACTAGCCCAAAATAGTGCTCTATGAGTTTTTCAGTGCACTGTCTAGCTGTCATTTAGCTGATTATTAGCAACGCTGAACACAGTCAAGATACTATATATACGCAGGTCCGTTATAATTTCCCCACAACCCCCACCCCAAAACAAAACAGAACAAATGTGCCAGATTGGACCCCTTGCGGGGGGGGGGGGGGGCGTATGTTTGACACCCCTGCTCTATAGAGTACAAATTGATTTGTTTCAGGCTGTGTGCATATTACCACTCCTAAAAACATGACCTCTGACCTGGACAGAGAGTTTGGGGTTGTGAAGAGTGACGACCCTCATGGCGGTGACAATCTGACCCGTCTCCTTGACCTTCCCAGTGGCAATGAAGTGGAGGTTGGCCTGCTCCACCAGCTTTCTCATGTAGTCCTGGGAACGCACCTGGATCACCTTCTTCTCAGCTGTGGACACACAGAGAGGACTTTCTTAGGATATGCTTTGTCTCCTTGAGTTTTACTTTCATTTGCATGTATTTTGTCGGGTCTTGCTTTAGAAATATTGGAGAGCAACTGGCTTGCCACTAGTAACTAGAATATTGATCTTACAAGAACCCACCAACCAACACACACCACCCCTCCAACCCCCACCTGCCCACCTTTCATGGGATCCAATGTCACTTTAGGGGTCTTGAAGAGGAACTCAGAGCTGGTGACTCCTGTGTAATACACCACGTTGCCACTGACATACATCTCCCCGGTGCGAGACTGGCCACTCTTGTTGTTGAACTCCAGCTTCAGCTCGAAGTCATCCCCCACCCTCACCTCGATCAGGGGCATGTTCAGCTCCACGTCAGCCTCTGGAAGGGTGACCTTCTCACGCTGACAACCGTACTCCTCTGCCTTCTCCAGAACCGTGCGCTCCTCGGGGCTACCTGTGGATGTGGGAGACCACAGACGACAGGGAAAGATTATATGGTTTGCTTCAGAAGTAGTCCCCATTTAGAATCTGGGTTTTTCGAGTGGTACCTTGTTCACACAGAGACAAAACCCTTCTTTTAACATTTAAATCAAATCCAATGTTATTTGTCACATGAGCCGAATACAACAGATGTAGTAGACCTCACAGTGAAACGCTGAATACAACAGATGTAGTAGACCTCACAGTGAAACGCTGAATACAACAGGTGTAGTAGACCTCACAGTGAAACGCTGAATACAACAGGTGTAGTAGACCTCACAGTGAAACGCTGAATACAACAGATGTAGTAGACCTCACAGTGAAACGCTGAATACAACAGATGTAGTAGACCTCACAGTGAAACGCTGAATACAACAGGTGTAGTAGACCTCACAGTGAAACGCTGAATACAACAGATGTAGTAGACCTCACAGTGAAACGCTGAATACAACAGATGTAGTAGACCTCACAGTGAAACGCTGAATACAACAGGTGTAGTAGACCTCACAGTGAAACGCTGAATACAACAGGTGTAGTAGACCTCACAGTGAAACGCTGAATACAACAGGTGTAGTAGACCTCACAGTGAAACGCTGAATACAACAGGTGTAGTAGACCTCACAGTGAAACGCTGAATACAACAGGTGTAGTAGACCTCACAGTGAAACGCTGAATACAACAGATGTAGTAGACCTCACAGTGAAACGCTGAATACAACAGATGTAGTAGACCTCACAGTGAAACGCTGAATACAACAGATGTAGTAGACCTCACAGTGAAACGCTGAATACAACAGGTGTAGTAGACCTCACAGTGAAACGCTGAATACAACAGATGTAGTAGACCTCACAGTGAAACGCTGAATACAACAGGTGTAGTAGACCTCACAGTGAAACGCTGAATACAACAGATGTAGTAGACCTCACAGTGAAACGCTGAATACAACAGGTGTAGTAGACCTCACAGTGAAACGCTGAATACAACAGGTGTAGTAGACCTCACAGTGAAACGCTGAATACAACAGGTGTAGTAGACCTCACAGTGAAACGCTGAATACAACAGGTGTAGTAGACCTCACAGTGAAACGCTGAATACAACAGATGTAGTAGACCTCACAGTGAAACGCTGAATACAACAGATGTAGTAGACCTCACAGTGAAACGCTGAATACAACAGGTGTAGTAGACCTCACAGTGAAACGCTGAATACAACAGGTGTAGTAGACCTCACAGTGAAACGCTGAATACAACAGGTGTAGTAGACCTCACAGTGAAACGCTGAATACAACAGATGTAGTAGACCTCACAGTGAAACGCTGAATACAACAGATGTAGTAGACCTCACAGTGAAACGCTGAATACAACAGATGTAGTAGACCTCACAGTGAAACGCTGAATACAACAGGTGTAGTAGACCTCACAGTGAAACGCTGAATACAACAGGTGTAGTAGACCTCACAGTGAAACGCTGAATACAACAGATGTAGTAGACCTCACAGTGAAACGCTTACTTTACAAGCCCTTAATCAACAACGCAGTTTTAATGCAGTTTAAATTCACATGTAAATTTGAGTTATAGATCCGTCATTCTCACTGAAAGCAAGTCCAAGAAATGTTAGATTTGTTCTGTGCACTATTTATCTGCTACCCGTGCTGAAGTTTCATCTTTGGGTCGTTTACTTTCAGTTCTGTACACCAGCTTCAAACAGCTGAAAATGTCGCTGTTTAGATGGTACAATGACTCTGCAAGATACTTGCTTGTTTTGTCACGTACACTGAAATTAGGCGAACTATTAGAATTTTAGCCAGCAGGAAATGGTGGAGTGATTTCTGCATAGGTCATTTTTAATCTGTGTCTGGGAAAGTGTCCCTTTAGGCTTTTTGCTCTGTGACGCTCCCTCCTCCCTCTTCTCTTACCTTCGGGGAACTTGTACTGGTCAGTGATGTCACGCCGGGTGTCCTGACCGGGAGCTTTGGTCACCACCATCCTACCAACATGGCTGCTGTTGACTTTGACCGGCTCCAGGGTCCCGTCTCGGGGGTTCCGCGAGTAGAACACCACATCACTGTTCACCTATAGGGAAAAAAATGGGACACATTCATCATGTAAAATTCCAGTAACTATCTATTGATATGTTTAGTCATATATAAGTCATATATACTAGTAATACCAAAACACATGTGCTGCTACCGTATGTTCACGACTACAATTGAGCTCACTGATTCAAACTGATGCAAACAAAAATGGACTGTCTTGGAAAGTGACCAATAAGGGGTTATAACATTTTGTATACTGTCCTGTGCAGTTGGTGTTTTGCGCCACTAGGATGGCTCATTGTTGCCGTATTTACCTCAGCAAACACGAAAGGTGCGTCGAACGGGAAGCAGATCTGGCCATGTTTGATGGCCTGGACGGACGCAGGGCCACACCTGTACATCCCTGGATACAATGAAAGACACATTAGGACTTAGTAATATCCCAAATAATGATATAATATAGTAACTACACAGCATGTACATTTCATAACATGGTTATGTAAAAAATTCTAACAAGGTCAGTTAAATTGTGTGTTTGTGTGTGTGTGTTTTTGTGTGTGTGTGTTTGTTTCGGCGTATGTGTGTGTGTTTCTGTGTCTGTTTGCGTGTTGCTGCGTATGTGTGCACGTGTGTGAGCGCTTGTGCATGTTTCTACAGTATATGTGTGTGTGTGTGTGTGTGTGTGTGCGTGCGTGCGTACATGCTTGTGTATATGAACACCTCACCATCACTGGTCTCTTGGGGCGTAGCATCCACAGCCTGCCAGCCCCCAAACCCTTGAGGAAGGTCTGGCCTGCTCATGTAGCACTCGTTCCAGCAATGGTAGTTCCTACGGCCAAACACATCCATTCCATTATTTGACATTACCATAAAGCATTCTAAATGCAGTCTCTCCACTCATGAATTGTATTTTTAAATGCTCAAATCAAATCAAATCAGAAAGTGATTTGTCTGTCACTGGAACAATTGTACCAGATTGAGTCCTTGGTGCGTTGCTTGTCAATTCTGCCGTTCTCATCCAGGATGATGTCAGTTTTCAGGTTGCCGTCGTTGTCGTGGGAAGAGAAGAAGTTGGTGACAACCCTGGCGGGGATCCCCAGACAGCGCAAGACTGCAGAGGGGGAAGGAATGAAACTGTATCATCAGCAACAACAAAAAATGTTCAGACTTTTTGGGGGGAATTCTGCACATCAAATAGTAGGAAATTAATTTGAGTGATTAATTATGAAATCCTCCCAAATATTTCACTCATTAGCATTGTAAAAATCCCAAAACTTTGCCTCAATGATTTTTGGGAGATCCTAGTTAAACATTTCTGGAATCATTAAAGATTTCAGAAAAAAATTGAATTTTCTGAAAGTTTGGGGAATATTGTAGCCTTATGCAGGTCTCACAGGTGTTAAAGACGGCAGCGTAGACCCAGCACTGGGCATAGCAGACGGGCATCTTGCTGCTGGAGTAGTTGAGGAGGATCTCAGTACTTCCAGTCCAGGAGGTGGGTGCCACTCCGTAGGTGTAGTCACCACTCCAGCTCCCCACCAGCACCCCGTCATCGTCACGAGAGTTCAGCTGGGAGAGAGAGGCAAACATACGAGTTGTCTGCATCAAAAATGGCACCCTATTTCCTTTACAGTGCACTTCTTTTGAAAAGAGCCTTATGGGCCCTGGTCAAATGTAGTGCATTATATAGGGAATACCCTGGTCAAAAGTAATGCATTATATAGGGAATACCCGGGACAAAAGTAGTGCATTATATAGGAAATACCTTGGTTAAAAGTAATGCATTATATAGGGAATACCCTGGTCAAAAGTAATGCATTATATAGGGAATACCTGGGACAAAAGTAGTGCATTATATAGGAAATGCCTTGGTTAAAAGTAATGCATTATATAGGGAATACCCTGGTCAAAAGTAATGCATTATATAGGGAATACCTTGGACAAAAGTAGTGCATTATATAGGAAATACCTTGGTTAAAAGTAATGCATTATATAAGGAATACCCTGGTCAAAGGTAATGCATTATATGTGAAATAGAGTGCCATTTTGGATGCAAATAGCCTGTTACAAGCTTATGAGTTGTAAGTACAAATCTCTCTTCTGTACAAATGAAGAAGAGGGCACGACAAAACCTATTCACCCTTAGGAGACTGAAAAGATTTGGCATGGGTCCTCAGATCCTCAAAAGGTTCTACAGCTGCACCATCGAGAGCATCCTGACTGCTTGCATCACTGCCTGGTTTGGCAACTGCTCCGCCTCCGACCGCAAGGCACTACAGAGGGTAGTGTGAACAGCCCTGTACATCACTGGGGCCAAGCTTCCTGCCATCCAGGACCTCTATACCAGGCGGTGTCAGAGTAAGGCCCTAAAAATTGTCAAAGACTCCAGCCACCTTAGTCATAGACTGTTCTCTCTGTTACCGCACGGCAAGCGGTACCAGAGCGCCAGACTACTTGCAAATGCCCCCCCCCCCCCCCCCCTCTCTTCCTCTTTTACACCGCTGCTACTCTCTGTTGTTATCATCTATGCATAGCCACTTTAATAACTCTACCTACATGTACATATTACCTCGACTAACCGGTGCCCCCGCACATTGACTCTATACCAGTACCCCCCATGTATAGTCTCGTTATTGATATTTTAATGCTGATCTTTAATTTTACTGCTGATATTTTTTTTAACTGCATTGTTGGTTAGGGGCTCGGAAGTAAGCCCCCCCCTGTAAATCTACTGTATGAAACGGTTGCACTGTAAGAATGTTGCGATCTTAATGGGTTCTCTGTATGGACCGGTGGTAACCCCGTAACCCTCACCATGGCTGAGGCCTTCCGGGCTACTTTGATGGGGTCCCCCCTGTTGGTGATGGGCATGGCAGCTTTATCCATGATGAACAGACACGCATCCAGCACCCCGTAGTCAAACTGCAACAAGCAAAGTTCAGTTAAGTGTGCACTGAACTTCTTTGACGATCACATAGAGAATCAGACGGTGTCTTAAAGCCAAAACAAAAAGATGACAGACAGGTAATGTGTATGGACTAAGAAACAACCGTCCTGCTATTTGACGTATAATGACTTACATGCACAGTAGTTATAAATTAATTCTGCATGGTACAGATAACGTATCACCACACCAAAAACCAATCATTGCGTAGCTAGTAGTGGTGCACTGGGTTTCTCTGTACCTGGCCAAAGTTCCAGGGCCGCTCAGACACGTCGTCAAACGCCCCGTGGTAGATGACCCCCACCTCGTTGAGAACACACTCCTCCCTCTCATTGCCGTCATCCAGGAACACAGAATCAGCTGGTGGAAGGAAGCCAGAACAATAGAATGGAATCTATTATCGGAATGTAGATGAATAGACGAATGAGATTAATAGAGCTAAATCAATCAATCAATCAGCACAAACAACTGTTGTGGGAACAGGCTAGTGTGATTGCTGTCATCAGTGAGTGTCACAGACCTGCCGCCCAGGGGTTGAACAGGATATAGACGTCTCGATTCTCGTCCTGCCTTGTCCTGCGGATTCCGTATGGCGTCACCACCGCCACGTACGTGCGCCACTTTCCCACAATGCAGTCTGGCGCTGGGGTGATCCCCACCGTGACCACGTTGTCTGCGCTGTCCACCACCCGGCCGGCCCACGGGCTCTGGCGGTCACTGGCCACAGACACAGGGATGTAGGTGCCCTTACTAAACTGGGGACTGCCCCCTGGTGGATAGGAGGAATAGGGGAATGACATGTCAGGGCAGGGGTATACCTAGCTCTGGTCTTTGGCTCCGGGGTGCAGTTTCTTCTAGGTACAGATCTAGGATCAACTTCCCATCCCCCAAACCTAACCTTTACCATTAGTGGAGAAAATGTAAAACAGACCAAAGATCAGGGTCTAGGGGCAACTTCACCCTACACCAAGGCTTACTAACACCCTGGACTAGAGCTATGGTAGACCTATGGTAGACCTAACCACTGATACAGGGAAGAAAGATAAATACCTGCACATATTCTTCCTTAGTTTTATTATGTTTCAAGTGGCGGTTATAATTAAGTGCGGGGAACATTCAATGAAAAAAGATACAATGAATGTTCCCGCACTTAATGTAACCGCCACTTGAAACATAATAAAACTATATTTTTTCCTTTACCTTTGGTACCCTGCATCTGGATGCAAGTTTCTAGATGTACGTACAGTAAACTACTTCTTAACCAGTAACCACTGATACAGAGTTAGACCTTTTTTTTTAGCTTAGGAAACTTTTTTAGGTGTTTCAGTTTTATCTCACCGATGACGAACTCCACAGCGAACTGGTCGTCGGAGGGCTTGTAGGGACGGTCGAAGGTCACCTTCAGCTGGAACTCCTGTCCCCTTCGAACGATGAGGTTGTCAGTGGCATACAGGTGGGTGGTGTGCTGCCGCTTATTGACCTCGTCTGGCTTCCGCAGCATGTTCACGTCCCAGATGTCCAAGAACTCTGATAGGATAGTAGGAAGAGAACGAGGAAGAGAGAGATGAGGAGAGAGGAATAGAAAATGGAAGAAAGAGAGATGCAGACTTGTCATCGTAACTTGGGCCCTGATATTTTTCCATGTGACCGTGAGCAGTTATTCCAATACACCTCTGTTTCAGCAAAAAAAGCTGAGGGATGGGCCTGGAGAAATGTAACGTCTCTCAAATTCATAGACAGAGCTATGGATGCAGAGGTAGGTCCTAAAAATGGTCAAAGGCTCCAGCCACCCAAGTCATAGACTGTTATCTCTGCTACCGCACGGCAAGCCGTACCGGGGCGCCAAGTCTGGGACCAAAAGGCTTCTAAACAGCTTCTACCCCCAAGCCAATAGACTCCTGAACATCTAGTCAAATGGCCAACCAGACTGTTTGCATTGACCCTCCCCCTCCCCTCCCTCACCCCCTCTCACCCCCTCTCATGCCCTCTTTACACCACTGCTACTCTCTGTTGTCATCTATGCATAGTCACATTAATAACTACATGTACATACTACCTCACATAACCGGTGCCCCCGCACATTGACTCTGTATCAGTACCCCCCTGTATATAGTCCCTGTATATTGTCATTTCACTGCTGCTCTTTAATGACTTGTTACTTTTATCTCTAATTCTTATCTGTATTTTCTTGAAACTGCATTGTTGGTTAGGTGCACATAAGTAAGCATTTCACAGCATTTCACTACACCTGTTGTATTCGGCGCATGTGACTGATACATTTCGATTTGAAGGACTGAACATCCATGATATCTAAATTATTGTTTTAACCAGATTTTGAGGCATTTACATTGTTTACATTTATATTGTTTACAAACATGGTTTGTTTTGGGTTCTGATGAGGTACGACAGTTGAACTTAATCATGAGGCATTTATAAGTTGCCTTCTTCAAGAATCAGTGTGTATATATCATTCATTTATAAGTCCAAAAATGGACGTAGCAACTAACGATTCTATCTTCAACATAACGTAACGTATGGAATCCTGCAAGTTCAAATGTATGAAGAGTGGTAGAGACATTCTGAAGGCCGATTACGTTGCGTGTTCAACTTTGGGAACCTTCTCATCTTAGGGTAGACAGACAGCTTTGTCTGTAGACTGTGGTGACGTATAGTAAAAATTATGAACTGTAGTTGAAGATCAACAACGTGGTTGTTGTTGGTTGTTCTTTTTGGGAAACTCGCTACAAGATATTATTTAGATGGCTATGACTGTCACACCCTGATCTGTTTCACCTGTTTTGTGCTTGTATCCACCCCCCGCCCAGGTGTCGCTCATCTGCCCCATTATCCCCTGTGTATTTATACCTGTGTTCTCTGTTTGTCTGTTTCCAGTTTGTCTTGTCTCAACACGCCTACCAGCATTTTTCCCGTATTCCTGTTTTCGCTCTAGTCCCTGTTTTCTAGTTTTCCCAGTTTTGACCATTCTGCCTGCCCTGACCCTGAGCCTGCCTGCCGTTCTGTGCCTTTCGGACTCTGCTCTGGATTACTGACCTCTGCCTGCCCTTGACCTGTCGTTTGCCTGCCCCCTGATTTTGTAATAAACTTTTTTTTACTTTGAACTTTACTTTGAATGACCTATCACGAGGGGACAAGCTGAAGTCGCTTCCAGTCTGTTATAGGTTCTATATTCCAGTCAGTCCATTCTTATTCAGAACCCTGCCTTGTGTTTCTAGGCCTGCCTTGTGTTTCTAGGCCTGCCTTGTGTTCTAGTGAGATAATGCTGAGGAAAGGAGAACAGTGACGAGGCTGGTAGACTCAGGATGTGTCTGAAGGCGTGTGTTAAGATAACTGAACGGAATGCCATTCATTTGTCAGCCAGCATCCTAAATCTACAGGAAACGTGTTGTTGTAGGGTCTCTTATCGTTTGTGACCAAGGCACATACTGACTCACAAACCAACACTCTGACATACAAACACACTTCTGTCTCTCTCTGTCGCACACCACACACACACACTCAAACACACACACACACACGTGCACGCACCCACACACACTCACACACAGGCTCCTTCTCCTCCTCACCCTGGAGTGGAGGGGGTCCTCGGGGCATCAGGCCGAAGGGCTCGAACTCAGGCACCTCTTCCCCATCTGCATTGGAGGTGGCGATGGGGGCGGCACTGCGTCCGCGGTGTGACACCTGGGGTTGTGGCTTGGCGGCGGGCTCTGAGTCAGACATGGTACCAGCGCTGAAACGTCACCTTACGGGCCTGGGACAGACAAATGGACGAACAGAGAGAGACAGAGACAGAGAGTCAAACAGACAAGCAGACAATTCCTAGGTATGGTATCATATCACATGACGAGTCCATTCATATTCAGCTAGCCCTTGGGGAGGACACTCCCAGTTGTACTGCAGATGCTAAGAGATGAACTGTTCCCACAAACCACCTGTTTCACAGGTAGGGCAGCAATAGCGAACTTGAGTACTGACCTGGATGAGGTGCACGTAAACTTTAACACAAACCACATGTCAAAACAATTCTATATATTACATTCGACATTTTCGTCATTTAGCTGACGCTCGTATCCAGAGCGACTTTACAATTAGTGCATTCATCTTAAGTTGGCTAGGTGAGACAACACACATCACAATCGTATCAAGTACGTTTTCCCTCAACAAAGTACTTATCAGCGGAGTCCGTGCTAGTAGGACTTTGGGAACCACTTCTATGTGTGTATTAGTGTGCATTATTGTAGTGACTAGGTCAGAAAACATAGGTTTGAAATGCTTGGTGGTTTCACCGAGTAGAGCCTGTGCCTATTATTTCTTCCATTGTTTATTTCCGTGCTGTATAAAGAGGAGCCTACTGAGGGTGTGATTCCAGAAAAGCAGTTGGCAAGGTCAGACATTTTGGGGTGTTTGGTTGTTTGTTTTGGCATGTTGTGTTATTCTCCGTCCCTTGTGGTCAGTGTGTCATCCGACTGTGCCGTTAATCTTAAAATTAGAGAGAGAAAACGGGTCGTAAATGACAAGGGAAACTTTAGTGTCAGTGTGTGGGGGACACAACCATGTCATCAGAGTCCTTTGCTTAGAATCAATGTGTATTTAGTTGTTGTTGTAATATTTATAATTTTCACAACGAGTAGTGTACCAGTCAAATGATGCCAGTATCTGTGGTAAAACTAACAAATTACCTTGCACATTTACAATTAGTTAGGTAATAATATACATTAACAAACTATAAGTAAGTCCAAACTTAGCGGTCCATAAAATGACAAGCTATTAGACCCCATCATATAGTACAAGCAGTGGTGCAACATTACTAATAGTGGGTTAAATGTAAATAAAAATCTCGAGACATACCGTAAGTCAATGAAGCAGCACTGAAAAAGGAATTACCTCAACCAACCATCCCCTGGGGGTCTCTTCTTTTAAAGCCTATTTTATTTGAGGTTAGGAGAGAGGGGGTGTTTTTTTAATGGAAATTATTATGTAAGTATGGTAATGCTGTTTTAGTCATTAAATACACAATGGTTGTTTTGATGAAAATGTAAGTATGGCACAATATACATCATGCAGCTTTGTGGCACAAACAACTATTTAAGAATTGAGTTATGTAATGGGCGTGTGCTGTGCTGTGCTGGTTGAGGAGACAGGTTTGGGGTGTGGGATGTTCTCCTGCCAGTGTTGGAAAGGTGAGTCATGGACCTGCACAGTGAAAGCACTGTTTCACCATGGCAAACACACACACACACACCAGGCACACACACACACACACACACACACACACACACACACACACACCAGGCACACACACACGCTCACATCGTGCCGTCACCCCCTTCAGCTGAACATTAGCTGGTCAATACTGATTGTGGAGAAACAACATCACCACAGGTTTTTATCGATGTTTTCTGGGACAGTGCTGTGCCTTTTTGTGGTGGAAATGCTGCAAGTTATTACTATTTTTAGCTATTAGTCAATGGATGATGCCATATAATACTGTTTGTATAGGGTAACATGTTCATAGGGCAAAAGAAATGATTGTGCAAAGTGCAAAAAATACCGCAAACCTTATTATAATATGCAGAAATCCTCCCTGTATGATGCAATGTGCATCATATGATGCAGAACACAGCATCGTACGATGCAAAATGCATCACAGAGGGACGATTTCTGTCTTTTGAAAGTTATATATCTTGAAATCTCGATTGCTGACGAGCTAAATGTTTTGGGGCTATGTCAACAATGTACTGATGAAACAAAAACCAGAAGATAGTTTTTGGGTGGAGTTTTCCTTTAATTCCATTTTTTTTTCTTGAACAATGTGTGTTACAAAGAGGTGACTATTTAAATAGCGTTTCGTAAACGGAGCAATGTGTCAACTGTGTTCTCTTTATGACGCACATTGTTGAAGAGTATGTTCTAATTTCGTCATGCTACCAGATTATAATTCGGTTTTTAATATTTTTTTGCACTTTGCACAGTGCTCCTGCGCGACGGAAATGACCCCCATATACACCGTTTTATGTAGTGTGTACTTAGACACGGAAGCATTGTGCAAAGAACAAATGTGACTCCTGAAAGGTAAAAATGATCCATAGTTTAACAGCATTTTACAACAACGTGTGGATGTAAAGGAAAAGAAAAAAACAAAGAAGCAAATATCCCTGATTCTGAACCAGATTACATGATGTGGAATAAAGAACCATTCAAACCAGCACTCAGTTCTCACTCTGGTACTGTAACATTAGCTTCCATTTAGGACTCTCATTAGCCCACAGCCCCCCCTCCACCCCACCCCATAATAAACTCTGCTTTTACCAGCATTTGGACGTTTCCTAGAGGGAAAAATGGAGTACTATTATACAGCAAAACGACAAAGAGTACTGCAACTACATTTAGAGTACTGCAAATGATGCATTCTATGAGGCATCGCATTACTTTTCATCAAAGCATTGTCAAATACATGCAGTATCAAAAAAAAATTAGATTGGAGACAGTAAACATTGCTTGACCAGTGACCACCGAAGAGTAAACTCACCTCTGTAGAAGTTGAAGAAGCTGCAGTTGTCTGATAGAGTCGATCCTCAGGGGCTGAGTGTCTGTCTCTCTCACACACAAAGACAGGCTGCTGCTGGGGTCCCTCTGAATCCATTTATATACAGGAAAGGGAAGGGCCCTCTCCATGGCAGAGATAGGCCGTGTGTGTGTGTGTGTGTGTGTGTGTGTGTGTGTGTGTGTGTGTGTGTGTGTGTGTGTGTGTGTGTGTGTGTGTGTGTGTGTGTGTGTGTGTGTATTTGCAAGCGAGTCAGCCCCAGGGTGAGTGGTTGCTGGGATGGGCTTGTGAGTGTGTGTGTGTGTCAAATCAAATCAAATTGTATTGGCCACATACACATGGTTAGCAGATGTTATTGTGAGTGTAGCGAAATGCTTGTGCAAAGTTTCCTAAGGACTAGAAGCGAGGTGTGTGTGTGTGTGTGTGTGTGCTTGTGTGTGTGTGTGTGTGTGTGTGTGTGTGTGTGTGTGTGTGTGTGTGTGTGTGTGCGTGTGTGTGTGTGAGAACCAGTCCCAGCATTAGTTGTAGGAGGGGTTGAGGTTGGAAAGGACAGGATTAGGCCCTTGGGTGGCGGTTTGGCCAACTTGAGAAAAGGGTGGGGAATTGTCATCTCTGTTTGCCAGACAGTGAAAGACAGGCCAGCACTGGGGACCAGCCATGCTCAGTCACAATCTGTGTGAATGTCTCTCTAAAGATTTGTTTTGATACTACTAGAGATCAAATTGAACAACGTAAACCTAACACACTTTTACACTGTAGCCTCCGAATACACAATTGCTACATTATCTTGTCAGTGGTAATGGGTCACAGTGTTCTTCAGGAAATAGACAACAGACAGTCTTTAAGATAAATACAGTTTTGTCACACATTCGCACTAGTTGATTTTGTTTATGAGTGACAAATCAAAGATTTCAATTTGTTATATGTTATGTGTCAAATCGATGTATATTATAATAAATAAATAAATAAAACAACTCTCCAAAACCAAAAACAACAGTCTGGTTGTCTTAGCCCCACTAGTGACGCCAGTGGCAAATATGAATCATAGCAGTGAGCTAAGCTAGCGATGGTGTGCTGCTGTGCTGTCTGGAACTGAGCTAGGAGAACAAACTGTACCCTATCGTGACAGCCAGGACCACAACAGAACCAAGGTGCAAAGAAAAGTCTGTGTAACCCAATGTAAACGGTTATAGTGTGGACACTATACATAATTACTTTTGAATGTGTATGCATACTTACCTGCAGTATAGTAGTATCACTATTCATATATGCATTGCCGTTGTCATTGGCATTGACCGAGTTACCACAGACATGTTAGCAGCTGCAACCTATGAAAGCCAGGACCACAACTGAACCAATGTGTAAAAAAAAAAGAAGTCTGTGAAGCCCAACAGATGTGCGAGAAAGCAGACCAAGCAGGGGCGTCATGCCCATTGGAACAGAGACATTTCAATAGGCGGAGAATGGGGATCCTGCATGTGCATGCCCCTTCAATTTAATCAATATTTAAGAAAATGGTCTGTCAGATAGTTTCTCAATTTCAGTATTGCGCATCCACCTCAAGTTGATGATGTTGTCAAGAAAAAACATGGTGACAAAATCCATTTTATGCTTGTTTTAATAAAGTCATTTACATGACCATGAAAGTTTTATAAACTCTTGATAACAATAAATGAAGATATTGACCATTTACAAAGGCATTTTCCATAAAGAAGAATTTAAACATCAGATCACAATAGGTCTTATTTACAGAATGTTTTAGGTCGTCAGGACTATTACTTCTCCCCATAATTGACGGTAAACCATTTACAAACAGAGCAATAAAACAGTTGAAACAAGGACAATGACCCAACAGGACAATGACCCAAAACAAACCTCCAGGCTGTGTAAGGGCTATTTAACCAAGAAGGAGAATGATGGAGTGCTGCATCAGATGACCTAGTCTCTACAATCATCCGACCTCAACCCAATTGAGATGGTTTGGGATGAGTTGGACCGCAGAGTAAAGGAAAAGCAGCAAACAAGTGCTCAGCATATGTCAGAATTCCTTCAAGACTGTTGGAAAAGCATTCCAGGTGACTACCTCATGAAGCTGGTTGAGAGAATGCCAAGAATGTGCAAAGCTGTCATCAAGGCGAAGGTTGGCTACTTTGAAGAATCTCAAATATATCATATATTTTGATTTGTTTAACAGTTTTTTGATTACTACATGATTCCATATATGCTATTTCATAGTTTTGTTGGCTTCCTTATTATTCTACAATGTGGAAAATAGTAAAAATAAAGAAAAACCCTGTCAATTTATAGATATACCAGTCCAATATATAAATGCCTTTGCCTGCTTCACATACTATCTACAGTGCCTTCAGAAAGCATTCATAGCCCTTGACTTTTTCCACATTTTGTTTTTGAATTTAAAATTACATTTAGATTTCGTGTCACTGATCTACGCACAATACCCCATAATGTCAAAGCAAAATTATGTTTTTAGATATTTTTACAAATTAATAAAAAAATGAAAAGCTGAAATGTCTTGAGTAAATAACCTCAGGAGTATAAATATGCATACCAAGTCAGAGAATAAGTTGCACGGACTAACTATGTGTGCAAAATGGTGTTTAACATGGTTTTTGAATCACTACCCCATCTCTGTACCCCACACAAACAATTATCTGTAAGGTTCCTCAGTTGAGCAGTGAATTTCAAGCATATATTCAACCACAAAGACCAGGGAGGTTTTCCAATGCCTCGCAAAGAAGGCGACCCATTGGTAGATGGGTCAAATTGAAAAAAGCAGACATTGAATATCGCCTTGAGCATGGTGAAGTTATTACTGTAATTACACTTTGGATGGTGTATCAATAATACACCCAGTCACTACAATTCCGAGACAGCCTACAGGGAGGAGGGGAGGGCTCTGGGAGTGTGGTGCCTGGAAAACAACCTCTCACTCAACGTCAACAAAAACAAAGGAGATGATCGTGGACTTCAGGAAACAGCAGAGGGTGCACCCCCCTATCTACATTGACGGGACCACAGTGGAGAAGGTGGAAAGCTTCAAGATCCTTGGCATACACATCACTGACAATCTGAAATCGACCACCCACACAGACTGTGTGGTGAAGATGGCGCAACAGAGCCTCAGGAGGCTAAGGAAATCTGTCTTGTCACCTAAAACCCTCACAAACTTTTACAGATGCACAATTGAGAGCATCCTGTCGGGCTGTATCAACTGCATCGCCTGAAACCGTAGTGCTCTCCAGAGGGTGGTCCAACGCATCACCAGGGGCACACTGCCTGCCCTCCAGGACACGTACAGCACCGGAAGGAAGGCCATAAATATATTTTTTAAAGTCTGATGGCCTTGAGATAGAAGTTGTTTTTCCCAGCTTTGATGCACCTGTACTGACCTTGACTTCTGGATGATAGCAGGGTGAACAGGCAGTGGCTCGGGTTGTTGATGTCCTTTATGATCTTTTTGGCCTTCCTGTGACATCGGGTGCTGTAGGTGTCCTGGAGGGTAGGCAGTGTGCCCCTGGTGATGTGTTGGGTAGACCGCACCACCATCTGGAGAGCACTACGGTTGCAGGCGATGCAGTTGCCGTACCAGGCGGTGATACAGCCTGACAGGATGCTCTCAATTGTGCATCTGTAAAAGTTTGTGAGGGTCTTAGGGCCAATTTCTTCAGCCTCCTGAGGTTGAAGAGGTGCTGTTGCACCTTCTTCACCACACTGTCTGTGTGGGTGGACCATTTCAGATTGTCAGTGATGTGTACGCCGATGAACTTGAACCTTTCCTACAATAAAGAAAGTTTGACTAAATAAAATCGACCCCTGTCGAATGGATAAAAATGTTGTCGATCTTTAAAAATAAAAATCCTATATCTGCCGTTTCCATTGCACATGTCACAATCACATTTTTTGTTGACATTACTTTTGTCGAATACAACTGGGTCAATGGAAACCTGCCTACTGTCTGTGTTCTTAGGGCACATGGGGTGTATTCATTCCGCCGATTCTGTTGCAAAACGTTTCTTAAATGGAAACAAACGGAATGAACTGGAGAGGGACTTACCCAAATTTGTCTAATAGAAACTCTTGTTTTAGTTGCAAAACGAAACTGTTTGGACTAATGATTACACCCCAGTTAACAGAATTCTCTCCATACAGTCCTTGTTCATTCAAGTACAAATAATTATACAGTGACGTCAAAAAGAATGTAGTTTTGAAACCCCGTAGAGGGTACAATTAAACCAAAATGCTAATACAGGGCAGTGTGAGCTACAGAGGAGCACAGCATCACTTACCACAAAGCACTGTTTCTCTATCTCGCCACCCAGCTCTAAATGTGGTCTGACT
This sequence comes from Oncorhynchus mykiss, assembly GCF_013265735.2. NCBI lineage: Eukaryota > Metazoa > Chordata > Actinopteri > Salmoniformes > Salmonidae > Oncorhynchus > Oncorhynchus mykiss. The sequence goes on from NC_048585.1 coordinate 42,354,444, forward strand.
TCACAAGAAGGCAAACATCCCCTGCTCTCTACTTCCTGTGTTGTAGAATGAGCGTGCTTCAAAAAAACCACAGGTGGGTCATGTGACTTGAAAGTTCCACATTCTGTGTTCCGCTATGTTCTGTGTCTTGTACATTGTCATTCAACCGGCTCTGTGTGATGCCTTTAGAAAATGATTATGACTCTGCATTGTTGACCGAGACTGAAGGAGTAGCTCTTTGCTCATGAATAAAGCCTTCCTATAAAAGAGAGGCTGCAACCAAAGAAAAGAGCAAGAGGAACGAGAGAAAGAAGAGAGAGAGAGAAAGAAAGAAAGAAAAGAGATGGAGTCACAGGGCGAAGGGTACCCTCCCTTTTCGGTCTCAACTGGTGGTGGTAAGTTCTTTATGAAACTACTGTAGATGGTACATGATTACTTTGACTAGAGCTTGAATCTGTTTGATTTAGGCGCTAAAAAAACATAAATATTTGAAAAGTCATCAGTAAACGACTAAATAACTGATGTCACAGCAGGCACAGTTCTGCATTCTGTCACTCAATTTATGGTCACACTATGGAAGTACAATACAATTCTCTCTCTTTCTTTACAGATGAGAGTATGCAAGGTGTTATGCAGAGAGAGGTGAACCCCTCAACTAGTGCTCCCCCTCTTCCAGAACTTAGGCTAGTCCTGCTGGGAAGGAAAGGAACAGGGAAGAGCTCTGCAGCCAATACCATCCTGGGAGGAATAGGGGGGTTTGAGAGCGGCAGACCAACCGAGGAGTGCTCGAAAAAGCGAGCCGATCTAACCAGGAGACGAGTCACCGTGGTAGACACCCCTGGCTGGGAATGGTACTACCCGCTCAACAGCACCCCCGACTGGGTCCGGAGAGAGACGTTGCGCAGCATGTCCCTCTGCTCCCCTGGACCTCACGTTATCCTGCTAGTGATACGTTCCTGCGCCTCGGTAACCGAGTCCTACAGGAAGCAAATAGAGGAGCACCTGGAGTCTCTGGGGGAAGGGGTGTTGGACCATACCATGTTGCTGTTCACCAGGGGGGACGAGCTGGGTGTGGTGCCCATGGAGCAGAGGATCCTGACGGGTGGGGCTGCCTTCCAGCAGCTGCTACGGAGGTGTGGGAACAGGTATGAAATTAAAATATTGGCATTTTTTGCTTGATATTGTTATCTTGGAGGAGTGTACATTCACTTTTTATTACCACATTTAATCTGCAACGGACTTTAACATACAAGTAATTTAGTTTAGCAGACGCTCTTATCGACTATGAAAAGCCAAATGACATTTATTCCTGAGGTGCTGACATTTTGCGACCTCTATAACCACTGTGATTATTATTTGACCCTGCTGAAATCTATGAACGTTTGAACAGCTTGAAGAACAATCTGGCCTTAATGGCCATGTACTCTTATAATCTCCACCCGGCACAGCCAGAAGATGACTGGCCACCCCTCAGACCCTGGTTCCTCTCTAGGTTTCTTCCTAGGTTCCTACCTGTCCAGGGAGTTTTTCTTAGCCACCGTGCTTCTACATCTGCATTGCTTGCTCTCTGGGGTTTTAGGCTCGGTTTCTGTATAAGCACTTTGTCACAAGTGCTGATGCAAAAAAGGGCTTTATCAATATATTTGATAGCTTGATGCACTGATGATCAATCATTCAAAGGAAGGTACTGTAGGCAAAACATCCACATATCACAACATATATCCCAAGTAAAATTGTCTACGTAAAAAAAAGCTATCTGAGTGCAAGACAGGCAAGAACAAGAACAAGGTTTTTATTTCTGTTTTGTTGTCTTCCAGGTACCATGTCCTGGACAATAGGAGCCGGGGAGATGGAACTCAGGTAAGGGAGCTACTGAGGAAGATGGTGGAGATGGTGGAGAACCAGGGAGGACATTTTGGGGCAGATCCTGCCCTCCTGAGGTTGGAGGCAGACGGGAGGAGGAGAGCGAGGGAACGGAGGAAGAGGCAGAGACAGATGGAGGCCCAGACTCAGAGGGGTACCATCCGAGCTGTGCTTATGAGTGAGTTCCTTAAAAGTGTCTATGTAAACTCAGTAAAGAAAGATACGTCGTTTCACTGTCAACTGCGTTTATTTTCAGCAAACTTGACGTGTAAATATTTGAATGAACATAACAAGATTCAACAACTGAGACATAAACTGAACAGGTTCCACAGACATGTGACAAACAGAAATGGAATAATGTGTCCCTGAACAAAAAGTAACAGTTAGTATCTGGTGTGGCCACCAGCTACATTAAGAACTGCAGTGCATCTCCTCCTCATGGACTGCACCAGATTTGCCAGTTCTTGCTGTGAGATGTTACACCACTCTTCCACCAAGGCACCTTCAAGTTCCCAGACATTTCTGGGGGGCATGGCCCTAGCGCTCACCCTCCGATCCAACAGGTCCCAGAGGTGCTCAATGGGATTGAGATCCGGGCTCTTCGCTGGCCATGGCGGAACACTGACATTCCTGTCTTGCAGGAAATCACGCACAGAACGAGCAGTATGGCTGGTGGCATTGTCATGCTGGAGGGTCATGTCAGGATGAGCCTTCAGGAAGGGTACCACATGGGGAAGGAGGATGTCTTCCCTGTAACGCACAGCGTTGAGATTGCCTGCAATGACCTCAAGCTCAGTCCAATGATGCTGTGACACACCGCCCCAGACCATGACGGATGCTCCACCTCCAAATCGATTCCGCTCCAGAGTACAGGCCCCGGTGTAGCGCTCATTCCTTCGACAACAATAAATGCGAATCCGACCATCACTCCTGGTGAGACAAAATCGCAACTCATCAGTGAAGAGCACTTTTTGCCAGTCCTGTCTGGTCCAGCAACAGTGGGTTTGTGCCCATAGGCGACATTCTTGCCGGTGATGTCTGGTAAGGACCTGCCTTACAACAGGCCCACAAGCCCTCAGTCCAGCCTCTCTCAGCATATTGCGGACAGTCTGAGCACTGATGGAGGGATTGTGCGTTCCTGGTGTAACTCGGGCAGTTTTTGTTGCCATCCTGTACCTGTCCTGCAGGTGTGATGTCCGATCCTGTGCAGGTGTTGTTACATGTGGTCTGCAACTGCGAGGATGATCAGCTGTCCGGTTTCCCTGTAGCCCTGTCTTAGGCGTCTCACAATTTATTGCCCTGGCCACATTTAAAAAAAATATATATTTCTCACCTTTATTTAACCAGGTAAGCTAGTTGGGAGCAAGTTCTCATTTACAACTGGGACCTGGCCAAGATAAAGCAAAGCAGTGCGACACAAACAACAGCACAAAGTTACACATGGAATAAACAACTGTACAGTCAATAACACAATAGAAAAAAAGAAAGTCTACATACAGTGTGTGCAAATGGCGTGAGGAATTAAGGCAATAAATAGGCCATAGTAGCGAAGTAATTACAATTTAGCAAATTAACACTGGAGTGATAGATGAGCAGATGGTGATGTGCAAGAAGAAATACTGGTGTGTAAAAGAGCAGAAAAGTAAATAAAAACAATATGGGGATGAGGAAGGTAGATTGGGTGTGCTATTTACAGATAGGCGATGTACAACTGCAGCGATCAGTTAGCTGCTCAGATAGCTGATGTTTAAAGTTAGTGAGGGATTATATAAGTCTCCAGCTTCTGTAATTTTTGCAATTCATTCCAGTCATTGGCATTAGAGAATTGGAAAGAAAGGCAGCCAAAGGAGGTGTTGTCTTTGGGGATGACCAGTGAGATATACCTGCTGGAGCGCGTGCTATGGGTGGGGATTGTTATCGTGACCAGTGAGCTGAGATAAGGCAGAGCTTTACCTAGCATAGACTTATAGATGACCAGGAGCCAGTGGGTCTGGCGGTGAATATGTAGCAAGGGCCAGCCGACTAGAGCATACAGGTCACAGTGTTGGGTGGTAAAAGGGGCTTTGGTGACAAAACGGATGGCACTGTGATGGACTGCATTCAGTTTGCTGAGTAGAGTATTGGAAGCTATTTTGTAAGTGACATAACTGAGGATCAGTAGGATAGTCAGTTTTACGAGGGTATGTTTGGCAGCATGAGTGAAGCAGGCGTTGTTGCGAAATAGGAAGCCAATTCTAGATTTAATTTTGGATTGGAGATGTTGGAGGAGAGTTTGCAGTCTAGCCAGACACCTGGGTATTTGTAGCTAGTCAGGTGGGTGGGTGCGGGCAGCAAACGGTTGAAAAGCATGCATTTTGTTTTACTGGCATTTAAGAGTTGTTGGAGGCCACGGAAGGAGTGTTGTATGGAACTGAAGCTTGTTTGGAGGTTAGTTAACACAGTGTACAAAGAAGGGCCAGATGCTTACAGAATAGTGTCATCTGGGTAGAGGTGGATCAGGGAATCACCCTCATCAAGAGCGACATCGTTGATATTTTCAGAGAATTGAACCCTGTAGTACCCCCATAGAGACTGCCAGAGGTCCGGACAACAGGCACTCCAATTTGACACACCGAACTCTGTCTGAGAAGTAGTTGGTGAACCTGGCAAGGCAAGTCATTTGAGAAACCAAGGCTGTTGAGTCTGCCGATAAGAATATGGTGATTGACAGAGTTGAACGCCTTGGCCAGGTTGATGAAGACAGCTGCACAGTACTGTCTTTTATCGATGGCGGTTATGATATCGATTAGTACCTTGAGCGTGGCTGAGGTGCACCAGTGACCAGCTCGAAAACCGGATTGCACAGCGGAGAAGGTACAGTGGGATTCGAAATGGTCAGTGATCTGTTTATTAACTTAGCTTTCAAAGACTTTAGAAAGGCAGGGCAGAATAGATATAGGTCTATAACAGTTTGGGTCTAGAGTGTCACCCCCTTTGAAGAAGGGGATGACCACGGCAGATTTCCGATCTTTATGGATCTCGGACAATACAAAAGAGAGGTTGAACAGACTGGTAATAGAGGTTGCAACAATGGCGGTGGATCATTTTAGAAAGAGAGGGTCCAGATTGTCTAGCCCAGCTGATTTGTACGAGTCCAGGTTTTGCAGCTCTTTCAGAACATCTGCTATCTGGATTTGGGTGAAGGAGAAGATGGGGAGGCTTGGGCAAGTAGCCCCGGGGGGTGCGGAGCTGTTGGCCGGGGTTGGGGTAGCCAGGAGGAAAGCATGGCCAGCCGTAGAGAAATGCTTATTGAAATTCTCAATTATCGTGGATTTATCGGTGGTGACAGTGTTACCCAGCCTCAGGGCAGTGGGCAGCTGGGAGGAGGTGCTCTTATTCTCCATGGACTTTACAGTGTCCCAAAACTTTTTGGAGTTAGAGGATGCAGGATGCAGATTTCTGTTTTAAAAAGCTAGCCTTTGCTTTCCTGACTGACTGAGTGCATTAGTTCTTGACTTCCCTGAAAAGTTGCATATCGCGGGGACTATTCGATGCTAGTCAAATCAAATGAAATCAAATCAAATTTTATTTGTCACATACACATGGTTAGCAGATGTTAATGTGAGTGTAGCGAAATGCTTGTGCTTCTAGTTCCAACAATGCAGTAATATCCAACGAGTAATCTAACCTAACAATTTCACAACAACTACCTTATACACACAAGTGTAAAGGAATTAATAAGAATATGTACATAAAAAAATATATGAATGAGTGATGGTATAGAACGGCATAGGCAAGATGCAGTAGATGGTATAGAGTACAGTATATACATATGAGATGAGTAATGTAGGGTATGTAAACATATAAAAGTGGCATTGTTTAAAGTGGCTAGTGATACATTACATCAAGATGGCAAGATGCAGCAGATGGTATAGAGTACAGTATATACATATGAGATGAGTACTGTAGGGTATGTAGACATTATATAAAGTGGCATTGTTTAAAGTGGCTAGTGATACATTTATTACCTCAATTTTTCCATTATTAAAGTGGCTGGAGTTAAGTCAGTATGTTGGCAGCAGCCACTCAATATTAGTGATGTCTGTTTAACAGTCTGATGGCCTTGAGATAGAAGCTGTTTTTCAGTCCCTGCTTTGATGCACCTGTACTGACTTCGACTTCTGGATGATAGCGGATGATAGGGGTTCCTTGATAATTTGTGTGAGTTTGAGGGCATCTAACTTAGATTGTAGGACTGCCGGGGTGTTAAGCATATCCCAGTTTATGTCACCTAACCGAACAAACTCTGAAAATAGATGGGGGGAAATCAATTCCCATATGGTGTCCAGGGCACAGCTGGGAGCTGAGGGGGGTTTATAACAGGTGGCAACAGTGAGAGACTTATTTCTGGAGAGATTCATTTTTTTAATTAGAAGCTCAAACTGTTTGGTCATAGACCTGGAAAGTATGACAGATCTCTGGAGTAGATTGCAACTCCTCTCCTTTGGCAGTTCTATCTTGATGGAAAATGTTGTAGTTGGGTATGGAAATCTCAGAATTATTGGTGGCCTTCCTAAACCAGGATTCAGACATGGCAAGGACATCAGTGTTGGCGGAGTGTGCTAAAGCAGTGAGTAAAACAAACTTAGGGAGGAGGCTTCTGATGTTAACATGCTTGAAGCCAAGGCTTTTACGGTTACAGAAGTCAACAAATGAGAGTGCCTGGGGACACGCAGGGCCTGGGTTAACATCCACATCACCCGAGGAACAGGGGAGTAGGATGAGGGTATGGCTAAAGGCTATCAAAACTGGTTGCCTAGTGAGTCGGGGACAGAGAATAAAAGGAGCAGATTTCTGGGCGTGGTAGAATAGATTCAGGGCATAATGTACAGACGGGTATGGTGGGGTGCGGGTACAGTGGAGGTAAACCCAGGCACCGAGTGATGATATGAGAGGTTGCATCTCTGGACTGGCTAGTTATGCTGGGTGAGGTCACCACGTGTGTGGGAGGTGGGACGAAGGAGGTATCTGAGGCATGTTGAGTGGGACTAGGGGCTCTGCAGTAAACTAAAACAATGATAACTATCCTGAACAACAGTGTACAAGGCATATTGACATTTGAGAGAGACATAAAGCGAGGCATAAAGCAATCACAGGTGTTGATTGGGAGAGCTATCTAAGACAACAATGGGTAAGACAACAAACGCTAATCAGCTAAGACAACAACAACAGGTAAAATGGTGATGAATGGGCAGAAAGGGTCGGTTAACTACACACAGGGCCTGAGTTCTAGGCTGGGGCTGACAGAGTACCGTGATTAATAAACAGTCCATCAGGCATCAGCTATGGCTTGCGGCTAACTGGTGCTAGCTTCGGGGCAGGGACGTTAGCCACTATAGCCACTTGGTAGCAGCTAGCTAGCAGCGATGATCCGATGCAAAGGTCCAGAGCTTACGGCAAGGATCCAGTGGAGTAGTGGATTCTAGCCGTGTTGGGGTAGAGTCCGGGAGCCATCGGCTGAGTAGCCGAGTGATCACAGAGTAGGCCGGGAGGTGGGCCTGATTCAGGGCTAGCTTCAGGGCTGGGTCACTCGGTGGCAGCTAGCTAGCTGTGATGATCAGGAGTAATGGTCCAGGGTTTACGGCAGGAATCAGGCTTTGTAGTGGAGAAAACAGTCCGATACTGGCTGGTGTCTGTGCAGAAGGCCGCTAGCAGTGGCTAACAATGACTAAATGTTAGTAGCTAATTAGCTGGTTAGCTTCTGACTGCTAGCTTCTGATGGAGGTTCTGGTCTAAACAATAGCGGATCCATGTCACATTGGGTGAGGCAGGTTACCAGAAGTTATATTTAATTTAAAAATGGAAAAGAGATTGAAAATAAATGTAAATATTTACAAAAATATGAAAATTACAAAAAGTAAACGAGAGGACGACAAACCACGCCTGCAGTCCTCATGCCTCCTTGCAGCATGCCTAAGGCACATTCATGCAGATCAGCAGGGACCCTGGGCATCTTTCTTTTGGTGTTTTTCAGAGTCAGTAGAAAGGCCTTTTTAGTGTCCTAAGTTTTCATAACTGTGACCTTAATTGCCTACCGTCTGTAAGCTGTTAGTGTCTTAACGACCATTCCACAGGTGCATGTTCATTAATTGTTTATGGTTCATTGAACAAACATGGGAAACAGAGTTTAAACCCTTTACTATGAAGATCTGTGAAGTTATTTGGATTTTTACGAATTATCTTTGAAAGACAGGGCCCTGAAAAAGGGACGTTTCTATTTTTGCTGTGTTTATTTAGTACGACCCATTTGATTATCTTCTCTGAGTTTGAATATTTCCTCACCAGCGTAACACTGTATCAAAAAACATAAAGCGAAAATGATGTGTGATAAATACGTTGTTGTCTTAAATTCAAAACCTCTGATCATGTTTTTCAATCTATGTCATGTTACTATCCTTATGGAAAATAGGACCTAGGGAGATACATAAGCTTAAACGAATAGGAGTACCTAAACAGATGTGACATACAGTACACTCTGATAACCACTAAATATTCCAACCCTGAAATCTTGTGCCCCCTCTCCCTGACAGCTGACGCTGGATCCCAGGGCTCTGATTGGGATGGGAAACAACCATTCTCCAAGGGTACTCGTCGTCTCCCAGAGCTGAGACTGGTCCTCCTGGGAGAGAGAGAGACGGGGAAGAGCTCGGCCGGGAACACCATACTGGGTGGAGGTGGAGAAGGAGCAGGGTTCTTCCAGACAGGGAGAGTGACGGAGGAGTGCGCCCGGTGCCAGGCAGAGGTCGTTTTTACATTTACATTGTAGTCATTATTAAACGCTATGTTCAGAGTGACTAACGGTCAGTGTATTCAACTATGCTATGGGTAAAAACAACCACATATCATACAGTTATCTTCAGAAATCCACTATCAGCATAATCAGTCCTCGTAATAAAATACAAAAGCGAATCAGTGTGTTGTGAGACAAGCACAACAGTAATGTATATTTTATTTTGCCATTTTTAGGTAGCCATGAGGCTGGTCACCGTAGTGGACACCCCCGGTTGGGAAGGTGGAGTAGCAGGCCCCACCCCAGAGAGGGTAAAGCGGGAGATGGTGTGGGGTAGCGTGTCCCTGTGTCCCCCGGGACCCCACGCTGTGCTCCTCACCCTGAGGGTGGACACCCTGGTCAGTTCCACACCTGTAAGAGAACACCTGGAGCTCCTGGGGGAAGAGGTCTGGAGGCATGCTGTCCTCCTGTTCACCCATGGGGACCAGCTGAGGGAGGGGGTGGGCATTGAGCAGCACATCCAAAGTGGAGGGAGGGACCTTAAGTGGCTGGTGGAGAAGTGTGGGAGCAGGTATGTCTGCTGTCCTTATCTCTCTGTTTTGGTTGTTGTTGTTTCTTGTTCCTATGTTTAATTCGTAATCTTCCTCTGTAAGGCGTATTGAGACATTGTGATAATGCAACTTGACTTGACAGGTACCACGTCATCAGTAATGTGAATGGCCGTGGGGACGCCGCTCAGGTGTCTGGCCTGCTGGAGAAGGTAGAGAAGATGGTGGCCGGGAACAGGTGCGAGGCCTTCTCGTCGCTAGTGCAGGAGGTCAGCGACCTCACCAGACAGAGGAACGAGAAATTCAACCAGCGTCTCAAAGAGGTTGGTGACAAGATGCAGCGTCAGGAGATGGAGCTCAAGAGGATGAGGGAGAGGGAGGTCAAAAGCATCCGCTGGTTTTTCGATCGGAAGAAGAAAGTTAAATCTCCGGGGAAGTCAGGCGTGGAAAAAGAGGAGGATGGAGGGGAGGAGGAGGAGGAGAAAAGGAGTGATGGGAGGAAGAACGAAATGGGCGAACTAGAGGAGAGGATTCGGTGGCTGACGGAGGATAAGGAGAGAGAGATTCAGGATCTGGGCGCGGAAAACTACAGATTCATCGCTGCGCTCAATCAGAGAAGCAGGGAGCGAGAGGAGATAGTCATCAAGCTAGAGGAGAGAGAGAGAGAGATTGACGAGCTGAAAGAACGAGTTGATGAGCAGCAAGTGAAACTGCTCGACCTTGAGCGTGTCATCGGGGAGAAAGAACGAGATAAAAAAGAGAGGGAGGAAGAGTTTAGAGGAAAGCATCAGGAATGGAGGAGGGAAGCAGAGGATTTGAAAGACAGGATAGCCCTGGAAGAAAAAGAAAAAGAGGAATGGATAGGAAGAGGAAAAACGTCACAGAACGAGATGTATGAGTCAAAACAGTTGTATGAGGAGAGACTTTTACAGTATGAGGAAGAGATGCAGAGAAAACTGCATGAAAAAGAGGGAGAGATGGAGAGAAAACTGCATGAAAAAGAGGAAGAGATGGAGAGAAAACTGAATGAAAAAGCGGAAGAGATGGAAGGAGAGAGACTGCTATCTGAGACAAGGGAAACAGAAAGGAGGGATGAGCAAAGAAAGAGAGATGAAAAGGAAAAGAAAGAGATGAGCAAGCTGAAAGAAATCATTGAAAAGAAAAATAAAGAAATAACTGATGCACAGCAATTGGTTACAGAGAAAGAAAAAGAGATTGTGGAAGTGAGGGCGAGATCTGTTGACAACGTAAAAGAAATTGAGCGGCTGAAAGAAAACAATGAACAGAAGGAGTCTGAGGTGGTGGCAATGCAGCGGCAACACACAGAGGACAAAAGTAGGAGAGATGCCGAGGCAATGGACAAGTTACGAGGGAAAGAAGTGGAGCTCAACAACTTAATACAAAAGGACGGGGAAAATAAGAGAGAACTCGTCCGTTTAAGGCAAACCATTAAACAAACAAAAACAGAACTGGAAAACTTAACTGCCACGATGGAGAAGGAAAGGATGAACATGATACAGGAACATGAAAAGGAAATCAAGACGAAGGAAGAGGAGATGAGGTTGATGTTAGAAGACCACGAAAGTGCTGTCAGCCAACTGCAGAAAAAGGAGGCAGAAAGTAGAAGGAACATTTCAGGCATGACAGAATGCTTAAGGGACAGCCAGGGGAAGGTTGAGGTACTGCAGGAGCTGAACGTGAAATTGAAGAAAGAGATGGACAACCTCAGGAAGAAGTGTCAGGAGTACGAGGAGGACCAGGGGGTTCAGAGGACCAAGAGCGAGAGCAGGGAGGCTGACATCAGAGAGCTGCTCTGTGGATATGAAGAGCAGTTAAAACACAAAGACGGGGAAATCCACCATGTTATGGAAGAGCGGAACCTGGAGGTTGCTGCGTTGAAACAGACAAACGACCAGAGACAGAAGGAGCTGGAGAATATGAAAGAAGGGGAGGAGGTGAGAGAGAAACAGGTGGAGGAGATAAGAGGGTGCTATGAGAAGAATCTGAGAGAAAGGCAGCATGAGCTGAAACAGACGGCTGAGGAAAAGGAGCAAGAGCTTGAGAAACGGGGGAGAGTGTATGATGAGAAGGAGCGAGAACAAGCAAGAAGTAAAGAAGTGCTGGATAACAGAGGACGTGAACTTGAGACAAAAGATGCAGAGCTAGTGAAAAGAGAAGAAGTGCTAGTGAAAGGAGAGGAAGGGCTAGTGAAAAGAGGGAAAGAGCTAGTGAAAGAAGAGGAACGGCTAGTGAAAAGAGGGAAAGAGCTAGTGAAAGAAGAGGAAGGGCTAGTGAAAAGAGGGAAAGAGCTAGTGAAAGGAAAGGAAGAGCTAGTAAAAGGAGAAGAAGCGCTAGTGAAAGGAGAGGAAAAGCTAGTGAAAGGAGAGGAAGAGCTAGTGAAAAGAGAGGAAGTGCTAGTGAAAAGAGAGGAAGTGCTAGTGAAAAGAGAGGAAGTGTTAGTGAAAAGAGAGGAAGTGCTAGTAAAAGGAGAGGAAGTGCTAGTGAAAAGAGAGGAAGTGCTAGTGAAAGGAGAGGAAAATCTAACGCAAGGAGAGGAAGAGCTATTCAAAAGAGAAGAAGAATTAGTGAAAGGAGAGGAAGAGCTAATGAAAAGAGAGGAAGAGCTACTGAAAAGACAGGAAGGGCTAGTGAAAGGAGAGGAAGAACGAGTGAAAAGAGAGGAAGAGCTAGTCAAACGAGAGGAAGTGCTAGTAAAAGGAGAGGAAAAGCTAGTGAAGAGAGAGGGAAATCTAGCGAAAGGAGAGGAAGAGCTCTTCAAAAGAGAAGAAGAATTAGTGAAAGGTGAGGAAGAGCTAATGAAAAGAGAGGAAGAGCTAGTGAAAGGAAAGGATGAGCTATTTGAAAGAGAAGAAGAATTAGTGAAAGGAGAGGAAGAGCTAGTGAAAAGACTGGAAGATCTAGTGAAAAGAGAGGAAAATCTAGTGAAAGGAGGAGAAGAGCTATTGAAAAGAGAGGAAGAGCTATTCAAAAGAGAAGAAGAATTAGTGAAAGGAGAGGAAAAGCTAGTGAAAAGAAAGGAAGAGCTAGTGAAAGGAAAGGAAGAGCTAGTAAAAGGAGAAGAAGGGCTAGTGAAAAGACAGGAAGAGCAAGTGAAAGGAGAGGAAAAGCTAGTGAAAAGAGAGGAAGAGCTATTCAAAAGAGAGGAAGTGCAAGTTAAAGAAGAGGAAAAGCTAGTGAAAAGACAGGAACAGCTAGTGAAAGGAGAGGAAAAGCTAGTGAATAGAGAGAAAATGCTAGTGAAAGGAGAGGAAGAACTTGAGAAAAGAGAGGGAGAGCTAGTGAAAGGAGAGGAAAAGCTAGTGAATAGAGAGAAAATGCTAGTGAAAGGAGAGGAAGAACTTGAGAAAAGAGAGGGAGAGCTAGTGAAAGGAGAGGAAGAGCTTGTGAAAAAAGAGGAAGAACTTGAGAAAAGAGAGGGAGAGCTAGTGAAAAGAGAGGAAGAGCTAGTGAAAAGAGAGGAAGAGCTTGTGAAAGGAGAGGAAGAGCTTGTGAAAAGAAAGGAAGAGCTAGTGAAAAGAGAAGAAGAGTTGGAAGGTAGAAGACGAGAAGTAAAGAACTGGGAGGAAGATCTAGAAACAAGACAGAAAGGACAAGAAAAACAGAAACAGGAGTTGTGGAGCCGAGAAAAATGCTTGAAAAGAAAGGAAGAAGAGTCTGAAAGCCAAGAACAAAACATCTGCAGCAAGGAGCAAGAAGTGGAGAAAATAGAAAAAGAGCTGCAAAACAGAAAGAACCAACTTGATAGTAGAGAATATGATTTAAAGACTTCGGAAGAAAATATTAAGAAAATAGAGCTGGATCTAGAAAACCTGCAGCGACAACAGGACAACCGTCAACTAGAGCTGGATGAAAGGGAAAATGAACAAGGGAGTGGGAAGACAGAACATCAGAACCAGAGAGAGGATCTGGAAAAAAGAGAGACAGAACTGAGGGCCAGAGAACATGATTTGAGATGTGGAGAACAAGGGTTCGAAAACCAGGAAGAGGATATGAACAACCGGCAGCACGACATGGACAAAAGACAAGAAGAATTGGAAAATATACAACAAGACCTTGAGAAAAGGGAGCTTCACCTGGGGAATAGAGAGGAAGAAATAAAGAAGCACAGACAAGCTCTGGAAAAAAGAGAGAAAGAGATCAAAGACAGCAAACAAGGACTTGAAAACAGAGAACACCATTTGAAGAATGGAGAGCAAGAGTTACTGAAATGGAGAACAGAGTTAGAAATTCAAGGGAAACATATGAGCAACAGAAGCCAAGACATGGAAAAGCTGAAGGGGGAGGTGGAAAACCATCAACAAGAGCTAAGGAACAGAGAGGAAGGTTTTGAAGACAAAATGCAAGAGTTGAGGAATTGGGAGCAGCGTCTAGAAAGACTTGAAACAGAACTAGAGAGGAGAGAGCATGAACAGAGGAATATGAATAATGGATTCGAGGGAAAGGAGCAAGAAGTTAACCATTTTGAAAAAGATCCGGATGGCAGAGATTATGACGTGGAGATCAGAGAGCCTAACGGATTGATACCAAGCCATGAAGCACATGGAGGAGATGTCTGTGACATGACAACAAGATGTGATAATGTGACACTAGAGGGTATAGAGGATTCCCATATGATGTACCAGGAAGTAGGAGTGGTGGAGAAAGAAGGACGGGAACTGCAGGGAAAAGAACCAGAGAGGAGTGGAAGCATCACAGACCGGGAAGATCAGACGATGATGGAATGTGCCTCGTCTACAATCTTAAACAATAACAGTCAGTTTGAAAGAATGGCAGCGCCAGAAGAGAAAGAGGGGGCGGAAGAATGTAAAAAGAGGGGGAGAATGGGTGAAGAGGAGGATGAGGAGGATAATTATAAGGAAATTGAAGATGTAAACGTTATCTCAGACTTAAAGTTAACTCCAAGTCCAGGCCCCAGTGTAGAAAACACTAAGCACATCCAAAGGTCTGAGCTGAGGCTGGTACTGTTAGGGGAGACTTGGTCCTCCCGTCACCCAGCAGGGTACACAATCCTGGGCAGAGAGGCCTCACACCCAGGTGAGTCCATCTCGATGCCATGGCGGGGACAAATCGCTGGAAGACAGGTCAGTGTGGTAGAACCACTTGGGCTAAAGTGGCGTGACGGACCAGACGGCAACACCTCCGTCACCACAGACCCAACACAGCTCCGGAACATCTTCCATAATGTTTCCCTGTCCCACCCAGGTCCCCACCCAGGTCCCCACGCGATCCTCCTGGTCCTGCCAGCCTACCTGTCATTCACACAGAAGTATCGGAGAGCGGTGGAACACCATATGAGTGTGCTCGGGGAAGATATTTGGCGTCGCACTATGGTGCTGTTCACGTGGGGGGAAGCTTTAGGGGAGAGTGCGGAGCAGCACATATTGAGGAATGGGGACCTCCAGTGGCTCGTGGGACAATGCGGCGGTAGATACCATATTCTGGCCAGCAGGAAGAACAACTCTCAAACAGCAGAGCTAATGGAGAAGATAGAGGAGATGGTGGCAGGAAACTATCAATGTAATGGAGACTGATAAACCGTTGGGATGAGTAGAGATGAATGGAGAGACAAAGGATGGACTGGGATGATATGAGAGGGAAATAATCAGTTGTTTGAAATTTTTGCGAATAGGCCAATGGCGGGATGTTTAATTTCATGTGTATTTTTTAAATATTTGTTTATATAAAATATCATTCATTAATGAGGAGATATGTTACAGTTACCAAATACAGAGTCAAACTACAGAAGCAAAATAAATCACAGATGAGTCGTTCACAAATGTCACAAATATTCTAACTTCAATGAATTGTTCCTTGACAATCCTTTTACATACAAATGTCAAACATTTACCAAACATGCTTGCTCCAAAAGGGACTTTTTCATGTATTACATTTCAGAAAGATCCAAAATGCTGTGGTCTTTTTTGTTCCAGTTTCGCACGGAATGACCCATAAGACTGCTTATAGGTTAAAAAGTTGGATTTACAGTATGTGAGTTCATAGTTTCTCCACAAGATAGAGATCTTGTGTCACTTTCTGTGGAGGGCAGATGGAGTGTTTCAAGATGCTGATGTTCAACATGTTGATAATAAATTGTATTAAATGAGTTCAAATGTGTCCAAGCACCAGTACGTTTAATTGAGACATCATAAGTGAAATATGAAGTGGGCTAATGTATACAGGGTCATAGTGGGCCAGGGCCACAGTATTGCAGAGTTGGAGTGCTGATCTAGGATTAGGTCCCCCCTTGTCCATGCAATCTTATTCATTGAGATTTAAAAGATAAAACTGATCCTAGATCAACACTCCTACACTGAGATGCTTTGTGAAAACAGGCACATTGATAAAAATAGAAGAATAACTTGGAAAACCAATCCCGTTACAGTTTTTCTCAGTCGCTTTGGTGCATTTCTTAGATCAAAAGTGCAATTCTTGATACTACTTGTACAAATTCCAAATCATCTAGTCACATGTGCACATCATTAAAGCAATTTCTTATTCCTTTGAACAAGTTGCAATATATAATGTACAAGTGTCAGATTTTTTCCACATGATCAATTGCTCATGTCATGTTGATCAAAATATAGTAGATGGTTCTCTGTTGAATAGTCTTACCCCTGAAAACATCTAGGCATTAGTTCCTTGCATAAGCCTTTACATGCAAAATTGTTGAACTATTTGTCATAAACTGTCAAGCATAGTTTTACACATTTCTATTAGACCTTTTGTACAAAAACGTGAATTGATGAATCGTGCAGGTGAAATTGACCCTCACTCATGAAGGAATGTAAAGTGTTAGTTCAACCAACAATCATCCAGTTGTCTAAATTGCTCAAAGGTGCATCTCATGAAGAATCAATTGGCAAGCATATGTAGACAGACCACAACCCAGAGTTGCAATTTTCCAATAATGGATGGACCAGGAAACGAACAGGTCAACAGCCAAGAGGAGGAAGAAGAGGAGCAAGGATGTGTGGTGGAAGGCAAAACAGAGGAAGAGGCAGAAGAGGACATAGGCGCATATCTGATGACATAAGGGCCACTATTGTAGACCATGTTGTCAATCATGGCCTTACAATGGCTGAGGCTGGTCGAAGGGTGCAGCTGAATATTGGGAGATCAACCGTGTCCTCAATAGTTCAAATGTTTCGGAGAGAGAACAGGTATGTCCACCAATGTACAGTGCACCGTTACTGTATATAAGCAGTATACTGAATACTTCCTACAATGCTTCATATTACAGTAGTCCACTTGTATTTCCCAGCATACAGAAATATATCTATACAGATACATACTGCACCTTACATGCACCCACCTGTATGTTTTACAGTAAAATGTGTGTTCGCATAGTTTGTCTGTGAAAGTGTGCAATGCATCACTGCATTTTTTCCCCACATAGGACTGCAAGATTACCTCAAACCGGTGGCAGAGGACGCCTTTTCACACCTCAACAGGAGGAGGCTATTTGCACCATGAGCTAAGGAGCTACGGTACCAGTATGTACAGGTAAAACATATATCTATGTAACTACTTTACAGCAACATTTTATAGTGATACATAGTACAGTAAGCATAAACTGCACACATTTCCATTGCTGTGGAAGGAACATGCAATATATGCACATTTTATGTCACTCTTCCTCACCAAAACAAATTCAACTGTGTGTTCTGGGATATAGCGTATAATGGAGTTGGAATCAAGTGAACCCTCTCACAACTTTGTATACGTGGATGAGGCTGGCTTCAACCTGACCAAATGCAGAAGGCGGGGTCGGAATATCATCGGTCACAGAGCTACTGTGGATTTGCCAGGCCAACGGGGAGGAAATATCACCATGTGTGCTGCTATTTTGGGGCATGGTGTCCTAACCCAAATCCCCCTTATAGGGCCATACAACACCAGGCATCTACTCAACTTTTTAGACTCTCTACAGGGCTCTCATCCCTGATGATGAGAGGGGTCTGTTTAGAGAGGATTTGCCAAAGTATGTGGTCATTTGTGATAATGTGAGTTTCCATCAATCAAACATCATAAGGCAATGGTTTGTGACCCACCCGAGGATGCTCATAGAATTCCTCCCACCTTATTCACCATTCCTTAACCCAATTGAGGAGTTATTTTCAGCATGGAGGTGGAAGGTGTACGATCGTCAGCCACACACACAGATTACCCTGCTGGCTGCAATGGATGCAGCATGTGAGGACATCACAGTAGACGCCTGCAGAGGATGGATAAGGCATTCCAAAAAATTATTTCCACGTTGCATTGGAAGGGAAAATATCCGGTGTGATGTGAATGAGAATATGTGGGCCGACAGACAGGAACGTCTGGATGTGTAGAGACAGCACAACAGTGCTGCGGGCAAAGTTGTGGTTTCCTGTGTTTCTTTCTAATTTAGTTTTTTTTCCTTGGTGCCCCTTGGGTTGTCCAGTCTCTTTCAATCAATAACCCACATACAGTAATATGTAGATAGTACTGTTGAAATGGATATATGCCATAGAAGTGCAGCCTTGTGCATTTTCAATACAGTAACTGTCATCCAAACTGTAGCCTAAGTTTACATCAGGTAATACTGTCAAAGTACACAGTTACATTGACAACATGTCTAAACATTTTGACGACCTTGTTCGTGAACCATGACTCAATGACTTATCATTCTGATGACACTGACATGATCATTGGCATGAATATTTACTTTTGAGAGATGTACTAAGGATTTTTAGTGACTGACTAGCTTTAGAAACATCTATTGTATATTGCAGTTTGTACAAATTGTTCTGAGAAATGCACTTGTTATTTTGCTCATGTTAGAGATGATGTGAAAAATGCACCAAAACTGTATTGTAAAATGTGAATTATTAAATATTACTGAATTGTTGCAATTCATCTTTTGAGATTATATGTGCTTCTGTTTTGAAGCGAACAAGGAACTGTAGCAATATTTACCGACACGGTATAATAGACCTAAAACTTGTGAGCTACATTCATCTTTATTAGATAGGCCAACCACACATTTTGCCATGTGTTTTCACAGAAATAAAAGTAGATATTTGTCGGTGGGCATTAGCCAGCCTTTCATAAAATCTAAATGTGTCTTTATGAAGATTGTTGACCTATATTTCGTTGCTAGGAGGGCAGGGGAGCTAAGTATTGCCGCAGGGAATCTCACCAGAGACAGCTCTGCGGTTGACAGGTAAAATATGATTCTAGATGAGTGGGTTATAGTCTATATGGCTTTAAAAGCGTCAAGCTTTTATATCAGGGGCGAAATTAAGGTGTAAATATTGGGAGGGACGAATGGTAGAGGGTCCATGGGGTCCTCCCCCAGATTTGTTTTTACATTTTAAAACGCATTTCCTGCAATTCTAGACAGTTTGACATGACTTATTCCTCGCTTGGGGGGTATTTGAGGGGTATATGGAGGGGTATTTTGACAACACAATATAAGTGGAATGATAACAGGAAGGCCCTTCAATAAAAATAAATTGGGGGGTAAAAACAGTTAAATTTCTGCATTTCAACACATTTTGCCATGAGTCAAACATTTTTGCAGTTTAAAAATTAACTATCCAGTGAAAATATCACTTTTAAAAGTTAATATTCTGTTAACTCATGCCCCCTATAATGTTGTTGACTCATCCTATACTCATATTTGTGGCAAAAGCATAAATAAATACAAATAATATATTAAACACCTCAAACTTGTATCTCAAACAGACTGTTTAAAAAAAGGCTTGCTATTATCTCATAGAGGATGATGTCATTCTTCTGAGGAGGATGAGCTGGCCAATCAGCAATCTTCTCGCTTGAATATATGCTGTGATAGAAAAATTACGTGGTTAATTAATATTTAACTAATAGTAAGAGATTTCTGTCTTACTAGTGTATTTGTCACATGTGCCTTAATACAACAGGTAATACAACAACCTTACAGTGAAATGCTTACTTACCTACAAGCCCTTAACCAACGATGCAGTTTTAAGAAAATACCTAAAACAAAATACCACTCTATTTCCCTGCAGCTAATCTGGGCGTATGGTCACTAGAGATGGCTTTAGCTGACAAATGAGTTAAAGACTGCATTACATATACAAGAATGTGTTTTACAAGAGATAGTTTAGGAGTAGAACAATCCCTCATTGTCTCAAAATCATTCTTGCAACTGGGAAACTAAGCCAGGGTGGGGTTAAGACAACAACCCTGTGCAGATAACGACTGGATGAACCCAGAGTGGCTTATGATGCTCCTTGGTCTGCATGGGAGGGGTGGAACCAACCATGACGAGGCATTTTTAGTGTCAGCTATATATAGTACTCTGTATTTTTGTAAAGGTTAGGTTACTCGGTCCAACACTCAAGGGTGTGGGGTCGATCAGCCTCATTATTGCAATAATTAATCGATATTAAATAAAGATGATTCTTTGAAGAAATAACATCTCTCTCAGTATGAATTTCCACGACAACGCCCACACCATTCTGTTGTTTGGGTACAACAACACCATTCCAAGGAAAACTATTTAACTCATATTGTCATTAATTATAGGCCATATTTCTTATTTCAAAGCTGGAAACATTGGACAGCTATGTTAAAGATCATCTTTGGGCAAAATGTTTAAAAATAAGGTCTTTAATTGGTATAACTGATCAATGCACCTATCATACAAGGTAATTTAATGCTTAAAAAACATATAATGCAGGAATAAGATATTTGGCTAGAGGAGTGCCATTTCTTACCGATCTCTACCGCTTCTGTCCAAAAACAAATCCTGTGCAATGACATCAACACATACTGGGGGAGTTACTGGCTAGTTACAAGTGGCTAGCTTAGTTAACGAGCTATCTATGTCGGGCACGGCGCACATGACCAGAATTACACATACGGCAGATGAACCAGGAAAGGCGCACCGCATTTCAGTTGGAAAATTGAGAAAGAGGAGTTGACCGTCGACCGGTAAAGCTCATTTCCAGCAATTCTTCACATTTTGCCATTGCTTATGTGTTCATATGCTATAATATTTATTTTAGATTTGAAAGAAATGACTGGAGGGGACGAATCGACCTGTTCTGAATTTTTTTTGGGGGGGAAATGTCCCCCCATACCTCATGGCAATGTTTTATATCAACTTAAAAGACATGAGGATCCGTTGGTGAAGCATGGTGCTTGCAACGCCAGGTTGTGGGTTTGATTCCCATGGGGGACCAGTTTGTGGAAATAAATACAAAAATGTATCCAGTCACTGCTGTGAGTTGCTCTGGATAAGTGCCTCTGCTAAATTACTCAAATGTAGTACAAACATATGAAAGCAAACAGCTTTTCTAGCTCACAGACCTCTAGGAGAGTCAAAACACTCAATGGTAATTGTGGAATGATTGACTTGTCGTTGCTGCAAATGTTGCCATTTCTGTAACCAATCATCATACAATGCCATCGGTCTGTCATTGAGCGAGGACTGGATGTGTGAAATGCTCTCTCAAAGAAGTCAATTTTGACAATGTATTTGAACATCGCTGCAGGGGGCAACTATCTTTCAAAGTGTTTTTTTTTTTTAATCAAGCACTTATTGACGATAAAAAAAAAGAGATACGGTTTGTCCTCATCTCCCCACTTCTCCCCACTCCTCTTTCAATGTCCAAGTGCAATGGAGGTATCTAAAGGCCTGTAGGCCGCCTACTGTAATTGCTCACTAAACTTGCAAATGTGAAATGTGCGCTGAAAACGATGCTTTGTGTCTTTTCAAATGTCCACTTTGTGTCATTGAAAGTCCACTCGACGCCAACGTGGGATAGCAGAGTCACGCGTTGGTGGTTCATGGCCTTGGTCAGAAAAAAAGAACGTCTGATACTACAGTAGCTTAGCATAGCAGGACCCGCTGTCACCATTCTGTCACTCAAATTTCCAGATTGAATTATAATGATATTTTGAATAAATGACGATTGGGCAACTCAATATTAGGAAGGTGTTCCTAATGTTTGGTATACTCAATATACTGTAGGTGTTCTCCTGCTTGGAAACCGACTGGAAAAAGCTGACAATCATGTTTAATCTTGTTGAAACACTTATTGGCAAATCTACGTTTTAAACGCTGACATGTAGGTTTTAAATGTGTCACATGTTTAATGGTTTTACAATGTGAGAAAAGCATCAGACATACATTAAACATTTGTTATTCCAAAACCATGGCTACACTGCCATGGAACTTTATGCCACAAAATTTGCTTTGATTGCATTTGAGAGCCATCAGAACCATAGTCTTATAGTACTATCGTTTTGTACCAACATTCTTTTCATTTTATTTTTTATACCTCATAATAATAGTGAATCATGTTATGTGATAAAACCCCATTGCACTGTATCAAATCATATCGCTTTCCCACTGCCCTCTCTCCATTCAGGGTCACTCTCATGGGCTTCATTCCAAATGGCACCCTACTCCCTTTACAGTACACTACTTTTAACCAGGGCCCTATGGGAGGAAGTGCACTATACAGGGAACAGGGTGCCATTTTGGACACGGACATGATGTTAATGTAGTGGGACAAAGGTCCCATGCACATTCCACAGGTCATCCTGTGTATCCATCGACTCACATCAGTGTACACATACCTGATAGGGGTCTGGTCAAAAGTAATGCACTATGTAGGGAATAGGGTGCCATTTGGGACGACTACTATGGCTTTGTTAAAACAGGAGTTAATGGCTTGGTTGATTTCTATTCATGAAAATGCACACAAACAACCCACTAGTTTGAATAATGGAAGAAGTAGCTGACTGTACATGACAGACAGATAGTAAAGCCTACACATGTTTATTGGATGCTCGATGATAAAGAACAGATGGCAGATTTTGATAAGCCTTTACAGGATGGCAAATTAAAAATAAATGTTTTCAGCAATTGATTATATGCCTGGTTTTGAAAGCCTTTTGGATTGTGGCGGCAGTAGCAAGCTAACATTCTGCTACAAGGGAAGATGGGAGATTTGTAGCGGGCAGTAAAGCAGCACAAGTTAGTGGCAAGCTAGCATTCTTTTAACATTCTCTCTCGCTCCATTTTTGGGGTAATTGATTATATCTTGTTTTGAAAGTATTGGAAGAAGCGATAGAGGTTAGTATAGTGGAAGGAAAGATGAGATATTGGGCATTGAAGGTAGAGAGGTAGAGAGACGTAAATAGTGGAAGGGGATGAGAGACTGGTCAGACCAAACCAGTCTCTCATGGGGGTACGAGAGCTGATGGACCATGAGGAGGGGGGCCTATCTCCTCCCTCTCTCCCCCGTCTCCCCTCTACCACCCCCAAAGGGCATCTCTGAATAAGGGAGCTTGCTTGGCTTGGGCTACAGGCAGCTTTCTGCATGACTACCCACCCACCCAGCCCTCTCTTATCATCTCTCTTCTCTCCTTTCCTTTCTCTCTTCTCTTCTCTCCTCCCCTACCAGGTCTTAGGTTTGGTCCTGTCTCATAGCTCAGAACAGAGCATCCACAATATCCCTTTAACATATGGATCCAAACCCAAAACAAGCAATACTGGTGTATCACAGTAATATCCTTAGCACAGCAGCAAATTGGACAGAAGAGGAGACAGGAGACAGAGGAGGAGAGAGAGAAAGGGTTCTTAGGAGAGAGAGAGAGAGAGAGAGAGAGAGAGAGAGAGAGAGAGAGAGAGAGAGAGAGAGAGAGAGAGAGAGAGAGAGAGAGATGGACTGTAATATTCAGGTATGAATAAACAGACCTTTCTTCTCTTCTCTTCCCCCTCCTCTCCTCTCCAACAGGAGAGGAAGCAGATGATGTCGGCCCCTCTGGACCGCATCTCTTCCAACTGAGCGCATGCAGTGGGCCAGATCCAGGTCCTGGAATCTAGCTAATGAGACACACCCCAGAGGGTCTGCCTAGCTCCCATTGGCTAAAAGGCCCAAGAGGGGGCGGAGGGGGTGGGTTGGGGAGACCGGGTGTGGGCAAGCATCTGTCAGAATAGGTTCCAAATCAAATACCATACTGTACATTCATATCCAATACAGCACACAGCAATGCATCTAAATCAGAGGGAAATTATACTCTAGTCATCTAAAAATATAGCAGGCATTTTACTATGAAAAGCTACATTTGTCTGGATTTGTCTTTGTGGATATACTGGTTGGAGTGAGTGTTCAAATCCTGCTGTGCTATTGTTTGTGAGCCTCATTCATGTCAAATTGTAACTATTGGATTGGTTTGAGCTGATTGCAAAGCTCCATTTGTTTTTAGTCAACATATGAGTAGGGCATTTTGGAATAGATATATGAAAGGGATTGGAGGAGATTTTTCTGTTGGGCTTTGCGCTCTGAAATGCAGTGACCGCTGTTGTCCAAAAGATGGTGTCAAAGTGAAGTGAAATCTCCTCACTTCACTCTTGAAAATATTTTTCTGTTTGTTCTTGAATCGAAAATACATTTATTCAACACATTTTATTTAATTTTATTCTCCACTTCTGTTCATTCTTCTGTAAATATTGTCCATATTTTTAGTATTTTTAAGGGTGTTTTGTTACATTTATTTTTTATTTTTTGGGTGTTAGGCTGCTCTAGGGTTTGCTCATTATGTCCTGTGGTCTTGACTCTCAGAGTTGCAGGATCGTGATGAAAAGTCTGTCTTTTGGCTTGATAGCTAGCTAGCTGGCTGTTTGGATTCAAATAATATGTTTGGATGTATTAAACCAAGGACTGCATGCTGTGTCCAGAGGTAACCAAGGAAGTGCAGGCACTGTTCAGAGAATGCTTCTAACCACTGCCAAGATGTGGTGGCTTTTCGTGCGCTTTTCAGCAGCCACGGCATCACCCAGGTGGGTGTTACATTCCTGGCAATGGAGGATCAGTGTCAGAGAAGGAGCTCCAATGTGAGTGAAGCAGGTGTGGTGTGCTGTTAATTAAAAGAGCTTCGGGACAAAACATTTTCAGACTGTGTTTGTTTCTCCTTGGCTTTTCCATCGAATGCCCCCTCCACTGAACCTCCACTGCGTTTCCAGCCCAAACAGCCTCCATTTCCTCCTAAACTGACCCGAGACATTTCATCTCCGCCATTATAATGTTGTGTTTGTGATTTCACTTTTTACGTGCTTTGAGATTCTTTGAAAAGCACTACACAATTTTTCAAAAATTATATATTTTTGTATTGAGATTACGTAGAAGTTTCCATTAAAAAATATATATATGTACACCGAACAAAAATATAAACGCAACATGCAACAATTTCAAAGATTTTACTGAGTTACAGTTCATATAAGGAAATCAGTCCATTTAAATAAAATCATTAGGCCCTAATCTATGGATTTCACATGACTGGGAATACAGATATGTTGGTCACAGATACCTTTAAAAAAAAAGTAGGGGAGTGGAACAGAAAACCAGTCACCTGGTGTGACCACCATTTGCCTCATGCAGAGTGACACATCTCCTTCACATAGAGTTGATCAGGCTGTTGATTGTGGACTGTTGAATGTTGTCCAACTCCTCTTCAATGGCTGTGCAAAGTTGCCGAATATTGGCTGGAACTGGAACACGCTGTCGTACACGTCAATCCAGAGCATCCCAAACATGCTCAATGGGTGACTTGTCTGGTGAGTATGCAGGCCATGGAAGAACTGGGACATTTTCAGTTTCCAGGAATTGTGTACAGATCCTTGCAACATGAGGCAATGCATTATCATGCTGAAACATGAAGTTATGGCGGCGGATGAAAGGAACGACAGTGGGCCTCAGGATCTTGTCACAGTATTTCTGTGGCATTCAAATTGCCATCAATAAAATTGTGTTCGTTGTCTGTAGCTTATGCCTGCCCATAACCCAGAAATTCTTTGGATGTGCAAACCCACAGTTTCATCAGCTGTCCTGGTGGCTGGTCTCAGATGATCCCGCAGGTGAAGAAGCAGGATGTAGAGGTCCTGGACTGGCGTGGTTACACGTTGTCTGCGGTTGTGAGGCCGGTTGGACGTACTGCCAAATTCTCTAAAATGACGTTGGAAGCAGTTTATGGTAGAGAAATGAACATTCAATTCTCTAGCAACACATTTTAGAGTGGCTTTTATTGTCCCCAGCACGGTGCACCTGTGTAATGATCATGTTTTTTTTTAAATCAGCTTCTTGATATGCCACACCTGTCAGGTGGATGGATTATCTTGGCAAAAGGGAAATTCTCACTGACAGGGATATAAACAAATGTGTGCACAAAATAAGCTTTTTGTGCGTATTGACACATTTCTGCTATCTTTTATTTCAGCTCATGAAACATGGGACCAACACATTACATGTTGCGTTGATATTTTTGTTCTGTATATTTTGGGACATGAAGTACTGTCCTATACAGTGCCACTATAGGCTATGACCATGCATATTTCCCTGTTTGTCAACACAAATCCCTATACACTACGAAAGTTGTATCCTCAGCCATCTGCCTGCTTAGATTTATGATATAGATTTGAGAAGAAGAAGAAGAAGAAGACAGGGGTGAGGCGCTGTTGCTCTTCTCTCTTCTTTGCCTCCTGATCGGGATGGTTTAGCGTCACCCCCGGCGGCGATGCAACGGTTCACGAAGAGGTCAGGTGGCGAGGGCGGGAGGGAGTTACGCAACGTGACGAGCGTGACCGCCGGGGTGGTTGCTGAGTTCAAGGTGCTTTCCTCGAATGAACGAAAGAACGAACAACGTCATCGCCTTAGACCACTGTGGAGCCTTGACAGGGAGCTCTGGGGCAGAGGAAGGAAGGGAGGAAGGAAAGTAGGAAGAACGGTAGGAATGGGTTCTTCTATCGTGTTCTACTTTTTTCTTATTTTAATATGTTTTTATATGTGTTTTTGTTCTACCTTGTTATTTTTAGTATTTCATCGGTCTTGATTACTACATTGTTTAGGTTAGATCTTGCAAGAAACGCATTTCACTGTACTTGTGCATGTGACATTAAAAATTGAAACAAGGGGGGATAAGGGACGGGCAGATAGACTGAGAGGTCAACAAAACTCACATGTCCTTCTACGTAAACGCCTGGGGTGTCAAGACCCTACCCCTGTGGTGAAAGAGATAGAGACAGGGGAAATGGGGAGGGAAGAATGCATGAGACCTCCCTGGGTTTAAATCGTAATTATTTTCTTTCAAATTACTTTTGTGAGTGTTTAATTGAGCTTGTTCTGGAGTGTCAGATAGACAGGATTGATTTGCACTTTAAGGGGACTAATCGATTGGTTACATTATGCCAGGAAAGCTCAATCAAGCGCCGCTAAAGTATTTGAAGGTGTTTCATATACTGTTGGTACTTAATACAGGTCAAAGCCAGGCAGGCAAGCATTGCGATTCACAGTTCAGATCATTGCTTCTGTCAATGTCAGGCTGGATCAACAAACAAACACATTGGCATCTACAGTGGGAAGAACAAGTATTTGATACACTGCCGATTTTGCAGGTTTTCCTACTTACAAAGCATGTAGAGGTCTGTCATTTTTATCATAGGTACACTTCAACTGTGAGAGACGTAATCTAAAAAAAATCCAGAAAATGACATTGTATGATTTTTAAGTAATTCATTAGCATTTTATTGCATGACATAAGTATTTGATCACATTACAAACCAGTAAGAATTCCGGCTCTCACAGACCTGTTAGTTTTATTTAAGAAGCCCTCCTGTTCTCCACTCATTACCTGTATTAACTGCACCTGTTTGAACTCGTTACCTGTATAAAAGACACCTGTCCACACTCAATCAAACAGACTCCAACCTCTCCACAATGGCCAAGACCAGAGAGCTGTGTAAGGACATCAGGGATAAAATTGTAGACCTGCACAAGGCTGGGATGGGCTACAAGACAATAGGCAAGCAGCTTGGTGAGAAGGCAACAACTGTTGGTGCAATTATTAGAAAATGGAAGAAGTTCAAGATGACGGTCAATCACCCTCGGTCTGGGGCTCCATGCAAGATCTCACCTCGTGGGGCATCAATGATCATGAGCAAGGTGAGGGATCAGCCCAGAAATACACGGCAGACCTGGTCAATGACCTGAAGAGAGCTTGGACCACAGTCTCAAAGAAAACCATTAGTAACACACTACGCCGTCATGGATTAAAGTCCTGCAGCGCACGCAAGGTCCCCCTGCTCAAGCCAGCGCATGTCCAGGCCCGTCTGAAGTTTGCCAATGACCATCTGGATGATCCAGAGGAGGAATGGGAGAAGGTCATGTGGTCTGAAGAGACAAAAATAGAGCTTTTTGGTCTAAACTCCACTGGCTGTGTTTGGAGGAAGAAGAAGGATGAGTACAACCCGAAGAACACCATCCCAACCGTGAGGCATGGAGGTGGAA
Source organism: Oncorhynchus mykiss (assembly GCF_013265735.2). Classification (NCBI taxonomy): domain Eukaryota; kingdom Metazoa; phylum Chordata; class Actinopteri; order Salmoniformes; family Salmonidae; genus Oncorhynchus; species Oncorhynchus mykiss. The sequence goes on from NC_048585.1 coordinate 42,381,932, forward strand.
ACATAATTATTTGGGGATGCTTTTCTGCAAAGGGGACCGGACGACTGCACCGTATTGAGGGGAGGATGGATGGGGCGATGTATCGCGAGATCTTGGCCAACAATCTCCTTCCCTCAGCAAGAGCATTGAAGATGGGTCGTGGCTGGGTCTTACAGCATGACAACGACCCGAAACACATAGCCAGGGCAACTAAGGAGTGGCTCCGTAAGAAGTGGCCTAGCCAGTCTCCAGACCTGAACCCAATAGAAAATCTTTTGAGGGAGCTGAAAGTCCGTATTGCCCAGCAACAGCCCCGAAACCTGAAGGATCTGGAGAAGGTCTGTATGGAGGAGTGGGCCAAAATTCCTGCTGCAGTGTGTGCAAACCTGGTCAAGAACTACAGGAAACGTATGATCTCTGTAATTGAAAACAAAGGTTTCTGTACCAAATATTAGGTTCTGCTTTTCTGATGTATCAAATACTTATGTCATGCAATAAAATGCAAATGAAATACTTAAAAATCATACAATGTGATTTTCTGGATTTTTGTTTTAGATTCCGTCTCTCACCGTTGAAGTGTACCTATGATAAAAATTACAGACCTCTACATGCTTTGTAAGTAGGAAAACCTGCAAAATCGGCAGTGTATCAAATACTTGTTCTCCCCACTGTATAACCGTTCTCATTCCAGATATCTGTATACATCTCTCTCTCTCATCCCTCTCTATCTCATGCCCTCTATTTCTATTTCTCTCTTCACGTTTTTAAATGATTTGTGCATAATTTATTTCCCCATTAATGTTTGTCCCTTTTAGCTGTGCATGGCTGAATGCATTGGCGCATCTTTGGTTTTAGAAGTGGGGGGGACATAACCTGGGCATCTTAAGCTGATTTCCTCCATTTTTACCAAATCCAATATGCCGAATATATTTAGAACAAAAAGTAAGCAAAAATGTCCACAGTCATCAAGCTAGGTAAGAGATTATTATGACATATGTTTAAGTAATTAATAACACTGAACTAGATCAAATGTCATTCAAAAATGTATATTGTGTTGCACCTTTAACCAATAGCTTAACAAATGTACAAGTCTTGAAAAAATATAAAGACTTTCGATTGTCTTTATTCTCTATATCAAATTTCAGCCAGACCGACCAGCCAGCCCGAACCGCCTGCACGCCATACCCCTACCAGCCTAGTCAATAACGAAACTCTCTCCCAACACAAGTTCCTTCCCAGTTCCCACCTTTAATTTGTTTTTACTTCCCAAGTGAAAGGTTTAAAAACAAAAAAAACACAACAACAAAAAACCCACACAGAAACAGCAAATCCTCCATATAATTAATATCATAGGTCTAATAGTACTATAGAGCACTTTTTACTTGCACACAATATAGCTGGGTCGCCCCCGACCTGTCCCTAGGGGTCCACCACCCTGCAGCGCCCCAACCCATCGCACCCCATTCAGCTTCAGGATCTTAGTAAAACATTAATTATTGGTTTTGGGTGTGTTAGGCCAGTAACAACTCACAGGATGGTAGACCCCCAAGGCCAGGACTGAGCAGGACAGCAGCTAGGGATGGCCTAAATCTCCCCTGACGTGGGCATGTTTTCAATAGACTCCTTTAGTCATACTGTATTCCATTTAAGACAGACCATTTCCATTTAAGACAGACCATTTCCATTTAAGACAGACCATTTAAGACAGACCATTTAAGACAGACCATTTAAGACAGACCATTTAAGACAGACCTCCAGACCTTATGAAAGTTGCCCTGTCTACCCTTAATCTGGTAATGAATCAAAGCTAGTGATACATAACTTGACATTGTGGGAGGATAACCCAACCTTCCAATTCATGGCAATGCATTTCTTAGTCACTATAAATGCTTGGCCACACGGTGTCTTCAGACAACAGTCTCCAGTATTAACATTTCCAAGCAAACAAAAACAAGGAGAAGGGAGAATCTGTAGATATACCGAGATAAAAAAAAAACACTCTGCCAGAATTAAGCCATCCAACACAAGACCATAACATATTCATATATGTCCCCTTTTGTGTTTTACACCTCCAGCAGAGGAATGACATTTCTGAGTGCATGATGTTCAGTTTCACTGGCATATAGTAGGTTCTATGGATGGCCTTAAACTGTAGTCATTTATGTCTGTGATGATATGAACCTGACTGGGCATTCAAACACATCCGTATTCATTCATCATCATCAATAGCTTCTAGCAGGTCTTCCTCACACTTTTGTTTTACATGTTATGTGTCATCAGGAAACGCCTCTATCAACCTTTGATACAGTTTGGAAATCAACTTTGTAGGTTTGTCAGACTGGCTTAAAATAGCATCTGGCTTGTCCAGTGTTTGCTGCGCAGAGAGGTGTTGTATCTGCAAAAATTCACCTCAGCTCCATCACAGACTGGTCTTCTCTGGCTGCGTGACCCTGTTGAGACCCTTGTCACCATCTGATCCTTCTAAGGTGAGGCATGACAAAGAATTGCCTTGTTGTACATTTATACATTATTGCCAGATCCCAGACTGTAGTTTTAAGGTTAAGCTGCTGTCGTGTAGCTACTGTAGGTCTAGCCATCAATTCAAGATGAAACTTTATATATTACAATGATATTGTTAATTAATGTACTGCAAAATTCCCCTAAGCTCCGTAGACTGGTCTTCCCTGGCTGTCTGACCCTGCTGGGACCCATGTCACAATCTGATCCTTCTAAGACATGATGAGCATAGTGTTGTGTACTGATTGTGCACTAGAGGGCTGCATTCCCGCGGGATGCCTGTGGGACCTGAAGGTTCCGACAGAGATCATTGCAGAGATCATTGCAGCAGGTTCTGCAGGCGGGAGGCAGACAGACGACTTTGGGATGAAAATATTGTATTTTTGTTGTCCCACAGATGATTTGGAAACGGTCCTCTTTCTGCTTTGTATGCGTTAGCCTACCTACTGTATTAAAAGCACATATTTTTTCGCATTATTCACACACTCAGAATTCCCTGCTTCAACTTCAGTAGCCTACCTCTCCTAGTTGGGCGTGAGAGTTCAAGTGCGGCCAGTATGTTCGGTTTCATTGAAATAAAGTAGGCGGCCTACATGGGCGGAGAATCCCGTGGCAGTTAACTTAAATATGATTGCACTATTGTTTACTAGTGTCTGTAAATAAATACATAGGTTAGTCTACTATGGTGAGCGAGCGATGCACCTTTTCATTTTCAATAAGTATTGATTACCCATTTATTTGTCTCGGCCTGCAAATTGTCCTCCTAAAAGGTAGACTGTATCCTATTGGCCTATGCAAAATTTAGCAAGGGTCGCTGTCACCATTCTTGCTGCTTCAAGTTCATTAGCCATACCTGCGCGATCAGGTGCACGTGTGGTCTCAATTAAATAGAGTAGGCTATAGCATGGGACCGTTATCTTTCCAAGGGAATGCACTTCCTAAATAGGCCTATGATTAGGCTATAGCATGGGACCGTTATCTTTCCAAGGGAATGCACTTCCTAAATAGGCCTATGATTAGGCTATAGCATGGGACCGTTATCTTTCCAAGGGAATGCACTTCCTAAATAGGCCTATGATTAGGCTATAGTTTACTACATTGTCTAGAAAGGCCTAAATATTGATCGCCCATATTTATCCGGTGGGCTATAAAAATAGCTCAAGAGAAAGTGTACGTCTCTCCAACTCTGCTCTCTTCAAACTACATCTAGCATATTGGCTAATCCAGCCCAGTAGTCCAGATAGCTTAATGTAAGGCCATGTGAGAATCTTTGGTAATTTTACACATTTCTTAAGTGATTTTTGCTCATTTGATATTGCCTATAGGGCGCAAAATTGCTGGGACCATGGCTGGCAAGTGAGCTGTGTCACATACGCCTAAAAGAACATTGCGGAACTGTGCTTGGGTTTGGGACCAGTTATTGCGGTACCGGGTGGGAGTCGGACAGAAAGCCAGTAGATGGTGGCATGAAAAGCTGTGGGTGCAGGCAGGAGCGGGATGAAGAAATCCGACACAGACCTCTACTGTGCACCATGACAGTGAAGCCTGTAACTTTCGAACTGCTTATTCCTTTGTCAGTGTGAAAAGTAGAGAATTAAATCGGGAAACTGACGGATCAATAACGTTACATAGCCATACTGACTAATAAAAACTCACATTGCACTGCAAAAAATGTCACAATATCAATCTTCAATCATTTGGCCGATGGCTTCATCGTTTGATTCACGTCTAGTGTGATTGAGGTTAAAAAAAAAAGTATAGCTAACATTTGCCAACTTTTGGCCAGCTCTCTGTTGAAACTGGACCAAACAAAGGCTACAAAACATGTCCATACAAACAACAGCTGTTAGATAGTAATAGTAGCCACCTCATATCGCTATCTGACAGGTAGCTAGAGGCTAGAGCTGACCTGGCTGTGGTAGCTACTAGCTAGCATAGCTAATTCATTCATCTCAGTTGAGAGGGGATGAAACGTTACACGTCAGTTACAATACTAGCTCAGCACTGCGCATAAATACTCGTTTCGTTTTTTATGTTAAGTTAAACGGCAGTTACCTTGTCAGCTACATCAGTCAACTAAAGAGTAGACAGTTTCTGCTCTGCTTGCTTGCTTTTACAACTCGGTGAAAAAGGGCAACACGTACACACTGAACTATGCTCAACTCTCCCGTGCTGATCCAGCCAGCCTCCCAGAAGCTTTGCCTTCGCACAGCCTATCAGCCCGCTCAGTGGTGTCCGCACTGTCCTAAATCCAGCCTGCTGAACACTCCAAACAGTCTACCCGACCCCTTGGAGGGGTCTACATGGTCCACAAGCATACCGTTGCCTTTTTCTGTATCACATTGTACTGATAAAACCCCCTTCCCCAATGAAAGTTGCGCCCCTGGCTGAATGCATCCCAATTTGATATAGTCAGTGTTGGTGTGTGCGATTGCATTTGCCTATAAAAGGCTTAGCTGACAGATGTCACCCGAGGCCCTAACGTTGGGGTCAAAGGTTCACCACGGTCCGGGGCCCTCTGCTGGACACATCTAAAAACAGCCTCCAACGCAACTGGATAATCTATCCGCACAGACACACACTCAGACGTGTGTATAGGTAGATAGAAAGTAAACACATGCACGCATGCAGACACAACACATTGCTGCCTTGGGCACAATTTATATTGGTGTATTTGTCTCAATCTCCTCAGCTTTTCTCTCGTTCTTTCTCGCCCTCTCTCACACACACACACACACGCACAAACAAGTCCAAGCACTTGGCTGATCCCATCCTCATCTGACCCTCTCACCCCATCTGAGACCTCCTTACATAAAGAGTTATGCAGCTTTGCATTATTTGCAAAGCAAATCCCGATGACGGACTGACAGAGAATTACACACACACATACGCACACACACACATGCATGGAGGCACACACACACACGCATGGACGCACACGCACACAGCACACACACGTATGGACGCACAAATACACACACACACACACATACTCACAGAGAGACCACACAGATTTACCTCAAGCTATAAAATATTTACTTTGCATGTAATTCTACATGGGGTTCTTCCAAACATTAACAAAATATGCATTGAAAATTTTACTTTTATCTGCAGGTAATGTAGGATATAGATGTAGGATATAGGATGTAGGATATAGATGTAGGATATAGATGTAGGATATAGATGTAGGATATAGATGTAGATAATAGATGTAGGATATAGGATGTTGATTGAGGAGAATCCAAGTCAGAATCTTAGAACTTTCGAATATTCTAGAAGGGTGACAAGAGTGTATTGCCGTAGTGTATTGCAGAGTGCTGCTTTTGAATGTGTTATGTATGGGTTATGAATATGTTATGTATGGGTTATGAATGTGTTATGTATGGGTTATGAATATGTTATGTATGGGTTATGAATGTGTTTATGTAGGTACTCTTCAAATATCACCAGGTGTTACCGCAAAAAAAAATCCCAATTCTGAAAGAGCCATCTGGCATTGTCTGATACCATATGAATGTTTTCTCTCTTTTTTTGCAGGTTATGGAAGGGAAAGTTATTCAATGTGGTTTTATCTCGATTACCGGGATGAAAATATCATGGTTGTGCAGAGAGTGCGAAGAGCAACGCCAGTTTCAGGAGAGGAGATTAAACATGGATTATGTATGCATAATGAAGTCACTCTTGTCTGGCCTGGCCTGGCCTGGGCTGGAACAACTGTTTTCCTTTACTTAGGTACTGAGTAGAGTAGATTGGGTGTATATAAGTGGTAGAGAAATAGATGGAGAGAGGGGATGCAGTGAGAGGGAGAGAGAGAGGGAGGGAGGGAGCAGAGAGAGAGAAGATGGGGGAGATAGAGAGAGAGGGAGAGAGAGAGAGGAGGGAGACAGAGCACAGAGAGAGATAAGAGCAGAGAGAGAGAGAGAGAGAAAACACAGAGCAGAGACTAGTTAAAAGGACCAGAGGCAAATACAAGAGGCTAGCGGAGAGGGAGGGTGGGAGGGAGAGGAATCTCATTGGCTCGGTGGCTAGGCCGTGACGGGCGGATTAGAGTGTGTCTGCTCTGGTTGTGTTTGTTTGATGTATCGGTGGCAGCAGGCCTGAGTTTGTAGCCTACTGCCTAGCCTATAGACTAGTGCAGAGTAAGACTGGGCAGAAATGGCTTTTGGCAGTGAGTGCCCCCTTAGCTCAATCCTCCACAACAGTGGATTTTCATGAGTGATTTCACAACACATGGTCCCAGTGAAAATAGACTAATTAGGCCCTATATACACAGTGTGCCGAACAGGAATGTAATGTAGAGAAGAGCAGAGCTATAGCCTAGTCAAGTCCATTAGAGAGTCTACCGTGAGCTTGCTGACACAATGGTCTTTAGGTTATTTTCTCAGTAGTTTAAACACATAGGCCTATTCTATAGTTGAAGTAGTAGGCCAATAGGCCTATTGCTATTATCCTACCATGCTTGGAAAGAGATCTGGTGGAAAATGTACACAGTGACATGGTGTACTGGGAGAATAGTAATATAGTCCATATTCTGCTCATAAAACCATATCCATTACTGGGGATTTTTAACAGCGAGGTCAAGAGTTCACGCGGCATCAAACAGCAAGAGAGAGTGAGAGAGCGCTAGAAATATGCTGCCGATGCCATGGCAACTGCCGCCCGTGGTCTGGTCTTGAGTTTATCTGAAACTGAAACTGAATCTGAGAGAGAGAACGCCACAAACCACGGCTACATGAGGCTTTATATTTCAAGCTGGTGCAGATGATGCGCTCTGACGGAAAACATGCATGGGCACGCACTGACGCTGGCCCGGTGCCTACTCACTCGCTCTCCCTGCGCACCGCTCTTAGCGCAATCCTCTCGCGCACATGGTCTGTTACTGTTGTTTTCACAACATTTCGAAATAGGTTTTATTCATACGTCTGCTGGCGAAATGGGAGAGGGTGAATGTATTTCCGGTGTGCATGCTCAATAGTCTGTGCTGTTGTTGAGTTAATTATCCCTTCCCTTTTGGAATTAAATGATAAGGATGAATTCCAGTAGAGGTGGAAGGCAAAACGCCTTTGTCTGCATTATTTGATAAAAGGCAAAAATCATTTTTTTATAAGTAAGAACATTTAATTGAGGATCTTTCTTGTGATTAAAAACATGTGGAGGGTAGCAACCCTTTCGACCGAGTGTGTGTGTGCTGTACAATGTGGCCTGTGTGCTGTTGCCCTCGTTATTCCATCACATAAGACCGAGGTCTGATAAAAATAGGAAATACTGACGCACGAATAGTGACTACGCCTGTCGCCATGAATGTTAATTTAGTGAACCTAACATCAAAATGTGTTTTCATCTCACCGATGTGCAAACTCACCCTCCCCTGGCCTAAATGTTTTAGAAATGTAGGCTATAAAAAAGCGCTTATGAAATGTATCATTCTCCATGAACTTAGTATGACCTAATTGTGCTGTGGCGTAACAACACGTGCTAGCCTCTGTTTAACCTTTTTAGGTCAACTGCCATCGGCTGTTTAAAGGGGAAACGTGCCATGGAATTTTAGTGCCAAACATCATATATGTCTCTTGCATTCTGTCTCTCGTCTCTGTCCTCGACGCATGCCATTCTCCTCGCGTGAACCGCATGTCCAGTAGGCCTATAATATAATGGTCTAGTGTACTTGTGCGAAGAAGCTCTGTAAAGAAAAATGTAATTATAGACTATACCATCATTAAAATACATTAAATATGCCCACATTAGCTCCAGATCTCAATTGGAAAATATCTCCATATTTAATCTCAATAATTAAAAGCGGGTAAAAACTGGTTAAAACAAATATTATGTGTTGCTTCAAATTTTGGGATTGCATTGTGCTTTTGCAATTATAAAAAATATCATCCTACTAAATAAACTGTTTTGTTTTCCTGTAACAGAGTAAATTGATCTAAGATGTATGCCTGTAAATATAATGTATACCAGGTGATTAATATATATTTCATTATAATAGTCTAAATAATAGTACAACGCTTGAACAACAATATATTTCTGAAAATGTTTGAGCAAATCCACGGTGGAAAGAGATAACCCATAGGTTACCTACAGATATTCTCCCTATACACAATTTGAAATAGGTAGGCCTAATATTAAAACTGTAATATAATTGTATAATTAATGTAGCTATTGTAATACTGTACAATTCAATTTCATATGCAATTAAATTCCGTTTTCATAGCCTATGAAATTAACGCAATACATATTTATTTACCAGGTAGGCCTATTTTGCATGCTCCCTTGAAGTGAATAAAAATTCCAATATTTTTGTCATTTGAACACAGGGTTATATTTTAATAATTAATGACAACAGAGGAAAATAGGAGAATGAAATTATCAGAACTGCGCACTTACTCAATGGTTTGCCACGAGACTCTAGCCGAAATTCTTCCTAGAATGCGCACAACCGCACGCGAGCAGGCAGGCACACTACATGCTGACCAAACTTGTTGACGGCCCATCGGACACAACTGCAGAAAAACAGGTAACTTAAATAGTAATAACAATAGAACGTTATTCATTGTTATTACGTTTTTAAATTGAAAAATGTATAGGCTTTTGAAATTTCTAAAAATTAGTTTAGACTTTAATAAAAGTGATTTTAGAGTGTGCTGAGATTAATTGCCTTTTCGTCTTGTTGCATTCACGCTGATTTGTGTAGGACATGCTATGCTTTGTGACAATATATTTGAATAAACATATAATCTCACTTTAGTTGCACTTTGACTAAACATGATGTTAATATTAATAAAACAAAACATAATTACATTTTATTTGGGTTATGATTATTTTCACATTTCTATTTAATCTGGTAACTAATTTACTAAGTAATTATTTGTTTTACATGAAACCCTACAGTTTTATAACAAGAAAGGAAAACGTTTCTAAATAGAACATGCAATCACTTGAAATCGACGGAGCCAAGGACCCAGCGTGCAAAGCAGGCACCTCTGCGCAACCCATGTCCCTGCGCACGGTGCATTCACAGTTCACGGGCTCCTCGACCTAAATGCGATGTGACGCGAGAACCTTTACTGAAACAAACGGGAAAATAGTATCAGGGAAGGCTGACCGAACTGTGAACCGAGGTCCTAACACGGATCAAATTAACAACAACGAAAATAGCACTGCGTTTTCAGATCGCTTATGCGCGAAGCAGCAAATGCAGCCAGCTGTGTCAGGTCTTCTTAGCGCTCGGATGCATAGTAAATGTAGCCTACGCTTCAAGCTCCAGGACGCAGGCGGGCACCCTCAGCGTGCGTCCCGGGGCCGTGGTTTCCGAACCTCAGACACCGAGATGTAACTAAAAGAAGTAGTTCAGGAAATAATACTTTCTCAGTCTGCGTCCCTTTGGCAAACAGGGAGCAGGCTACGATAATAGTCTACTACATTATCTCTCTTTCATCGTGGTATCGGCTGAACTAAGTAGCCTAGACGATGATGGCAATTATCAGTGTCTGTCCTTGCCATCTTTGGCATATAGCTTGTCATTCAAAAAACGCTGCCCACTTACATATGACAACTGAGGGGGGGAAAGTACATGATATATATGTATACACACTACCTGTCAAAAGTTTTAGAACACCTACTCATTCAAGGGTTGTTCTTAGTTTAGACTATTTTCTACATTGTAGGATAATAGTGAAGACATCAAAACTATGAAATAACACATATGGAATCATGTAGTAACCAAAAAAGTGTTAAACAAATCTAAATATATTTTATATTAGAGATTCTTCAAATAGCCACCCTTTGCCTTGATGACAGCTTTGCACACTTTTGGCATTCTCTCAACTAGCTTCATGACGAAGTCACCTGTAATTAATTTAAATTAACAAGTGTGCCTTCTTAAATGTTAATTTGTGGAATTGCTTTCCTTCTCAATGTGTTTGAGCCAATCAGTTGTGTTTTGACAAGGTAAAGGTGGTATACATAAGATAGCCTTATATGGTAAAAGATCAACAGATCAAATAAGCAAACAGAAATGACAGACCATCATTACTTTAAGTCATGAAGGTCAGTCAATAAGGAACATTTCAAAAACTTTGAAAGTTTCTTCAAGTGCAGTCGCAAAAAAAATCAAGAGCTATGATGAAACTGGCTTTCGGGAATACCACAGGAATGGAAGACCCAGAGTTACCTCTGCTGCAGAGGATACATTCATTAGAGTTACCAGCCTCAGAAATTGCAGCCCAAATACATTTTTCACAGAGTTCAAGTAACAGACACATCTCAACATCAACTGTTCAGAGGAGACTGTGTGAATCAGGGCTTCATGGTTGAACTGCTGCAAAGAAACCACTACTAAAGGACACCAATAAAAAGAAGAGACTTGCTTGGGCCGAGAAACATGAGCAATGGACATTAGATTAGAGTCCAAATTTGAGATTTTTGGTTCCAACCGCCATGTCTTTGTGAGACCTGGTGTGGGTGAACGGATGATCTCCGCATGTGTATTTCCCACCGTAAAGCATGGAGGAGGTGTTATGGTGGGGGGTGCTTTGCTGGTGACACTGTCTGATTTATTTAGAATTCAAGACACTTGTAACCAGCATGGCTACCACATCATTCTGCAGTGATACACCATCCCATCTGGATTAGGCTTAGTAGGACCGTCATTTGTTTTTCAACGGACAATGACCAAAGACACCTCCAGGCTGTGTAAGGGCTATTTTACCAAGAAGGAGAGTGATGGAGTGCTGAATCAGATGACCTGGCCTCCACAATCCCCCGACCTCAACCAATGACTTGGGATGAGTCGGACCGCAGAGTGAAAGAAAAGCAGCCAACAAGTGCTCAGCATATGTGGGAACTCCTTCAAGACTGTTGGAAAAGCATTCCAGGTGAAGCTGGTTGAGAGAATGCCAAGAGTGTGCAAAGCTGTCATCAAGGCAAAGGGTGGCTATTTGAAGAATCTCAAATATAAAATATGTTTAGATTTGTTTAACAATTTTTGGTTACTACATGATTCCATATATGTTATTTCATAGTTTTGATGTCTTCACTATTATTCTACAATGTATAAAACAGTAAAAAGAAAGAACAACCCTGGAATGAGTAGGTGTTCTAAAACTTTTGACTGGTAGTGTATGTATGTATGTATGTATGTATATATATATATATATATATATATATATATAAAATAATAATAACCAGTTGGGGACCTATACTATCCATCATTCAATCCTGTCACTCACAGACAGTTAGTCAGTCATAATTTAGAGGTAGAGATGTTACACAACTCTTTATACTGAATCTTGACATGCAGGTTCACTTAACTGATGGGTCATCAGCTTATCAGCCCTATAGGGACCTCTCAGATGACAATCATGCTATAAGAATGGCTATGCTGAGTTTGAAATGGCACCCTTTTCCATAGTGCACTACTTTTGAGCACGGCCATGCAATGTCTAGGCTCAGTCCAAAATGTTCCGCTATGGGCCCTAGTTAAAAGTAGTGTACTACATAGGGAATAGGATGCCATTTCGGATGCTACCCATAGTGTGCTTGACCTGATATTGGATCTGGGTTCAGTTACTATTTTAAATCTTTCAAATAATTGAAATGTTTGCTTAGGCTGCCTGGAGTTCCAGGTGGGTGGGATTTACAGTTTTTGAACTTTTCTATTAGTCCATTAAGCCAGGCAAGCTCGATCAAGCACAGATAATGCACTTGAAATAATTTCAAATAGTAATTGAACCCAGGTCTGAGTGTTCGAGGACTGCAGCTGAATATTGTTGGCTCGACATTCATGATCATCGGAAGGAGTCACACAGCAGCCTGTTATTAAGAGAATGCCTTGAAGTGCTTTGAAGCCAATGTTATGTATGTCATCAGCTAATTAATTCCACTGCTGGCAAACCAGGCTGGGGCGGAGGGGGGAGTAGGAGGAAGACAGGGAGATGAACAGTTCACTCTGTTGTTTATCCTTTTATTATTATACTTAAAAAAATATTTAAAAATTATCCTGACAATTATAAAGACCCCCCCCCCCCCCAAAAAATAAAAATAATAATAATATAAAGATAACAAGATAACATACATTATATATAAGTAAAACTAAATCAAATAGCAAATAGCAACAGGTACCATTATCAGCAGCAAATGCAGTTAGCTAATATACAGTTAGCGTTACAACTTGGAGGCAAATTGCAGCAGAGACATTTTCATCAAACAGTTATATTTTCAGAGCTTTTCCGGATCAACTAGTACAATTCTTATTATTATTACTAGTATTATTATTATTTCATTTCCCTCTCTTTCTATGAAGCAAGGATACACGCTGGATCTCAGGATGCCCAACACATTTTAAAATCTTTTTCCCAGTAAAGGAGCCCATACTTTCAAGAATGTGGGACTGCTATACTCTTAAGTCCATTGTCATTTTTTTTGAATGGGAAAACATCTGCAACTTATTTTATCCACAAGTGAAAAGGTGGGTTTTCATTTCCCCAATGCACAAGAATACATTTCTTTGCAAAGTATGAAATAGTTATCAGCAACCTTGTCTTGTCTGAGTCAAGTGTACATTTAGCATGTAATTAAGGAGGTAAAGGCTTGGAGATTGTACCAATTCAATATAAAAAAAGGATCTGAGTGGCTGTATGAATAGAGCGCCTGTTGTTCATCCTTCTAATCACTTGCCCTCGGGCCTGTGTGTTTGTGCGTGCTCTCCTAAACTCTGCCACCTAAAGTTTGAACGGCAGGATGGCTTCATGCATCCAAACATGTAGCCTCAGTCCATTAGCTAGAGTCACGTCACAGACAGACTTGGTCACTCCCACAATAGGGCTGTTACAACACATCTATGGAAAGGGTGAACTCTTTCTCAATTAAATTGGATAGATTATATGGGAATTACCTTTGCTACACATTATTTGAATACATAAAGCTACATTTTACTTGAATTAAAATTAGCTTGAACAAGTGTTAGTAATCAAAGGAATGAATTTGTGATAAAAGACCAATGAGAGGGAGGGATATGGAGATTGCGAGGTGAGGAGCATATCGTTTTATCACCAGAGTCAAAAGCATAGTGAGAGAGAGAGCTCATTCATCGTCACAGAGGAAAAGTAATACATGTTTTCTGCTTTAAAGGAGAAGCTAAAGCAAGAGGGATGGGTACGAGAGAGAGTGAAAGAGAGAGGTCCCCTTCCCCGCTTTAAAGCAAACAATCCATTAAGTGGAGGGCAGAGCAGGGATCAGTGCTCCAGGGCCTGGTGTAATCCATGGTAAAACACGATGAAGGAGTAGGGTTTAAAAGCCTGCACAGGCTGCTGCGGAGAGAGGGAGATGTCACTTCCTTTAAAAGCGTAAGAGCACAATCTCACCGGTATAAATGCCACGTTTGCATCTGCCGAAGGGGACAGGGAAGGGAAGGGAGGGGCAGGGAGAAGGAAGAAGGGAGGGGAGAGAGGGGGAAGAAGAGAGGAGGGGAGGGTGGTCTCGTCTTCCTTTCCTTCACAGCTTTTCATTGTCATTCATTATCACTCACAAACAGGTACAGACCTAGACTGGCCTCATATATTGGTGTCCTGTTGTGTTATTGATCCCTATTGATTTCTTCAACCGGCTAATGGGGGGGGGGAGGAGCATAGGCATATTGTAGGTCAACAAGGTCCTTGCAATATTGTACTGTTCCTAGTATAAGGTGATAAGGGGAGGAGTGGCGTCGGTGGAATGAGAGGATGAGGGGGTATGAGAGAGGACGAGAAAGGGGGAAAGGAGAGGGGAAAGGGTGAGTCGGGAGGAGATGAGAGGGAAAAGAAGAGAGGATGTCGGTAGGAGAAGGGAGGAAAGAAGAGAGAAGGGGTGAGTCGGTAGGGGAAAGGAGAAGGGAGGAGAGATGAGGAGGGGCAGGAGAGAGATGAGGCACTTTAACAGTCTCCCGCGCCCTCCTTTAAAGAGCTGATCTTGTAACCCTTTCAGAACGGTTTCACACTCTGCTCGAGTTCTTCAGAATAGCACCTCTCAGAAGACTGAAGACCTATTACCTGAGCAGCACAGTATAATGTAGTGTGCATGCTTAGTGTAGTGGGCCTGCTCTGATCTGTCTCATATCTCGCAAAGGGTAATGGGATAGCTCGAAAGTAGTCCGACTACAATGGGGTGCCATGACATTCGAAAATATTACCTAGGTGACATTGTCTAATGAACCCAATTACACCTTCAAATAGTAGAAATGAATATAACCTAAAACAATACATCTGTAATTGATTGTGCATTTTTTTTTTGCTGAAGAAGTCTTAGTTGCTCAATTTGACACCAAGCTAAGAAGTTTGATTCTTGACAGAGCAGTATTTCTGGAGTTTAACAATGCACACGACAACAAGCTAGCTAAAATTTGTCCATCAGTTGGCTAACGTAGCTCTAAGCCAGTCACTGAAAGGAATAGGAAGCTAACCTCTTGCACACACTCAAGGCTGAACACCAAACGTTTCGTCCATATGCTAGATACATTTAGCAACATTATTTTACCACCATGAATGAGTTATAAAGAAGCAGCTAGCGCTGCCTGTTCTGCCACGAGTCATAGCCTCCCGTCAGTTCAGCTGCTGCTGTGCTCAGCTGACCCCAACGTTAGTAGCAACTGTGGAGAAACATTCTGATCTACGGACTGTTTTCTGACAACAGTTCCCCTTCATTTTAGAGCAGCATGTCTACAACTTCAGGGCAAGCTAAGCAAGCTGTTTATTTGTCAGTAAAAGGTAGAACTAGCTAGCTATGTTAGTAAGCAAGCTACAACAAGTTGGCTAAGCAGCTGATCAAGTCATGGTGACCGACGTGGTTTCACATAATTTTAGCAGAACCTACCCGCTGGCATCGCGTAGGAGTGACCTGGATGGAAAATTCTTCAGGATAACAGTGGACGATATTGCCACTCCAATTTGCCATATCTTCAATTTAAGGCTACTAGAAAGTGTGTACCCTCAGGCCTGGAGGGAAGCAAAAGTCATTACGCTACCCAAGAATAGTAAAGCCTCCTTTACAGGCTCAAATAGCCAATAAATCAGCCTGTTACCAACCCTTAGTAAACTTCTGGGAAAAATTGTGTTTGACCAGATACAATGCAATTTTACAGTAAACAAATAATTGACAACAGACTTTCAGCATGCTTATAGGGAAGGACATTCAACAAGCCCAGCACTCACAGAAATGACTGATGATTGGATGAGAGAAATTGATGAAAAAAAGATTGTGGGGGCTGTTTTTGTTAGACTTCAGTGCGGCTTTTGACATTATCGATCATAGCCTGCTGCTGTAAAAATGTATGTGTTATGGCTTTACACCCCCTGCTATATTGTGGATAAAGAGTTATCTGTCTAACAGAGCACATAGGGGATTCTTTAATGGAAGCCTCTCCAACATAATGAAATCAGTAATTCCCCAGGGCAGCTGTTTAGGCCCCTTACTATTTTCAATCTTTACTAACAACATGTGACTGGCTTTGAGTAAAGCCAGTGTGTCTATGTATGCGGATGACTCAACACTATACACTTCAGCTACTATAGCGAATGAAATAACTGCATCACTTAACAAAGAGCTGCAGTTAGCTTTGGAATGGATTAAGTTACTCCTAAATATTTCTAAAACTAAAAGCATTGTATTTGAGACAAATCATTCACTAAACCCTAAACCTCAACTAACTCTTGTAATGAATAATATAGAAATTGAGCAAGTTGAGATGACTAAACTGCTTGGAGTAACCCTGGATTGTAAAACTGTCATGGTCAAAACATATTGATACAACAGTAGCTAAAATGGGGAGAAGTCTGTCTATAATAAAGCACTGCTCTGCCATCTTAACACTATCAACAAGGCAGGTCCTACAGGCCCTAGTAATGTCGCACCTGGACTACTGTTCAGTATTGTGGTCAGGTGCCACAAAGAGGGACTTAGGACAATTACAATTGGCGCAGAACAGGGCAGCACAGCTGACCCTTAAAAGTACACAGGGAGCTAACATTAATGATATGCATGTCAATCTCTCATGACTCTAAGTGGAGGAGAAATTGACTTCAACACTGCTTGTTTTTTAAGAAGTGTTGACAAGCTGAATGTCCTGAACTGTTTAAACTGTCTGTTTAAACTACAAGCACACAGCTCGGCCATGCATACCCCACAAGACATGCCACCAGGGGTCTCTTCACAAGTCCAGAACAGACTATGGGAGGCGCACAGTACTACATAGAGCCATGACTACATAGAACACTATTCCACATCAGGTAACTGATGCAAGCACTAGAATCTCAAAAAATACACCTTATGTAACAGCAGCTAACCTTGGCAGCAGCTAATGGGGATCCCTCATAAATACAAATACAAAATGCTGGGCACAGACGTCAATTCAACGTCTATTCCACATCATTTCATTAAAATGACAACCAGTGTGTGCCCAGTGGGTAGCCACCATTTAATTTCCAATTTTTTGCAAGTTGAATTGTAAAGTATTAAATCACTGTCATGACGTGTGTGTACAAGTGTGCTGAGAGCCGGGAAGCAGGTTCAGGGAGTGAGTGTTTTAATAAATAAATGCAACTAAATGCCAAACAAGAAACACAAACAACGCACAAACATGACAGTGGAACAGAAACAATAAAGCCTGGGGAAGGAACCAAAGGGAGTGACATATATAGGGAAGGTAATCAGGGAAGTGAGTCCAGGTGAGTCTGATGACGCGCAGGTGCGCGTAATGATGGTGACAGGTGTGCGCCATAAAGAGCAGCCTGGTGACCTAGAGGCCAGAGAGGGAGCACACGTGACAGTACCCCCTCCCCAATGATCGGGTCCAGCCGCAGGACGCTGACCAAAATGAGGATCCCGGGGATCAGGAGCGGACCGGACACCTCTGCAGAGACGCGGGAAACCTGTCAATCCGGCTGAGACGCAGGAGCATGGCGACCTAGAGCACCGGAGAGAGAGCAAACCTGACAGTACCCCCTCCCCGGCGCATTCGGCTCCGGCCGCAGGACGCCAACCCAAGGGACGATCCCAGGGATCAGGAGTGGACCGGTCACCCCTGCTGATGCGAGGGAACCTGTCGCCGGCTGGGACGCGGGATCCCAACAGACCGGCTAAGGCAGGAGAGCCTGGAGATCCGGCTGAGGCATGAGAGCCTGATGAGCCGGTGGTCGCAGGGGAGCCTGGCGATCTGGCTGGGGCATGAAAGGGCTGTCGCGGCTCCCGGACCCGACGTCATTCCACCTGACACCAAAAAAAAAAAAAACCGCTCCCTGATGCTTCTCTTAGGTGAGATGTTATTCTGTAACGAGTGCGGTGAGAGTCGGGAAGCAAGTTTAGGGAGCGAGTGTTTTAATAAATAAATGCAACTAAATACCAAACAAGAAACACAAACAACGCACAGACATGACACTGGAACAGAAACAATAACGCCTGGGGAAGGAACCAAAGGGAGTGACAGATACAGTTGAGGTCAGAAGTTTACATACACTTAGGTTGGAGTCATTAAAACTTGTTTTTCAACCACTCCACAAATTTCTTGTTAACAAACTATAGTTTTGGCAAGTCGGTTAGGACATCTACTTTGTGCATGACACAAGTCATTTTTCCAACAATTGTTTACAGACAGATTATTTCACTTATAATTAACTGTATCACAATTCCAGTGGGTCAGAAGATTACATACAATAAGATGACTGTGCATTTGAACAGCTTGGAAAATTCCAGAAAATGATGTCATGGCATCCTTTAGAAGCTAATTGAAGTTAATTGACATCATTTGAGTCAATTGGAGGTGTACCTGTGGATGTATTTCAAGGCATACCTTCAAACTCAGTGCCTCTTTGCTTGACTTAATGGGAAAATCAAAAGAAATCAGCCAAGATCTCAGAAAAAAATTGTAGACCTCCACAAGTCAATCCCCCTGAGACAACTGTCAACGGTCAATCCCCCTGAGACAGACTCTCTCTCTTTGGGGTAATCTCTCCTCTCCACCTCATCCTTCCTGTGTTTTTGAGTGTTGTATTTTAGCATGCCTGGACTGCCAAGTGGGTGAGGTTTGCACTTTGGGGAATTTCTATTGGTTCCATTGCAACAGGCAAGCTCAATGAAGCACAGCTAAAGAATTTGAAATGATTTGAACCCAGGTCTGCCATTCACAGCATCGTGATTAAAATAATGCTCTATCTTCTCACCTATATACATGTGACCAGTGACCCATAACCCCATATGAGAATAACCCTAATGTACAAAACAAGTGAAAACCTGCCTTGACAGGCAATACAAAAAATACAAAATATGTTTTCTTGTCACATACACCGGATAGGTGCAGTGAAATGTGTTTATTTACAGGGTCAGCCATAGTAGTACGACGGGTTAAGTGCCTTGCTCCAGGATACATTTTTTTTCACCTGAATGGCTCAGGTATTCGAACAGCGACCATATTTAACACAACACATTAAATGAGCACATAAGAAGGCCAAAATGGCTCCTACAGTGTCAATCCCGATATATGAATGCAATGGGGTTTTCTGCAGTCATGATATGTCCTTCTGGTGAACCCATGGTGAGGGGAAATGCTCTGTGACCTGGATATAGATGCCCTGCATCCATCCATCCATCCACACTACTCTAGCAGGGTCATGGTGTCTGTGTTCATACACGCACGGACACACACACACACATAAACACATGCACGCACACACACACACACACTTCCACCAGTGGATGCTGCTGAGAGGAAGGAGGAAGGGCTCATTGTAATGGATAGAATGGAATTGATGGAACAGAGTAAAGCGCGGTTGCCGTATGTGTGATGTGTTTGATGCCATTCAATTGATTCCATTCCAGCCATTACAATGAGCCCATCCTCCTATAGCTCCTCCCACCAGCCTCCTCTGGAATACACATACACACAGATGCACACACATACACACACTAGAACTACAGTACAGAACTACAGTACAGCTCGGGGCAGGCTGCCTTTCTGGTTATAGTGACACCCAACAGATTGACAGAACAGCCTTCCAAGCATATCAACTTCAACATCATATCACAAAAGGAAACAAGAGAGGCGAAGAGAGAGAAAGAGAGAGAGAGAGAGAAAAAAACGCAACTCTCTTGTACAAAAGAGCACAGGACCAGCTTAAGCAACGTCAAATCGGCATTACACAACAGTTAGTGAGGTAGCTGGGTTTGGAGAGAAGCCAAGCGTTGAAATGAGATAGAAGACTAGTTTACGCTACAGTCCAGACTGGATTTAATGTTTCTGTCTTTTACTCCTGACTGCACAATGAATGACTCCCCCTGCTGGGACAATAAAGTTTGAATTGGAAAAAGTTGGGCCTGGTTACAGGTTAACATTGCTGGTGTTACTGTTCAGCTGTCTGCTACTGTACCTCACCCTCTCCTCCTTGGCACAGAGAGGCTGGTGTGTGTGTGTGTGTGTGTGTGTGTGTGTATGTGTGTGTGTGTGTGTGTGTGTGTGTTTGGTGCAGGTTGCCCATCGATCTGTAAGAAGATTGGCAGATGAGTCACTGGGCCATCGTCCTTCAACTATGTTACATCGTGCCTGCCACTCAGCTGGGGGGGCCAGGGACTGACATGTCATAGAGAGGCCATGGTCACCCGTAATTTCAGAGAAATGTCTCTCTTACCTTCCTGTTCACCCCCTGATCTTTGACTTCACTGCCCTAGCCCCATTATTATCTCTCTATCTCACACACTCATGTCCTTTCCCGCATCTCTGTTTTCTCCCTCTCTCTCTCTGGGGCTCACCCCTGCCTCTTTCGTCCATTATATTGCACTCTTCATTTACTCCTTCAATTCTTCATTAACCCAGCGCCATCGGCAATTCTCGGTTGCTCTTTAAATCTGTTTCGCCTCAGCTATTATCTTATTTCACTCATTTATTGCCCTCTCTCTCTGTCTTTCTGTCGCTCTGTCGCTCACTCTTTTCCTCTCTCCTGGGCGCTCCAGCTAAGGCAGAGAAAAGAGGAGAAGAATGAAAGAGGAAATGAGTGGAGAGGGAAGGACAGGAAAGTAACAGAAAGAGGAAAGGAAAAGGAAGGGGAGGAAAGAAAAGGAAAGGAGAAGACTCTTCACAGGGACCTCATGGATGAGGGAGCATGACCCATCATATGAGATGTTTATCCTGATGAGGGAGCATGACCCATCATATGAGATGTTTATCCTGATGAGGGAGCAGGACACAACAGATTAGATGTTTATCTTGATGAGGGAGCAGGACCCATCATATGAGATGTTTATCCTGATGAGGGAGCAGGACACAACAGATTAGATGTTTATCTTGATGAGAGAGCAGGACCCAACATATGAGATGCTTATTCTGATGAGGGAGCATGACCCATCATATGAGATGTTTATCTTGATGAGGGAGCAGGACACAACAAATTAGATGTTTATCTTGATGAGGGAGCATGACCCAACAGGTGAGATGTTTATCCTGATGAGGGAGCAGGACCCAACAGGTGAGATGTTTATCCTGATGAGGGAGCAGGACCCAACAGGTGAGATGTTTATCCTGATGAGGGAGCAGGACCCAACATATGAGATGTTTATCCTGATGAGGGAGCAGGACCCAACAGGTGAGATGTTTATCCTGATGAGGGAGCAGGACCCAACATATGAGATGTTTATCCTGATGAGGGAGCAGGACCCAACAGGTGAGATGTTTATCCTGATGAGGGAGCAGGACCCAACATATGAGATGTTTATCCTGATGAGGGAGCAGGACCCAACAGGTGAGATGTTTATCCTGATGAGGGAGCAGGACCCAACAGGTGAGATGTTTATCCTGATGAGGGAGCAGGACCCAACATATGAGATGTTTATCCTGATGAGGGAGCAGGACCCAACAGGTGAGATGTTTATCCTGATGAGGGAGCAGGACCCAACAGGTGAGATGTTTATCCTGATGAGGGAGCAGGACCCAACAGGTGAGATGTGTATCCTGATGAGGGAGCAGGACCCAACAGATGAGATCTTTATCCTGCGAGGACCGAGGTAGACGACGCGTGCATCAGAGTCATCTTATAGTAGGATCCCAGCAGGGGCCCCCGCTTTTCTTTTCTACACTCTTAGAAAAAAAGAGTTCCAAATGGTTCTTCAGCGGTCCTCATTAGACAGAACCCTTTTTTGGTTCCAGGTAGAACCCTTTTTGGTTCCAGGTAGAACCCTTTTGGATTCCATGTCGAACCCTCTATTGAATGGGTTCTGCAACCAAAAAGGGTTCTTCAAAGGGTTCTCCTATGGGGACAGCCGAAGAACCCTTTAAGGTTCTAGATAGTACTTTTTTTTCTCTAAGAGTGTATAGTGACTCACACTGTATACTATACACACCACTCACTGAGACAGAGTAAAACAAATACAGTGCACATCATTTGGAAGAGACATTTGATCATCAACGGTCCAAAATATTTCATTTTTGACAGTTAATACATTATATTCCATGTCTTCAGCTCCTCTAACTAATGTAATGTTCAGCACTCATGGAGATACATGGTTACACAAGCGCTGAAAGCCTACAATGTAACAGCCAGCCCATTGCATCGCATCACACATTCCCATATCTCAGTTCGCGGTCCTTGTCTCACTGGCACTGTGTTGGATAGCACCCGCCGGGGTGACAGAGACAGAAACAGCGTCCACCCCTCTCTCCCCTATCTCACTGCCCCTCCCTGCCATTCTCTCCCATGTGCTCTCTCCCCCCCCTTCCCTCCCCCGTCACCCCCCTTGCCCCATGTCTCACCCTCCTCGTACAGTGACAGTGCGTGCGTGGAGGCTGAGGGAGGTCGTGGTACGGTCACTGCTTAAAGCCCGGCCACATTGTGACTCCGAGCTGCAGAATGTGCCAGGATGCATTAACACACTGCCGCCTGGCTGAGCAGAGAGAGAGAGAGAGAGAGAGGGAGATAAAGAGAGAGATAGAGGGGGGGGGTAGAGAGAGAGAAGGATTAGAGATAGCGAGAGCAATAGAGAGAGAGAGAGAGAGAAAGAGAGAGAGCGAACAAGATAGAGAGAGAACAATTTAGAGAGAGGAGCGAGGGCATCAGCGCACTTACACTAACATAGCTCAGAGGCCCCCAGGGCATGAGGTCCTCACGAGGTGGCTCATAAAATATGAAGGCGCTGTGAGGCCTATGAAGCGCTCTTCATCTTCTCTATCTCGCTCTCATATTCTCTCCCCTCTTTATCTCTTTCTCTCATTTTCTCTTTCTCTCTCCATCTCTCTCTCTCACTGTCATTCTCTCTCTCTCTCTTTTCCTCCCTGTCCTTTTTAGCTCTCACTCTCCACATCAGCACGAATACATCCTTAGGCTGGAGCCCAGCTTTTCACAGCAGTCATATTTCCACACTGGCTTTGTGTCTTTCAAATGGACCAGCAGTGAGAGCATGAGTGCTTGGGGATGAGAAGGGTACTGAGTCTGTTTGTGTGTGATTAAACGTGTTTGCATGAACACGGACTGACTCCATAGTATTTGCTTTAATGTTGAGTTTGAATGACTAATTGGCCGATCTTCACTCAGTGATCTCACCCAAAGCTCAGAACTCCGCCTCTTAGGGACCAGACTGGTGATCGGATGAAAAGGGGGAGCCAATGGCAAAGCACCACAGCTGGCCACTGCGGGCTTCTCAAGCTTCGAGGACATGAGCTCATTTTCACTCCTGCCTTAAGCAGGGTTGAACAGCTCTGATGGGCCTTTTGCTAAGCTGTAACTATAGCTCAGATCAGATCTAATGGTGCGACAGTGTTGGAGAAATCAACCTGCTGGGGTTATATAGATAGTCAGTGGAGGGAGGCTTTGAAACGTTTGTCATCCACACACATGCATACACACGCACACACATACACACGTATACACACACACACACCACTCAAGCAAGCATCTGATCCGTGTAGCCAAACAGAAATTGACATACTGTATGAAAGGGTCTCTGTCCAGAGACTTCTGCTAGGAGCAAACATGAGTCCACAACATCGCACACATACACACGCACGAACACACACACTGCACTAAGTGCTCCACACGACCCCCACCATGTGGCCAAGGACAGGCTAGGGAAGTCACTGAGGCAGGGATGCATTTGGCGGGCAGACTCCAGGGTCAAGCTGGGGGCAAAACCATCTCCGGCCTGACCTTGAACCTGTACTGAACGACAGTCAATCCCATACACAGTAACTCTTGGAACCACACAACACACACACACAGTAACTCATACCATAGAAATAGAATTTGGATTCTACCATTTAAATAGAATTCTAAGAACTCCTAGAACAGGTATCTATCGAATTCCATTTTTGTAGATCATACAGTATGGCTTCTCCTGACCAAGTATGAGCTGCAGAGGCTGTCTTTCTTCTGAGTGGCTATCACTGGACAGGGGAACATACACGTGACAGGCCTACTTAAAACAAAAGTGAATTAGTAGAGCAATCAGCTTTCATGTGAAGGTACAGTATTGCCATGACACATACTTTGCAAAGTATTATCAGATTTAACCACGGTCCATCTCTCCCGGGTATAGGCAGAATTCACTCGGTCAATAATCAATGATCAGACTAGGCAACCCTTCTGATGAGAGCACTGATCACACAGAAACATAGAGAGTATCACCACACACTCGCGCGCGCACCATCACGCACACATGCATACACACCACAGGACGTTGGTGGCACTTTAATTGGGGAGAAAGGACTCTTGGTAATGACTGGAGCGCAATCAGAGGAATGGTATCAAATACATCAAACACGTGGTTTACAGGTGTTTGATGCCATTCCATTTGCCCCGTTACAGACATTATTATGAGCCATTCTCCCCTCAGCAGCCTCCACTGATACACACACACACCACTGTCCTCTCCTGTCACATTCTCAGCCAGCCTGCTCTCACAGACTAGACGTAACATAGCTAATGAAAATCTGGGACACTTAGTGTTACGTTTGGTATGGTTACATAAGACAGAACGTTACTAAAATGAAAGGAGGGGGGTTGGTTGGTTGGTTGGTTGGTTGGGGTGGATGGTAGGCATATAACGCAAATTTTTAGCCACCCAAAAGTTGCGTTTTCGAATATCATCACGGATAACTTTAGCATTTAGTTCATTAGCAACTTTGCAACCGCTTAATACTTTTTTAGCATGTTAGCTAACCCTTCACCTAACCTTAACTTTAACCCCTAAACCTAATCCCTAGCCTGGCTAACATTAGCCACCAAGCTAAAGTTGCCCACAACAAATTAGAATTCATAATATGAAATAGATGATGGACCATACCAAACATAACAGACTATACTCAGTTGGGTGTCCCAAATTTTAGTTTACTATGTTACGTCTACCCCTGAGTCCAGGTTGTTTCAGCGAGGCAGGCCTCCAATACTGGTTCCATTCAGAATCGACCGATTTCATACTTACTTTGCTCTGAAACCTCAGACCCATACACGGTCAATGACAACACATGCTCCAGCCAATGCATTGCCAATGCCTCTGCCCAGGGCTTTGGCTTGAACTATAGGAATCCCATTGGTTCTATGGAAGTGTCCATTTCCCAGTATCAAGACAGGAGACACTCCATCTTACCTCATGAAGGCAAAATGGGGATTTTTTATTTATTACCTTTAGGCAAGTCAGTTAAGAACAAATTCTTATCGAAAGTGATGGCCTACCCTAGACGATGTTGGGCCAATTGTGCACAGCGCTATGGGACTCTAACCACGGTCAGATGTGATTCAGCCTGGATTTGAACCAGGGACTGTAGTGATGCCTCTTGCACTGAGAAGCAGTGCCTTACACTGCTGCGCCACTCAGGCCTCTGGCATTAGATTAGATTGACCTGGATGTTGTTAATTGGGCTAGTAATTAGACAAATTCCATGTGGGCCAATGTGCCAGATTCGTGTATCATGTCATGTCATAGCCTACTGTAGGCTTATCATAGACATAAAAGGGAAAAAACAGAGGCCTCTATTGAAACGATTTACCACATTGATAGGAAGGTCGGTGTTGAAATGATGACCACTTTAATGGGGAAAATTCTTTATGATGTAAGACTATGTATGTTACTGATAATATACAGTATATATATATTAAGTATGCTAGAACTGCCTTTGCTGTGAACTGGGCTATTTGTTTAATTCAACACATTTCATAGCCGTTACAAAACAAAGCCCAGTCGTCTGTAGGCTACGTGAGTGAGGAACAATAACAGAAGCAATAGGATCAGGCCCGGATTCCTTCTACCCGAGGGGTTTCTTGGCCACGCCTCTACACACACACACACACACACACACACAAATTGACATCATTTATTTGCCTTCCACACTAGACTGCGATAATGAGCCATGTAAAATATTTCTATATTCTTGGACTGGAACATTAACAATGCGCATGTTTTCAATTCATTCTCTTTTACAAGGACAACTTCTGAATTCTGGAAAGATAAAGTAAGTGTTCGAATCAAATTGATTCTAAATAGGAACGTTTCTATCTGTCATGCATCGTTCTGTTGCAATGTTCTGTTTTGGGTTGTTGAGTAATATAAATACAATTAATTGTATTTTTGTTGAGTTGTTGTGCTTAAAAACAGTGGAACAATATGAAGAATAACCATAGCAACCATGGAACATATAAACAAACGCGGAAAGTTATCGACCTAAAGATGGCTACTATGTGGTAAAATTGTATCCGGACTTGCTAGACTACTTTGTAGCTATACATTTAACCCGTTGAAACACTGTAACATTGTAGCCAAGGCTTCGTGCATGTAATTTATCAGAAGTTATAGCGCAACTTGAAGTAGCCTAGCCTAGTGGTTGCGCACCGCCCAAGAGCAAGGAGTCGCCTTAATGCTGGCAGACGTTTAGGCTAACCAGAGCCTGGGTTTACTAGTTTATTTCCAACTATCGAACTATAATTTTAAAAACTAAAGACGAACTTTTTTTTATTCCTATTCTCAACCTGTTCCTGGACTGATTGTTGTTATTGAGTGACTGGATAATGTGCTCCTCCAGTAAGCCCAGGGTAGGTGGTGGGGTGGTGCTGGTGCGGCGGTTGGTGAAGGCTCCGCCGGACAGCGACATGTTCCAGGCGGCCACCTCCGGGGACCGTGACTGGCTGCGACTCAGCCTGAAGCGGGCGCTGTCCCCAACGCAGCTCGACAAACAGGTGAATCAAGCACTGTGTTGGCGGCTTGACTCGATGTCAATTCAATAACCCCATCTCTTGAAGTGCTAGTCATTTGTTTATATTTATGCATTCCAACATGTTATCTGTGGCTGTACTGACCTGCTGAGTATCTGTGTCTGTCTGAGCGTGTGTCCATCCATCTGCACTTGTGTGCCCTTTTGTGCCTGTCTGAGTACACAGTGCTCGCCTGCATACCTATATGTACACACACACTCACTAGGGTCTGACGGTGCTCCACGTGGCTGGCCTACACGGGCAGTTGGAGTGTATGAAGCTGCTGTTGGCATCCCAAGTGGTGGACATAAACGCCAGCTGCCCCCTGGGCCGCAGACCCATCCACATGGTCCTCACTGCCAAGAGCAGACCCCACTCCCATGCCTGCCTCACCTACCTACTGGAGCATGGAGCCCTGCCAAACGTGTATGACATCATCTCTTGCTCTGACAACATTATCCCAATGTCTATAATGAGCGTTACCTTTATAATGACGATGATGGTGATAATGACAGTGAAGATGAAGAAGGTGGTAATGATGTACTTTAAGAGTCGTGTATTGGTTCATTTCCAGAGCCACTGACACAGGGTTGACGCCCCTCCACCTGGCTGCCACCGAGGGCCTGTGGGAGTGTACCAAGAGTCTAGTGGAGGCGGGGGCAGACACGGGTGCACGAGACAACCGAGGACACACACCTTTGGAACTGGCACGCATCTGGTGCCACAGAAGGATCGCCAGGTGTGTGTGTGAGAGAAAGAAAGACAGAAATAGAGGTATAGAGAAAGAGATGTGTGTGTTTGTTTGACAGGTTTGGTGTAGTAGTAGGGGCAACAAGTTGTGTACTTACCAGTTAATACAGCCATGTCAGAGAGATATTCATAGATCAGCTGAGGGGTGAGTGGCGCCTAGGAGTGGCGCCACCTATCAGATGACAATGAGTTTACTCCGCTTATTTCTTAACAGAAGTGACACTTTACTTGACTGTATGTGTGACTGACTGTGGCCAGGTTTCTGAAGGACTCTATGTGGCAGAACGAGAAGAAAAGAGAGATGGAGAGGCGCAAGGCGCTGCAGAACCTTCGGCAGGACCTGTTCAACATGCACAGGAGGGCCGAGAACATAGAGAAGGTTTGTCTACTCTACTGTGTGGAAAAACACAACGCAGTTATTATTACTGTTAAAATTTTACTGATAAGAAGTTACTCATGAGTTACGCTTGTCCAAACGCTTGAATTTAATCAAAAAAGGAATCATTCCTTTTTTCTAACGATTGTTACCTGGTTCTCCTCCGTGTCCATTTTTCTATGGTGACCTCCCTCAGGTGGGGAGACAGAAGTTGATGGAAGAGAAGGTCACGGCGTGGGCCGATAAGAAAGGCCTTCCCCTCCTCTGGGCCCAGCCTATGGCCACATGGAACCAGGCTCACGCCCACTGTCTCTCCCCGGGCCAGAGGCCACAAAGCCAGAGGACCAAGGTCTGCCACAGGCAGCATCCAGGGGCCCCTCCTCGGGAGGCCTGGAACATCTCCCCCAACCCCTCCAAACCCCCGCCGGCCTCTGTCTCCCGGCCCCAGGGGGTGCGTCTGAGCAGCCAGCCCGAGAGGTCCCCTCCAGAGCCCGACCTGAGGCGCAGCATAACTCTCTGCAGGGCCCGTGGGGATGGACGTCCCCAGTACACTGCCAAGTGGGACGGGTCCCCCCAGTCGGTCCCCAACCTGCCCTGGGATGTCCTTCAGAGGGGGCTGTTCTCTGCTGCCTTCCCATCAAGGATTGCCTCGCCCAACCACTTCCAGCCCAACCATGTGCTGGATCTGCCGCGCATCGGCTGCTCCCCAGGACCCAACACCTCTCCCTGGACAGAGGTGGCCATGCACCTGGCTGAGGAGCTGGAGCCTGGCCACTACTGACTGGATGGAGAGGTAGAAGTTGCCCCTAACCAATGATCCAGTCAGATTTATTTCATCCCTCTAAGTGTTAAGGTTAGAATGGCAGGTAGGGTAATCTGATCCTAGATCTGTGGTTGGGGGCAACTTCTACTTTAAGGAGTGGTGGAGATCCACTTTCTCCCAGTCGTACTCTACTGTAATGGAGAGACACTGTACTGACTCTACTGTCACCATTACAGGTGATTGGACAGTGGTGTTCTGCAAAACATAGATTTTGCATATCAGGAGTATTTTTATTATTAAAAGGTGTGATATTTGAGAAACATTACTGGTGTCATTAATACTGTATATTCTTGTCCCAAAACATTGTCAGAGATTATGAAAGGCGTACAAGGATTGTTTGGCAATGTCAGAGCTAACTCCCGAAAATGGTTACAAATGGGTATTGTAATTAGTCATATACTATCTATGTATGTTGTTGAATACAGGAGAAATAAGGACTACCCTGTAACTTTCCACTCTGGGTTTGCTGTCCCAATTAAGTGCTTTCGTGTCATTATAGGGCTCCCCCATCCCAATGTCAAACTGGCTATGCATACATAAGTGGAACAGCAGCTGAGTTCACCAGTCTCCAGCTACTTCTCTGTGGTTGGAGCTCCTCGGTCTCCTGCGCGAAGGTAAGGGAGGGGTGACACAGGGCTGAGACCACAGTAACCTGGGTCACTTGTCACAATTGGGGGCCTGCTGTCTTGATGACACTCCCTCAGGGTCTAGTCTGGGTCTGCAGGTGAGAGCTTGTCAAAAGAAGGTAGGGGGTGGAGGTGGGAGTTGTGGTTTTGTCCGCTTACTTTGTCATCATAACGCTCACACTTCCTGAGAATCACTTCACACCCCAGCAATGGCATGTCCTGACCTCTGCCCAACCTTTCGCCCCCCCCCCAACTGCCGCTAGCCCCAGAACATACACGTATAGTGAAAGCACACAATCAATATAGAGTACTTTGCAAAAGCAGGGTCATGTTCAGTTCAGTAGTGGGAGATCAATTTTTTGGAACGGAGAAATTACTAAACATAAGTCCAATAACAACGCTTATTTTCTGTTAGAAGTGTTTAAACAATTCATACCCAGTGAACGCAACCCAGGAAAGTAATTCCACATAACCGTTCACATATTGAGTCTCACACCAGGTTAACAGAAAGGTTGCTTGTTCAAATCCCTAAGCTGACTAGGTGAAAATCTGTCGATGTGCCCATGAGCAAGGCACTTAACCCTAGTTGCTCCCTAGTAATTCGCTCTGGATAAGAGAGTCTGATAAATTACTTAAATGTAAAATGTTAACTGCCTCACCGCCAATCATTGATTAAGTCTGACAGTGGGGTCCGGAATTATTGGATCCCTTGTTAAAGATTAGCAAAAAAAAGTGTATAAAATATACTGTAAATTAGTTATTTAACCTTTAACTAGGCCAGTCAGTTAAGATCAAATTCTTATTTTACAATGACGGCCGACCCCCTAACCCAGACGATACTGGGTCAATTGTGCGCTGCCCTATGGGACTACCGATCACGGCTGGTTGTGATACAGGATCGAACCAGGGTCTGTAGTGACATCTCTACAGTAGCACTGAGATGCAGTGCCTTAGACCGCTGCGCCACTCGGGAGGCTATTACGACTAATACAATTGCTCAGAGAAAGAGATTTTGTTTAACAAGTTAAATCAACACCACAAATATAGGGGTCAAAATGATTGGATCCTGTTTCCAATACCCTAGCACGCTCCCCTTGCGAGGATAACGACACTGAGCCTTTTTCTAAAATGTTTTATGAGAATTGGATAGCACATCGGAATGGATCTTAGACCATTCTTCCATTCATGATCTTACCAGATCCTCCCCCGTAGGGATGATTGTTCTTTCGAAGGCCAAACCCACCGCTGGTGGGCGTGTCCAAAGAGCTCTATTTTTTATGTCATATGACCATAGCACAGGTTCAAATTCAAGTGCCAACAACGTTTAGTAAACTCCAATCGTTGCTATGGTCAGATGACATGAAAATACATACTCAAAACACCTCATGCCTACTGTAAAATATGGTGGTGGATCTTTGATGTTATGGGGCTATTTCCACTGGTCTTGGGGCCCTAGTTAAGGACATCACAAACTTGACCGAGTATCAGGACATTTTAGCCAAAAACCTGTTTGCCTCTGCCAGGAGGCTGAAACTTGGCAGCAAGTTAATCTTCCAGCAACACAATAACCCCAAGCTCACATCAAAATCCAAAGAAATTGTTAATTGACCACAAAAAAAATCTATAATTTTTCAATGTACCCCATACTAGATCCTTGTACCCCATTGAAAACTTGTGGTTTGAAATGGAGAGTGTAGTCCTTAAGCGCAGACGAAAGAGGTCCAAGGATCTGGAAAGATTCTATATAGAGTAATGGACTAAGATCCCTCCCAATGCGTTCTCCAATTTCATAAAACATTTAGAAAAAGTCCGTGCCATTATCCTCGCAAAGGGCGAGGGTGCTGGAGTATTGAAAGCAGGGCGTGCAATAATTGTGATTATTTTTTTGTTACTTGTCAAACAATGAGACCACATCATCTAGTATAAACACATTATTTTAGCTCAGTATTAGTATTTTTTACTTTAGTTTTTGTTGCTCATCTTTATCAAGGGATCCAATAATTCCATACCCCAGCGAAAATACCATTTATCTTCCACACAGTCAGTGATGAGTCTCACACCATATAACAGCCTCTTTAATAGCAATGCTACACATCACTTTCGCAGTTTCTCTCGCCAAACTTACCCGATTCACCCATAACAAGCGTACAAAAATGATTGCGCGTCAACTACCTTATCACAGATTCATAAGTATTCGTGGGCATGTTAGTTTGCTTCTGTTTTTTTTTTTAAATCAATTGACATACAAAAGAAAAATCACTGTTATTATTTAAGCTTTCTTTTTCTTCTTTTGAATGGCTCAAGAGAATGAGCAGTTTGAGAGCCATGGAGTCATTGATGATTGTTGAACGGTACAAAAGAAAAACTCATTTGTTCCTATGCGGCCACGTACAAACATTGGCTTAGTAGGCGACCCCATACTAGTAGGGAGTTAGCGACCCAGCACACAACACAAGGGCTGCTTCCCAAAATGGTACCCTATTCCCTTCATAGGGCACTATTTTTTTTACCAGGGCCCATGGGACTCTGCACCATGTAGGGAATAGGGTGACCTTTGGGACGCAAACAAGTGATCCGGTCTAGGCCTCGTTTCACGCCAACCCTGTTGCCCTCTTCCCCCCCTTCAACCTGCCCTCCACCTCCAACTGACTAAAACCCAGAGGGGACAACATGAACTTGTCCAATAAGAAACACTGGTTTTAGTTGTTTTTTTAAAAACAGAACAGAATAATCTGATGCAGAAGAGAGCCTATTTGAGACACCTACTGTAGCTGGAGAACAGGAGCCAGGGAGGCATTCAGTTCTTTGTTTGCAGTCACCATCATCACAGACATCCATGGATACTCTATTCACTATATGGTGCACTATATAGGCAACAGAGTGCCATTTCAGATGCAGACAGCGCTAGAGGGAGAAAGAGAGCGACTATGAGAGATGGACAAGTTCTGTAAACACACTGCTGCTAGTCCGTCGCAATAACGGGAAGCTCTCGTCTGCTCTGGTACGATGAGCTCTTCTTCCACCTCTCCTTTCGTCCCTTCCCAAATATACCCTTGTACCCCTACCACCCCCCGACCACCCCAACCCCCCCGAGTAGAGCCTCAGTACATCTTCTGTCGACTAGGCAACACTGCCTCCTTGAGGAAAGAGAAGATGAGCAGGATGCCAGACCTCTTGCCCCTCTTGCCCTTGGTGAAGTAATTTGAGACCACGTCATCTAGAGAAGGAAAGAGAGGAGAAAAATAAAGTTGAAATGTGTTGAATTTATCTAACCAGATAAGTTGTTGAGAGAGTTAAATCATTTTTAGTAAAATAACCTGGTTGGCTAAGAGGTGAACAACTGGGGGGGAATGGTACCTGAACGTGCTATATCTGGGTGGGGTCCAGCAGGGAGAAAACAACATTTAACGGAACTAGTTATATAGGGGGAAACGTACTTTCCTGGTAAACGTTTTCCATTGTAATTAAGTGTGTGCCCTACTGAACAGGACTAGGTATCCGTATCATAAGGCTCTGGTCAAAAGCAGTGCAATACACAGGAAATTGGGTGTCATTTCAGACTTCGCCTTAAGAGCTCACCTCCTTGCTGCACGGTGGACGGAAGCACGTTCTCCCCCGCCGATAGCGACACAAAGAAGGAGAAGGGGATGATCCACAGGCAGATGGTGAAGTACGCCAGGACCTTCAGGGAGAAGAAGATATGGAGTTGAGGAGAAACGGAGGTGAGGAGAGGAGCTACAGGGCCAGGAGTGATTCCTGACAAGGAAATACTCAGCCTTTAGAGTTTACGACTAGGGCTCAGAGTTTTTCCTGATCATAGCGAAACATATAGCCTATGACTACTAGGTCCTAATCAGCAGACGGCTGTTCTGTAAACACCGGCCTGAGAGGCTTTGTATGAAGGGCAAAAGAAAAAGCAGTGACTTTGTCACGTACAACAGAATCAGTGTTCAGAGAAAACAATGATAAATCCTCGGGTCCTCAGTCTTTGAATATTAACTTCATTCAGTTTAAATATTCCCATTACACATCGCAACTGTCTTTGCCCTAGGTGAGGTATTTGCAGGGTTGGGGAGTAACTGATTACAACAACAAAAAAACTGTCTTCTTATGAAGGGGAAAGTAATCCAAAAGTACCTGCAAGTAATCTGATTACGCTACTGAGTTGGTGTAATCCATAAATGATGTTACTGATCACAATTTTGGACAGGTAACTAGTAACTGTAATGATTACATTTGGAACAGTAACCTACCCAACCCTGAGTATTTGAGCCATCACTCAGAGTTCCATTATGTAATTTGCTAAGTAAATAAAATATGGATGTACCCTGCAATACTTTGCTCATAAGAGCTCAGGAGTAATCAACACAGATTAGGTTTACCTCAGAGGTGTGTGTGTGTGCGTCCTAGGCTTACCTCTGAGAAGGGGTAATACTCTTCAGCAAAGTACTGGAAAGCCATGTAGTGATTCAACACCACCAATACTGAGAAAAAGAGGGAGAGCGGGGGGGGAGAAAGACAAAGATGTAGGAGGGATGAAGTGTATTTTTTTTTAAATTACAGTGCATGCACCGAACAGTTCAATTAGGCCACATGACCAGGGAAGAAACTCCAGGCCCTGCATATTATCGATTGCCGTTTACATCTAGAAAAGCTATCGCCACTATACACTTGTTCCTGCCTCAGCTGCTGCCTGCCTCTGATGCTCACCACAGGAGAGAATGAAGTTGGGTGAGCTCAGCAGTATGTAAGGGAAGGTCTGCAGGAGGCCAAAGTACACCAGGTTGGTGAAGAGACCACAGCCCATCATCAGCCATGGGAAGCCCTCAAACAGGTACAGGCCCGTCAGAACACCTGTAGAGAACTAAAGTACAGTACACAGAGGAGGGGTGTTAGTAGTACTACTCCCCTCTGCGGTATAGGACGCATCTGAAATGCCACCCTATTCACCATATAGTGCAACATTTTTATTCATAGGCCTCTGGACAAAAGTAGTGCAACATTTTGAATGCGGCCTAGGACATATGGGAATACTGGGTCACCTAACAAGTTAAAAAGGGGAGAAGGGGAGAGTTGTTCAGAAGAGATGAATGTACAAGTAGGTGACCAAGATATTTAGGCTGTAAGACTAATCGGTTACTGTAGAGAGGTAGTTTGAATTTGTACACTGTAGGCCGAAGTGTTCTAGGAAATGATCGGTCAAATTCACTGTGTTAGAGATCATCCAAGAGAAACTACTCACCAGTATCATGTACTTTATTATTCGACTAGTGGCAACTGTGTACTCTTCTATTAGTTCTGCCAAATAATACAGGCCAGCAGCTGGGGGAGGGGGAGGAGAGACGTACTAATAAATAAAATAAAAACAACCAACAAAATGCATTTACCAGCTTGTCCATAGACAGCACTGTGACATACAAGGGATGAGATCGATTGATGAATAAGTAAACAACATTCACGGCAGTAAACACACACAAACAAACACATACACAAGACCCAAAATAAGCCCTGAAAAACTGAAGGTAGCCTAGACAGAATCAGACATTTACTAACATGCTTCCAGAAAAGGCTACTTGAGGCAAAAGCACTAAAACCAGTCAGAACAATTACGTCAAAGAGAAGGGGGTGACAGCACACACACACACACACACACACACACACACACACACACACACGGAGGATCTGCATCTCGTCACGTAAGGCAAAGTACTCCATGCCCACCCGGCCTTCTAAACACACAGAGTGCACTTTTGAACCCTACGCCCAAGTGCCGGTGAAACTCATAGCGAGGCATGACAGGCAGACATTTTTATTTATTTATTATCCCGCATCGGACAGCTCTCTCTCTTCGTTCTACCACCTCACTGCCTGCAGTGCCAACTCACTCACTGTTTGAACAAGAGATTCAAGAGCTGTTTTGACGCACATTCGCATTAAATCCACATGGACTATATTCATTTACCGGTTATTGGTGATTACTACATCATTGCTGATGACATTAGTTGCTAAAATAGACATGCCGGACAATAAGTGACAGCTGTCCAATCAGATTGGATTTTAGGATAAAACTAAACAGCCTGTGACAAAAGTTCACTCACTCGACTTTCAAACTAGTATTATCTTCTAAGTTTACAGATGCGCATGCATTTAACAAGTCAAAAATGTGTAGAATTTGTCAGCCCATCTGCACAGCTAAACCTACTAGCCCAGTAGACTGGTTTTAAACAAGGGCATAAGCCAGATGACTTCTACCCCATTCATTCATACACGCTAACTGCTTTAGCACCTATTGACTAGGATTTGCCAGGGTGCTCAAGATTATCATGATACTTAGGTGCCGAAGCGATATGTATTGCAATTCTCACTATTCTAAAAGGTATTGCGATCATCAAAAATAATATCCCGATATCTACCTATCGACTTTTTTTCCCATATCACTAATATTGACAATAGTATCTTCCCGAAAGTTAAACACGCATCGGTTGCGGTACGGTTTTGGAAGCATAAGGAGTGTATCTTCATATCAGCGCGAAATACTTTTCTATTTAAATTAGTACACACCTTTATATGGTTAGAGTTCCCACACAGAGGGGAGTATTTGGCTGTTTTGGCTTCCAGAGCCAATTCGCCTTTAAACAAAACATTGGTCCTTGGAATCAGAGTATGTGAGTGGAGCGGAGCAATCTGTCAGATTGGATGGGGAGGGTCGCTGCACAGCTATTTTCAGGTCTCTCCAGAGATGTTCAAACAGGTTCAAGTCTGGGCCACTCAAGGACATTCAGAGACTTGTCCCAAAGCCATTCCTGCGTTGTCTTGGCTGTGTGCTTAGGGTCGTTGTCCTGTTGGACCTTCACCCCAATCGGAGGTCCTGAGTACTCTGGGGCAGGTTTTCATCAAGAAGCTCTCTGTACTTTGCTCCGTTCAGCTTTTCCTCGATCCTGACTAGTCTCCCAGTCCCTGCCGCTGAAAAACATCCCCATAGCATGATGCTGCCACCACCATGCTACACCGTAGAGATGGTGCCACGTTTCCTCAAGACGTGACGCTTGGCATTCAGACAAAATAGTTCAATCTTGGTTTCATCAGACCAGAGAATCTTGTTTCTCATGATCTGAGAGTCCTTTAGGTGCCTTAAGGCCAACTCCAAGCGGGCTGTCATGTGCCTTTTACTGAGGAGTGGCTTCCGTCTGGCCACTCTACCTTAAAGGCCTGATAGGTGGAGTGCTGCAGAGATGCTTGTCCTTCTGGAAGGTTCTCCCATCTCCAAAGAGGAACTCTGGAGCTCTGTCAGAGTGACCATCGGTTCTTGGTCACCTCCCTGACCAAGGCCCTTCTCCACAATTGCTCAATTTGGCCGGGCGGCCAGCTCTAGGAAGTCTTGGTGGTTCCAAACTTCTTCCATCTAAGAATGATGGTGGCCACTGTGTTATTGCAGGCCTTCAATTCTGAATAAATGTTTTGGTACCCTTCCCCAGAACACAATCCTGTGTCGGAACTCTACGGACAATTCCTTCGACCTCATGGCTTGGTTTTTGCTCTGACATGCACTGTCAATTGTGGGACCTTATATAGTGTGTGCTTTTCCAAATCATGTCCAATCAATTGAATTTACAACAAGTGGACTCAAATCAAGGACGATCAATGGAAATAGGATGTACCTGAGCTCAATTTCAAGTCTCATAGCAAAGGGGCTGATTACTTATGTAAATAAGATGTTTTTTTAATTAATTTGTAAACATTTCTAAAAACCCTGTTTTCGCTTTGTCATTATGGTGTATTGTGTGTAGATTGATGAGGATCCCCCCCCATCCATTTTAGAATAAACCTGTAATGTAACAAAATGTGGAAATGCACTGTATATGCTCTTTAATACGACATGTAGCCTATTTGAAATGACGAAATCATTGGTTTCAATACTTAAAAACGAAATGGTAGGTCCAGGTAGTCACAAAAATAGATGAGTGTTGGCTAAATTGCGATTTCGATGAATGGAGCGGTGTGCAAGCGGGATTTACGACCACTCAGCTCCGCTGCTTGGAATATAGGCGTGACATTAGGGCAACCGTCGAACAGTTACGTGCCAGGCATTTCTATCCAACTATTGCGTTATACGATTGGCTTTCCAATAACGTTAGTTTGCGATTTTGTAAATAGCAGTGTTGTGGTAAATATACTCGCTAACTAGTTAGTTACTAGCCCCTTGCACAACAACCAGCAATAGGTATGGACCAGCAATAGGTAGTTAACATTGGGTAAGGTTTGTCACCAGTTGCAGGCTGGATGAAACGCCGCAGGTGAGCCAATATATTACTGTAGGGATTAGTTATTAACTTTGCACGTGAAAACAAGTAGATTTGCTTAACTCTCTTGGTTGGATTGTGAATCACAACTAACGTTAGCTACCCAGTTGGCTGTTAGCTCACACACTAGATGTAGCTAGCTATAGGAATTTGCCACGCTACGTTATGTGCCTAGCATTGTTAACTACATTTCTACTACTATCCCAACTGGCAAGTTAAAGTTTATTCTGCCACATTGTTGATTGTCACTTTGCTTGTATCCCTGAGCCCAGGCCGAATTGGCATGCATCGATAGGCTGGGTGTGAAAGAAGGTAATGTGGCGATGCTAGCTACTGTAGCTAACAACTTCAAAAAGTAAACTCACCAATTGCTAGTGTGATGAAAGATATCTGTATCACCAACGACAGCCAACTTAGTAAATAAATAAACCACATCTCGTTTCATGTAAAACACACACATATATATATATTTAAAAACAAAAGTGACAGTAAGTGCTTCGAAATAATTTAGCTAACTGGTGGTTGGTCAAAGTTCGCCCCACTGGCAGTCGGACATTGAGGAAAGCGCTGCAGTCTCCAGGATCCAGTGTGCCCCTGTGGCTACAGCGCCAGTTATGGTCGGAGGAACTCCAGCACATTTGGACAGAGGGGGAGCTGCCTGCGCTCTGTAGTTTACAGCTAGAGCTGGAATAAACGATCAGAAATGAATGTGCTGCTATTACCTTCTGGTCTTCCAGGTATGCTGTAAATGGTTAAATAACAGTAGAATCTTAAGTGGGACAGTGGAAGAAATTTAGTAGAATTAATAAGATACTTTATTTCTGTTTATTTCATCAAACACACACAACACACAGAGAGAGAGAGAGAGAGAGACACACCTACACAGAAGGGAGTAGCAACATTATTTAAAAATCCTCCACCTTTGAGATTGAGTGGCAAAAAAACAATGAAAAATGTATGCTGAAAGTGAAAAGCAGACCTTTCTAGTAAAGGAGCCAAATTAAATAAATATATAACGACAGAACAGCGTGCAGCAGAAACTAAAATGGTGTCAAAGTGTGAAAGTAATCCCATCCTTTTCAAATGCTTTTACCAAAGAGCAGGGGTGTGTGGAAGTGTGAACTCAAAAAGCTGCCATCCATCCAGCCTCCATTTCAGACACTTTCAGAAGCTGGAGGACCTTTAAGATCACCTGAGTGCTCTTAGCTCGACAACACCTTGGCAACCCAAGTATATGAAGTGCCTAAATGGCAGCCGACACAATTCCTCTGTTGTGTGAGCTAATTAAGGCGCTAGGTCTCTAGCTACAAGGAGGTCCAGAGTGCAGAATGAGAGGAAAGGTAGCTGTCCACTCTTCAAAAGAAACAGTAGAAATTATTTTCTGGTGGTATGTGTATTTTTCATTCACTGGTACTGCATGTGTGCTTTCCATTTACAAATGGCAACTGAGGCATGATGTGAATAAAATATTGTATTATTTCCACTTTGAAGTATTATTTTTTTTACACAGCTGAAGCATAGCAGGTATTAGAGTGAAGTGACCCCTACACAAAAAGAGACAAGTATTCAGAGCATCGGGACAATAATGCACCAAGAATTCCACGATAAGAGCATCAATGCAGAACCACATTCTTCACACTCTTTGCTTTTCTCGTTGCAACATTGAATGTGAATTGAGAGAAATTCATGGATGGGTTATTTCTCACACCCAGCACAAGTAGAATATCCTTGTACATTCTTACTGCCACAGAAAGGTCTTTGCCATTGGCTTTACTACCCTTAACCTAGTGTTTCTTGATCCTGGTCTTGGTGATCCAAATGTAATTGTTTTCCCTAGCACTGCACAGCAGTTTCAAGTCAAACTCATCACCAAGCTTGGATTATTTCAATCAGGAGTGTGCTGCTATGGCAAAAACAGAAATGCACACCCCTTTGGGTCTCCAAAACCCAAAGATTAAGGTCAAGCCTTAACCCAAGCCACTCACATTTTAGTTACTATTATTATTAAAGGCAAAGGTTCCACATATACATCAAATATATGGACTAGCTGGGGGTACACAAGGAGAGGTTTGGGAAACACTGTGGTACAGTATCCCAAAACTAGTCATCTGTTTTCCCAACTTTCAGATGTTCTCCTGGCAGATGATCAGTTTTGATTCTCTGATATGGGAGTTCCTCTTCTCTCTGTTTTTCTGGAGCCTCCGGAGTACAGGGGTGCTGCCACTCTCTCCTGCCCAGGGAAGTGCTCCTGCTGCTGGACTGCCCGGCTGGGGGCCTGGGGGAAAGACATGGTATATAAGCAATTTTTTTATCAAAAAATAAATAAATCTAAAATATTGTAGGTAAGTGAAAAACATCACTACGGCTGCGTTTAGAAAGGCAGCCCAATTTAGTTTTTTTTTCTTTTGATCGATCACATCTTTTTTAACATCAGATCTTTTTCAGATTTTATCTGATTGGTCAAATGACCAAGTAGTGAAAATACAAATCTGAATTGGACTGCTTGTCTAAACGTAGCCTGGGTAGGCTAATGATGTGTTCTCCTGGTCCCTCGTTTGTTATCATCTGCATCAATCTTTCACTTTAACCAACTTTGACCTAAAACCATTTCAAGCCATCCACGACCAGGCCAGTCCATCTTTTAATGTAGTACCATCAATTTAATGCCCGTGGACAAAACAATAACCAGAAAGGACACTGCAACCCTTAAAAACCCAAACTGACTGACTGTCCCCCAATTCTTAAAACAAAGGATGGAGATGCTACTGCACCTTGTATTTTGGTAGGGGTTATGACAGTGGAGGGGGCGGAGCTGAGGGTGTCCTGTCCATCCGCCATGGCCCGTCTCCTTCTCTGTAGCACCATCTGTAGCTCTGCCTCCCCCACGTTTCGGCTGAACCTATTCCGTGACCATGCCCTCCTGTGGCCTTGGTGCTTTATGGTGTCCTAGTAGAGGTAGTACAGTAGACAATCAGGATAGGTGAGGAGGAGATTAAACCAATCAGGTCAAAGAAAAGAAGAATTCAAAAGTACAGTAAACCAATCAGGGTACATTATTAATCCCGTCGATCTATCAGACTCACTTCTCTTGTAGAATTGAAAATCCTTAATCTTTTGATTTTTTTTGTTGTTGTTGACATTCTTATTTAACCTTTATTTAACTAGGCAAGTCAGTTAAGAACAAATTCTTATTTACAATGACGGCCTACACCGGCCAAGCCCGGACGACACTGGCCAATTGTGCGCTGCCCTATGGGACTCCCAATTCTTAACTGATCCCATCTTACCAGCATTCCTTTCAGCTCCAGCACGGCTGACTTTCTCTTCTCAATCCTCTGGTCCTGTGATTGAAAGATTCATTTATTAAAAGCATTTTAATATTAAATAAATCAATAGTCTTTTATAACAATTATTATAATGAGAAAGGTATCAAAAGTGCTCACCCTCCAGGCACAGTCATCTTCTGATCCGACCTGAAATAGGAGACAAAATGTCAGATGTCTCACCACTGCAATTGTAGATAGCATGATTGATTGACTGATTGGTTGGTTGATTGATGATTGATTGATTGATTTATACATGCACTATCTAGCCCTACCTGTGGTCTCTGAGTGGGTCTCAGGACAATGCCTTTCTTTATCCTCTCCATCATCGCATCCACCGCTCGGGTCTTCATGTCCAAAGTAGGATCTGGCTCTGTTGGAGAAAGGGACACAACACAATGAATAGGCTACTTGAGCTGTGCTGTGTTGAACAATAGAACCAGGGTCTTAATTTCCCTCCTAAACCTGCCTTGAGTATCAAATCAAAATCAAATCAAATGTTATTGGTCACATGTGTCGAATACAACAGGTGTAGACTTTACAGTGAATTGCTTACACAGCAGTGCAGAGTTAAAAAGTAAGACAAATATTTGCTAAATAAAAAAGGAAATGTTAACACAATAACAACAATAACGAGGCTATATGCAAGTAGTACCAGTACTGAGTCAATATGCAGGGGTACGAGGTAGTTGAGGTAATTGAGGTAATACAGTATGTACATGTGGGGGAGAGGTAAAAGTGACTTGGCAATCAGGATATATTATAAACAGAGTAGCAGCCAAGTATGTGAAGTATGAAAGTTTGTCTATATGTGAGTGTGTGTGTGGCGTCAATATGCATGTGGGTGTTCTGCGTGTTTGAGCATATGTAGTGTGTGTGTTGGAGTGTCAGTGTAGTATGTGTGAGTGGGTGCGTAGAGTCAGTGCAAGAGTCAGTGCAAAACAATTAAGATAAAGACATCTGTGGCGCAGTGGTCTACTGCACTGCATCGTAGTGTTGTGGTGTCCCAACAGCCTTGGGTTCGATCCCAGGCTGTGTCACAACTGGCCGTGACCGGGAGTCCCATAGGGCGGGGCACAATTGGCCCACCGTAGTCCGAGTTAGGGGAAGGTTTAGCCGGGGGGTGCTTTACTTCACTTAACTCATCGCACTCTAGCAACTCCTTGTGGCGGGCCGGGTGCCTGCAGGCTGACTGCGGTCGTCAGATGAACAGTGTATACTCTGACACATTGGTGCAGCTGGCTTCCGGGTTAAGCGAGCGGGTGTTAAGAAGTGCGGCTTGGCGGGTCATGTTTCGGAGGACGCATGACTCGAGCTTCGCCTCTCCCAAGCCCGTTTTTGGAGTTGGAGCGATGAGACAAGACTGTAATCACGAAATTGGGGAGAAAAAAAGGGGGTAAAATGAAAACATTACAGAGGGGGTCACTGTAAATTGTGCGGGTAGCCATTTGATTAACTGTTCAGCATTCTTATGGCTTGGGTGTAGAATCTGTTCTGGTGCCTTTTGGTCACAGACTTGGCACTCCGGTACCACTTGCTGTGTGGTAGCAGAAAGAACTCTCTATGACATTGGTGGCTGGAGTCCTTGACCATTTGTTTTAGCATCCTCTGGTATAGAGGTCCTGGAAGGCAGAGAGTTTGGCCCCAGTGATGTACTGGGCCGACGCACTACCCTCTGTAGCGCCTTGCAGTCAGGTGCCGAGCAGTTGCCATACCAAGCAGTGATGCAACCAGTCAAGATGCTCTCAATGGTGCAGCTGAATAACTTTTTGAGGATCTGAGGGCCCATGACACATATTTTCAGCCTCCTGAGGAAGAATAGGCGTTATTGTGCCCTCATCACAAATGTGTTGGTGTGTTTGGTC
This sequence comes from Oncorhynchus mykiss, assembly GCF_013265735.2. Lineage (NCBI taxonomy): Eukaryota > Metazoa > Chordata > Actinopteri > Salmoniformes > Salmonidae > Oncorhynchus > Oncorhynchus mykiss. The sequence goes on from NC_048585.1 coordinate 42,424,682, forward strand.
CATGATAGCTCCTTAGTGATGTGGACACCGAGGAACTTGAAGCTCTCGACCCACTCTACAGCCCCATCGATGTGAATGGCCCTCCGTTTCCTGCAGTCCACGATAAGCTCCTTCGTCTTGCCCACGTTGATAGAGAGGTTGTTGCCCTGGCACCACACTGCCAGGTCTCTGACCTCCTCCTTATAGGCTGTCTTATTGTCGTCAGTGATCAGGCCTACCACCGTTGTGTTGTCGGCAAACTTAATGATGGTGTTGGAGTCGTGCACGGCCACGCAGTCGTGGGTGAACAGAGAGTACAGGAGGGGACTGAGCACGCACCCCTGAGGGGTCCCCGTGTTGAGGGTCAGCATGGCGAATGTGTTGTTGCCTACCTTCACCACCTGGGGTCAGCCTGTCAGGAAGGATCCAGTTGCAGAGGGAGGTGTTCAGTGCCAGGGTCCTTAGCTTAGTGATGAGCTTGGTGGGTACTATGGTGTTGAATGCTGCACTGTAGTCAATGAACAGCATTCTCATGTAGGTGTTCCTTTTTTTCAGGTGGGAAAAGGCAGTGTGGAATACAATAGAGATTGCGTCATCTGTGGATCTGTTGGGACATTATGCAAATTGGAGTGGGTCCAGGGTTTCTGGGATGATGGTGTTGATGTGAGTCATGTCCAGCCTTTCAAAGCACTTCGTGGCTACAGATGTGAGTGCTATGGGGCAGTAGTTATTTCGACAGGTTACATTGGTGTTCTTAGGCACAGGGACAATGGTGGTTTGCTTGAAACATGTCGTTATTACAGACTGGATCAGAGAGAGGTTGAAAATATCAGTCAAGACACTAGCTGGTCAGCACATTTTCTGTGTATGGGTCTTGGTTATATATCTGGCCCTGCGACCTTGTGAATGTGATCCCTGCACAGCCGCATAGAGGTTCTAGATAATGTTTCTAACCTCTCTGGATTACAACCAAACGATGATCAGTGTACCATATTACGTATTGGATCGCATAAAAATACAACTTTTACATTATTGTGTAGTTTTTTTTACCAATAAAATGGTCTGACGGTGAAGTGGACAGACTCGGTATTCAGATCCCTAAAAAAATGAAAGGAACTTACTACAACCAATTTTAACAGAAAGTTGTCAAAAAATAGATAAGATCTTGCAACCACGGAAAGGTAAATACCTGTCTATTTGTGGAGAAATTACCCTGATTAATTATTTAGGCATATCCCAGTTTACCTATTTACTTATGGCCCTGCCATTTAAGCAAAACATATTTCACTTTATTTGGAACAGACAATAATTATTTATATAGTGAATATGAGTTTGGGGGGGGCTAAATGTATTAATTATGAAAGCACTAAACCTCTCACTAAAAACATCAGTCATACATATCCAAGCTGTATCACAACTGGCTGTAATTGGGAGTCCCATAGGGCGGCGCACAATTGGCCCAGCGTTGTCCTGGTTCGGCCGGTGTTGGCTGTCATTGTAAATAAGAATTTGTTCTTAACTGACTTGCCAAGTTAAATAAATGTTAAAAATAAATAAATAATTAAAAATACAAAAATTATACTTAAACCTGAACTGGTTCCCCAGTAGAGTAAGAATGGCTCACCCCTTGTTCAAAAATGTCCTACTTTGCCTTTATCCAGATCACAACCTCTCACTTTCAGTTAATTGAAAATGGAACCTTTTTCAAAATGTCGCCCTTTCTAAAACAAGTCATACAAAGCTGGTTACAATTCCAGTTTTATCCTCCAGAAAAGACAGAACAAATATTACAACAAATAATATGGTTAAATTCAAATATAATAATTTATGAAACAATAAAACATTATTTATAAGGAAAAATAAAAAATAAAAAAAGGAAATATCTTTGTAATGATATTATGAATAAGAAAGGTAGAGTTATGTCACGTGCAGTTAACAAACATATATGAAAATGTTTGCTCTATCCAAAATGACAACCAACAGATTGCAGCATTACCGCAAAAATGGAGGAGGCAAGTGGACGGGGGAGAAGGTAGGGAACTTGTTTGTCTGCCCTTTATTAAAGACCAAAATGTGCCCCAATTTTTTTTATGTATCTAAAAACATATATGCCAGTTTTACTTGCAGACCAAAATGTTGACTGCGGTGCCATGCAGGTGACAAAATAGTTGGGAAGAGATTTTCAACCATGCACATGGTTTATGAACTAATACGCAAAACAAGGCTTGATTGAAAATGTAGTTTTTCATTTTAAATGATTATACAAAATTCTTGCCACAAACAGAATGTTATGGGGCACACAACCAACTTAGCTCTGCAAATGTTGCTATGAAGAGACAGAATCAGTAGATATCTGGTCACAGGTTCAGGAATGGCTGAAAAATCAAATCATTTATATAAAATCACCCAACAAATTGCACTCAACAATATAATCATATTTTTAGTAAAAACATGTATCTTTAACTTACAATCTGTAGATACTATGTGTTTACACAGGTTTGAAATTGATGTGAAACAGAAAAATATGGAAATCTAAAGAGGCCGGTTTACGGAGATAGGTGGGATGGACTGTGAGTAGCTGAGTGGTGCGTTTTAAAAGCTCATGTTCTATAATAGTTAGGACTGAAAAAACTATGTATCATGAATAAGTACTATCTATCTAGATGCAATGTACAGTATATAGAAATATCAAATTACTTTATCCTTGCTATGTAATGTCATGACTGTCCTGTGAGGATCCGAATGGGTCAGGTCAGACTGACGAGATTGTGACAGTAACCAGGCCTCTCTCTCTCCCACAGAGGGGAAATGGGGAGCTGCTGGATCGTCAACCGTTCACACTCGGTCGTAAATTACAAGAGAGGGAGACTCTCTCTCTTGTTCTTTAGTATTAACCAAAGGAATGTCTTTGTTCACAGACAGTTTTGCCCGCCCAAAACATCCAAAAAGTGATAATGGAACAATATTTCTAACATAACAATGTGGGAAATGGTCAGTGGGGAGCTATGGAAAACGTCATATTGTTTTTCATTTTGTAATGTTATTACATTTTCATCCAATATGTTGTGAACACATATGAAAGTGATGAAGGTATTTGTGTTAATAAGATTGGAATGTGATTTTAGTTTTCTAATGAGATAATAGTTTTTGATATTCTTTGCACATTAAGTAGCCACGCCCCGAGTGCGGTCAGAGAGCTTGTCAGAATGACGGAACGCCCCTTTTTACTAAGAGTGCATAAAGGCTTGAAAGAGAATCAACCTTTAGACCAGGAAACTTGAGGTGGAGAGCTGCACGTTTGGAATGGTTGACTCTTTGAACCTCAACACGAGGTGAAGAAATTAACTCACCTTCCTTTGGACCAGAGAGACGAAGAGTTGCAGCTCATGTCCATCGTGGTCCGAATCCTGAATACCAACACGAGGAGGAAGAGTCGAGAAGCTCACCTCAGACAATCACTGGTACAGCTGAATAGCTCTCTTAAGGCAAATATCGAGAAAAGCTCATCTAAGTGAGACTATCCTACTACGTTCATCACCAATGGGAACTGTCGACATGGCTGGTTATCGTCCAGAGTGAACCACAGTAGAAAACGGGAAAGGGGAGGGGAGATCCCTTTTGGACAATCAGAGCCATATAGCTGGAACAACTTTCTGAGAAGGTTTGGTTCCGACGAGATAAACGACGAACAAAGGCATTTCACACGTAAATACATTCATAATTTATTATTCCAAACGGGCGGTGGTTCGTGTGCAAGATATATGATTAATGTGAAGACAGTCCTTGACTGTACAATAAGTGTCCTTTTTCTCTCTCTCCCCCCTCTCCATCTATGTTGTAACAAGCTTTCATATCTTGTCAGTCCACTAGGGACCTTTGTCTCATGTAAGTGTGTGTGTGTATTCTGTGTTATTATTTAGTTAGCTAGTAAATAAATGATTAAACCAATTTGTGTAGTACTGAATAATGCGGGTTTTTGCAGATCCAAGAAGGTTACGATCGTTCAGAATGAGTATTTGATAAGAGGTAATGATTAATAAGATGGCTGTTTATTAACATTATAGGTAAAGACCTTATAGAGTTTAATTTGGAAGAAGGTAACTCTCTAAACAACTTCTTCCGTGGTGCCCCAAATCTTAATTACTTAATTGTTACATGATTAATTTAATGGGGTAACAATTAAACATAGTTAGTGGATTAAATAAATAACAGTCGTCAGATTAATGAATGTAAAGTCACGACAGTAACTACTGCATCTACAAAAAACAAGTGCCATGTATGTAAAATGCCTGTAGAATGTACATGTAACAACAAAAGAAAAAGCTATATTAACAAAGTTTATTTTTGTCCTCCGAAGAGGGTGGAAATGCGTAATAATAACATGGTAAGAACACTCACTATTCTTATCAATGTTGTTGGCTGACTCCTTCCTCTTGTTGCGAAGGACAACTAAGGGACTGAAGAGAGGAAGAAGAGAAAGTGTTGCAAAAGTTGTTTGTTTAATTAAATTAACTAAATTATTTAATCAAATGTACCTATGGGTATTATCATCACCTTGCTATGTAACAAAGGTCAACAAGTTTTCATTTTCAATGTAAGTTCAAGTTGTTTGAAATAGGATACCTCTACCAGCTAATATCGTGGTTATGTATTTATAGTATATAGAATACCTACTCAACAGCAGTACTGGAGGACGGTGGGGGCAGGGGTGGTGGAGGAGGAGGAGGTAGTGCAGGGGTTGAGTTGTCCTTCTCTGAAACCAGGTCTTTCTCTGCGTCTTTCAGCCTATCCTCAAGCTGTTTCACTAAAACGAAGAGAAAGTACCACCAACCACAAGTGTGTCATATTTGAATACCGTAAAATAGCATTTGTATGAATATTGAAAATGGGGCAAAGAGAAATACAACTGCTCACTGTGACCAAACTTCATCTGTAAATGTACCTTCCCCCTGAAGCTGGGTGACAGTGTTCTGAGCCTCCCTGAGCTGGGTGTCCATGGTCCTCCTCTCCTCCTCACTGCTCTCCAGTTGGCCTCTGACACATTGCAGCTCAGACAGAACACTGCTCTCTTCCAGAGCACACTCGGTCGGTTCCACCTTTGATAGTCATGTACAGCGACATGTATTAGACTTACTGACTATTTTTGAGGTTTTGTTGTACTTTTACCCCTTTTTCTCCGCAATTGGTAGTTACAGTTTTGTCCCATCGCTGCAACTCCCCTACGGACTCGGGAGAGGTGAAAGTATGGTGGAAATTACAAGATTATGTTATAATGCTGTTATTGCATCAAGTGGTTGTTTTATGCAACAGAATAAGCGGTTGTTAGAACGCTCATCTATGCGTGTTCTACTGAGGATGGGCCTCTGGAAGATTTACAATGTCTTTGGGGATACCGCATTCCAGAGCATGAGTTAATGTTTCTGTTCTATACCAGTCTGGGGGGCCAGACACTGGTCTCTACACAATGAGTTCTCGTGTTTTTACAGCAGAGACTGTCTGCTGTGAATTATAAGTATCTTTCATACAAATCTAAACCTTGTGACCCATTCCATACATCTGTTGCGTGTCATATAGACTGAAGGAGGATGGACTTTGCTATAAAATGCTGTGGCTCAAACCAGCTCTTTGAGTTCTCATTGATCACCTCCAGGGGTGATTACCAACCAGCTCCATTACTGCAGTAATTAAATAATGAAGATTGTTTTGAAGAAATCTTAAAAGTCGCTTCTTTTGATTACAATAATTCCACCACAAAGGTCAAGAGCCATGCGTCCTCTGAAACACGACTCTGCCAAGCCGCACTGCTCGATTAACCTGGAACCCAGCCGCACCAATTTGTCAGAGGAAACACTGTTTAGCTGGCAACTGAAGTCAGCTTGTAGGCGCCAGGCCCACCATAAGGAGTCGCTAGAGCGCAATGGCACAAGGAAATCCCACCCCTAACCCAGACAATGCTGGGCCAATAGTGCGCCACATCATGGGTCTCCCAGTCACAGCCGGCTAGGATCGAACCCGAGTCTGTAGTGACGCCTCAAGCACTTTGATGCAGTGCCTTAGACCGCTGTGCCACTCGGGAGACCTAGACCTATACATTTAAATGTAACCTATTCAGATCCATTGCTCAGGTATTATACGCCAACAAATATACTGTAGTTTCTTTTTTTACCCCCTTTTTGTGATTACAATCTTGTCTCATCGCTGCGTCCCCCGAAACATGGCTTAACCCGGAAGCCAGCCACATCAATGTGTCAGAGGAAACACCGTTCAACTGATGACTGAAGTCAGCCTGCGGGCGCAAGGAGTCGCTAGAGCGCAATGAGCCAAGTAAAGGCCCCCCCAGCCAAACCCGGATGACTCTGGGCCAATTGTGCGCCGCCTTATGGGACTCACGGTCACGGCCGGTTGTGATCGAACCCCAGGCTGTAGTGACACTACAATGCAGTGCCTTAGACCACTGTGCCACTCAGGAGGCCTAATATACTGTAGTTTCAAAGAGACTCGAACATTGTCTCTCACACACACACACACACACACACACACACACACACAAGCCCCATCTACCTGGTTTCGGTAGTAGCGTTGTATCTCCTGTAGGGTACTGCTGATGTGGGCCACCTGTTCCAGAGCATGTTGGAGCTGGAGACTGGTCTCTGAACTCTGCTGCAGCACCATGCTCTGTCTCTGGGTCTCCTTCTGCTTCACCAACACCTGCCAGTCAGTCAATCAATCCATAAATCATGAATCAATCAATTGTCAATCATTCATTTGCTTTTTCATATTCTGTTTTGGATGTGCAAGAGTTATGACCAGCATACAGTCATCAGAGGTATGACTAGTGGAAAGGGGTGGTATGAAGTCAAATTAAATGAATATGGAATCCCATACAGAATGATGCCAAATTCCCTTCCAGCAGCATAGATAAAGCTGTAATGTGAAGCTGTAAATGGTCAAATGATAGTGAAACTAGGTTTAACAAAACCGTTACAGTCAGAGACAGTGAGTTTAGGAATTGAAAGTTTGTGAGTCACTTTCACTTTTGGCTCCCACGAGGTCGAACACAGTGAAGGTGTCGCGACAGCAGTCATCTGTGTGTTTGACTACACATCATCATTACAGTTAACAAAACAACCAGTCCCATATTTACTCCCAATTACCCTGGTGTAAGCACTCTAAAGTCCCTATAGCACAAGGCTACTTTCACACAGCTAGGGACCAAGTAGGGAGTGCTGTTTGACAAGGGAAAGGGGCTGCTGGTTTCCACACAATATGCACGCACGCATGCACAGACACACACACACACATGCTTAGCTAAGTTATTTCCTATTTGAGGCCCACATCATTATTATGCAGCACGACACATGCGGAGAGAGAAGACCTATGAATGGGGAGTGTGTTTTCAAAACATGTGAAAGTAGACAAATAGAGGCTTCATACACACACACACACACACACACCATCAAACAAATAATGCTTCGCATTGCATGAAGAGTAAAGGGGGCTGAGTTGTGTGGTTGTCTCAGAACAGTAGGGGTCCTTTTCACAGGTAAGGATCCCTGCGAGGCGTCCCATTATGTGCCTGTCTGGCAAATAGCGAACAGCGTGCACAAAGGCGACAATTGCCAGCATTCAATGTAAAGTGTCAAGCTAAAGGCGGGGTTGTGTTTAAAGCTATAGTCCCCGTTCTCAAACTGCCGCCGTGATGGGTGCTCATTATAAAGCGGGGGGGGGGGGGGGGCTCTAAGAGGGGAGACTACTTTTGTTGTCCTCTTAGACGCCCGTAAAAAAATAGAAGGAAAAGATAGCCACCTTTGTTTACAACAGGGCCAGCTGGGGAAACGTGAGCTGTGTGTGTGTGTGTGTGTGTGTGTGTATATGTGTGTTTACAAAGTGACCAGCCTGCCTGTGTCCCTTCCTTCTCACACCTCTTTGTATTTGTTTGGCTAATTTGTCCTCTTTAATGAATACAGAATGAATGGGTGTATCTACCCCACCTCCCTCCCCGCGCGCCCCACAAGTTGCCCCCTGTCTGAATGAGGAAGTGAGTGTCTGAATGAGGAAGTGAGGAAGTAGCCATGCCCTCCCTCTGTCCAATGCTCCTCCATTCACTAGGACTGCCCCCGGGGCCCTGGTTTAGGCAACTGCTGCTCTTTGTCTTCCTATGGCATGCCACCTATAGGAGTGTCAGATGGGTGCAAACTGGCACACACACACACACACACAGACACACTGAGAAAACAGAAACACATACGCATGTACACAAAACGCACAGAAATGAAATACACAAACGGAAACACATACGCATGTACACAAAACGCACAGAAATGAAATACACAAACGGAAACACAGGGTTGTGTACCTGGTGAGCGAAGACCTCGGCGTGCTGTCTGAGACCCTGCTCCAGGTCCAGTTTCTGACTGATCTCTGTGAACTCCTCTGTCACTAGCTGGGATACTACGGGCCCACATACACATAAAACATTGAATGTGACCTTGGTATGAGATGAATGGAGCGTATATCATCAGGAACACTGATATGTGTCTGAGTGGGGTCTCACCTCTCTTCATCTTATTCATGTTCTTGTTCTGCTTGGACAGTTTCTTCAGTATGGCCTCTTTCTCCCCAATCTCTAGGGCCAACTGAGTGGCACATGTAGAAGAGTGGGAAACAATAAAAACTTATAAAGTTTTACTTAGTACACACACACACACAGCTATCTACCTGTTCTTCGAGCTGGCTCTGCTCTCTTTTCAGTGAATCGACCTGCTCACACAACTGCATCTTCTCCCCCAGCAGCTGTTCCACTGAGGCCTGCAGCTCTGACCATGATGGAGTGAGAGAGAGGGTGGGTGGGGGAGAGAGAGCGAGAAAGGGGGAGAGAGAGGAGGAAAAGGAGAGAGAAAGTGAAATGTGAGAGAGGAAGATAAGCAGGTATCTTATATCTCTTTACATTTTCTTGGTCGGTCGGGTAAAAGTACAAAAAACAATCCTCTCAAATCTCAATTATATTTCCTTGTCATACTGGTATCTCTCACTCATGTTCATACATTATACAGTATGTGTTCGGGATGGTAGTTGTTGTGTATGGTGGATCTCAGAATGTCTCTATACCTCTGATCTGTGCCTGTCCTTGCAGCACAGCCTCCTCACTGCTGTCGCCATCGGGGTTGGGGTCGACCCCCTGGTCAGACTCCAGGTCAAAGGTCATGGTGGCCATGTATTCAGGAAGCTTAGGGAGGAGTGGCAGCAGAGCTTGGCTCCTCCTCTTCAGAACCTTGTTCTCTTTTGTCACCTTTGTGTTCAAGGAGAAAGATATCTGTTAAGAGCAGTGTTATTTATTCCACAGGGCGTGCAGGCTTTTATTCCCGCCTAGTAGTGATTCAACTTATGAACTAATCATTGAGCCCTTAATCATTAGCTGACTTGTCTGTGTTAGTACTGGGCTGGCACAAAACTTGCACACCCAAGTGGGACACTGATTGGTTCAGTGGATGACATCACTGAGACATTCTTTGGAGTTCCAACGCTGTCGCCTGACGAACTACAGTAACCACAATACACCCCACCTTGACAGCGAGGGCCTCTGCACTCTCCCTGCAGGAGCGTTCAATCTGGAACTGCATCTCTAGAACATCCATCTCCTTCAACAGCTGAGAGGATACTGAGGAGAGAGGGGGAGAGAGACAATGGGAGTGTGGAGAGAGAGAGAGAGAGAAAGAGAGAGAGAGAGAGAGAGAGAGAGAAAGCTGGTATTAGGCTGCTGGATGAATAGACTCCTACAATGTGTGCGCATTTATTCTCATTACGGAAGCTTCATTGGAAAGCTGAGCTCCCACCATGTAATCAAGGATGTTGACTGGTGCAGCTCACCTTCCTCCATCTCAGACAGCTTCTGACTGGCCTCATCCCTCTGCTTTTCCAGAATCTCACACTACAGGACAGATCAAACAAACAGACACATGAACAGAGAAATCAGTCACATCTTACTTACTTTTTATTGCATAAGAAAGTAAATAAACAACATGCTTGGAGTTGTTAGTATAAGATCTTGGGGGGGGGGGGGGGGGGGGGGGGTTCAATAGAGGAACACTGGGGCATCACTGATGCTATTGAAGATACCTGAATATCTCCTTCATCTTCAGAGGAGCAACTGCTTTCTCCACTCGAAGCTGAGAAAATGGAGAAAAAGTTATTCCAGAACAGAAACAAAATGTTCAGTTATTACCGCTCTGAATCATGAATAAGTGGTCAATAAATGAGGAAGAACGACATTCGAAACCAAATGAGTCAGGTTTTCACTACAGATGTTGGATCTTAATTTGAGCCAGTTTGCTACAGCAGTAAAAATAATTCTGCAGCAACAGGAAATGTGAATTATTATGTGGATTAAAATGAATGGACAGTTTAGTATGGCATGATGCAGTTTTCATATGGGAAAATCAAGTCTGAAATTTCAAAGGGGGAAATTACAAACTTCAGAAGCCTTTTTAAACCTCAAATACACTACAAGTTTAACATCTCCTGCATTGCAGGAAAGTTCTCCTGCAAAGGGTGATCAAATTAAGATTTTTTCTTACTTCTGCAGTACTTTACAGGCCCTAAAAGAGGAAGCTCCACCTTCTGTGAGAATTACAGGAAGAGATTCCGGAAGTCTCACTTGAACAGGGATCTGAACCATGCCTTTCCCATAACCACCCAGGATTATAACTAATGGAAGCATTATTAACACATATCCTACCAAAAAGGTTAACATGCTACTTTTATGCAAAACATTGAAATGGAACATAGGCTATACAGTAGTTTATGGGACTGGCCTGCGCATTAGCCATATACAGTACCTGCAATAATGGGTAGGCTTTGTTGTCATCAAGCAAAGCTTTACACGAGGTTAGGGATATCAGTAATATTTCCATAATTCACATGAAATATCAGATAGTCACTTAAGTATATGTCTAAATAAGTCCACGACACCTTTCTCACTACCACATTCATTTACCCTCAAATGCAGACCTAATTTCAAACAACAAAAGCTGTAAGTAAGGAATGGAATTTGGACCAGTTGATATACCAGTTTAATAATACCCCTGAATCGTTGACAGTCTCACCTGCAGCAGTGCTGTTTTCCCCTTGGAACGACATGATTACCCAGCTAGCCTCCGGTTCTTTCACCTCTGGTTCTATTGCCTGTGGTTCTATAGTCTTTGGTTCTATAGCATATGGCTCTATAGCCTCTGGTTCTAGCCTAAGGTTCTATAGTCTCTGGTTCTATAGCCTCTGGTTCTGTAGCCTCTGGTTCTACAGCCTCTGGTTCTATAGCCTCTGGTTCTATAGATTATGGCTCTATAGCCACTGGTTCTAGCCTCTGGTTCTCTGACTCCCTGACAACAGTCTCCTTGTTCTGTTCTGACTCAGGATCTTACTCCGCCTTTGACCAGCACACACATTCCCACAAACACACACACCCCCAGTGTGTAGGAAAGGGAACCGAAAGTCTTGACTTGAAGTGATACAAGACGGGGGAGTTGTTCACACATACTCATACCAGTAGTGAAAAAACTATAATTGTGCATATTTTAGTAATTTAGCACAGGGTTTCCCAAACTCCGTCCAGGGGCCCCCCTCCTGAATGTAAGTTTTTGTTTTTTTCCCTAGCGCTACGCAACTGATTCAAATAACCAACTCATCATTAAGTTTTGATTATTTGAATCACCTTTGTAGTATTAGGGCAAAAACCAGACCAAGAATCCCTTATTTAGCAGACACTCTTATCCTAAGCGACTTAAAGTGGTGAGTGCATCCATTTTTCCCCCCTCTTCTGGTTCCCCATGAGGGTCAAACCCACAACCTCGGTGTTGCGAGGACCATGCTCTACCAACTGAGCCACACAGGTCCACATTTTAAGGTTAGGACCACTACATTGAATTCTTCCATCCTAACATTGTCATCGATGACATCTCTGCATGTCCTTAAAAGATCACCTTCTTCCACTAAACACCTGAAGTATCCCCAGCCTCAGTAAGAAATTGTGCACTCCAGTTGACATCTCTAACGGGGACACTATCTTTGTAAATCTACAGTAAAATCAAAGTGTGTCTGTCAGGAGAAACCATTCCTGGTATCTTCATATTACAGTAGAGGAACATATTGTGTGCGAACCAAATGGCACCTTATTCCCTATGTAGTGCACTACTTTTGAACTTGGCCCATTGGGCTTTGGTCAAAAGTAGTCCACTAGATATGGGATAGGGTGCTATTTGGGACACAACCCTTGACCTCTGTTTGCAGTCTTAACAGAGATCTGCCATTAAAAACTTTTAAAAATCATCCTGGAAATGACATGACATAGATTGGGAAGAGGAACCCTCAATTATTCACACACACACACACACACACACACACCAATTACTCAGACTGTTCTCCCCCATGTTATTTATTCATAATCCCTAGAGTGGATATTGTTGTTTTTAGCAGCACACAACTTCACAGGGACCAGGCCTCTATCTGGTAAGGGCAGAGACCTCAGTTCCAGCCCTGATGTTCGGATTAATAATAAAACAATGTGTAATAAATACCAGCATTGTGAAGGGAAAGACTGAATTCAGCAACAATCAACCCAAAAAGAACAGTACTGACTCTGTCATACTTTTCAGCAGTAGAATGATTTTCCAGTACTGATAGACTGACCCATGGCGCTACTTTAAAACTGGTTGGATGGTCTCATTCGCCATCCTGAGAGATTGGGTGTGGTGGGACGCTGCAGCACTTAGCCTCTGTTCTCTCCGGGAGAGTTTTTATTGTGAGGTTTTTGTGAGAATGGATTGCAGTGGCTTGGGTAGCGTAGCTACATTGCAACCAAACGTCATTGTGAACGTCATTACTTTGCAAACAGACCCACAATAACCATGGCACAAATATAACACAAAACTAGAGGGAGTGGGACACACTATGAAACAACTCGTGCTTTTGATTTATCAAACATGCGTTTACCTCATCTCTTACACTATAAACCATTGTAAATGTGCCAAAATGTTTTGTTTTTTTAACACATAGGTTTCTAGATCAATAACAAACATTTATGGTTTTGATAAATGTGATTTTGATCACGATGCCCCCCTCCCCCCCAGGCTTGTAGATCTGTCTGTCACCGTGGATACGTGGCCCCCAGGCTTGTAGATCTGTCTGTCACCGTGGATACGTGGCCCCCAGGCTTGTAGATCTGTCTGTCACCGTGGATACGTGGCCCCCAGGCTTGTAGATCTGTCTGTCACCGTGGATACGTGGCACTTTGTTACATCAATTACAGAAGGGTGATAAAGGTGACATTGTCACATAATATCATGGCTGTCTGTTGGCATTAGCAGGGGACATTATCCCAGGGAAAGACTTGTGGAGCACTACTGGGCGCATAAACAAATGTGGAACAAATAGGTGGAGAGAGCATAGTGAGGTGTAGGCCTGACCTTAGTTGACCTGCTAGTTATTAAAAACTGTTATATGTTTTTCCTGAATCACTAATGAGTTGGTAACGTTTAACACAGAGAAAGGCTGGCACAGTTGAATATAGTCACAAAGTCACTATTAGCCTGCCCCCCCCCCATACACATTGTCAATCGAAAGAATCTGACCCATCCACCGTTCTTTTTCGCTCCTATTTGTACGTTTTGTAATCGTTGTAAAGACTGATTCCATGCATTAGAGCATTACCTATCTTTTATCAAAGCAAACCATTGTGACACATTCGATTCATTATTTTAAAGCCATAACCATCATGGAATTCATTGAATAAAATGTTATCGCTTTGGATGGATCACAAGGTGATCAGAACTATTCATGGTTCTACACCTTTGTGGTTGATAAAAGGCATGCAATTATAACAATTGTAAGAGGTTGTCCATGGCCAATTTCTAGAAGTTCCATAAAAAAATGTAGTTTTACAATTAGGCTGTTCGACCAACTCATCTAATATTTTTGCATACAAAATAAGACTATTTACATTGATTGCTGCAAAATAAATATACACGTTGTTGCTGTTTTCAGATGTTTTTTGTTAGTTGTATAACTATTTATTTATACATCTTTGTTTATTGAAACATGGAGTGTATATATATATATATATATATTATATAAAACTGACTTGCCTAATTAAATAAAGGTAAAATAAAAATATATATATGAAAATACTTTTTTGCATCAATATGTTCAAATAAACGAATTATAAGATTAATAACTATACAAACATTTATTCAGACCGTGCAACGATCGTCTTCGGGAGAAAGAGAGGAGGACCAAAGCGCAGCGTGGTAAGTGTTCATGATGATTTTTAATAGAAACGAACACTGAAATACAAAACAATAAACGATGTGAACAAAACGAAAACCGAAACAGTACCGTGTGGCCAACACACTCACACGGAAACAAACACCCAACAACCAAAAGTGAAACCCAGGCTACCTAAGTATGATTCTCAATCAGAGACAACTAACGACACCTGCCTCTGATTGAGAACCATACTAGGCCGAACACAAAAACCAACATAGAAAAACAAACAGACTGCCCACCCCAACTCACGCTCTGACCATACTAAAACAAAGAATAAAATAACAGAACTATGGTCAGAACGTGACAGACAGCCTGGTGAAGATATTGGCCTACACCAATTATTGCAATAGTTATTGCACAAGACAAAATATGAATTAATTATAATTCTGAACTTGATTGATTTCTCATCTTTATGTTGATTATGTAACACGAATAAATGTTGCGCAATGAAACGAATAGAGGTTAAGAAATACGAGAAATTAGCTTTATCATTCTATCTATTTTCTCAGAATTTGCGCAAAAGTAATTGTCAGAAGTGGGATTCGAACCCACGCCTCCAGGGGAGACTGCGACCTGAACGCAGCGCCTTAGACCGCTCGGCCATCCTGACACACCAATCTATTCAAAATGTTGCAAATATGATTGCTTTTGATCAGCACGTGTTTTAACACACTGGAACTGTTTGTTCATCCTTTTGAGAGTCTGAACATTGGCATTATGTTATCAAAACATATATTAGCGACTGTCTCTGCTAGAAATGTTTACGTTGGGAATCAACACTGGGGTCTATCTGGCGATTTCAGAACCGAATTCAATGGAATGAGATATGTTACTACTGGACTAGACTAAAAACGTGCTACGATGGATAATTTAGTTAATAATATAAATGAACCCATTTTCATGGTCTATTTTTATTATAGGCCAACATTTTCTATTTTTAATAACAAGCGTACCATGTCTTGTTTTTGACTTCACCATTTGGATGCCATATGGACTCAACATCAGGGGTGAGAAGTTGCATTGTTGGAGAAATGAACTTGTGAACTGTTTGTTTATTATCTCCATCATGTCTTGTCTGGGCCAGCTAGCCTTAAAGGGATAGTTCAGCGATTTTACATCCATCCTCACTTGATGTATTCAGACTGCTCACAACAAAACAACGTATTTGTTATCCTCAAATCTCTCCATTACTCAATCATCTGGGATCCTAACCAATCCCGCCCTTTCCTGGCCCTGCCCATAGATTTACCCCTAATATCAACGTGGTGTTATACATGTCTATTTACAAGCACAGATGTAATGCATCTTATGCCCAAGAGTGAGAGAGACAGAGAGAGAGAGAGTAAGAGAGATATAGATGGAGGGATGAACATGGGGTGGGAGATGGCAGAAAGAAAGAGAGAGAGAGAGAGACAGAGACAGAGAGAGAGAGAGAGAGAGAGAGAGAGAGGGATGGGGCCAGGACGGTGCAGCCACAGAGGCAGCAGAATCTGTGTGTTGATAGTCTGTGGTGATAATACAGAACTCACTGGGTGTAGGGGATAACGATCTGATGCCTTGCGCCAATTGAAGA
The DNA here is from genome assembly GCF_013265735.2 of Oncorhynchus mykiss. Lineage (NCBI taxonomy): Eukaryota > Metazoa > Chordata > Actinopteri > Salmoniformes > Salmonidae > Oncorhynchus > Oncorhynchus mykiss. Next base: position 42,440,550 of record NC_048585.1, read on the forward strand.
CACACACACTCCACCCAGCATCTGGCATCTGTGTGTGTGTGTGTGTGTGTGATTACAAGTTGTTGTTTATTGCTTTGTATGGAGGCAGCAGGCTATGGATGGACTAGGGCACAAGGCGAGCATCTGGTGGTGCAAACTGCAGCTGGCTGGCTTATCATAGTCATGATACTAGGACTAATACCCCAGATAGCTACGGGTTCGTTTGGGATGAGTACATCAATGTACAGTATACAATGCATTCGGAAAGTATTCAGACCCCTTCCCCTTTTCCACATTTTGTTACGTTACGTTTTTTCATCAATCTTTTCGCAAAAGATAAAAACAGAAATACCTTATTTACATAAATATTCAGACCCTTTGCTATGAGACTCAAAATTGAGCTCAGGTGCATCCTGCTTCTATTGATCATCCTTGAGATGTTTCTATAACATGATTGGAGTTCACCTGTGGTAAATTCAATTAAAGAAGAGAAGAACCTTGGTCAGGGAAGTGACCAAGAACCCGATGTTCACTCTGACAGAGCTCCAGAGTTCCTCTGTGGAGATGAGAGAACCTTCTAGAAGGACAACCATTTCTGCAGCATTCCAAAAGGCACATGACAACCCGCTTGGAGTTTTCCAAAAGGCACCTAAAGGACACTCAGACCATGAGAAACAAGATTCTCTGGTCTGATGAAAACAAGATTGAACTCTTTGGCTTGAATGCCAAGCGTCATGTCTGGAGGAAACCTGGCACCATCACTAAGGTGAAGCATGGTGGTGGCAGCATCATGCTGTGGGAATGTTATTCAGTGGCAGGGACTGGGAGACTAGTCAGGATCGAGGGAAAGATGAACGGAGCAAAGGACAGAGAGATCCTTGATGAAAACTTGCTCCAGAGCGCTCAGGACCTCCGACTAGAGCGAAGGTTCACCTTCCAACAGGACAACGACCCTAAGCACACATCCAAGAACGCAGGAGTGGCTTCATGGCAAGTCTCTGAATGTCCTTGAGTGGCCCAGCCAGAGCCTGAACTTGAACCCACATCGAACATCTCTGGAGAGACCTGAAAATAGCTCTGGAGCAATGTCCAACCTGACAGAGCTTGAGAGGATCTGCAGAAAAGAATGGGAAAACTCCCCAAATACAGGTGTGCAAGGCTTGTCGCGTAATACCCAAGAAGACTTGAGGCTGTAATCGCTGCCAAAGTGATTCAGCTGAGTAAAGGGTGTGAATACTTATGTTAATGTGATATTTCCTTTTTTTTGGAGGGGGGGGGGGGGTGTAGATTGATGAGGGAGGTCTGAACGTAACAAAATGTTGAATAAGTCAAGGTGTCTGAATACTTCCCGAATGCACTGTAATACGTAGCACTCACTCACTTTCTGTCAGTTAGTTTATATATTATACTTATATATTATTTGTCTGTTGACAAGTAATCATTAACACATACACACACACATGTGGACATGAATAAACACACAAACACACACACACAGACACACACAAATACACACACTTCACTTCACCTGCCATGCCTTGCCCTGATCCGCCCTGCCTCTCTCAACAGTGATGACAGTCTGATAGGATTATCCAGATTTTGGCAGGACCACAGCTGCAGATGACTGAGAAGCTACCCTGCAGAAGTCACCCAAAGGCCAATGGGGTCACGACCCCCCCAGGGCAGACAGGACACAAGACAACTGGCAGGGGTAAGGGGAGGAGGAGGGGGGAGAGTGGCTTGGAGGAGGAGAGGAGGGGATGGCTCAGTTAGAGCTAAAGATAGAGCATGGATGAGCAAGGATGAGAAGAAGTGAATGGGAGGATGATACGATATAACATCTTTTATGCCCGATGGTACTGGGAAGTACAGTAGAGAGCGAGGGAGGGAGAGAGGGAGATAGGGAAGAAAAGGAGGGGAGAGAGGGAAGAGAAAAAGGGGGGAGAGAGCGAAGGGGAGGGAGGGGGAGAGGAAAGAGAAAGAGAGAGAAAGGGAGGGAGAGAGCAAAAGAGGATAGTAGAGGGAAGAGAAAGAGAGTGATAGAGAGAGAGAGCGAGAGCGAGAGCGAGAGCGAGAGAGAGAGCGAGAGCGAGTGCGAGAGGGAGAGAGAGAGAGAGAGAGAGAGAGAGAGAGAGAGAGAGAGAGAGAGAGAGAGAGAGATTGATAGAGAGAAGAAAAAAATGCAGCCTTGCTATTGAGAAGAAGAAGACAGCTTATGTGCACAATGCCCACAAAATGAGGTGGAAACTGAGCTGCGCTTCCTAACCTCCTGACAAATGTATGACCCTATTAGAGACACATATTTCCCTTAAATCCAATTTGATAGACTGACATTTTTTTTTTTTTACCTTTATTTAACCAGGTAGGCCAGTTGAGAACAATTGTCATTTCCAACTGCGACCTGGCCAAGATAAAGCAAAGCAATGGGCCAAAAACAACAACACAGAGTTACACATGGGATAAACAAATTTACAGTCAATAACACAATAGAAAAATCAATATACAGTGTGTGCAAATGTAGAAAGGCAATAAATAGACCATAGTGACGAAATAATTACTATTTAGCATTAACACTGGAGTGCTAGATGTGTAGGTGATGATGTGCAAGTTTTTTAATGTTTTTATTTCACCTTTATTTAACCAGGCAGGCCAGTTGAGAACAAGTTCTCATTTACAACTGTGACCAGCCAAGATAAAGCAAAGCAGTGTGACACAAACAACAACACAGAGTTACATATGGGATAAACAAACGTACAGTCAATAACACAATAGAAAAAAATCTACATACAGTGTGTGCAAATGTAGAACGATTAGGGAGGTAAGGCAATAAATAGGCCATAGTGGCGAAATAGTGATAGATAGATGTGATAGATGTGCAGATGATGATGTGCCAGTAGAGATACTGGGGTGCAAAAGAGCAAAAATAAATAACAATATGGGGATGAGGTAGTTGGGTGGGCTATTTACAGGTGGGCTGTGTACAGGTGCAATTATCGGTAAGCTGCTCTGACAACTGATGCTTAAAGTTAGTGAGGGAAGACTCCAGTTTCAGTGACTTTTGCAATTCGTTCCAGTCATTGGCAGCAGAGAACTAGAAGGAAAGGAGGCCAAAGGAAATGTTGGCTTTGGGGATGACCAGTGAAATATACCTGCTGGAGCGTGTGCTACGGGTGGGTGTTGCTATGGTGACCAGTGAGCTGAGATGAGGTGGGACTTTACCTTGCGAAGACTTATAGATGACCTGGAGCCAGTGGGTTTGGCGACGAATATGAAGCGAGGGCCAGACAACGAGAGCGTACAGGTTGCAGTGATGGGTAGTATATGGGGCTTTGGTGACAAAACGGATGGCACTGTGATAGACTACATCCAATTTGTAAATGACATCGCTGAAGTCAAGGATCGGTAGAATAGTCCGTTTTACAAGGGTATGTTTAGCAGCATAAGTGAAGGATGCTTTGTTGTGAAATAGGAAGATTCTAGATTTGATTTTGGATTGGAGATGCTTAATGTTAGTCTGGAAGGAGAGTTTACAGTCTAACCAGACACCTAGCTATTTGTAGATGTCCACATATTCTAAGTCAGAACCGTCCAGAGTAGTGATGCTAGTCGGGCAGGAGGGTGCGGGCAGCGATCGGTTGAAGAGCATGCACTTAGTTTTACTTGCATTTAAAAGCAGTTGGAGGCCACAGAAGGAGAGTTGTATGGCATTGATGCTCGTCAGGAGGTTAGTTAACACAGTGTCCAAAGAAGGTCCAGAAGTATACAGAATGGTGTCGTCTGCGTAGAGATGAATCAGAGAATCACCAGCAGCAAGAGCGAAATCATTGATATATACAGAGAAAAGAGTCGGCCCGAGAATTGAACACTGTGTCACCCCCATAGAGACTGCCAGAGGTCCGGACAACAGGCCCTCCGATTTGACACACTGAACTCTATCTGAGAAGTAGTTGGTGAACCAGGAGAGGCAGTTATTTGAGAAACCAAAGCTGTTGAGTCTGCCGATAAGAATGCGGTGATTGACAGAGTCGAAGCCTCGGCCAGGTCGATGAAGACGGCTGCACAGTACTGTCTTTTATCGATGGAGGTTATAATATTGTTTAGGACCTCGAGCGTGGCTGAGGTGCACTCGTGACCAGCTCGGAAACCAGATTCCATAGCGGAGAAGGTACGGTGGGATTTGAAGTGGTCGGTGATCTGTTTGTTAACTTGGCTTTCGAAGACTTTAGATTGGCAGGGCAGGATAGATATAGGTCTGTAACAGTTTAGGTCTAGAGTGTCTCCCTCTCTGAAGAGGGAGAAGACCGTGGCAGCTTTCCATTCTTTGGGGATCTCAGACGATACAAAAGAGAGGTTGAACAGGCTAGTAATAGAGGTTGCAACTATTGCGGCGGATAATCATTAGAAAGAGAGGGTCCAGATTGCCTAGCCCAGCTGATTTGTAAGGGTCCAGATTGCCTAGCCCAGCTGATTTGTAAGGGTCCAGATTGCCTAGCCCAGCTGATTTGTAAGGGTCCAGATTGCCTAGCCCAGCTGATTTGTAAGGGTCCAGATTGCCTAGCCCAGCTGATTTGTAAGGGTCCAGATTGCCTAGCCCAGCTGATTTGTAAGGGTCCAGATTTTGCAGCTCTTTCAGAACATCAGAACATCAGCTCTCTGGATTTGGGTGAAGGAGAAGCGGGAGGGGGGGGGGGGGGGGGTTGGGCAAGTTGCTGCGGGGGGTGCAGAGCTGTTGGCCGGGGTAGGGGTAGCCAGATGGAGAGCATGGCTACCTCTAGCATGGCTACCCCCGTAGAAAAATGCTTATTGAAATTCTCGATTATCGTGGATTTATCGGCGGTGACAGCGTTTCCAGGCCACAGTGCAGTGGGAAGCTGGGAGGAGATGCTCTTATTCTCCATCGACTTTACAGTGACCCAAAACTTTTTGGAATTAGTGCTACAGGATGCAATTTTCTGTTTGAAAAAGCTATCCTTAGCTAACCTGACTTACTGTGTATATTGGTTCCTGACTTCCATGAAAAGCTGCATATTGCAGGGGATATTCGATGCTAATGCAGTACGCCACAGGATGTTTTTGTGCTGGTCAAGGGCAGTCAAGTCAGGAATGAACCAGGGGCTATATCTGTTCTTAGTTCTACATTTTTTGAAAGGGGGATGCTTATTTAAGATGGTGAGGAAAGCACTTTTAAAGAACAACCAGGCATCTTCTACTGACGGGATGAGGTCAATATCCTTCCAGGATACCCGGACCAGGTTGGTCAGGATAATATCTATGAGGGTGCCCATGTTTACAGATTTAGGGTTGTACCTGGTAGGTTCCTTGATCATTTGTGTGAGATTGAGGGCATCTAGCTTAGATTGTAGGACGGC